>NW_027206590.1:4137500-4737500 GCF_024711535.1 Dipodomys merriami
TCCTCCTCCTCCTCCTCCTCCTCCTCCTCCTCCTCCTCCTCCTCCTCCTCCTCCTCCTCCATCTGCGTGCTACTCTTGGAGCTTAAACTCAGGGCTTGGGAGCTGTCCCTGAGCTTTTTTGCTCCAGGCTAGCACTCTGCCCATTTGAACCACAGCTCTACTTGTTTGTGGAGATAAGAGTCTTGACTTTCCTGCCCAGGCTGGCTTTGCATCATGATGCTCAGATCTCAGCCTCCTGAGTAGCTAGGATTGCAGGCATGAGCCACCAGTACCCAGCTTAAGCCTCATTTTGTTTGGTAGCAGAAAGTAACTTCATTCTGTTTCTAGCTGACTTTCCTACTGAGGGAAGTATTTAAATTTTTGAGTAAACTATTTAGATCCTACTAGGAGTAATTCCAGTGTCAATAATTTAAATACTGCCAAGACACAGAAGAGGGACAACTAAATTGAATACCAGAACTATCAGTTATCTACCTGCCATCCTGGAGTCTATATACCAGCATGTGTTCTTGTCCCTCAGGAAAGCCTCCAGCTCCCTACAAGTCCCACTCCCATCCTTGGTAAAACACTGGATTTGACTAAGGCTTCTCACTTGACCTCTGAGATACAGCTGGACTCTAGAAAAGTCTTCACTACACTGTCCCTGCCATGGTGAACTGAAACCTCTGAAATCATGAAACAAGGTAAATCTTTCCTCCTTCAAGTTATGTCTCTCGTCCTTCTGCTCCTCAGAACCTTAAGGGACTCACCCAATACCTTTGCTTTGTACCTGTATTAGACTTTTATATTTTTTTATTGTGAAGGTGATGTACAGAGGGGTTTCAGTTACACAAGTAAGGTAATGAGCACATTTCTTGTTAGCCTTGTTACTGTGTTAGATTTTCATCACTGTGCCCAAAATACCCAAAAGAGCATCTTAAAGGAGTTACAGTTTCATGATTTTAGAGGTTTCAGTCAAGCAAGACAGGGAAGGCTTAGAAGAGCATCTCACATGATGGCAGACAGGAAGTGGAGCTGAGCAATAACAGGAAGGCCAGCCCTCTTCCCTACCTTCGCCCCTCCCCCAAGCCCCAGTGACCCACTTCCTCCAACTGGACCTCCTCTTCCAGAGTTCTACAACTTCCTAATAGGCTATTCAAATTGTGAGCCCAATGATTGATTAAACCATTCCATCAGAGCCATCAAAACCTAATTGTCTCTGGAAACACCTTCCCAGGCACAACCAGAGCTGTGCTTTACTAATCTCCTAGGTGATTCTCAGTCCAGTCAAGTTGCCAATCAAGATTAACCATCACAATGACCAAAATCAGTTCTATTCAACACCTTAGTCCATAGGAGAGCACAGGAGAATCATGAGGTCCTGACATTTTCCCAACCCTCACACAGAATAAGGGAACTCACGTTCCCTCTGATGTCAGGGACCAAATTAAATAGGAAATTCAGCCCCTATTTCTTTATTCTTTCCTAAGAGGAAAGTACAGTCCATCCCTTGCTAGGAACTAGGCATGTAGGCTTCAATCTTTCATAATTTTTTTCCCAATGCTAGGGAAGTTATATCCCCTAGGCTATCTTCATTAGCTACTATCTTCATTAGCTACTCTACCTTTCCCTATTCTAGAAGATTTATATCTCTACCATGATGGGAAAAAAAATTAAATTGCAATGCATTTTTGCCAAAATACTGAGAAGAATAGAAACAATGTGTGGTAAGTATGAGTTAACCAAAGTTTGAGGGTTTTGTTTTCACCAGTTCCAGGGCTTGGACTCTCAAGGCTTGATCTCAGTTTATTTGCTCATAGCTGACGCTCCACCACTTGAGCCATGCCCCCAACCCAACTTTCTGCTAGTAAATTGGAAATGGAGTCTTTCAGACTTTTCTGCCTTAGCTAGCTTTGAGCCACAGTCCTCCAGGTCTTGGACTCCCGAGTAGTTAGGATCAAAGATGTGAGTCAACAATGTACATATGATCATATAAGATGATGCTAAGTGAAATGAACCCCAAGATATGGACACAAGCCGGGCGCTGGTGGCTCACACCTATAATCCTAGCTACTCAGGAGGCTGAGATCTGAGGATCACGGTTCAAAGCCAGCCCGGGCAGGAGAGACAGTGAGACTCCTATCTCCAATAAACCACCAGAAAACCGGAAGTGGTGCTGTAGCTCAAGTGGTAGAGTGCTCGCCTTGAGCTGAAGAGCTGAGGGACAGCGCCCAGGCCCAGAGTTCAAGCCCCAGGACCGACAAAAAAAAATATGGACACAAGAGGTTTTGCTTTGTTGTTTTTTTAATGTACTATGTGATTTTTTTTCTTTGTTTCTTTTGTATGTTCTTCCTCCTATGGTATATCCCTATTGTCAGTGTATTTGACTTTGATACCTTGCATCTTGTATATACATTTATGTAATTTGGGGAGGGGAAGGGGAATAACAAAATGCTGAAAAAAGACACAGGATGACCCATTGTAACAATGAGACTTACAAGGCACTATGTTGGAAAAGAACCTTACAACTTTGGGCGGGGGAAGGGGAGAGTGGCAGAGGCAGGGCAGGGAAGGAACAGTGGGAGAAAAATAAAGGAAGGAATAACAATGCCCGAAAGAAATAAACTCATTACCTTACTGATGTAACTGCAAACTCTGTACAGCATCTTTACAAGAAAATGAAAATTTTAAAAATAATAATAAATAAAATAAGATGTGAGCCACCAGTGCCTGGGGTGTGTGTGTGTGTGTGTGTGTGTGTGTGTGTGTGTGTGTGTGTGTGTGTGTGTGTGTGTGTGTGTGTGTGTGTGTGTGTGTGTGTGTGTGTGTGTGTGTGTGTGTGTGTGTGTGTGTGTGTGGTTGGAGATTTGAAGGTGTTGTCTTAGAAGGCTGTGGGAACTTTGAGGGTTTGGTTGGTTGGTATGGTTTGGTTTCTTGAGACAAAGTTTCATTATTTAGCTCAGGATAGTGTAGAAATCCTCCTCCTCCTGCCTCATTCTTCCAAGTTGCTGGGATTCCAGGCATAAGCCACCACACCCATCTTACAGTTCATATTTTTAAACTTTGTATTTTAAACTTCATCTCTATAGGAAACTCAAAAGTTTACTACAAACCCACAGACCTAAAAAAACTGTGAACCTCAAGCAGGATAAGCACATATAAATCTATACTTGAGCACAGTATAGTCAAACTGCTAAAAAGGATAAGGAGAATATTTTTTTTTAATTTCCAGGGGAAAATGGCACATCATATATAGAGGTGCCATAATACCAGTGACAGCTAATGTTGCTATGGAAACAAAGTCGGTTACAAAATAGTGGAACAGCACCTTTGTAGTTCTAGAAGAAAAAAATAAATCTGCCAACCAAGATTTCTATATGCAATGAAAATATCCCTCAGAAATAAAAGCGAAATGAATGCATTTTTCAGACAAACATGCTACAGAAGTTTTAAATGTTTGTGCCCTCTTCAAAATCCATGTGGAAACTTAATTCCCAAAGCAATCATATGAAGTGGTGGAGTGAGTCATGTGGACTCCATCTTCTGGGATGAATTAGGACCCTTACAAAAGGGCCTGGTGTGGAACTACCTAGGCCCTCTGTGTCATTCTGTCTCTCTGCTATATGAGGATGATGTTCATCCCTCCCAGATGAATTAACAAGGGCCACTGTGCAAGCATTTCCTGCATACTCTTCCTTTCTTCCTTCCTTTCTTTTTCTTTCCTTTCTTTCTTTTTTGTGCCACTCTGGCAGCAACTAGATTCTGTCTCTGAGCTTTTGTATTCAAGGCTACCACTTGAACCACAGCTCTGATTCCAGCTTTGTGCTGGTTAATTGGAAATAAAAGTCTCAGAGTTTCCTGCCCAGGCTGGTTTCAAACTATGATCCTCAGGTCTCAGTCTCCTGAGTAGTTAGGTGTGAGACACCAGCACCCAGCGGATATTTCCTATTCTTTGTAGATTGCCTATGCGTCAGTATTATGTCATAATAACACAAACAGATTAAGAAACCTGCTTTATCCCTAAGGTCAGGAACAAGTCAAGAATACCTACTTTCACTGCTTCTATCAATCATTGTATTAGAAATTCTATCCAGTGCAGTAAGGGAAGAAAGAAAACAAAGTAGCAATAATAAAAATTAGAAAGGAAGACAAAGGTATTTTTATTCACAAATGACTTGAAAATACTCTGAAATATAATACAAAAAACATTAAAGGAGGCTGGGAAGATGGCTCAGTGGTAGAGTGCTTGCCTAGCATGCATGAGGCCCTGGGTTCAATTCCTTGGTGCTACAGAAACAAAAAATAAATAAAATAATTTGCTGGAAATGGTGCTGTGGCTCAAGTGGTACAGTGCTAGCCTTGAAAAAAAGAATTTCAGGGACAACATCTAGGCCCTAAGTTTAAGCCCCAGGACTGGCATCAAAAATAAAAAAGATAATAAGTAATAAATATTACAATTTGCCAGGCACCAGTGGCTCATGCCTGTAATCCTAGCTAGTCAGGAGGCTGAGATGTGAGGATCGCAGTTCAAAGCCAGCCCAGGCAGGAAAGTCTGTGAGACTCTTATCTCCAATTAACCACCAGAAAACAAGAAGTGGCACTGTGGCTCAAGTGGTGGAGTTCTTGCCTTGAGCTAAAGAGCTCAGGGACAGCACCCAGGCCCAGAGTTCAAGCCCCATGACTGACAAAAAAAAAAAAAAAAGTAAAAAAGTAAAGGACCAATGAGATTCTTAATTTTTTAAATCAGCATCATTTAAAATAGCATCAAAAATTACTAAAAACTATATCTAGGTGGGCACTGGTGGCTCAAGCCTGTAATCCTAGTTTCTTAGGAGGCTGAGATCTGAGGATCAAGGCTCATAAGCCATCTCGGACCGAAGGGACCATAAAAGTCTTATCTCTAATTAACTACCAAAAGGCCAGAAGTAGAACTGTGGCTCAAGTGGTAGAGACTAACCTTGAGCAAAAGAGCTACAGGACAGCACCCAGTTCCTGAGTTCAAATCTCAGTACCAGTGCAGATAAATAAAATAAACCTGAAATTCAGTTTCATTAGAACTAGCTAAGGAAATAATCAGTGGGAAAGGACAGTGGCCCTCATTTTGAATTCCAGCACTAATGAGGCAGAAGTAAGAGGTGGTGACTGAGAGGCCGGACTGGGCGACACAGAGAGCCAGACTCAAAAATTAAAAAAGAATTTATCAATGAAAGAGGAAAGAACTTGAAAAAAATTACCCAAAATACCCAGGAGATGAAAGTGAAGATGGAAAATAAAAACAAAATCAGGATTTTAATAGAATATAAAGTGAAAAGATTGAGCACACTGTAATTAATTATAGTCTAATTAGAATTCAGAAAGAGCATGCTGGAGGAATTAGAAAGAAGCTGTACTAGAAGAGATAAGAAGAAAATGACTATGATCTTACCAGAAACAACGAGAGACTTCAAATCAAAACACTGGAAGAACCCAAGACAGCCTGAAGTGGGATAAATTTAGTAAACATAAATATCTTCAAACATTTAGGAGCAAATTACAAAATTCCAAAGACCCTAAAATGGAGGCTCTGTGATAGGAGGTACCCATAGAGCAGACTGAATGCCAATAATGAAGTAAGGGCATTTTTATGGACAGACCAAGAGAAAGAGGAAATACAAACAAACATGAAGAGGGTGTATGTGTGTGTGTGCGCGCGCGTGCGTGCACATGTGCGCGCGTGTGTGTATGCGTACGCACGTGCAAATTGGCTTTGAACTTGGGGCTTGAGTGCTTTTTCTGCTCAAGGCTGGCACTCTACCAGTTAACCTATAGTTCCACTTACCTCCTTTTGGGTGGTTAATTGGAGAGAGGAGTCTCAGACTTTCCCACCCAGTCTGGCTTTGAAACTACCATCCTCAGATCTCATCCTCCTGAATAGCTAGGATTACAGGCATGATGCACCAGCATCTAGCTACACACATCTTTTCCTGACCTAGCGGGGGTAGATTTTTCTTTTCTTACACAAGGAGTCAGCATGAAAAAGTTGGACTATGATGAAAAAGTCCTGTTCCAGGAGAATCTGTCTTCCTGTGAAGCTGAGTGGCCTCCTGTGGAAGAGACTGGACTCAGGAAGGCCAGTAGATGGGAACTGCAGCAGCCTTGGCATGGGTAGTGAAGAAAGAATCCAAAAACATAAATTAATGGAAGTGTTGAAAACGTCAGACCAAGCAAATGCAGCAGTGGCACACACTAGACACTATGTTGAAAATACAGCTTGTGGGTGGGATGGGAGGGGAAAACTGGGAGACAATGAAGGAAGGGGTGACATTGTCCAAAAAGAGATGTACTCTTTACCTGACTTATGTAACTGTAAGCCCTCTGAATATCAATAACAATATTATAATAACAATAAGAAAAGAAGCTGGGGGCTGGGAAGGTGGCTCAGTGGTAGAGTGCTTGCCTTGCATGCATGAGGCCCTGGGTTTGATTCCTCAGCACCACACACACAGAAAAAGCCAGAAGTGGCACTGTGGCTCAAGTGGTAGAGTGCCAGCCTTCAGCTGGAGAGCTGAGGGACAGTGCCCAGGCCCAGAGTTCAAACCCCACGACCGACAAAAAAAAAGAAAAGAAAAGAAAAGAAGCTGGGCACCTGTGGCTCATGCCTGTGATCCTAGCTAACCAGAAGGTTGAGATCTGAGGATCGCAGTTCAAAGCCAGCCCAGGCAGGAAAGTCCATGAGATCCTTATCTCCAATTAGCTACCAGAAAACTGGAAGTGGTGCTGTGGCTCAAATGGTAGAGTGTTCACCTTATACTGAAGAGCTAAGGGACAGTGCCCAGGCCCAGAGTTTAAGCTCAACAAAGAGAGAAAAAAATAAAAGACAGGCGTCAGACCAGGTTGGACAGGTTGACTCACATCTATAATTCTAGATACATGGGATACAGAGATAGGAGGATTATGGTTTGAGGCCAGTCCTGGTAAAAAGTTAGTGAGACCTGATCTCAAAAACATAAAAGATAAAATACAAAAGCAAATTCAAGACTGTGGTGGCAAATATCTGTAAATTCCAGCTACTCAGGAGGTGGAGGTAGGAAAAATTGTTATGAGGATGGCTGGGGAGAAAAAAAGCATGACCCCCTTTTTAAAATAAATAAATAAAACATAAAGGGCTAGGCCATAATTCAAGTGGTAAAGTACCTGCCTAGCAAGAGCAAGGCCCTACGTTCAAACTCCAGTACCACCAAAAAATAAACATGAAAGAGACAATTTGCTGACTGTACCTCAGTCTCTGCATTCATAGTGCAAGGACATTGTGTAGCTTCTGATTCTCTGATTATGATAAGCTGGCACTTGGGAAGAGAAGATGATGTTATTATGTTTGTTGATTGATTTAAATTGCTGGCCTTGAGGTATTACAAGCTCCTAGGAACACAGAAGCTAGATTAAATTACAATCACCACGGCTGTGTTGTTGAGTGCGTTTTCTTGATTCGTCAGAAAGTTTCAGAAAGACCCTCAGGTGCCCTCCACTAAGCTGGGGCCCCTAGAAGAGATGGAGCTCCTGGCCTGAAAGCAACGCTGTGTCCTGTCTGCGAGTCAGGCCCATAAAGAACATGGGAGACAACCGGATGAGCTGCCCAAGTGCCAGCAGGGGTCCGGGGACTCAGTGGGTCCCCATGCTGCTTAGAAGCGGGTTGTCCATCACAGAAAAACCCCAAGAAGATAGTTTCTTCTCTCAAAACTAAGTTCAATCTTGAAACCTCATTACATGGGAAGAAATTGCGAGAGAATGAAAAATGATCAGAGCTGG
Organism: Dipodomys merriami; assembly: GCF_024711535.1. Classification (NCBI taxonomy): domain Eukaryota; kingdom Metazoa; phylum Chordata; class Mammalia; order Rodentia; family Heteromyidae; genus Dipodomys; species Dipodomys merriami. Next base: position 4,145,265 of record NW_027206590.1, read on the forward strand.
GTGCTGGTGGCTCATGCCTCTAATCCTAGCTACTCAGGAGGTTGAAATATGAGGATTGTGGTTCAAAGCCAGCCCAGACAGGAAACTCTGTGAGGCTCTTGGCTCAAAAAAAAAAAAAAAACACCAAAAAGCCAGAAGTGGAAATATGACTCAAGCGACAGAACATCAGCCTTGAGCAGAAAAGCACAAGGACAGCACCTAGGCCCTGAATTCAAGACCCAGGACTAATCACTGTTGCCATCATCATCATCATCATCATCATCATCATCATCATCATCATCATCATGACTCTCAAGCACATTTACTTTTTTTTTTTTTTAATCAGTTGTGGGGCTTAAACTCTAGGCTTGGGCGCTATCCCTAGGCCTCTCTGTGCTCAAGGCTAGCACTCTACCACATGAGCCACAGTGCCACTTCCAGTTTGGGGGAGAGGGGGTTGTTTGTTTGTTTGTTGTTGTTGCTTTTTGGTCAGTCGTAGGGCTTGGACTCTGGGCCTGGGCACTGTCCCTTAGCTCTTCAGTTCAAGGCTAGTGCTCTACCACTTGAGCTACAGCGCCACTTCTGGCTTTTTCTTTCTTATTAAAAAAATATATATATTGTAAGGTTTATTAGAAGGCCCATAATCACCCTTGGAGAGGGAACACATGGTGTCTGTCCCTATCCCAGTGGCAGGAGATCTCTGGGATTTTTCTGTGTATGTGGTGCTGAGGAATCGAACCCAGGGCCTCATGGATGTATGGCAAGCACTCTGCCACTGAGCCACCTTCCCTGACACTTTCAGTTTTTGAGTGGTTAATTGGAGATATGAGTCTCATAGGGACTTTACTGCCTGGGCTGGCTTTGAACCTCAATCCTCAGATCTCAGCCTCCTGAAAAGCTATGATTCCAGGCATGAGCCCCCAACACCTGGCACAGATTTGCTTTTTACTGACCACTTTTTAGCAAACTTTTTTTTCAAAATAAATAGCAAAATGCCAGTGTCAACTGTGAGGGAGCAAGAGGAAAAAAAATAGTAAGTCTTTCTTCTCGTTCTGAGTAAGTCATAACTTATTCTTGGTTTTTTGTTCCTCCTGCATAAAACAACAGAGACCAACTCTTCCCCTACTTCTGATGTGAGCACCATAACTACCATCTATTGGACACCTGAGCCACAGCAGACACCACACTGGAAAGCACACACACGTTTGTTTTTTGTGTGTGCCAGTCCTGGGAATTGAACTCAGGGGCTCACCCTATCACGTGGCTTTTTTGTGTGAGCTTCTGACTTTTTGCTGGTTAACTGGAGATAAACAGTCTCCTAGACTTTTCTTCCTGGACTTTTGTACCACGATCCTCAGAGCTCAGACTCCTAAACTGCTAGGGGTGAGCAGAAGGTGCGTGGCATTTATCATCTCTTCCCACCTCTGCAGTGTGGAGTGCGCAGTGGCTAAGCTCACAGAGCAGGACCCATATCCTGCACCCAGAGTTGTCTGGCTCCAAATTCTAGCTTGTTGATGCCGTCTTTGGGAGTCTGGAAGTCAGAGGAAATAAACTCAGCAGACCCACACCTGATGATGAAGCCCCTTGAACACAAGACCAAGGAACATCTTGAAGCCATCTATTCCTTCGACCTACTAACCTAGGCAACTTTGCTGCTCACATAAGACCCCCCCCCCAGGTATCTGAATAAACAGAGGGTCTTGGCGCTCAAAAGGCAGATATCTGTGAGGGACAGACAGAAGTAAAGGAGTAGGATAAAACCTTGTCTCCCACCTCCAGGGCCCTCTTCCCTCCTCAATCGCCACCTTGATCAGGGGACCTGCAATCCCCTCCCTCACCTCCAGCCAACCAGGCACACACACAGCAGAGTGCACAGGAATCCTGAATTAGCTCAGCCCGCTTTCCAGCTGCTGGATGAGCCTAATTAGACCAAATTAATAATTTATTCAAGCAAAATGAGACATGCCAAGAATCTCCGGGGAGGCTGTGAAATGATAATGCCTTCTTATTAGGGAAATGTGTCAACACCCCATGCAAACTCTTTGGCTTTCTCTGGATAGAAGCAGGAAGCCAGCAGGGCTGACATGATGGGTCTTCTGAGACCAGCTCCCCATCCTCCCACCTGCATCTCCCTGTGTGGGGCACCCTCCTCCTGCCCCCCCCAATCTACTTTACTCCCCTCCTCCCATCTTCCCCCAGCTCCTCCCTCTCCTCCTCCTCCTTCCTGTGGCACATCATTAACCTAACTTTCAAGATCATTCTCTCCTACCAGAAAGGCAAGCGATGACAAGCTAATATTTCCATGTCACACTCTGAGTGATTCTTACATAAAAATTAACAGGCGCTTGACAAAGTCATAATTACTAACTAATGATGCATTATGCAATTTCCATAATTAGCCGTGTTATTGATATTTTTTGCCCGGCCACAGCACTGACAGGGCTGTGTTTATTTATAAGGAAGGAGAGAAGTGGCTAGTGTGGATGCAGGATGTGAACAGACAACCTTGGAGAAACAGTTCTCCTCTGGCACACTGCCTGCCAGAGCCAGCTCCACTCCTCTTGCAACACACACACACACACACACACACACACACACACACACACACACACACACACACACACACACACACACACACACACACTGACCTGTCTGCTCAAGAGCAACAGGAACCAATTCTCATACACAGGGATCCATCAAGGACAGGGAGATGGCACAATGGCATGCTTCTAAACTACCCTAGACCTCTGTGATTCAAGATAAAACATTTGTTTTTAAGGCTCTGCTTTGTTATTTGCACTCTGAGCTCCAATGCACTCCTTGGCTTTCCAAAAAGTCAAGGGGGGGGGGCGGGGAGGGGGCAGGTAGGGAATCAGTTCTGTGGCTGTGGACAGTAAGAGGAAGAGACAGCCCTAGATGCTGGGAGGAACACAGGAGCTGCTTCTGACAAAAGCATATATTTATCTTTGTTGTGATGTCTGTCCTAGTATTCACGAGCAGAGCACTCCACATTTGGTAGTCTGTGGACAGGCAGCTTGTGGTGAAATGCATTTGCCTCCAGACCTGGATACCAGGAAAGACAGAGCAGCTGGGGGTTCCTTCTAGGATACCAGGAGACCTCCAGTAAGCCTCGCTTCTTAAAGGTCTTATATATACAGTGCCAGGCCCCAGTGGCTCAGGTGTGCAAGCCTAGCTAACCAGGAGGCTGAAATCTGAGAATTGAGATTTAAAGCCAATCTGAGCAAAAAACAAAACAAAACAAAAGTCTCTCCAATTAAACACCTGGGGGGATGGAAACTAAGGGTGTCCCCCGCTCTTTCTCCAATTAAACACCAAAAAGTCAGAAGCGGAGCTGTGGCTCAAGTGGTAGAGCACTTACCCTTAAATGCAAAAGCTAAGGGATGGCGCTCAGGCCCTGGGTTCAAGCCTCAGTACGGGCCCCAAAATATAAAGAGATGATAGAGAGATCAGACAGACAGACGGACAGACGGATGGATGGATGGATGGATGGATTCCACATCTCCCAAGAATGTGAAGAGCAAGAGTAAATAATGAGTGGGGTGAGGAATAGATGCCTTTGGGGGACCCCCACAAAGCCTTTCTCCTGAAGAGGGGTGTGATGGTGTCAGGGCGTTGGGAGCTCAGCAGAGGCAGGTGGGAACTGTCAGGATGCCTTTCACACACACACACACACACACACACACACACACACACACACACACACACACACACACACACACACACACACACACCCTGCAGTGGGTAGGGTTCCTAGAGAGAATGCGAAGAGCAAAGTCAGGGGAAAACCCCAAAACCTATGAAGCAAGCTCAGGAAGAAGACTGCAAATGAGCCACTTAGCCCATGATGGAAAAAATCAGACACAATGATTCACACAATGGTGAAGTAGAAGGCAGAGAGCGAGATTCTAAGTCCTTGAACCTGTGGACTGGAGAGCAGGTGGGAGGAAGAGAGCCTCCAAGGATCTGCCCAGGCTTCTCACACACAGAAACCCCAAGGTGTATACCTCCCACGGGGATCCAGAGACCCAAAAGACCTTTGCAGCGCCAGAGTGGTGCCAGTCATCCTGAACTAAGGTAGGGAGGGCGGAGGGAGGGCAGAGGTGAACTGGCTAGTGGCAGAGCTGAGATGTGGAGAAAAGAGCCTTCAGGCAATTCCAGCCCAACCCACCACCAGGAGGTAAAAGCAGTGGCTGCTTCCTGGGGATTGTTCACCTCCCTGGTTTTATTCATTCAACAAGCATTCGCAGGCAGCTGTGATCTGTGTAGCAGAGGGTCAAGGTCAAACAGGCACTCCAAGTGGCCACAGCCCAGATTCCCTGCTATTCAGGCCCCTCGGGGGTTCCAGTCTGCCCATTGTTGTAATGCCCAAGTTTTTTGCATAAACAGCGGTGAATCTAGATTTGAGGAGCCTAAATCTTATTCAGGAAGCCTTTTGTGAAAAAAATAATAATAACTCAAAGCCAAAAATGAGTACAAAACTAGAAGAGGCCCCTGCAGATTTCTTTTCTAGAAAGCTAGAGTTCTTTTCTAGAAAGTCTTTCCCTTGGAAAAGCAAAAGCACTTGTGAACTGGGTGGGTGGCGTCCTCTAGTGGCAACACTCAGGAAGGCCTCCCAGAGCCAAGAAAATCCTCATTTAACTGACCTAAAACCAGACACTGCCTTTCTGAACGCAGTTGTATAATTATTGGTAGAGCCTCAGATAGCAGCATCTAGGTATAGTGACTATATATCTAGGTATAGTGACTAACAATTTGGGGCAATAACTGTACCCTCTTGAGCTTCCCTTCCATTAAAAAAAAAAAAACTGTAGCTTTATAGAATCAAGTGATACATGTTACAATCCCAGCACTTAGGAAGTGGGGTAGAAGGACTAAGCACTTGTAGAGTCTGGGCTACAGAGTGAAACATTGTTTTTAGTCACTGATTTATTTCCAAAAGCAAAACCTATTTCAGAAGAATGTTGTGAGGATACAATAAGGGCTTTCCACCAAGGGCACTGGACGCTCTTTTTAAAGGAAAATTTACGGACCCTGGTGTCTTTTTCTGCTGAGTCAACTTTTTAGAGGGGAGAGTCCCTATTTCCCTCTCCAGATGGACCACCAAGGCCAGTTACACCAGGAAAGAGGGTGCTCTACCCTGCAGACCTCCAAAGACTGAGGTAGGACTTTGCCATCTCCACATGTCTCCAGCACCTCCTTGACTCCTGGACCTTCAACCAGCTTTAGAAAGAGTCCCAGCATGAATGCATGGCTGGAAGCACATCCCCATACACGTGGAAGATGATAGAGCCAAACAAGCATTTTCTTCCTAGATTTCTTCTAACTTTTCTGTGCTCTTTACATTTTCTTTTGTCTTCTAGGCCAGTAGTAGGACTTGAACTCAAGGAGCTGGTGCTCCCTTATCTGCTATCACTTGAGTCACTCAACTTCCAGCATGAGATTAGTCTCATGGATTGTCTGGGCTGGCTTTGGACCTTGGTCCTCAGATCTCAGCCTCGCCTAGCCTGACTTCATTTCAGATTTAGAGACAAATTACAAGAATAGTGCTAAGAATCTTCTGGCGCCCTTCACTTGGATCCTTCCAAAGTATACACCGGAGCCTTTTCTTTCCACATAGAACACTGTGCACCCACACACATCGCCCCCAAAACAGATCCCATTAGTGGTTGATGTGATCTTTGCCTCCAAACCAGATTTAACTCAGGGTCTGGGTGCTGTCCTTGAGCTTTTGTGCTCAAGGCTACCCTCTACCACTTGAGACACAGCTCCACTTCCAGCCTTTTGGTGGTTAGTTGGAGATAAGAATTTCTTGGATTTTCCTGCCCAGACTGGCTTGTGATCCTCAGATCTCAGCCTCCTATATAGCTAGGATTACAAGTGTGAGCCCCTGGTACCTGGCTACCTCCAAATCTTTGGAACTTATTTCCTAAAAATAAGGATTTTCTTAGCAGGGCGCCGGTGGCTCATGCCTGTGATCCTAACTACTCAGGAGGCTGAGATCTGAGGATCACGGTTCAAATCCAGCCCAAGCAGGGAAAGTCCATTACACTATTATCTCCAATAAACCACTAGAAAAGCCAGGCGATAGTGGCTCACACCTGTAATCCTAGCTTCTCAGGAGGCTGAGATCTGAGGATCAAGATTCAAAGCCAGCCCAGGCAGGAAAGTCTGTGAGATTCTTTTTTTTTTTTTTTTTTTGGGGGGGGGGTCTGGTGGTAGGGCCTGAACTCTGGGCCTGGGCGCTGTCCCTCAGCTCTTCAGCTCAAGGCTAGCGCTTGAGCCACAACACCACTTCCGGCTTTTTTCTTTTTGCTTATGTGGTGCTGAGGAATGGAACCCAGGGCCTCATGCATGCAAGGCAAGCGCTCTACCACTGAGCCACCTTCCCAGCCCATCTGTGAGATTCTTATCTCCAATAAACCCCTAGAAAACTGGATGTGGCGCTGTGGCTCAAGCAGTAGAGCGCTTGCCTTGAGCTGAAGAGCTGAGGGAGAGTGCCCAGGCCCAGAGTTCAAGTCCCATGACTGACAAAAATAAATAAATAAATAAGGACATTGTTGTACTGGGCACATTATGCCTCTAATCCTCTATAATGCCTCTAATTCAGAATGCTGAGATCTGATAATCACAGTTCAAGGCCGGCCTAGGTCAGGAAAGTTGGTGAGGTTCTTTTCTCCAATTAACCATCAAAAGGCCAGAATGTGGTTCAAGTGGTAGAGCACCAGTCTTGAACTAAGGGACAGTGCCCAGGCTCTGAGTCCAAGCCCCAGTACTCACACAAAAATAATTATATATATATATATATATATATACAATGTAATTTGTGAGTGTGTGTACATATATATATACTCATGTGTGTGTGTGTGTGTGTGTGTGTGTGTGTGTTGAGCCAAATCTGGTAATCCAGCTTCTTATCACATCACTCATAAGCAGTGAGAACTGAGGCAATCTTGCTTCTCCTGGTTCATCATTTTTAAGCACTCATCCAGTTCTGGAATGAAAAACCCTGCTAGGGCAGAATTTCTTAACCTCACCCAGAAAAACCCACATGTGTACAAACAACATGATTTTGCATTTTCTCATGAAGTTCACAACCCTAGAAGCCAATCAACCCTCTAATCCCACTGTTCTACAGTAGAAAGATGGCAGCTAGAACTCCTCCCAAGGTGGAGTTCACCTAGAAGACGCTCAATATACTAGCTCTAGATATATAGGATCTTTATATTAAACCAATTTCAGAATATTGTCGTGTCTACCCAATTATCCAAGGTCTCCACTGCAAATCAGAGAAATCAGGCTCTCTCTTGTATCTGAATGGAATTTCATCTCTGTGAAGATTCTTCCTTTTAAATGAAAATAACTTAGGAGTAAGAAATGTAACGACTAGACATGCAAATTATTTTACAACGTATTGTTACAAAGATAAGGTCTTCCCCCATCATCCTATAGCCCAAATATCCAAGTATAGACAGTAGCTTACAAATAAGCAGCAGTGTTATTAACCAGCATGCCTCTGAGTTTTGCAAAGAGGGGAAATACTGTGCTGTATAAAAATATCTTGCAAGAATAGCATGATCTTCTGAGATAATCATAATGCAATTATTAAGATAAGCATTTCTTAATTAAGATAATCGTTTCTTAATTGAGATTAAGATAATAATTTGTTAATGCAATGAATATCTTAACCTGAAGCCTTGGAAAATGATAAAATGCTCAGAAAGGTTTAGCCCACGCCTGGTACCCAGCAAATTCTCAATACCAGCGCACCAGCTCAGCAAGCTGGGTTTCTCATTCGATGCGCTCGGCGCTCTTTCTCCAAAGGGATTTCCCCCGACTCGAGACGGAGCCTGCGCTCTGGGCTCGACTGAGGCTCCCTGGACGCTCGCGCTTTTCTCTCCTTCTCCAAGATGGCGGCGGTCGGCGGCGCAAAGGCGGGATCCGGGCGAGCGGAGTGAAGGTAGCGGCCAGCAAAGACCCCCCACGAGACCGGGACGAGCCCCCACCCCGAGGTGGCCACGGCCCTGGCCTGCCGCCTGCTGCCACTCGGGGCCCGCGACACCGCCTCGGGGGCGTCCCAGACCCCCTGCGGCCTAGCCCGGGAGCCGAGCCGGGGACTGGAGTAGCGGCTGCAGCCGCCTCCGGGAAGGGGTTGGAGCGGGGCCGCCGGAGGAAGGCGGCGGGAGCTGTTCAAACGGGGAAGGCGGGAAAGCTGCGGGGCCGGGAGGGGGCGTGCGGGCGCCCCGGGGCCCGCGGGCCGCCGCCCCTCCCCTGCCCTCCAGTCCGCCTCCGCCCGCGGGGGCGCCGGGGACCGCCAGGCGCGGGAAGCCGGGCGGGCCGGGCGCGGTTGGGATGGCTGCGATCTGGGGTGCGCGGGGCCGTCGGGGGGCCGGGGCCGCGCCCACGGGGGCGCTGGGTGCCCGGCCGCCCGGGGAGGTGCGCGGAGCGCGCTTCCCTTCCCGGGAAAACAGCGTTGTGGAACTAGTTGATGCTGCAGAACAGCCCCCCCCCCGGGGGAAACCCCACTGACTTGCATTGGGGACCCAGAAATGGTGGTCCCGGACCCTAGTATTGTCTGTCTGTTTGCTGCGACCCGGTTTGGATATGCATTCATAGCGAGGAGTCTCTTCCAATCCAGCCCCTCTCCTTTTTTCCCCCCCTCCATAACTACTTGTAGATTCACTTTATTTTATAATATGCAGAAGAGAAGAAATCGGCCATCCTTCTTTCTCTCTGATGGCTAAACTGGTGGCTGATTATATTCCCTCATCTTAAAAGAAATTGAAAAAAACAAAAAAAAAAAAAAACCTGAATTCAAAGGAAAGCCTGTTGTTGATCGCCTGAGCCTGGTCAGAATTTGTTATCGCTGGTCCCATGGAAATATGTGTGTTGTCAACCAATCTGTGCGGTGGTCGTGGTCCGGATAATTCGCTCTGCAATCTGAAAGGATTCAATTCCCCATCTCTGGCTGGCGGGAATCTCTGCTGGCTCCCAGAGCTGGCAGGGGCTGTGAGTGCTGCGCTTGGTGGGTCCTTGGAGGTGGGAGTGGCAGAATTCACAATCGCTATGTTCAGAGATTGGAGGAAACCCACGAAAATGAGAAGATCTCACCTGCTTGTATCCTAGAAGTATCAACAACCAAAATGTCAGAAACAGATCTTAGATGTTCAAGAGTCTTCCTTTACCTGCGCGAACTGGCAATTTGATTTCCCGAAAGGAATGTTGGAGGAAGAGGAAAATGAACCATTTGGACAAAGCTTTAGACCTGGAGCTTAGGGTTTCTTTTTCTGCCCAACTTACAGGTGGGATGATGAAGGTTGATTAGAATTGCAGGTAGTGATGACCTTAAAAAAAAAAAATCGCCTTCTAAAACATTTTTGGTAGCTTGACTTTACAAAATAACAAAGTCCTACATCCTATGATTTAAATTTTTTTCCTTGCTTTGGTCATCCCAAAAACCTATGCCTGACAATAACTTGTATTTTTATCTTCAAGTTGAACGGCAGCTCTGCCTTTCATTTTTCATACTCTGAAGAAAAAGCCTCAGAACAAATTTACACATTACCCAAGTATGCATTTTTTATGATAGTATGTTTCTTACTTCCATAAACATGATTAAGTAATGAACTTTCACCTGTAATGAAGATTTGCCCAGTCCATAGACAGACATAACTGTAAAATTATTCCTGTTTCTTGAAGTTAAAAACACTAAATTTTGTAAACTCCAAAATTAAGGAATTCAGGAAAATTCAGGTTTTAACACCTGTTTTACATTTGCCAACGTTTAATGTAATTAATGTTTTCTGATGTGAAAATTAAGCCGAATTTTTTTCATTTTCATTAATCCTTCCAACCCGCTTCCTATCCCTGAACCTGAATGTAATGTTAATCACAGATAATAATTCGCCACCTGGAGGAGTAATCAGGGGTCCACCTAATCTTACATGAATGTTGCTTGAACTTTGCCTATCTTTTATACTGTTGCTTGAGACTTCTTTATCTGGAATCATCTTTCTTTTTTATGAGTCAGCCAGCACAATTAACCCCTGAAGTACAATAATACCCTGATCTTATCTTAGAAATCAAGGACCCATTAGTCATCCCAAGCTATGAGGGGTGCCACCCGTTGGGCTTTTCAGGTTCTGGGCTGCTCCACCTCTTCAGGGAATTGGATTAGCTCTCATTCATTTTTTTTTTCTATAGAATATGATGCTATAGAAACATATAAAATGTGTTTCAGTGTACTGAAAGTTAAGCAGGCCGAATTCTAATACATAATGCCAATACAATATGGGTTGTGTTGGCCTGCCTCTAAGGAGCTGTTTGTAATTTTCCGTTTCATGGCACAGGTTTTTCAGGACAGTTAGTTATGGACATCCAATGTATTTCCGTGTCCGCTAAATCACAGTTGTTTTCTTTCTCACAGTGTCTACAGAGGCACCTATTCCTGTTCTGACTTCAAACTGCATGACCAATGTCAATTCTGATGGTCTGAGAAGGAAAGGCTACTTAGAAGTGTCTAGGCCTGCCCTTACTTACTTTTAAAAGTGTCTTGTTGATCACAGAATAATGGCTATATTTGTAACACAAAATAAGTTTCAGTTTTTGGATTTTGTATGTGTGGATTTGGGGTTTCATTTGTTTTTTTTTGTTGTTTTTTTTTTTTAATCGTGGGGCCTGAACTCTGGGCCTGCGCGCTCTCCCTCAACTCTTCAGCTCAAGGCTAGCACTCTACCACTTGAGCCACAGTGCCACTTCCGGCTTTTTCTGCTTATGTGGGGCTGAGGAATCAAACCCAGGACCTCATACATGCAAGGCAAGCACTTTACCACTGAGCCACCTTCCCAGCCCCTTATTTGTTATTTTTGAAGAATTTTATTTTTTCATTTTTTGTCGAAAATCACTGAGCATGAAAAGCATGTAAGTGCAGTTCTCAAGCTACAGTCGTTCTTGACATTATCAGCCTGAGAAAACCAACATTTATGTATTTTTCTAATCCTAGTATTTCACTGCCAGTGAGAGGAAGTGCCATGTTTACATGAATGGATGTAATTCTCTATAACCCACCTCCATTCCTTTTGGAGCCCTGCTCAAATGGAAGTAGAGGGAAGTAGTCCCCATTTAACTTAGTTTATTACTTAAAGGCTGAAACCTGAGAAACTGCTACATTGTGTATCTTGCCTCCTGAAGTGTTTATATAAGGCCTGACCTTGTATCCCTTCCCACCGGGTGCATAGGCCCCTTGGAGCAGCCCTTTTCCAGTTTGTCTTTAAACTTAATTTTGTTTCTTCATTGTAGGTGTTCTTAGCTTGAGCAAGGCCTTCCTTCATTTTACCTTTTTGTGTTTCTTAAGCTGGTCAATCATTTTTAGCAATACTTTTTTCCCCTCTCTTTTTTCAACTTGGGCCTACCAATGTGTTATTTTCTCTGTGCAAGTAAGTCTTTTCTACTTTTTAGTGTTTTTTAAATGTTAACTTACTAAAGTTCCTCTTGTGAATCCAGTTCATCTTTTTATTCACAAAAGTTATATCTTTCAAAATGTCCTTCAGTTTTTCTAAATCACATTTGTAATGAGGAAGGTAAAAATAAAATTTGAATAAATGACCAGTCAGATCAACTTTCAAACATTTGAGTAACTAGAAGAGGACATTTTCAAAAAGTTTCACAGAGAGAGAGAGAGAGAGAGAGAGAGAGAGAGAGAGAGAGAGAGAGAGAGAGTGTGAGTGTGTGGTGTGTGTGTGTGTGTGTGTGTGTGTGTGTGTGTGTGTAAGCAATCCAGTACTGCGGCATGAACTCATGGCATCAGGCTCTTTAACTCAAGGCTGGTGCTCTACCATTCGAGCCAGTGTGTGTGTGTGTGTGTGTGTGTGTGTGTGTGTGTGTGTGTGTGTGTGTGTGTGTGTGTGTGTGAGAGTGTGTAAGCAATCCAGTACTGCGGCATGAACTCATGGCATCAGGCTCTTTAACTCAAGGCTGGTGCTCTACCATTCGAGCCAGAGCTCTACTTCAGCTTTTCCTGGTTAATTGGAAATAAGAATCTCACAGACTTTCCTGCCTGGGCTGGCTTTGAACTGCAATCCTCAGTTCTTAGCTTCCTGAATAATGAGGATACAGGCGTGAGCCACTGGCATCATATATAATTTTAAGCTTCCTGTAGATTTCCTCCAGAACTTGTGGCTTTGCCCTTCCTGTATTTGAAGAACTTTGTCTTACAGTGCAGTATGTTACATTGCCATCTTCAAAGTCAGTGTGGACAGCTGAACTTGAATGCTAAGATAAAGTTAAGTATCCAACACAGTATTGAAAACATTTAAATTATAATATTTCTAATTAGTGAAAAATCTTGGAATCATACAAATTGTATGAACAGTGGACAAGTCTCCTTGTTTCCCACCTAGCCTTCAAAAAAGGCTATTAGTGTTGCAAACTGTCATATGGCCAACTAAAGCAAAAAAAAACTACCTTATTACCTCCATGAATTGTAGCAAATTCATGTAGCTTAACAATGCAAAATAAAGCATTAAAAGTTCTTTAATATGCTGTCCTCTACATGATGCCCAAACATCACCATTTCTATCTTAAGTTATAATACAGTAAATTTTACCAGCTCATCAGCTAGTAGGTTCCTGTGGTCTTCAAGTGTTTGATGGTCTCTCTTCCTCTTCATCTGGCTTTACCTGTCTGCTTGTCACCAAGACTAAACTAAACCTGACTTAATGTCAAGTTTTTACCCTGCCTCCTTGTTAAAAAACAGCTGTGTTGGCATTCCAGAAATTCTCATTAATTTTGGAAGTATTTTTAATCTTAGGAAGTAGTTGATATACTCCCTCCAAGCAACTTTAATTCCTGACTCAAATCTTATTAAGGCTAGCACACTTCCTGCAGTTTCTACCCAGGTGTACTCACAGACAGAATGAGGAGATGACAAGACATTCCTGTCTCTCTCAAGGCCCTTCCAGTCGGCCCCTGGATCACTTCGCATTTCCACCAGGATGGTTGCTTCTCCACAGTGATTTCGCATTACAGGAGGGTTTTCCTTCTTTGTTTCTCAGACCTGGCCCTGTAGACGGGAAGGAGCCTGGACACAGTGACACATTCTCAAAGGCCCTGCAGATTCCACCATGGCTTATGATGACTCCGTGAAGAAAGAAGGTATGGCCCCTTACTCAGAGAAGCATTCCAAAGGGGGTTATCTCTTCAGTCCTGGCAGGCCGTGGATATAGAAACCAGGACCGGGCACCTCAGCCTGGACTCCCAAGTGATGGTCCAGAGCATTGTTAAGACACTCAGCCTCCATCATCCCCAGACTGGGCCCGTGGAAACGACCACCAGGACAGGGATTCCAACACGAGAGTCTGAATTGAGAGTCTCTTAACTTACTGGGGTGATCCCCTGCAGCACTCTTGGTCCTTGCCAGCTCCAGTGTGCAGGAGTCTGGGCATGGGAATCACACACTGGACTCCCACAGAGCAGCGCAGCACATGAATCCTTATTCTTTTCAGCCTTAACCTCTGCAAGTCTGTCTACTGCCAGTCACAACTAAGAAACCATGTCTGAGGATGCACATTTGCATAGTATGGAAATACTGTTTCTTCAGGTTGGATGCTTACGGTTTGCAGCAGGTCATCAAGAAATATCCTTGACTCTCTGGGTCTAGCCCTGTATTTCAGTGGACTCTCTATAACATAATTTTAATTCAGAAATGGGATGGTTGCGTTCACTTGTTACTTACTTGACTTTCTCATTTCCTTTCTCAAATGCACCTGTGCTTCCCAGATTGCTTTGATGGTGATCACAGCTTTGAAGACGTAGGACTTGCCGCTGGTCGGAGCCAACGAGAAAAGAAACGCTCTTACAAAGACTTCTTAAGGGAAGAGGAAGAAATCGCTGCTCAGGTCAGGAATTCTTCCAAGAAGAAGTTAAAGGTACGCTCTAAACAGAATAAAGTTTTAAACTACACTTTAACCATATTTCCTAATGTTTGAAGACAGAAGTGTCTTTTTTAAAACCTTAAAGAGGAAAAAAGATGTCTATTTTTATTACTTCCTGTCCCTTATTTTGTTCTGTGAGGTTGGAAATCAAAGAATAAGAATAGTGCCCAAGTTGGGCTCTGGTGGCTCACGCCTGTAATCCTGACTACTCAGGGGCTGGGAAGGTGGCTCAGTGATAGAGTGCTTGCCTTGCATGCATAAGGCCCTGGGTTCGGTTCCTCAGCACCACATGATCAGAAAAAGACGGAAGTGGTGCTGTGGCTCAAGTGGAAGACTACTAGCTTTGAACTGAAGAGTTGAGGGACAGCGCCCAGGCCCAGAGTTCAGGCTCCATGACCTACCAAAAAAAAAAAAAAAAAAATCCTAGCTACTCCGGAGGCTGAGATCTGAGGATCACAGTTCAAAGCCAGCCCAAGTAGGAAAGTCTTTTCTTTTTCTTTTTCTTTTTGTCAGTCTTGGGGTTTGAACTCTGGGCCTGGGTGCTGTCCCTGAGCTCTTCAGCTCAAGGCTAGCGCTCTTACCACTTGAGCCACAGTGCCACTTCTGGTTTTCTAGTAGTTTATTGGAGGTAAGAGTCTCATGGACTTTCTTTCCCGGGCTGACTTTGAACCGTGATCCTCAGATCTCAGCCTTCTGAGTAGCTAGGATTACAGTCGTGAGCCACCAGTGCCCAACTTGTCCATGACACTCTTATCTCCAATAAACCACTCAGAAAACCAGAAGTGGCACTATGGCTCAAGTGATAGAGTGCTCACCTTGAGTTGAAGGGCTGAGGGACAGCAGCCAGGCCCAGAGTTCAAGTCCCACAACCAAAAAAATAAAAAGAATAGTGCCCATGGGGAAGTGGGGGAAAACAAGGGAGGGGATAACAATGTTTGTCAAGAAGGGTACTCATTACCATACTTATATAACTGTAACACCCTCTGATATCACCCTTACAATAAAATAAACTTTTAAAAGTTAAAAAAAAATTAACTCAAAAAAATAGTGTCCAACTCTTTGTCTCCTCATCTTCTAGTTGGTGAATACTTGCTTTTCTATTGCAGGATAGTGAACTTTACTTCTTGGGCACGGACACACACAAGAAGAAGAGGAAGCACTCCTCTGATGATTACTACTATGGAGGTAAGGGCAGCAGGTGGGCTAGGCACATCTCTGGTTCTTGGAGTAGGGGTAGGGGAAAAGGATCCAGATGTTGCTGACTCAGTGGCCTATTTAACAGGACAGTGGTTCTTGTTCTGAGTGCCGATAAACCATTGTGAAGGAGGAGAGAGGTGGAGGGCTGGTATTTTGGAGGATTCAGCATAGAAGAACAGTCTTCATTTGTGATATACCAGGTACCAGGCTCCTTCTCCCCCCAACCATTCACTTATCTGTGCCATTGTTATCTAGCGCTATCCTTTTGCCAAATGCAATCCTTGGACCCTCTGGCCCGTGTCTCTGAGTCATTTCTCAGCCAGTGTATATCCACTCACAAAACCAGTTTTCTTAGCTATATCTAACCTTTCGCCAGGATGAGTTTGTCCTGAACACAGAAACAAACGATACTCTATCTGTGATCTAATCTAAATTACAACTACCCTTAATCCCACAGCTATAGTCTATTCTTCTGGGTATGCTCTCTTTGGTTGCTTGTGAAGACTCAGCGAAGAGAAACAACTTTAGTGGCAAGAATGGTCTCAAGGTTCAAAGGCAAAGTCTATCAAGCCAAGAAGTATACATGAGTATCATCTCCAAACATTAGGAACCAAAGAGTCTCCCCTCAAGTCACTCCTCTTAGCCTCTTCCTCATGTTAGTTGGTTGTTTGCGGGGAGAGAGAAAACTTGCTGGAAGTTGCTTCCTGTCCTGTTGACAGTACCTCTCTTGATTATTTCTAGACATTTCGTCTTTGGAATCATCACAGAAGAAAAAGAAAAAGTCCAGCCCGCCACCTGCCGATACAGCTATGGACCTGTTGAAAGCTATCACTTCCCCCCTGGCCACAGGCTCCAAGCCCCCCAAAAAGGCAGGAGAGAAGTCCTCTAGCTCCTCCAGCCATTCAGAGAGTAAAAAGGAACACCACAGGAAGAAGGGCAGTGGCAGCAGTGGGGAGCTCTCCCTGGAGGACAGCAGCACCCACAAATCCAAAAAAATGAAGCCACTCTTTGTGAACACAGAAACACTGACCCTTCGTGAGCCGGACGGCTTAAAGATGAAACTCATTCTGTCGCCAAAGGAGAAGGGAAGCAGCTCAGTTGAGGAGGAATCTTTTCAGTACCCTTCCCAACAAGCAGCTGTGAAGAAATCCTCTAAGAAATCAGCTCGGGATGAGCAAGGTGCTTTACTCCTAGGACACGAGCTACAGAACTTCCTGAAAACAGCCCGGAAAAAGCACAAGTCATCCTCAGACTCACATGCATCTCCTGGCCCTGAAGGCTGTATGTCCGATGCCTCACAGTTTCCAGAACCCCAAAGTGCTAACCTTGACCTGTCAGGGCTCGAGCCCGTTCTAGTAGAATCAGACTCGTCCTCTGGTGGGGAGCTAGAGGCCGGTGAATTAGTAATAGATGATTCTTACCGGGAAATCAAGAAGAAAAAGAAGTCAAAGAAGAGCAAAAAGAAGAAGGACAAGGAGAAGCATAAAGAGAGGCGACACTCCAAGTCCAAGAGAAGTTCAGGACTGTCTATGGCGGCAGCAGGAGAGGCCCCCATGACCGCTGGTCCTCCCCCCAGCCTCCCATACACTGGAGCCTCCACCCCCACCCCTGCACCTCCTGCCCTCCATATGGATGGACATGGTGAGAAAAAAAAGAAAAAAGAAGAGAGGGACAGAGAGAGAGAGCGGGGAGAAAAGGTAAGATGTGTTCTGCAGCGGGGTTAGTGATGCTCAGGTTCTCCCTGAACAGGAAATGAACTTGTTCAGCCACTGAGGAGCCGCCGGTGTTTAGCAAGGGTCAAGAGGATCTTTGGAATGAATCGAAGCGTGAAACGTTGCCAATAGCCAAGTCTGTCTGTACAAAAAATAAGAGCAGTCTTAATTATGTACAGCTTTCTTCATAGTGTTGTTCTCCCATTGTGCCGGTCATGGTATTGAGAATGCCAAGGTTTATTCCAGGTGGCTCTTAGAAGGAGCCACACTGACTGTCAGGACAACTGAGAGATGTGAAGAGATGTGCTTTGAGTTCATTTAGGGAGAGGAATTTTCAAAACTAGCATAATGATGACCAACCCTGTGGACACACAGAGCGGGTTTGTGAGGCAAGACCTGGACACGCTTCCCCGCCCTCTCTCCCTCTCTCTTCCCCCCCCCTCACCCTCCTCTCTCCTCCCTCTCTCTCTTCCTTCTCTTCTCTCTCTCCTCTCTCTTCTCTCCTCTCTCTCTCCCACCATTCAAGTGCTTAGGCTCTATGCTCTGGTAGGAGCCAGGCCGGGCAGAGATGAACAAGACATGATTCTTGATCTTGGGCTGCTCACTGTCCATGCAGGCAGTACGAATGAGAAATCAGTTGCCTACGTTTGATTTCTTTGCTCTCAACTCCAGAAAGTTTCCTACTATTGTGTTTTAAGGCTGTGTCTTTATGTGTCTCCTTAAAAAAACAAAGACATTTTGCCAGATGTGGTAGCATGCATTTTAATCTCAGCCATTAGAAAGTGCAGGCAGGACGATCAAGATTTCAAGGCCAGGGGCTAGGAATGTGGCTCAGTGGTAGAGTGCTTGCCTCTCATGCATGAGGCCCTGGGTTCGATTCCTCAGCACCACATAAATGGAAAATGTTGGAAGTGGTGCGGAGGCTCAAGTGGTAGTTGAAGAGCTGAGGGACAGCACCCAGGCCCAGAGTTCAAGCCCCACAACCAACAAAAGAAAAAGATTTCAAGGCCAGCCTGGGCTATGAGGCCCTTATGGTCAAAGGCATGTGTTTTCATAGACATTTATAAATTCAGTAATATATTGCAAGAAAGTCTTAATCTGAATATATCCCATAGAAAGTGTACAGGGTCTGACACCTGACCTCGCATCCTGGAGGGTAGAAACAAGTGAACCTGAGTGCATTGAGAAATAGTGATCTCCTCAAGGTTGTAGACTTTTCATTTGCAATTCCCTATGTGGCTAGCAGCTACTGAGACGTTTAGTTTATAGCCAGAACCTTGATGTTAGATTGTGACTATCCAAAAAAATCAGAACTAGCCTGAATCTAGTCATTCCTCCAACAACTATTTATACACCATGGGGGGGGGGGGGGGGAGCAGGGTGTTTTGTTTGTTTGTGAGACAGTGTCTTGGTTATGTAGCCCAGGTGTTCTTAAACACTGGATCCTACTGCTTTAGCCTCCTAAGCGCTGGAATTCATTACAACTACGCACTACTACTTTCAATTTACCATGTTGTTGAAACCTAACCTGGGCACAAAACCTTCCTGGAGCTATAAAAAAAGTATTCTTTGCTGTGTTTTGTTTCAGTCTAAGAACTGTCTAAAAGTTAGGGACAGAGCCCATCCATAGGTAAAAAAATGTGTATTAACTGTGGTATCCATCAGCCGTCAGTGAGCAGAGGCTGGAGAGCCACTTAGTAGAAATACTAAAAGCTGTGGGTCCTTCAGTCTTAGATTTTATGACCTGAACTATAATAAAACTAATAAAGATGAGAATAACTGATTTGGAAGAAGATAATTTAGAAATTAAGGACTAAACAGTACACTCAGCATAGTTAAGCAATTAAGGTGTTGGGCTGAGGAGCCAGATAGCTTGGTCTAAGTCCTGACTTTGCTGTGCTCCTTCGGAGCTGTGAGGTGTTGGACAAGAACTACCGAGGAGTAGCTGGGCGCTGGTGGCTCACGCCTGTAATCCTAGCTACTCAGGAGGCTGAGATCTGAGGATCATGGTTCAAAGCCAGCCTGGGCAGGAAAGACTGTGAGACTCTTGTCTCCAATAAACCACCAGAAAACTGGAAGTGGCACTGTAGCTCAAGCGGTAGAGTGTCCGCCTTGAGCTAAAGAGCTGAGGGACAGCGCCCAAACCCAGAGTTCAAGCCCCATGACCACAAAAAAAAAAAAAAAAACTACCGAGGAGTAAATGAGGTGATATATGTACATGTGTTTGGGGCCTTATGTGCCCAGGTCCTGTGGGTTACACCAACTCACGGGGGCACTGCTGGGTATTTTAACGTTCCAAGAGTAGCAATAGGTTGACATCAGAACAGTTGCCAGTTTCATGCCATATCTTTACAGAGCTGAGGTTGTTGCAAAAATAATTTTGGGGACTTTATCTTTGAACCATATAAAGCCCACAACTTAGTAGAACCATTAGAACTTGGATTCAGAATTGTGTGTCCGTGTGCAATAAATGAAATGTAAGAATAGATCAGAAATGAGCCCATGGGGGCTGCCTTGCGTGCGTGAGGCCCTGGGTTCGATCCTCAGAACCATATAAGCAGAAAAAGCAGAAGTGGCTCTGTGACTCAAGTGGTATAGCGCTAGCCTTAAGCTGAAGAGCTTAAGGACAGTGCCCGGGCCCAGAGTTCAGGCCCCAAAACCAACAAAACAAAACAACAACAAAAGAAATGAGCCCATGAGCAGAATGTTGTAGAAGACTACAGGGGCCATCGTGGGGGAGGGACTCTCCAGCCATCCCTCTGTGAAGCCATCCTCTCTCTTCTGATCCTGGAACCTAAGCAGTACCAGGCCTGGTTATGTGACCAACTGGGAGAAGAAAGAGGGGGCACTTACGTTGAAGGAGAAACAGAAGGACAGAGAAAGACCACTTCATATAGCTTAGCGTCATGCTAGCGGGGCTGTGGCCCTCAAGTATGAGGAAAGGGGCCCCTTGTACTAGGAGGTGAGCAGTTTATGTGTGAAAATGAGGGTGGACTTGGGGGGATTTGGACTAACACAAAGACGAGAAATTGTACTGCCTGATGAAGGGTAGTCTTTGCTTTTTGTTTGTATTGCTTATGTGGTTATTGATGGTGGTGTTGGTGTTGGTGTTGGTGTGTGTGTGTGTGTGTGTGTGTGTGTGTGTGTGTGTGTGTGTGTGTGTGTGTGTGTGTGTGTGTGTGTGTGTGTGTGTGTGTGTGTGTGTGTGTGTGTGTGTGTCCTGCTTTCTAAGGAAAAGTATGATCATACCTTGGTGGTTTCCAATGGAAACCAATAGTCATCCCATCAGAGTGGATGTTTTTCATTATATTTTGGGAGGAGGATACAGCCACATATCAAACATACCTTTTGGTCTTACTAAATTAATAAAAGCCCATTCATTGTCACTCAAAAGGGTCCTGTAGTGTCGCCACTTTCAACATAGGCCTTAAGGTTTCTGTAAATTCCCAGAATGTGCACATGTCCTCCAAGCAACCTAAGGCTGGTTCTGGCAGTGAGTGCCTGGCACGCTCTGCATTGTTTGTTGATCTACTAATAAGATATAATTAGATTTGTGATCGTATTATATAAGGATCTCTCTCTCTCTCTCTCTCTCTCTCTCTCTCTCTCTCTCTCTCTCTTTCTCTCTCACAAAAATAAAAGTTCTAAGGCAGGAGCTCAAGAGTTCAAAATCAGTTTAGCCTGTGAGACGCTATCTCAAAAGAGGAAGGAAGAATAATGGGGAAGTGGAGGAAAGGAAAGGGGGAAAAAAAAGTACTATCCTGGAATCTGAGGTTGGTTTTAGTAAAAAATGTAAAGATTGTTCGTTCTATATATTTTTTTTAATTTAAGAAGCAGACTATAATAAATGGTGCAAAGCCTGTCTGAAGAATTCAGCAAACCGCTGCTTACTCTATCCCCTTAAGATTGCCTGCTTCCTCCTGTTTGCTCCTTTGTACGATGGGATTAGGTTCCATTACCGGTACAAGTAATACCTTAGCACAGGGTGTGGCTTACACGCTGGCTAATGTTACAATCACTGTTGCTTAAATCTTATAGTCCTGCAAAAACAGAAAATATACTTGAAAACCAGTCTGTTTACATATTAGACTGGCTTGACAAGGAGATTTTTTTATGCATCTAATATCCTGCCTCAGTGTAATACCTGCCTCTAGGGAAACAAACTCTGCCAAATCTCATATAGTGGAAAACAAGAAGAAGAGGAAGAGAAGGAAGAGGAGGAGGAGGAAGAAGAAGAAGGAAAAGAAGAAGAAGAAGAAGAAGAAGAAGAAGAAGAAGAAGAAGAAGAAGAAGAAGAAGAAGAAGAAGAAAGAGGAAGAAGGAGGAGGAGGAGGAGGAGGAGGAGGAGGAGGAAGAGGAGGAAGAAGAAGAAGAAGAAGAAGAAGAAGAAGAAGAAGAAGAAGAAGAAAGAGGAAGAAGAAGAAGAAGAAGATGACAGTCTTTAAGAAGCAAAAGCAAACAGAAGTGGCACTGTGGTTCAAGTGGTAGAACACTAGCCTTGAGCAAAAGAAGCTTAGGGACAGAGCCCAAGCCCAGCGTTCAAGCCTCTGGACTGGCAAAATAAAAAATAAAAAGGGGTGGGGGGAGGGCAAAAGCAGATGTAACATGAGTTTCCTTCAACTCATTAGAGTGCTTCCTGGTCAGTAAGGAAGCAATCAATATCATGGCTGGTCCAGGACTCTGTTCCTTTTTATTCTTTCCTGGCTGATGCCCTACAACTTGAGCCATGCCTCCAGTCTAGCTTCTTTGGTGGTTAATTGGAGATTGTCTCTTTGACCTGCTTATCTCTTTTAGGGGTTCGTCTGATATGGTCAGGGCCAGTAAGGATAGTCTCCCTTTAGATTGATTCAGATTCAACCCACTAGGTATCTTAATGATGGCTGTAAATCCCCTTTGCTATATAACAGAATATAATCCTGGGACTGGTGACCTTTGTTTTCACCAGTCTTGCCCATGTGTAAGGGGAGGACGTGTCCACCAGGGAGCAGTCATGGGAGCCACTATGCATTTACACACAGACTTAGAATAGGAGAGGAGCCCAGAGGCTTAACTCCTCTCAACATCTAAAATACTACTCACCAAAACAAATTCCAGGAAATGGAAACATACGGGGTTTTTGTTGTTATTGTTGGTGTTCTTTATGGTTTTTTTCTTTTTTTTTTCTTTTCTGGGAGGGGGGGCAAAAGAGGGACACAGTAATGAAAGGAAGAAGGGTGAACAAATGCAGTCATAGTATCCAATATACACTATGTAAAAAATGAACTGTGCAACTTATGGGTAGGGACCAGAGGGGGAAAATAGGGAAAAGCGAAAGAAGGGGTGATATTGTTCTGTAACTCATTTGTACAATTCCTTAATAACAATTTCTTTTTTGGGGGGGGGGTCATGGGGCTTGAACTCTGGGCCTGGGTGCTGTCCCTCAGCTCTTCAGCTCAAGGCAAGCACTCTACTACTTGAGCTACAGCACCACTTTCAGTTTTCTGGTGGTTTATTGAAGATACGAGTCTCACAGACTTTCCTGCCTGGGATGGCTTTGAACCACAATCCTCACATCTCAGCCTCCTGAGTAGCTAGGATTACAGGCGTGAGCTACCGGCACCACTAACTGGGTAACCCTTACCTCTGAATTAAATGGTCTCGTCCAAAGATTTTTATGTTCCTTCTCTCCTGTGCTAGGGATTGAACCCAGGGCCATTCATATGCTAGGCAAATGCTCTACCACTGAGCTACATCCTCAGCCCTCCAAGTTTTACTTAGAGGGAAGTGGAAGCTCATGAAGATGAAGCCACTTGCACAACTCTTAGCAATTTATAGTTGGATTCTAACTCAGCTCTGTTGGTCTCTACTTTGCCACATTTCCTTCATTAATTCTTGTTTCTTTTCCTTCCTGTCCAATCTGTTTGCTGTAGGCCGCATCCCTGTCCCCTGGCCCTCTGGCAGCAGCCTCCAGATGGCTCTCTTCCTTTTGCTCTTGCTCTTTTCCAGTGTGTTTTCAACAGTCCTGTTCAATGCTCTTCAATGGTGCTCTCTCTCTCTCTCTCTCTCTCTCTCTCTCTCTCTCTCTCTCTCTCTCTCTCTCTCTCTCTCTCCTCTCACACACACACACACACACCCTCAGCTTTGGACATCCTCTTATCCCACCTCTTACTATCTTTTGATGAGTGTACCACATGTTCTCTCTGCCCAGGACACTCATAATTATTTCATCTGTCTAATTCTGTCTAAATCTGTCAGGTCTAGATTAAATTAAAGCCACTTCTTCTGAAGTCACTTCTTCCTCTGACTCTCTGATTTGGTGAAGCATTCCTATTACATGTTCTCGTAGCACCCAGGACTTTCCCTGAAATAGCATGGTGTTTTATTACACAGACATCATTATCTGTTTTATCTGTTAGATTATATGCTTCACTCTTGGCTATAGTCCGGATGTCTGTAGTACATTAATAGATGAATGGCAGAGGACTGTTTTTTGCTTCTTTGCTCTTTTAATTGTGTTCGTTTGTTTGTTTTTAAGGCAGCATCTCATTATGTAGCCCAGGTTGTCTTCAAATTAACAATCCTAACTCAGCCTCCCAAAGAACTGGGATTACAAGCATCTACCACCATGCTCAGTTCAGTAACCTCTTAATAAGTTACTTTTTTCTGTTACTTTTGAAACTTTTCCTTCCTTTTGGGTTCCTTCCTCTTTCCTCC
This sequence comes from Dipodomys merriami, assembly GCF_024711535.1. Taxonomy (NCBI): domain Eukaryota; kingdom Metazoa; phylum Chordata; class Mammalia; order Rodentia; family Heteromyidae; genus Dipodomys; species Dipodomys merriami. The sequence goes on from NW_027206590.1 coordinate 4,168,795, forward strand.
TTCCTCTTTCCTCCTTCCTCCTCCTTCCTCCTCGTCTGTTGTAGGGTTTGAACTCAGGGCCTGAGTGCTGTCCCTGAGCTCTTCAGCTCAGGGTAAGCACTCTGAGAGTTCCACTTGGAACTGGTGGTTAATTGGAGATAAGAGATAAGAGTCTCACTCACTTTCCTGCCCTGGCTGGCTTTGAACCGCAGTCCTCAGAAATCAGACTCCTGAGTAGCTAGGATTACAGGTGTGAGCCACCGGCACCTGGCTTACTTTTCCTTCTTTGTCATTGAAATGCTTCCAATGTCACTAATCAGAAAAGCTGTCACTTCTCATATGTTTCATTCAGGATCAAATATGTGGTGTATGGTGTAGCCAAGACAATGTCAAGAGGCTTTGAACTTTAAATTTTGTGGGGCTTTCATAATTTACTCAGTTGCTCTACTACCACTCAGAACTTATTCAGTAAATTCATCTTCTATGTCATTGAATAAAGCCCCTTAGTAAGAGGTATGAGGAAGGCTTCTTTATTACTGCATGCAAAATTACATCCAATATGTTGGTTAAATATTGTGATTATTATTACTAGCCTTTTGGTAGTACCCAGGACCTTGCGCTTCCTGAGCAGGCACTCCAGCCAGTCCTTTTTGCTCTGGTTATATTTCATAAAAGGTCTTGAGTTTATGGGCTGATTGACTATAATCCTCCTATTTAGACTTCCCACATATCTGGCATGACAAGCACATGGCACCACACCTGTTGGTTGAGGTGGAATCTCAGGAACACTTTCCCTGGGCTGACCTCAAACAGTGATCTCCGAATTTCTGTTTTCCAGATAGCTAGAATTGCAAATGTGAACCACTGTCCCCAACTCTGATTAATTGTTTTAAACTTAGTCTTACTTTGTTATAGTTAAAGTGGCCTAGGGATAGAGAGGTTAAACATATACAGTATTATATTTTAAAAAACTGTTAAAATCCTTCTTTGCAAATTTCCTTGTTTTGGTGTATGTCTGTCTGTGTGTCTGTGTGTCTGTGTGTGTATACTAGGACTTGAAGTCACATGGCCTAAGCACTTCGCTTTTTCACTCAAGGCTGGTGCTTTACCACTTGAGACACACCTCAACTTCTAGATTTTGGCTGGTTAATTGGAGATTACAGTCTCAGGAACTTTCCTGCCCAGGCTGGAAACCTCAATCCCCAAGTCTCAGCCTCCTGAAGAACAAGGATTATAGGCGTGAGCCACCTTGCACCCAACTTGCAAGTTTTATAATATAGCCAAATGAGTTATGAAATCTTTCATGCACATATTCTTGCTATGTTTCTCACTAGTCAATATTGACTGGTTAATTAAGTAATAGTTAACTAGATTAATCCTACAGCTCAGGAGTAAAGATTTTTGTTAAAAAGTTTTTTGCAAGGCACATAGACAAGTCATTTTTCAAAAACTAAGATTTTGAAACTAATTTTTTTTTTTTTTTTTTGTCGGTCGTGGGGCTTGAACTCTGGGCCTCTGCACTGTCCTCAGCACTTCAGCTCAAGGCTAAGAACTCTACCACTTGAGCCACAGCACCACTTCTGGTTTTCTAGTGGTCTGTTAAGAAATAAGAGTTTTATAATCTTTTCTGCCTGGGCTGTCTTTGAACCGCAGTCCTCAGATCTCAACCTCCTGAGTAGCTAGGATTACAGGTGTGAGCCACCAAAGCCCAGCCTTTGAAACTAATTCTTTTTTTTTTTTTTTTGGTCCGGTCGTGGGGCCTGAACTCTGGGCCTGGGCGCTGTCCCTCAGCTCTTCAGCTCAAGGCTAGTGCTCTACCACTTGAGCCACAGTGCCACTTCCAGCTTTTTTCTTTTTGCTTATGTGGTGCTGAGGAATCGAACCCAGGGCCTCAAGCATGCAAGGCAAGCGCTCTACCACTGAGCCACCTTCCCAGCCCCTGAAACTAATTCTTTTACACATTTTACTCTTTCATTAAACTTTATGTCCCCCAAACTAATGAGGAAACTGAGTCTGCCCTTAACCAATTAAAACTAAAATTTTAGCCAGGTGCTAGTGGCTCACACCTATAATCCTAGCTGTTCAAGAGGCTAAGATCTCAGGATCACAATTCGATGCTAGCCCAGACAGGAAAGTCCAAGAAACTCTTATCTGCAAGTAACCACAAAAAGCCAGAAGTGGAGCTATGGTAGAGCTACTAGCCTTAAGCAAAGGAAGCTTGGGAACAGCACCAGGCCCAGACTTCAAGTCCCAGGTCCAGTTAAAAAAGGAAGGAAAGAAGGAAGGAAGGAAGGAGAGAAGGAAGGGAGGGAAGGAGGGAGGGAAAGGAAGAAAAAAATCTTAAAAAACTAAGTTTTGGGGCTGGGAAGGTGGCTCAGTGGTAGAGCGCTTGCCTTGCATGCCTGAGGCCCTGGGTTCGATTCCTCAGCACCACATAAAGAAAAAAGCTGGAAGTGGCACTGTGGCTCAAGTGCAAGAGCGTTAGCCTTGAGCTGAAGAGCTGAGGGACAGCGCTCAGGCCCAGAGTTCAGGCCCCATGACCGGACCCAAAAAAAAAAACAAAACTAAGTTTTTAGCAGGCATGACACCATTTTCCAAGTGAGTACCATGTCATCCAGTGTAGATACTTGGAAGGTGCTCTAGGGATGTTTCCATGCCTCCCTGGAGTTCAGAGTTCCTTCTGGAGTTGACGTCAGAGCTACTGACCTGCTCGCTTTCATGCTGTCTTAGGTTTGTGGGGATACTTACCACAGAGAACAGTGTGTAAGAAGTAAGGCAGCAAGTAAAGCAACTCTCGTTCAAAACAAGATGTGCTTCTGATGTTAGGCACCGGGATTGTGATCTCTGTTAGGTTTTGCTCATAAAACTTGACTCAAGGGTCTGGGGAAGGTGGCTCAGTGGTAGAGTGCTGGCCTTGCATGCATGAGGCCTGGGTTCAATTCCTCAGCACCACATAGGCAGAAAAAGCCAGAAGTGGCGCAAGTGGAATAGTGCTAGCCTTGAGCTGAAGAGCTGAGGGACAGCACTCAGGCCCAGAGTTGAGGCCCACGATCGACCCAGAAAAAAAAATAAAAATAAAAAAAAACGTTAAGGCAAACAGTTCCCAGTAGCTTTTTAAAGCATGACTCATTTGTGTCATTATAGTAACTGCAGGATGAGAAGGGCTGTCTTAGGAGGAGGTAGGGAATAAATCATGGTATTCGATTATTGCAAATGAGGAAAGCATGGTTTCTAATTTTCTTTCTTTAGGAAAACCATATAGAAAACATCTTAGTTTATGAGATTAACGTTAGAAAGTGATCATCTTTTTTTGTTTGTGTGTGCCAGTACTTCAAGCCTTATGTTTTTAGCTTTTCCCCAAGACTGGTGCTTTACCACTTGAGTCAGAGTTCCACTTCCAGCTTTAATTGGAGATAAGAATTTGCTGGGTGCTGGTGGCTCGTGCCTGTAATCCTACTTACTGAGAAGGCTGAGATGTGAGGATTGCAGTTCAAAGCCAGTCTGGGCAGGAAAGTCTGTAAGACTCTTCATTAAGCTACCAAAAAGCCAGAAGTAGCAAAAGAAGCTTAAGGACCCTGCCCAGGCTCTGAGTTCAAGCCCCAGGACTGACACACACACACAAAAACCACATGTTGGTAACATTAATCAAGATATATTGTACTTGTAAATTGATTTGTTGAATCGAAACCCCTTTGTATAGCTACTGAAAGATAATGTTTAAATAAAATGGAAACAAATTACAGTTGCTTTTTGTATTGACAGACCTGCTTTCATAGAAAGCAGTGTTCAGTTCTTTATTTACTTCTCACCCTGAGCCACCAGAATGTGAAGTGATAAATAGCAAGGGACAGAAAAGCAGAGTCCTGTAAGATTTGAAATCAGAACCAGAGAAACAAAAAAAGAGTACGGAATTGGCTGTTGAATTTCTGGCCCAAATAGAGAAGGAAAATTTGTGGGTCCTGGTTTTCAAGGATGAGCAAACTAGATAATCCACATAGTGTGGGGGTAAAGATGTTCTAAAAGAAGAACATAGCAAGGGATGGGATGTAGGAAGAGTGGCTGGGTTTGCAGGGGAACTGAGCATTGGTTTTTGTTCATCTCTGACTGGTAAGTAGCATGGAAAGCTGACTAGTATAGGGAACTCTCCTTTAAATGCAAGACCATGGCTGCAGTTTGTGTTCTGTTACCATGGAGTCGGGAGGTCCTGCGCTTGGGTTCTCGTCCTCTGATGTCCTATTCTGTTTTCTATGTGGCCCTAGCCAAAAAAGAAGAACATGTCTGCCTACCAGGTGTTCTGTAAAGAGTATCGCGTGACCATTGTGGCTGACCATCCTGGCATAGGTAAGACCCTTTCTGCTCCTTAGGGGTTTGGGTTTGGTTTTTGTTGTTGTTGTTGTCATTGTTGTTTAGGATTTTTGTTTTTAACTCCCCTCTGTATTTCTGAAACAACGTAATTGGGTTAATTCAGCCAGCTGGCAACTTCTTCCCATAGTCGTAGAGCACAAATATCATTTCTTTCCTCAGGCTACAAATCCTTTTAGATTTTCCCTTAGTTTACCCCACCAGTAAAAGAGTTGAGCTTTCTATACACATCTCTTAAACTGATAAAAGGGAGAAAACTATAAAATTAAATGCTTATAAACCATTCTTAGGAGTCAGGCATGTTGGCACACACTTGTAATCCTTGTACTCAGAAGACAAAGGCAGGAAGATCAGGAGTTTGAAGCCAGCCTAGGCTACATATTGAGATCACTGTCTCCAAGTAAGGAGGGGAAGCACACAGATTAAACACACATGAATATGTGGTTTATTTCCAACATTTTATAGTTGACCTTTATTTTTTAAACTGCCTTGGATGGCACTTATGTGTATGTTTAATTTGTAACAAAGCCTTACAGACAAGTGCAAACAGTAAATCTTCTTTTGCAACCCCCAGAATTCATTGCTAAGTATCAGCTTTTGGTATGTGTAAGAAAGAATATGATTCCTACAATAGTTGGCAATGATGGGGGTTTGTTAACTCATGCAGATTGCCTCTAAAAATAAAGTTAATGTAAAAACTAAACACACACACACACCTACCCTTGAGTAAAGGCATAACAAAATGTTATATTGTTAAAGTATTTATCAAGTTGGTGAAATGAGAAGAAACTGTTTCACACACCTTGCACAGGACGTTTAGCCCATTTAGCCATACACATCTCACTGAACTAAAGCATAAGACAGCCGCCCCTCCACTGTGCTGTGAGGTTCCCGGAATGTACCTGACAGAGCATAGAATCGTCACACAGATGGAAGAATATGTACCCATTGGACAGTTGCTTCTGGGCTGACATAAGGAAGTCATTCTTTAGTTGGGATCGCTCAGAAATGGGACGGGGGAGGCAGCTAACTTCTTTTATCAAATTCTATGTCACATGTGGTCTTCGACCTAACTTGTACTATGAGGACAAACATAAAGAAACAAGGAGGAGGCTGTGGAGCTCCCTGGAGAGTAGGGTGTGTGTGTGTGTGTGTGTGTGTGTGTGTGTGTGTGTGTGTGTGTGTGTGTGTGTGTGTGTGTGTGTGTGTGTGTGTGTGTGTGTGTGTGTGTGTGTGTGTGTGTGTGTGTGTGTGTGTGTGTGTGTGTGTGTGTGTGTGTGTGTGTGTGTGTGTGTGTGTGTGTGTGTGTGTGTGTGTGTGTGTATCTGAGCCTTACCTGTGCTCACCAGACCACCCTCTTCCCCGTTTGCTCCCATCTGTTTTCTTAAATATAATCCTATTTTATTATTATTTCTTTTTTTGTCAGATTTTGGGGAACTTAGTAAAAAGCTGGCTGAGGTGTGGAAGCAGTTGCCAGAAAAGGACAAGCTGGTAAGTATCATTCAGACATGTTTCCCGTTGCTCTTTGCCTTCCAAACCGTGTCAGTCCTCTGTAGATAGTCAGCCAGACAGCAGTAGACTAGTGCAAAGAAAGTACAAAGCAGTGGGAGATGCTTTCCCAGAGGGCAGTAATACTGTCAGGGTTGAATGGGTCATGGCAAAGCGCACCTATAAATATGGTATCTTTTCTAAAATTTTTTTTAATTGAGCCCCCCAAAAAAATACCAAACCTGGACAGAGATTTAAATGTTAAAAGAAAATCTAGTCAGAGCTCTACTACAAACAGTAGTCAGCTGTGATCTGAAAACTGAGCATCACGCTTCAGCCAATAATTTTGGTCCAGCTAGAGACAGAAGGATCGTAAGTTTGAGACTAATTCAGGCACCAAAAAAAAAGCTAGACTTTATCTCAAAGAACAAGCTGAGTGTAGTTAGGCACTTCTGTAACTCAGCTACACAGAGGATTGTGGTCTGAGGCTAGCCCAGGCAAAAAGCATAAAGATCTGAAAAACAAAGCAAAAAGGAATGGAGATACGGCTCAAGTGATAGAGTGCTTGCCTATAGCAAGCTCAGGGACCTGCACTGCAGCCCCAGTACCACCAAAAAGAATAAAAACATGGTAATATCCATAGCAGGCTGCAGGTGGCCATCCTTACTGGCATTAATCATGTACACTGCTATCAAGCAGCTAGTAAGACAAGAATAGTCACACCTGAATGTGCACAGCCCCCTTTCTACTGGAGGATAGGAAGTGGTTCAGGAAGGCAGATCACCTCTTGTTGCTGTTTATGTGTCATTCTTACCCCTGCTACTGGTGTTGCCAGCCAGCCAGCAGGTTTAAGAAAAGGCTGAAACCGCGTGGACATTCCATTGATCCAGATGTTTGCTCTGTAGTTTTATGTTTCAACCTTACTGTGATCTAACTTGGGATGGCAGTTTAACAGCCCCAGCACAGTAGGGCACACCTGTAATCCCAGCTTCTCAGCCTTGCAGTGATCTTAAAGGTCAGCCCCACTTATGGCAGTGGTGAGTCACACCTGTCATCCCACTTACAAAGGCAGGAGGATTATGAGTCTAGGCCAGCCCAGGAAAAGCAAGTAATAGCAGGCTTTGTTTCAAGAACAAAATCAAAACAAAAGGCCTGCACTGTATCTCAGATAGTAATCAGGAGACCCAGAAACACAAGTCAACAAAGCAGGTTTCAGCTATCCATAGCCAATTCGGTGACCTCAACCTAAAAGTTAGTGTTGACCTTCCCTCCCTCCTTCCACTGTTCCCTTTCTGCTTTTTATTCTTCTGTAATTTCTTTCTTTTTTGTTTTGTATTTCTTAATTTATTCCTAATTATTGTACACTGATCTGATTACAGATTTGGAAGCAAAAGGCCCAGTACCTGCAGCACAAACAGAACAAAGCCGAGGCTACAACTGTGAAGAGAAAAGCATCAGGCCCGGAAGGCTGCGTGAAAGTCAGAGGTAGCAGTCACTTCCTTGCTCTTGACTTTGTTTTTTTTTAAAGTTATTATAAAGGTGATGTACAGAGAGGTTACAGTAAGGCAGGTAATAAATACATTTCTTTTTGGACAGTGTCACCCCTTCCTTTGCTCTCTCCCAGTTTTTCCCTTCCATCTACACCCACAAATTTCATAGTTCATTTTCAATATAGCATCTAGTGAGGACTGCTGCTGCATTTGTTCACCCTTTGTCCTCCATGCTTTCTAAAAAATTGGAAGACAGCTCAAATTTGAAGCACACCTAGGTTTTGTTACTGAATACTACAGGCTGCAAAATAAAAAAAAGATTCTAATGTATAAAATTGATTCAGAGATCATCTAACATTTCTCATGAAAATTTAGAAGTAGCTGGGCACAGCAGCTCGTGCCTGTAATCCTGGCTGTTCAGGAGGCTGAGGTAGGGGATTACAATTTAATCCTGGCTGTTCAGGAGGCTGAGGTAGGGGATTCCAACTTGAGGCCCACTCAGGCATAAAAGTAAACAGGTGTCAACAATGGCTGGGTGTGGCACGTGTGCCCAGCTATCAGTAAGCACGTGGTTGAGCAAAGTGGCAGGTGTGTCTTGTTGTCCCCAGTGACATGGGGAAGCACAAGTAGGAATTCTGCATCCTGTGTATAAAATGAGACCCTCCCTCAAATAATGGAGAGCTGGGTGCAGGTGGCTCACTCCTATAACCCTAGCTACTCAAGAGACTGGGATCTGAAGCTCATGGATCAAACTCAGCACAGGCAGAAACATCCTTGACATTCTTTTTCTCCAATTAACCAGCAAAAAGCCAGAAGTAGAGCACTGGCTCAAGTGGTACAGTATAGCTTTGAGTCAGAAAGCTAAAGATCAGCACCCAGGCCCTGAGATCAAGCCCCTATACCACACAAAAAAAAACAAAAAGGATAAAATGATTGGAGTTATGACTCAAGTATAGAGCACCTGCCTAGCAAGTGCAAAGTCCTGAGTTCAGTCCTTAATACTGCAAATTATATAAAGAAAAAGTTAAGTATGATTTTGTATGCCATATGCATTATTGGTACCATGATACATTGTTTTGTTCCACAACCCTTTAAAAATGTAAAACTATTTTGGGTTCACAGGAAAAGAAGTCATGAGCTACATTTAGTCCACATGCTATAGTGGTATAGTTCATGAAAAGGGGAAACCAGGAATAATGTTTTGTGATGTTCAAGGCTGTCAGCAGACTTTCCCCCTCCCCTTCTTCTCAGCTTCCTCTGTGGGAGTCCTGTCACCTCCAAAGAAGTCCCCACCCACCACCATGCTGCTCCCAGCCTCACCCGCCAAAGCCCCCGAGACAGAGCCCATTGATGTCGCCGCTCACCTCCAGCTGCTGGGGGAGTCCCTGAGCCTGATTGGACACCGCCTGCAGGAGACAGAGGTGGGCCCCAAGCACTCAGCAACATCCCTGTGGTTCTCATAGGGCTGGGATGCGGTGACTCGTTTCACGTACACTTAGAGTGGAAAAGATGAATGCAAGTCCTCTGCCATTCTGACCTCAGGTCCTCCTCAAGGAGTGAAAATTGTTCACTGTAGTCCCTGCCAGGTTTTAGATAAGCAGCCTAGCTAGATTGTACAGGGGAGTCTCCTGGTTTGCAAGTAGATAACAAACAGAGAAGCTGAGCTGCTCACACTCCTCATTACTATGCACTTGAATTAGACACAACCAGCTGCCCAAGGGAGATCTGTGCCCTTTTAAGCTTCATTTTCAAAATCACTTAACCTTCAAAGCTGCCACATTCCATTTCTGTGACCTTATTCCATTTCGAACTTACTCCATAACTCACGGTCATAATAGTTTAACTCTCACGGTAGTTCTAAGATGTTTCAGCTAAGAAATCAGCCATTTTGGGCTAGGAAGTTGGCTCAGTGGTAGAGCTCTCGCCTTGCATGCTTGAGGTCCTGGGTTCGATTCCTCAGCACCACATAAGCAGAAAAAAAAAGCCGGAAGTGGCACTGTGGCTCAAGTGGTAGAGTGCTAGCTAGCCTTGAGCTGAAGAGCTGAGGGACAGCACCCAGGCCCAGAGTTCAGGCCCCACGACCAGACCCCCAAAAAAAAAAAAAAAAAAAAAAAAGAAATCAGCCATTTTTACACTAAGAAATCAGTACAGGGACTGAGCTTGTAGGCTCACGACAGTACTCCTAGCTACTGAGGAGACAGAGATCAAGAGGATGGCACTATGAGACCAGCCCCGCCAAAAAATTTGAGATCTGCAACTCAACCACCAATAAGAAGCCAAGTCTGATGGCACACACCTGTCATCGCAGTTGTGCAGGAAGAGTGAATAATACAACTGCAATCCAAGCCAGGCCAGACATTAAAAAAAAAAAAAAAAAACACAAAAAAGCTGGACTAGAGGTTATGGCTCAAATGATAGAGCAGTCAGCCTAGCAAGAAAACCAAGCAAACAGGAGGTCCTGAGTTCAAACCCTAATACTAGCAAAAAAAAAAAAAAAAGACAAAAGAATACTTAGTGAATGTTGCTGTGTCACAGAACACCAGTAGCTACTGGGAGGGCATAGAAAGGAATGGGGACTTGCAACACCATTTAAGGAGGTCAAGCAGACCATAAAAAGAACATGGAGTGTGATTCCTCTCCTTTCAGGGCATGGTGGCGGTGTCTGGCAGTTTGTCAGTGCTTCTGGACTCCATTATCTGTGCTCTTGGTCCCTTGGCATGTCTGACCACACAACTACCTGAACTGAATGGCTGTCCCAAACAGGTCCTGGTGAGTTTTCCTTGCTCTCCTTAGATGCTTAGAGCCAGGCCCCTAGAGAGTAGTCTAGACTCCCAGGGCTTAGAGGCATGTGACACTCCCTTCAAAATGTCTGCAGGCTAGCCAGGCACTGGTGGCTCATGTCTATAATCCTAGCTACTCAGGAGGCTGAGATCTGAGGATCACCATTCAAAGCCAAGGTAAGAAACTCCATGAGGCTCTTATCTCCAATTAACCACCAGAAACTGGAGATGGCGCTGTGGCTCAAGTGGGTCGAATGCTCGCCTTGAGCTGAAGAGTTGAGGGACAGCGCCCTGGCCACGACCAACCAGAAAAAGAAATGTCTGCAGGATGTGGTGCTCGATTATTAGTTGCATGCTGTGCCTTCAGTAAAACTAAAAACAGGTCATTTCCCACAGTGGTGCTTGGAGAGCATCGCACCCTTGAAGCAGTAACTCCTGTCTTCTTGCATGTACTTGTCTCCATACAAAGACCTGGCAGGGGCTCTGCCTTTTTTTTGTTATTGGTGGTGGCCGTGGGACTTAACCTGCAGGCCTGGGCACTATGCCTGAGCTTTTCTGCTCAAAGCTAGCACTCTACTGCTTTGAGCCACAGCTCCACTTCCAGTTTCCTGGTGGTTAATTAGAGGTACCAACTGAAGTCCTCAGATCTCAGCATCCTGAGTAGGATTACAGGCATGAGCCACCAATGTCCCTGGGATTCATGGAGAGGTGCACGGAAAACTCCTAGCGTAACAGCGACTCCATTCACCGCTCATGAGGACCCACACTAAAGCTCTCACCTGAACACTCTCTTTTTTATAGTCGAACACACTAGACAACATTGCCTACATCATGCCTGGACTGTGACAGCCAGACGCCCTGGGACAGGCCCTGCTCCGCCCCTTTGCTGGTTTGTGTAGACACGACTGTTCAGACCCCTCCGCGGGCCCCTTCGTCTGGGTATAGGTTTTAAAGTTTTTTATCTATACATATGTGTGTATATAATGTACAGTATATACATAGGACTGTAACTACTTGGCTTTTAATAATTTTATGGAAGGGCAAAGGTTTAGCCACAAGGAAACTTTGGCATGAATGTGGGCTTGGATTTTTTTATTCCCTTGTGGATAAATCTGCCTTAAAAAAAAAAAAAAATCAGTGTAAGGGGCCTAGGGACTTGTTCTGGATGCACACGCATCTCCTCATAGACAGCTAAAATGTGATTTTGTTTTTTCTGTTTCCAAACTCAGTTGTACCTCCAGACCCATCACTGACCATTTGCCTTACCTGTCTTTCAGTCGGAAATGTAATGAGAAAGATTATGGGATGATGACAGCTGACCAAGAGTCCAAAGCCTTTCAACTTGCAATGTCCTGGGGAAGGTGCTAAGACCTTTCCCACTGCAGCTCTAGACCTGGCCTAGGTGAGCTGAGTAGGGCTTCTCTGTAGTCCTGCTATACCCGTTCCAGGTCTCAGTTGTTGTAAGCATTGGTACCCTTGCCAGCCTCAGTAAAGGCCAAGTTGCTATAAGATTGCTGGCAGCAAAAAGAAAAAACCTTGAAGTGAACAAAGCTGTCAGTGTCACCAGGCGAATCTGCTAGAATATTGGGTCTGCAAAGCCAAGAGCTGCTGTCTTTCATTGGCAGCATTAGGTTGGCCACCAAATCCCCAGACTCTGCTGCTTAGCTGCTAGGTGGTGGTGGAAGGGCAGCCGGGCCCAGGGTGGTTCTTGGGTTCGTCTTGCCGGTTCCCCTGGTGGGCAGATAGGAACATTCCACATTCCACACGGAAGTGAATGGCAAAAAAAAAAAAGTACTCAATTCTCATGTAGGTCTATTTATATATGTGTGTGAATGTGTGTTTTAATTATGTATATTTAACTCTCTGAAGTTTCTTAGATTTTAATTTATCCTGTAAATTTCTGTATAGATAATTTAACTACAGAATTCTCCACCAGCAGCAGCATGTGGAACATACAGACCTGTCATTTCTCCCTCCCTTCCTCTGGTCTGTTCTGAAAATCCCAAATCATCTACATTTCAAAGCATACCTCAAAAAGGAGTCATTATGTTAGGATTCTAACTCTATAGAGAACTTCATGGCCTTCAATAATGTTAAGTGAGGGCTGGCAGTAAGGCTCTGTGGTAGAGCACCTGTCTAGCAAGTACGAGGCCCTGAGTTCAAACCCCAGTACCAACAAACCAACCAAACAATAATGTTAAAAATGAAATCGCCTGCCCTCAGTTCCAAAGAACCACACCTCCCGGTAGGAAAGGAGCACTGGGGTGGCTTTTAAGCTTGATGTGAGACCCTGCCCAAACTAAGCTCTGAAGTAAGCGTGTTCTTCCCTGGCCTGGCCTCGATGGCACAGATGGCATCGCAGGGAGTCTGGGCATGGTGCAGCCAGCCTGCATCCCACTCAGTTCCTTCCCGCCTCCCCGCCAGTCCTGGCACGCAGCTTCCCAAAGCCACGCTGGCTGCCCTGCCTCTTTCTCAGTCCAGAGTAGTTTAATCGACAAACAGAAGGAAAGGAGCACAGGGGAACTAAAATCAAGAAGGCAGACATCGCAGCTTGCATTCATGTGTCAGGACCTTACACCATGCCACCTCGGTACCCAGGGGAGCTTCCTGATAGACAACAGGGTATTCAGGGGCCAGGAAGATGTGGGTAGTACAGTTATTGTCAGTTGTATGTGTTCCTAATGTCCTGGTCAGGACTTGCCTTTTCACTGTTTTCCTTTGAAATCCAGCCCTGTTGTATTTGTATTTAAGATTTGTACACATTTGTATAATAATCTGTACCTTGTGGTATTTGGTACTATTAGAGGAAAAACTTTGGATTCTGGCCTTCTTGCAGTTTTATATCATTGTTTTATTTTGTTTTTTAAATAAATCCTAGTGGTTTGGTCCAAATCCCATTACAGTTGTATAAAGAAGCAAAATTTTGTACTTACATTATTAAAGATCACATTTTTAATATTTGTAGTCCAGTCTCGGTGTCTTTTACCTAATAATAGCTGCTATGAAATTATGAAACCTATCTGTTTTTCAGATACTACCCTACCATAATTTTTTTCCCCCCCCAGGTCATAGGGCTTGAACTCAGGACCTGGGCAATGTCTCTGAGCTCTTTTGCTCAGTGCTAGTGCTCTACCACTTTGAGCCACAGCCCCACTTCCAATTTTTTGTTGGTTAATTGGAGATAAGAGTTTCACAGCCTTTACTGCCCAGGCTGGCTCTGAACCACGATCCTCAGATCTCAGCCTCCTGAGTAGCTAAGATTACAGGCATGAGCCAACAGAACCTGGCTGGCTCTACTTTGCTTACGCTATTGTCTTTAAATTGTGGATGCAGCATATCCTGATTTTTTTTTTGTCTAAAAGTGCTTAAATTAGGAAACAATAGTCACATTTATGTAGTACTTCTCATTCTTTATTTTTTGGGGGAGGGTGAGGGGTCCGGTCGTGGGGCCTAAACTCTGGGCCTGGGCGCTGTCCCTCAGCTCTTCAGCTCAAGGCTAGCGCTCTACCACTTGAGCCACAGCGCCACTATACCATCAAGCAGTATGTTTAAATGAAGATTCAGAAACTACTTAATATGAAGGTCATCTTCAGTATACATACACACCCTTTATACTCAAATAGTTTCTGATAGACTGGTTTAAATTTTATCTGCCAGCCATTGTGTTAGATCATCACGAGAAAGTAGACACAGTATCCCGGCACTCACTAAGCATCTGGAGCAGCAGTGAGGGGAAAAGCATTTGTAACAGGTCTCATAGCATTCTCCAAACACTTCAAAGCAGTTTATATAGTGTACAGTAAGTATGTTGGCCTCATGGCCACTCAAAGAAGTAAACAAATGAATTCCACAAGGCATATGCTTCCAAGGTTTCCATCATCCACAATTTGGGCAAAGCCAACATAGCCTTTCAGATTTAAAATTCATAGAAATCATGATCAATAATTCCTAAAGCACTCTGCAGTGGGAATACTAGCAATGCACTGGTTATTGGATTTATCCGTGTGCTTTTTTCAGAAGAGCCGTGACCAAGTGATCAAGTATCTAGTGTGTGGGTGTCATCTGACTACACAGCCAGGATGGTTGAAGATAGTAGAATCACAAATATGGGAAAGATGGTTGAGAACTATGTCCAATGCTGTAGTTGAGATCCAAGAAAGTCCCTGAGGATATAAACAAAATTGTACACTGGCCTTTCTTTTTCTTTCTTTCTTTCTTTACACTGGCCTTTCTTTTTCTTTCTTTCTTTCTTTCCTTCCTTCCTTCCTTCTCTCTTTCTTTCTTTCTTTCTTTCTTTCTTTCTTTCTGAAAGGTTCACAGTTTTTTGCACATTCTCACAGAAACCAGTGACCATTAAAAAACAATGTGGTTAAAAAAATGTGATTGACAGCAAAAACTTGGAAGTGGACTTGTGGCTCAAGTGGTAGAGTGCTAGCCTTGAGCATAACACTGGGGCCCTGAATTCAAGCCTTAGGACCAATATAAACAACAACAAAAACCCCCAAACTAAATGACTTGATAGAACAATGTTTTTTCCTTGCTGGTTTCTTTTCGTTGCTCACATGGAACAACTTTCTTTTATATCTAAGCCCAGCTTTTTTGTGTTGTTGTTGTTGGTCCTGGGGCCTGAATTCTGCCCCTGGGTGCTGTCCCTCAGCTCTTCAGCTCAAGGTGAGAGCTCTACCACTTGAGCCACAGCACCACTTCCGGCTTTTTCTGCTTATGTGGTGCTGAGGAATTGAACCCAGGGCCTCATGCATGCAAGGCCAGCACTCTATCCCTGACCCACCTTCCCAGCCCCTAAGCCCAGCTTTTCTAAGACCTTGGGTTGTAAAGGTCTGCTACCTCGAAGACTCATCCCACTATAGTCTGGATGTGTCCCCCAAAGTTCACAAGTCATAAATGTAATCTCCAAATTCACAGGTAAGCAGTAGGCAGTGGGCATTAAAAAAAAATGTGGTTGATCTAATTCCAGTATATAGAAGAAATGAAAGCTCGCTGTTTGGACCACAGCAGGGCCGGGTAAAGGCCCCACTGCGCGCTGGCTTCGGGTGTTGGCTGGCCCAGCCGCAGGTCATTAAGTCTGCCCTTGATCTCAGGGGACAAACACAGACCTTCACTCCTGGCGATCTGGGCTGAGAAAGAGAGGTCTCATCCTGGTGCGAGGAGACCCGAAGAGAAACAGGAGTTTCTTCAGGACCGAGTAGCTGTCACCCTCTTAGGGTCATCCCCGACAGTTAAAGGACTGGAGACTAAGATACTGTGACACCCGCCCGAGCGAGACCCAGTTTCCAACTGGCTGCATGGACCTTGAAATCTAGGTGATACAATCACTCCGGAACGCGTGAGGGCGTGGCCAGATGGGGCGTGGCTTAGAGACCTGGCCTCTCTGGCCCCGCCCCTCTGCTGGGAGTGACGTCAGCCGGCGCCGAGGGGCTGCTCCGCCGGCCGCGCCCTCCGTCTTGGGGCGGGACCTGTGGCTGCGCACCGCAGCTCCGGCCCCGCCCCCTCCAGCACCTCCCCGCGGGCCGTCCGGCGAGTCACGTGACAGATCGGCGGCGCTGGCGGTTGCTGTCAGCTGATTCCTGGGGTTGGTGGTAGTGGCAGCAGCGACGATGGACTTTCTCCTGGGGAACCCATTCAGCTCTCCAGTGGGACAACGCATCGGTGAGTCCCTGGAGCCCCGCACGGCTCCGCGGCAGAGCTACGCGCCAGTTTCGGCCCCCGCCTGAGGCATCTCCAGGTCACCCGGTGGGACTCGGAAAAGCAGGGAGGGCGGGAGGCTAGCGTGTCGCTCCGCTTGGTCCCGCCCACTCTCCCGCCCAAGCTTGATTGACAAAAGCGCGGACCATTACGAGGCCTGTCCTGGGGATGGATGCTGGTGGTCACCAATAGTTAAAGAGAGGGGGCGGGTCCGAGTGACCGCGGCTCTGCCAATGTGAACGTGCTGGGGTCCCAAGTGGAGGGAGAAAGTTTTGGGGTTAAAGGGACTGAGCGGAGGGTGAGCAGGCGTTGGGCCGCGCCCGGCCTCTCGCGCGCGCTCCGTGTGGTCCCCGCCGCCCGGCTGGTGCGGGCTGCTTCCTCCACCGACCGCCTTGCTCTGGGGACAGAGCTACGTGAGAAAGGCGGGAGCCCCTTCCCGGAGAGACGGCGGAGACGGGGCTTGGCGCCGGGGCGGCTGGTGCCGGGGCCGCAGTGCCGGGAAGCGGGCCTTGCCTTCCCGGGCTCGTCACCGACCAGCCCTCGGGGGGCTGGCCCTCCTCACTCGCCCCAGCCCCCGCCGGGACCCGTGGCGCCCAGGTCTCCCGGGCCCGCTGTGTGTGCCTTGTCCGTGCCGTCCCTCTCCCCGTATTGCTTGTTGTTAGGGGACAGTAACCCCTCGTGAGCGTGGCGTCCCCGCTGCTTTCTTACTCGAGGCTGGCGCTCTACCACTTGAGCCACATCCCCACTTCCGGCTGTTCGCTAGTTCATTGGAGATAAGAGTCTCCGGGACTTTTCCACCCAGGCTAGCTTCGAACTGCGATCCTTACATCTCAGCTAGGATTACAGGTGTGAACCACCATCACCTGGCGTAAGGCTTGTTATTGGCACGGAGATACCAAGTGCGACCCCAGGCACCCAGGGGCCATCTGGGTGTGGTCCTGTCCACGCAGTACTGTGGAATTCTCTCTGCATCTTTCTGATGACTTAGCCCTAAGTCCACATTGCGAACGCTACATCTTTTAGATAAAAACATACCCTTCTTATCCCTTGGAAACCAAATCTCCCTACAGTGTGCCGTGCAGCTCTGTTACAGCCACCACCACAGCTCTCTGTGGCTGGACTTGAGGTCTGGCCGTCCAGGACATGGACAGCAGGACGCTCCCTGAAGCGCAGGTGCACACCCCACAGTGAGTCATTGTTTTGGAGCTGAAAAGAGAAGGCAGTTCTCCTTTCCTCTCCCTCCCTTCTCCTTCCTTTCCCTTCTCCTCTCTTTTCTTCTCCCCTCTCTATTTGAGACTTCCTATTTAAAAAGAAGTAAATAAATCTAGCTTCCAAAGCCAACCACATATTTCTGAGGTTCACTGGGGTCTGGTTATAGAAAACTCAGCATCTCCTCTTACCTGAAAGATTACCTTTCTTAGGCAAGAAATATTTTTGGCTAAAAAGAATGCTGCTACCGCCTAATACCTTAGAGCACAAAGCAATTGTTATTGCTGAAGGGTTCCCACTTTGCTAACCCCATGGTTCCAATCAGCATCCCCAGAAGGGCTTGTTAAGGAACTGGAGGCTGCCTCTGTCAGGCCTCAGAGTTTTGGACTGGTGGGACTGAGAGAGGTGCCTAGAATTTGCATTTCTAACAAGTTCTCTGGGATGCTGTGGAGCTAGCTGACAGACCTCATACTGAAAAATCTCTTTTTGGACCCTATTCAAGAGAAGAATGAGGCCTAAAATGAGGAATGTGAAGACTGATTCACCCAAGACCCCAAGGAATTGATAGAGAAGCTGAAATGAAATATACAGAGTCTCCAAAACTTGAGCCAAAGCTGAAGAGGCTCAGAAAGAGCTAATTGTGATGGGTATACCTGTAATCCCAGCTTTATAAGAGCTGAGACAAGGAGATTATGAGTTCAAAGCCAGCTTGAGCAATATAGGGAGACTCTGTCAAAAAGAAAAAAAGCCAGGGGGCTGGAAAGATGGCTCAGTGGTAGAGTGCTTGCCTTGCATGCATGAGGCCCTGGATTCCATTCCTCAGCACAGAAGCAGAAAAAGCCAGAAGTGGTGCTGTGGCTTAAGTGGTAGAGCACTAGCCTTGAGCTGAAGAGCTGAAGGACAGCACCCAGGCCCAGAGTTCAGGCCCCACGACCAATCAAAAAAGAAAAGAAAAAAGCCAGAGGCTAGTGGTTTATGTCTATAATTCTAGCTACCCAGGGGAAGAAGATCCGAAGATCACAGTTTGAAATCAGCCAGCCTCTTAGCTCCAGTTAACCACCAAAGAGCTGTGGCTCAACTGGTAGAGCACTAACCTTGGGTAAAAAAGCTAAGGGACAGTGTCAGGCCTTGAGTTAAACCTCAATACCAACACATACACACACACACACACACACACTCACTTATACAAATCCATATCTTTTAGATGTTGAAGCTGAAGTATTGTAATTATTTTGTTTCTGAGATAGTGTCTCCAACTCCTGGGCTCAAGGGACCCTCCTCAGATGCCTGAATTTTAACCACTGGTGTTCCTGTAAACCAGGCCTCTCTTTGCTACAGGCCCTTGTTGAAAGGAGAGCACTGGCCTCACGAACTTCTCGTCTGTCTGATGCCTGCTGGCTTCCTGCCTTGGTGCCTGTTTCTGGGTCCCTGTGAAGAGCTTGTTCGTCCCATTACCTCCTCCCTGAGACCTCCCCAGACCTCTTCAGCCCCAACCACTGGTTTTTTGCTCTCTCACATCCAGTGAGGGCCTCCCTCACAGGGAGCGGTTGAGAGCATGAATCCGCTGGTCCCCAGAGAGTACCTGCTCTTGCTGCCATCATCTGCCATCATCACCTACCACAACACTGTCTCCTTCCACCCCTGGACTTGCATAGTGTCTCCTCTTTGCTACACTGGACTTAGAGAGCAAAAGAACCACCCTTACCTATCTGGCCTTCAGCAGCTGGCACCTAGAAGGAGGGAAGCAAGGAAGGTAACACTTTGGGAATAGGTGTATGAAAACATTGCGCTAGTACTTACATGTCCATCTTCCTGGTGGCTCTGTGAGGTCTGCTATATCTTCCATATTCCCAGGAGTGAGTGTGAGAGAAGGAGCATTTCCCAGGGTCCCTCTGCTGCTCAGGGTCTCTCTCTAAGGATCCTCTTGTTCCTCGCTGCCCTGCCTGTCACCCCTCAGACCTTCCAAGATTTATGTTACTGAGCTCCAGAGTTTAGGACAGGCCCATGTGTTGGCACAACTTCCAGATCATCCACCTGTATCCAGTCCTAGGAAAGCAGCAGCTGGTGGGTGACCCACAGAATCCAGGATCTTAATACTAGAGGATATTGACTCAGCCCTGGACGCTTAAATCCCTTCCCCGAGGTCTTCCCTGGCTCTGTTTTATAGACAGAAATCAGAGGCCAACCTCGTAGTTCTGTTTTCTATTTCTGTCAGCTCACTCCAGCACGTAGAGTCCAAATTGCAGCTGGTTGATGAAAGCAAGCTGCAGACAGCAGAGACGGAAGGGGGACAGTGCCCAGGACCAGCCCCCAGGGGGCCAGGTGGTAGGAAAAAGATGCTCAGAGCCTGAGTCTGGGCCCCTGGAGTACAGGGAAAAGGTGACAGGGTCAGAGAGAGAATCCTTGGGGGCCCACAAGTGAGCCAGGAAGCCACAGACAGAAACGAGGAGCCCTGTTGGGGAAGACGGCTAGAAAGCATCGTGGGCATCCACACCCTACTGTGGACACGGGTGGGAGGCAGGAGAGTCGTTTCTAGCCCAGTTCTGCTTCCACCTGTTTGAAGTCCCCACCCATTCCCCATGGTAACAAAGAAGGAGCTACCTGATCTGTCCTCTAGGGTCAGGAGCAGCCGGGGCAGTGGGGATGAGGAAGGGGTGGTGCTACAGGGAGGAAGAAACAGACTGTTCAGAGAGGAAAAATGATTGCACAAAACCAAAGGGCAGAGGCAATTGGTGGGGGGAGGGAGGGCAGTTGAGTGCCCGTGAGAACTGCCAGCTCAGAGCCTGTCATCCAGAACTGGGCCGCCAGTTATGGTCTTGGGCTGCACAGAAGGCAGAGGGGGATGCCTGAATCCCGTAGCAGTGTGGACTTGCCTAGAGCCCATCTATAAAGGCCACATGGTAAATCTGAGACTTCTCAGGCCATATGGTCTCTGTCGGAAGGATGCAGCATGGCCATTATTGTGTAAGAACAGCCAAGGACAATAGGGAAACGAATGGGCAAGGCTGTGCTCCAGTAAAGCCTTGTGGGCACTGGAATTGAAGTTTATGTCATCTTTACAGGCCATGAACTCTTCATCTCTAGCTTTTGTTTCAACCATGTAGGGAAAAAAAAAGTTCCAACTACCTATAGCTCTGCTCCATCTAAAAGTGGGCTGCATTTGGCCCCTAGGCTCATAGGCTGCTGCCCCTCGGTGTCAGAGCAGTTGGGCGAAGTGATGAAGACACTGTTCCTCATAGTAGGGTCCCAGGGCACCTGCTCGTGTTGCTTGCAGCTGCCTTGCCCGGCCCCTTCGCCGGAATCTCTTCTCTTCGCCTGCAGTGTGACCTGCACAGTCTGCACATCTTAACACTCCTGTTTCCTGGCTCATGAGTACAGCACCCAGATTCGAACCCAGGGCTCTGTTCTGAAAATGACAGGTGACAGTATCTAGACAGGCCTCCACAAGAGCCAGATGCACCGTAGAAAGGCCGAGGTGAATCTGAGTCGGTCCAGGTGTCTGCACAGCTTTGTTCCTAGAGCAAGTTACTTCACCTCTCTATTCTTCTGTTGCTTTAGCTATCTATGAAGTAAGTCTAATGACAGCAGCCTTGAGCCAGAGCTGCTGTGAGGCTGTGGCATTGTGAAACACTTGTCTGATGCCCGCCCAACACAAGGTGCCTATGCGAGCTCCCCGGGGTTATTTGCACTGGCCTTGCCATCCTGGGGCACACTAGGAAGTTAGGGGCAGAGCTAAGGTGCCCACACAGAGCCCTGACCCCCGTGCAGCCTTTGTGTCCCTGGGGCCTGAGCAGTCCCTGGCTGAGTGGCAGCCATAGGCACCCGGAGGTCAGGTTTCAGGTTGTGGGTGGAGCTGTGCCCCCTTGGGAATGAAGGCCTTTGCCTGACTCTGGATGGAACTGGTAAATAGGTTTTGTTCTCTCATGGAGCTCACAGAAATAAGAGTAAAGTCCCGGATTTCCGCTCCTCTTGCTTGAGAGGAAAACAAAAACCTTCAGTGTCTTCTAATTAGCTTGAGGCCATCCCCCTCCTGAGAAGCAGAGGGATTGGGGATGAGTTAACTCTTTACCTCCTTACCCAGGAGTTCTCCATCGGAGCCAGCAATCCTAGCTACGATCCTTTCTGTGCCCCACATAGGCTCTGCGTGGCCCCATTTGCCACCTTTATTATTATTTTCCTAGTGTTTCCTTTAATTGGCTCGCTAATTTGGCCTCGTACTGTGTAATTAGATCCATGAAATCATGGCTCTGGTGAGTTAGCTTGTGGTTTTTTGTTTTTGTTTTTGAGGTACTAGCCAAGCGCTCGACAACTTGAGTCATAACCCTAGCCCTTTTGTTTGTGTTTTGTTTTTGAAACAAAATTTTGCCCCAATTGGTCTCAAACTTGGAATCCTCCTGCCTCTTACTCCTGAGTAACTGATATTACAGGTATGTACCACCACACCTGGCTAGTTTATGGGTTTTTTTTTTTCTGCTTGACATTAAATATAAAACTAATTGCTTGAGGGTCGGGCCCAGGACCCTGTGCATGCTAGGCAAGTTCTCAGTTACTAGCTACAGAACCACCTCTTTAGTTTGTCTTATTTATTTGTGCCAGTACTAGGGCCTCATGATCGCACTTGGCTTTTTCACTCATGGCTGGTCCTTTGCCACTTGAGCCACACCTCTACTTCCAGACTTTTCTGCCTATGCTGGCTCAGATCTCCTCAATAGCTAGGATGACAGGTGTAAGCCACCAGTATCTGGCTTTTTTTTTTTTTTTTTTTTTTTTTTTGGTTGTGGGGCTTGAACTCTGGGCCTGGGCACTGTCCCTTAGCTCTTCAGCTCAAGATGATGCGCTCTTTACCACTTGAGCCACAGCACCACTTCTGGTTTTCTGGTGGTTAATTGGAGATAAGAGTCTCACAGACTTTCCTGCCTGGGCTGCCTTGGAACCTTGGTCCTCAGATCTCAGCCTCCTGAGTAGCTAGGATGACAGGCGTGAGCCACCAGCTCTTTCTTGAGACCCAGCCCTGCTTTGTAGCGTAGGCAGGCCCGGAACCTCCCAAATAGCTGGAACTGCAGGTTTGTACCACCATGCCCAGCCTCACTGCCCATATTTTTGTTTGCCCACTAGCCCATCCACCGCCTTTCAGTGTTGGACCTAAGATGCCTAAACCAGGGTCTGTTCCAGAGTAGATGGGCTCAGGTGGCAGCTTCTGCCCCGCCCATTGTGTACCCAGCCAAGTGACAAACCTCCCAAAGGTCCCTCACCCCAGAGCCATGACACTCTGACTCATGGCACACTGGGAAGGGGCTGCTGCTGCAGGAGGAGCCAGGCTTTGTTCCTGAGGATAGAGAAGGGAGGAAGGGCCAACAAGGAGAGGAAAAGGGAACATCCAGGCGGCTCAGTCAGAGACTTTAATTAAGGACAGACAGAAATGATCACTTTCAATTTGAACTTATTTGAGTTGGTACAATATAACTACTTTGGTAGTTAACTTTGTGTGCCAACTTGGCCAGGCTACATTATCCATTTTGGGGTTGTTTGTTTTTTTTTTTTTTTTTTGTCAGTCGTGGGGCTTGAACTCTGAGCCTGAGTGCTGTTGCTGGGCCTCTCTGGGCTCAAGGCTAGCACTGTACTACTTGAGCCACAGTACTACTTCTGGTTTTCTGATGGTTTATTGGAGATAAATCTCACAGACTTTCCTGCCCAGGTTGGCCATGACTAATGATCCCCAGATCTCAGCCTCCTGAGCAGCTAGGATTACAGGTGTGAGCCACTGGCGCTGGCAAGAAGGCCTTTTTTACATGAGATTAACATTAAAAATTGGTAGACTTTCAGTAGAGCAGATCACCCTCCATAATGTGGGTGGGCCTTTTCCAATTAGTTGAATGCCTAAATCCCAAAAGACAATGTCCCAGAACAAAAGAGAGTCCTGCCAGCACACTGCCCTCACACTTGAGCTGCCTTTGGCTCAGGTCTCCAATCTGGTGGTCTATCGTCCAGATAAAGACTTGCCTCATGAATAGATTCCTTAAAAGTTAAAATCCATACACATTGTGTATGTGTGTGTGTGCACGCACGCATGTATGTGTGCGTGCGTATGCGTGTATGTTAGGGAGCACCCTAGCTAATGCAAGCCCCTCTCCATCCAGCTCCCGGGTTGTCAGTAACAGCTTTTACCCTCCCCAGTCTAGGGATTGCAACCTCGGCCTGCAGCCCCCTCACACCTCTCTGTGTGTCCTTGCTTCCTGGAAGAAGCTGAGGAAACTCCTTCATCTAAAGAAAAGTCTCTTGGGTGAGGTCCTGTAGCTCCTCACATCAGCTAGAGAAATGTAGGTTGCAGAAGCAATAGCGTCTGTATGGTATTTTAGGGTTTCTCTTGTGGCCTGTGGTTAAAAAATGACAGGGGAGAGGCAGCCAGGGTTTTGAGGAAGGGCAGCTCAGCAACTTAGGAAACGGATGGAATTTTCCAGGCTGTGTCTGAAAAGAGTTGTTCATTTGGAAAATGGGCTTCAAGACAAGTTACTGGCTGGGAGAAGGGGGGGGGGGGGGGGTTGGGGAAAACGGAAACAGAAAACCCAGCTACTGTATGCATGTAACTTTTAAAATATTCAGTCATTTTGTGGCTGACATTTTTGTAGTAACATTTGCTTTGGTGTTTCCTTTGTGCTCAATAGACACTATGCTTAAAAAGTGCCTTTTGGCTAGAAATGTGGCTTAGTGGTAGAGTGCTTGCCTAGCATGCATGATGCCCTGGATTCGATTCTTCAGTAAGTACCTCATAAACAGAAAAAGCAGGAAATGGCTCTGTGGCTCAAGTGGTAGAGTGCTAGCCTTGATCAAAAGAAGCCCAGGGACAGTGCCCAGGCCCTGAGTTCAAGCCCTAGGACTGGCAAAAACAAAAACAAAAACAAAAAACTGTCTTCTCCTATTCGGGAGGCAGAGATAAGGGGATCATGATTTGAGGCCAGGTGAAAAGAAGTTCAGGAGACTCCATCTCAACCAATGGCTTGGGGGCATGGTCATGTACTCCTGTTACCCCAGCTGTGGAGAAGTAAAATGGCTATGTACAGTGGTACACACATCATGTGCTTCTAGTTTTTCTGCCTTGCTACTGCCCCTTAATATGGAAAGAGACCTACAGATTTCTCCTGGGATGGAAAGGTGTCCATCTGGAATGAACTTTTTATAATGGCCCCTTCTGTATCTTGCCCATTACATACATATTGGCCTCCTCCTGGTGGTGGCAGGAAGCTCAGCTGCAGACACAAGCGTTGGGTTTCTCAGGAGAGTAAGCCTTGCAGGGTACTGGTAATCTTAGCTACTCAGGAAAGTGAGATCTGAGGATCATAGTTCAAATCCAGCCAGGGCAGGAAAACCTGGGAGACTCATATCTCCAATTAACCACCAAAAGTGGATCCATGGCTCAGGGGGTAGAGCACCATCCTTAAGCATAGAAGCTTAGGGACAGTGCCTAGGCCCTGAGTTCAAGCCCCAAGACCAGCACCAAAAACAAAAACAAGAAGAGGACAAAAGCAGAGTCTCCCTAAGGAGCCACTTGTATCTAAGTGGTCAGAAGTAGCAAAAATGGAGACTGCAAAAGTGAAACACAGGGAGCTAGCAGCCAGTCAGGGAGCCCTGGCTGCTCACAGTGGCATTAGTAAATGTAATGACAGTGGTCTCGACAAGGCCACTGGACCCCACGTTCAGTGCCAGCAACTGTAAGTTCCCACCAGCCCTTGCAGGTGACCTGCACAGCTGGTCTTGTCTCCAGGGTTCAGTGCACGTAATGACAACTGCAGAGATCCTGTTTGATTGGCCCATCCCTGGGTGTAAAGATGTTAGGTGGAAGGAGGGCATTAAGAAAGTATATGGGGCCTAGGAAGGTGGCTCAGTGGTAGAGTGTTTGCCTTGCATGCATGAGGCCCTGGGTTCAATTGCTCAGCACCACATAAGCAGAAAAAGCCAGATGTGGTGCTGTGGCTCAAGTGGTAGAGTGCTAGCCTTGAGCTGAAGAGCTGAGGGACAGTGCCCAGGCCCAGAGTGCAGGCCCCACAACCAACCCCCCCCCTAAAAAAAAGGGTATGGGCTGGGCACCAGTGGCACACACCTATAATCCTAGTTGCTCAGGAGGCTGAGATCTGAGGATCAAGGTTCAAAGCCAGCCTGAACAGGAAAGCCCCTGAGACTCTTATCTCCAATTAACCACCAGAAAACTGGAAGTCGTGCTGTGGCTCAAGTGGTAGAGAGCACATCTTGAGCTGAAGAGCTCAGGGACAGTGCCCAGGCCCAGAGTTCGAACCCCAGGACCGACCAAAAAAAAAAAAAAAAATGGAGCCCGGTGCTGGTAGCTCACACCAGTAATCCTAGCTACTGAGGAGTCTGAGATCTGAGGATCACGGTTCAAAGCCAGCCCAGGCAGGAACATCGTGAGACTCTTCTCTCCAATAAACCACTAAAAAATTGGAAGTGGCGCTGTGGCTCAAGCGGTAGAGCACTCACCTCTTCAGAGCACAGGGACAGTGCCCAGGCCCAAAGGTCAAGCCCCACGACTGACAAAAAAAAATGGATATGGGATTTTTTCCAAATATTCCAAGGGCAGTCAGGTGGAAGAAAAGACTAGAATTTCCACAGCGCAGCCACTAAGGAGTCAGCAAGAGCTGAGGGAGGGAGCCGTCCCTTAAATAAAGTAGCATAGAGGTGCATTGTGCGGAATGTGGCCAAGGCCATCACTCAGTCATTCAGCAAGCAGGTCCTGCAGGTTTCTGTGGTCAGTTCCACTGGCCACGCCCAGTAGAGAGAACTGACCCACTCAGGGGTCATAATCTGCCCCCTAGAGGAGCTGGCAGCCTGATAGGAGGAACAGAGAGACAAATTGGCCACCAGGCTAGGGGGTGCAGGCAGGAAGCTGAGCTATGAGGAGAGCCAGGCTGCTCCCAGGTCTTGAGTTCCCAACCACAGGCTTCAGGAAAGATCAGCACCATTCAGATCCAAGCTGAAGGTTCCACAGCACAGGCATCCAGCAGAAACAACTGGGGCTGTGGCATCTAAAGCCAGGCTACTTTCAGTTGTGAGCAACAGGAGAGCAACAGAGGCTCTTGTTTCCTGGCTACGAGTCTGAAGGACAGCTCCTAGTTTTGTCAGCTCTGACAGCACACCCGTGCTCTTCCTCCCGGAAGGTCAGTCCATCACTCTACAAACACATAAGGACCCTCTCCTTGCTGTCCGCTTAGCAGGTGGGCCTAGGAAGAGTCCGTCCCTAGCAGAGGAAGTGGCCAAGTGGAAAGGAGGGAAGGCTAGCTTTAGCTGCCACTCCACTTCCTCTCTACACAGGCTGTGGACACACAATGGGGTGACACACGATGAGGGTCACATACAGGCTGTGACCAGTGCTTGCTCATCATGTTCATTTGGTCCCTGTTCTCTGCAATGCTGTTGCCATGGTGCGGAAGGAGGGGCCAGAGCCAGGCTCAGCCAACTCATCCTGCACCCCAGTCCTAACCCTCAGAGTGACTCAGGGCTTCCTTTTTCTGTCATAGCAGCCTCACCCTCTCCCCTTTCTGGCATGACCTCCACCAGACTGCACATTTGCTGAGACTGGAACCTCTGGTTTTGTCCACCAGTATTTTTTTTGCCATCCTGGGGCTTGAACTCAGAGCCTGGGCACTGTTCTTGAATTTCTTTTTGCTCAAGGATAGCACTCTACCACGAGAGCCAAAGCACCAGCTTTTTCTGTTTATGTGGTACTAAGGAATCAAATCCAGTACTTCATGCATGCTAGGCAAGTACTCTACCACTAAGCCACATTCCCAACCCCCCACCAGTGTTTTCTTAGGCCTGGACACACAAGTTATTTGAGAGGCAAATTAACATGATTTAAAAGTAAAGATCTGAACTGGGCACAGTGGTGTGGCTGTGATCCCAGCACTCAGAGGCAGGAGGAGTTCATTTCTGAGTGCCTAGGTATATGATGAGGCCCTGTCTCAAAAAAACAAGGGCTGAGCCAGGTGCTGGTGGCTCATGCCTGTAATCCTAGCTATTCAGGAGGCTACAATCTGAGGATGGCAGTTCAAAGCCAGCCGGGGCAGGAAAGTCCCTGATACTCTTATCTCCAATTAACCACCAGAAAACTGGAAGTGGCACTGTGGCTCAAGTGGTAGAGCACTTGTCTTGAGCTGAAGAACTAATGGACAACACCCAGGCCCAGAGTTCAAGCCCCATGACCAACAAAAAAGAAAAATTAAAAAGGGCTGTTGATGTAACTTAGTAGTAGAAGCTTGTCTAGCTTATGCTAGGCCTAGGTTTGATGCCACACAGAAGATGTGGATTTGAGACCTAGACATCATAGGGTTCAAGTCTATGATCTGTAACTTATAAACCACATGGCATATTCAAGCTACCAGTCTCTCTGCCCCCCCCCTCCCAGTTTTTTATCATCCACCTTGTGAGTGATGAGTGCGTCTCAGTCAGATGCTCGGTTTACCCAGAGTGCCTGGCCAGCCTGTGCAGAGTGGATGTCTGATCCATGAAGGATGACATTGCGCATGGTGCCACAGGTGTGAAAGATGGCCTGGAAGTTGGGTACAGTCCTGACTATCCTGAAGAATTTAGGCTTGTAACCCTTGGCAACAGAGGACCAGGGATGGTTTTGCACAAAGAAGGGTGCAGGTTTGTGTGTATAGAGGTGATGGTGCAGGCCAGGGCAGGTGATACAGGGCCTGAAGTAGAGCCAAGCCATGCGGCAAGAGCACTGGGCACAGCTGGAACATGCAGGTGGGAGGGAGATGGCCCACGTGGCAGCAGGTGGGCAGTGGGCATACCCACAACACTGTCCACAGCTCCACTGAGCACCCACAGGACAGCCTTCTCCAGAGCATGGCGGAGCAGAGCTCCCCTAGGACCAGGATTCCAGACTACCACTGAGGAGGTATAGGTGAGAGAACCAGCCGCTTGAAGTGCAGCTAGGTGATGGTGGTGTTAGGTGGCCACGCACTCCCCTTGGCTGAGTCACAGTGGGCCTCACTGGGCTCACCCCTGCTCCACCCGCTGGTGCACAGACTAGTTAAAAGTCACCACCATGAGGCAGGCAGGCAGACTCACCCTGATCTTACATGGGACCTGGAGGGCTGGGCCTTCCTGGTGGCCTGAGTTAGGAGAGGAGACCAAGCAGGCTAAATCTACATTAGGGAAGGCCTGTAGGCCTCATGCCAGGCAGAATACCTGGAGCCTCCTGGGCAGGACAGGTCTGTACCAGGCCCAATGCAGAGAGGGGTAAGGTGCTGGACAGACAGGTGCCCAGTGACCTGAAACCATCGGACTCTGCCAGCCCTGGGCCGCAGTCAGTGGAGGTCTGCAGTCGCGCCTCCCTCCCCCCAATGCTCTTGCCACACGGCTGGAGGCCAGGGCGCTTCCCTGCCAGCCACCTTTGAAGGCCCACAGCTCCCAGTCAGGGAGTCGGTTTTCTTTCTCTGAATCACTCATGACCATCAGCAGCATTTTTATTCCCTTCCTTAAAATAGCAAGCTGAATTACTTTGGTAATTAACACAGAGCATGCCCATATCCTCAGGTTCCTGTGAATTTAAAACTGTGTCCTTAAGGGAGTGTGATGGAGGGGATGACACGGATAAGAACACAGCGTCGACAGTACATGATAACCAAGTCCTCCATGTAACCAATGTGAGCCAATAATTTAAAAAAAAAGCCAGCAAAAAGCTGGAAGTGCAAGTATGGCTCAAGTGTGAAGCAGTACAGTGCCAGCCCTGAGCAAACAAGCCAAGTGGGAGTAGGGGGTCTCAGTTCAAGCCCCTGTACTGGCATACAAACCCATGCACATATACATGTGTGTGTGTGTGTGCGTGTCTAGGAGGAAGTCCCCCAGCTTGGCCCCCACATCTCCAGCTTCTGTGTGGCTCCCCCTAAGTGGCCTGGCCTGGCCTCCACACCCACCGACTCACCAGGGTCCTTTCAGCACCTTGGCCACCTCCCTGGGGAGGACAGGTGCCCCTGCTTTCCAGGGTACCCTAGGCAGCACTGAGGGGCCGAGCAGGCAACCCCTGAGAGGCTTGCAGGAAGCAGGTGACTGGGGTTAGGGAGAGCCAAGTACATGGGGGTCAGGAAAGACACTTGGCCATGTGGAAACTCCCGGCCCCTGTGGGAGGCGGGCAGCGCACACACTGATAGGAGTTTGCCTTGGTATCTGTGACCACGTCACTGGTAGATGCCCCCATCTCAAGGTTCAGTCCTCTACCGGTAGTAATGTACACCTCTTGGGGTGAGCATTAATCTCAGTCTTTATATGAACAGCTAATGATGCTGGAGGACATGGGGGATATAACTTGGGAAGCTAAATATTAGGTATGGTAAGTCCAGACTGAGTACAGGGGAACTCTGCAAGTTTTGGGCCCAGGCAGACTTGGTCCCTGGGGCAGCATGGACATTAGTGGGTGGAGTGAGGCAGGAGCAGGGAGGAGGCTGAGGCGCGATCTACGGGAGAGGCTGGGGGCAGCCGGGGAAGGGCCCAGTAAAAGACTTGAGCTGGACCCACTGTGACCGAGGTGTGGCCAACAGGAGAAAAGCAGGCTCTGGTGTTTGAGTAGCCATTGCCCCAGTCTGTCCACAGCTACCCCTGCTCAGCGGACACTGCTCAGCACAGCTGGTTCTTCCATGTGAGTCCGTGAAAGTGGGGAGTGGAGCACAGGAAAGCCAGCACCAGCAAAGGTCTATGGTTGGAAGGATTCTGTCTTTTAACAGAAGGAAGACCTTCCTAGTCTCCTGCCCTGACTGTAATCTAGAGGTAAAGCAACTGCCCTGCTGCTCCAGCTGCCTGGCCTGTGTCCTGAATGCAGGATCCACTGGTAGGACTGAAAGCCAGGCTAATTTCAAAGTCAAGGGCTCAGAAGCACAGGGCAGACTATGCCACCCAGCCTGCCAGGAGCATGGCTGCTGGATGGGCCACCAGCCTGGAGAAGCAAGTCTCCCACAGTCACACAGAGACCTCTGATCCTCCTTGTCCTTTGACAGACCTGGGTGGAAAATGTTCTTAAGTCTATCTTAAGTCTCAGCATAGGGTTGAGACTGTGTCCTTCTTGTCTACCAAGTGTCCTAGTGCCTAGAATGGGCCTAGTATATAAACGACTGGGCCGTAGTGAGCAATCTCTCACCCAATGCTGTCAAAAGAGCCTTGCAGGACAGGAATCGCCGGCCAGACTGGCCTATCAGCAGGTGCACTGAGCCCAGCAGGATGGCCACAGAGGCCAGCAAATGTGTAGCACCACCTCTGGAGCCAGGATCTTACCTGAGTGTTGTGAGAATGCATGCAGGTGCTGGATGGGATGGAAAGTAGCTTGTGGAAGCAGGATACAGAAGTGTCTGTGGTCAGTGCGGCCAAACTGGTCTGCATGAGGACACATCTCAAGATGGTATAAAGACAGTGGGTGTCTGTGGTTAGGACTGACTTAGATGCTTGTGCAAGTGGAAGGACAGTGGGTATTTGTGGTTAGAAGGACTGACTTATAGGTAGGCACTGATGGCTCACTCCTGTAATCCTAGCTACTCAGGAGTCTAAGATCTGAGGATCACAGTTTAAAGCCAGCCCAGGCAGGAAAGTCTGTGAGACTCTTATCACCAGTAAACTCAGAAAAAGCCAGAAGTGGTGCTGTGGCTCAAGAGGTAGAGTACCCTGAGCACAAAGAGTCTCAGGGAAGAGCACCCAGGCTCTGAGTTTAATACAGGACTGACTTACGTGCCTTGCATGTAAGTGAAGGGTGGCACTTCATTCATAGAAAACATTTATGAACTTTCTAGCACAGTCCATTCCTGCATTTGTCACTCACCAGCACTTTTCAGTGCCTCATACTGGAGCTCACAGAGGTAAGGTGCCAGTATGGCACCTTAACCATATCTCAACAAAGATCCTGGATTTAGCTATCTACCTGACTTCAAACACATTGTGTTGCCCAGTCTAGCCTTGAACTTGAACTCTCAGTCCTCCCTGCTGTTGCCTCCTGAGTGGTGGAATCTCAGTGCGTGCCATCATGCCCTGCTGCCCTTGGCTTTGAGGGGGCCCTGAGACTCCTCATGTGCAGCTCTCAGCCAAGAATCATCCCAGCATGAGTGTAGTAGAGACAGACAGAAGTAGTGGTGGTGCCACGGCATTGTGACTACCAAGCACCACTGAACTGTAGCTTTAAGACGGTGGCTCATTTTAGGTGGTGTGATTTTCACATCAACTAAAAGGGGAGTCACCAGCAGTCGTTGTATACCCATTCTGTGCAATTGCCAGTCTGTAGACAGAAACCATGGCTCAAAAAGAGACAGGAGCCCTCCCCCACAGCATAACCCCTGCTTTCACTGTATTTGATGTCGGTATAATTTGTGGAGGGGAAGGGGAAAAACAAATCGGTTAAATAGGGATACAGGTGGACCTATTGCAACAATGAGATGTACAAGTCGTTATGTTAAAAACGAACTTTACAACTTTAGTGAGGCGGGGAGGGGGCAGGGAGGATTGGGTGGGAGGGCCGGGGGAGGATGGGAAGGGATGGGAAAGGGAAACAAAGGAGGAGGCTACAATGCTTGATAAGAAATGTACTCATTGTCTTGCCCATGTAATTGTAACTCCTTTGTACAGTATTTTCACAATTTAAAAAGAGAGAGAGAGAGAGAGAGAGAGACAGGAGTCCAGGTGATCCATTGGGAGTAGTCTTTGTTCCCTAGGTATGGCATGTCCCTGGGAGATTATGGAGAAAACTGTTTTACGGTGCACCCGCTGGGGAGTCATTGCATTCCAGCTTAGCATGATTTACATTTTGGACCATGTGAATGTTACCAACTCAAAACATAAAATGGGTGTGGCAGGAGGACTGATGCTGAGACAGGATCGAGAGTTCAAGGCCAGCCTGAGTTACAAAGTGAGAGCCTGTCTCTGAAACATATATATATATATATATTTTCAAGATGTGATTTTATATATGTTGTGATCTTATAAAAAAATTTTTTTAAATGCTACCTCTGACACCATGTGAAAAACAAGCCCCCTGAGGCTAAGCCGGTCCCAGTTCTTGTCCTAATCATCCACTTGTGGAACTCTAAGCCAAGGTTTTCTCATTTGTGCAACAACGGGGTTCCATTCAGCCTCCCATGGCAAGTAGAGAGCCCAAGAACAAATTCAATTATTTTGGTAAAACTGGCCTGTCTTGGGTTCCCAGAAAGCATCCTGTCTTCTGCCCTCTGTCTTCCTGCCCTGCACCCTACCTCTCAGTGTGTCAGACTTTTCATTGCTGTAAGAAATGCCAGAGAGAAATCACTTGAAGGAGGCTCATGTTTCAGAGGTTTCAGCCTGTCTGCTGGATCCATTGCTTTGACCTAAGCTGAGGCAGAACATCACAGAAGGGAGGGACAAGGGGGAGAGTCTACTCATCTCATGGCAGCCAGGAAGCAAATCCACCCTTCAGAAACACACCCCCTCCCACTCACCCCTTCCTTCAGCTAGGTCCCCCCTTCCACAGTTTCCTCCACCTCCCAACTATCTATTCACATCTATTCAGAGCCCTCATGATCATTAGATCATCTCTGGAAATACCTAAAGATGTGCTTAGCTAATCCACTGGGTGTCTCTCAGTCTAGTCAAGTTGACAGTCAAGATTAATTACATCACACTCTGTGCTCTCCTGAGTCCAACTGAGACTCCAACACCCATGTAATTTATGATTTCTTCTTCTCAGAGAAAGCTACAGATGGCTCCCTTCAGAGCGAGGACTGGGCCCTCAACATGGAGATCTGCGACATTATCAACGAAACCGAGGAAGGGTGAGGACCCTTGGAGGAGAGGTTTGAGGAACACAGGCGGGGATGGTCTGCCATTGCTGCCCACAGCCCACGGCAGTGTTGACTCACCTGCTTCCAGCCAGAACTCCACCCAAGCCCACCGCTACTGTCGCCACCAAGTTGACCCCACCATACTGTAACATTTTAAACCTTGTTGGACCATGATCAGCCCATTCCCTTTATCAAGTAGATGAGACACTTGTGGATATAAAGTTTAAAGCCCTGGGTAGAGAGCTGGCCAGCTAGCCCCTCCCTGTGTTGCCGCCCCAGCAGCAGCCCAGGCCTCCTGGATCTGAGCTTGCTGCAGCAACTCCTCGGGGACAAAGCCAGTTGGGAATTCTCATAATGAGGAGGTGGTCTCCTGTTGCTCTTCAGCACTCCAAGGGGGCGAGACTGTGCTTTAGGGATGGCCAGCTTTTCAGTGAGCAACAGCACACTTCCACTCAGCTTTGATACCAGCAGGGCAGGAAGAGGACATGTGGAAGGCAGTAACAGGGAAGCAGAGCAGAGGGACCAATCAGAGCTGGCATCCACTGGGAAGTTCAGTATGTGAGCCATGGTTCTGCCCAGTGCCCAGGAACCCTGCCAGGGCACTGGGTGTGGGGAAGCCTTGGGTCTAAGTTTCTGACCTCTGGTTGTTTGCTGACCAACCATGTGAGGAGCCCTCAGACAAGATCATTTACCTCTCTAGGTCTTCATCCTCAAAGGCAAAGCTCAGCAAAAGCCTGGGTGCCTAAGGGCCCCAGAGAGGGGACATGAGGGTCACTATTATCTCAGGAAATCCAGGAAGGATCTGTGAGAGTGTGGCCACAACCGGGAGGAAATGCAGCCAGAGGCCTCCATTCTGGTAAAAGAATCTACCGTCAGAGCAGGACCCCGTTTTCCTCTCTGTGCTGTCTCCCACCCGTGTAGAGTGCTCCCCATCACCAGGTGGGGCTGTGTGTGTGCAGAGGGGTGGGGGACAAGAACACCCCACTGGAGTAAGACAGGGTCCATGAGGAAAGGGCAGTGGTGGCCTGGCCCCATCAGAACCATCCTCAGCCATGCTGAGGCTCCACGCCACCTTGGATCTTCCAGACACTGCACGCAGCATCTGAGA
This sequence comes from Dipodomys merriami, assembly GCF_024711535.1. Classification (NCBI taxonomy): domain Eukaryota; kingdom Metazoa; phylum Chordata; class Mammalia; order Rodentia; family Heteromyidae; genus Dipodomys; species Dipodomys merriami. The sequence continues at coordinate 4,202,717 of NW_027206590.1, forward strand.
CCCAGCAGTGGGCAAAGGCAGGCATGACCTTTGACTCCCACCAAGCTCATTATCTAAACCTTAGTGTGTAGTGGAGTCTCCACATTGTCATACACTGTGCTTGCTTGTCATACACTCTGTGCTCTAGCTGAATAGCAGGTGACAGCAGTGGCACACAGTCCACTTCCAGCACTGTTTCCACTATCTGAAACAAGTCCCAGTAGAATGCCGAAGTGGTCCACCTGACTAGCTGAGGTAATCAGCTCAAAAGGAAAAAGGGGTTATTTTGACTCACAATTTCAGAGGTTGCTTTGGACCTGTGGAGAGGCAAGCAGGCACAACACAGCAATGGTACATGACAGAACAAACCGCTCAACTCATGTCCAGGAAGCAAGCAAAAGAAGAGTGAGGAGGTCTGGTGATATGTCTCAGTGGTGGAGTACTTGCCTAGCAGGTGCAAGACCCTGGGTTCCACCCCTAGTACCATAAACAAAGGAAAAGGTTGAGGAGGGGCATGACCATCCCCATGACCTAATGACTTCCCGCTACGCCCACCTCATTCAGTTTCCATAGCTTCCCAACATGCCATCCCGAAGACCAATGCCTTCACACATAGTCCTGCCTCCAGGAGGGGCCAGAAAAGGGTGAGGAGCTGCCCCAGGAATGCTCCGGCAGAAGTAATTCTTTCTTCTGGACCAGACCCCCCCAACCCGCTGCCTGCCCATCCCCTCCACTGCAGTCCTAGCCTCTGCAGTGCCACCCCATGCAGGACCTGCTTCCCCAGGCCATGCTTCTGCCTGTACTCCTGTCCAGGACCTCGGTCAGACCTGTACTTCCCAATGGAGCCCTCAACAGGCAGAGAGAGGACAGATCCAAAAGGCCACTCACCAGCCTAGACAAGTATCGCCAGCTCCTGCAGTGTTCCAGGCCCTGCTGAGAGAAGGGGTCCAGAGGATTGTCCCTGACCTCTAGGCAGTGTCTTCTCCACCAGGGCGGCCAGGGTTAGCGTCCCATACCAGGACACCTAGAGACTGGAGGCCCTGGGGGAGCTTCCTATAGGAGTAGGTCTTTTACTAGAGACATGGAGGATGGGAGCAGGGCCTGAGCATTCTGGCATCGCTGATTCCACCTGTGCAGAGCTGAGGCTGGTGGCGGTGGTGCAGCACAGGTAGAGGAAGAGCATGCAGCCATAGGCTTCCTGTTGTTGCGCTCTAAGGCATCTGCCCTCCCCCGTGACCCTGAGTGTCCTGGTTCTCTTCCACACTCTATGGCCTCCTCCTGCTCCCTCCTCCCATCCCAGGGCATGGCCCAGGCTGCTCTGCCCTGCTGGCCCCTCCCCATCCTTTCCGTCTCTCAGAGCTCGGTTACAAGGCCACCGCTTCAGAAGTGCTCACTGTTCCCACATACTCCTCTCTAGGAACTTGCTTTTTCCCCTTCAAATACCTCTGTCTTCCTGGAGTTCAAGATCCCTGGGGGAAAAGCCTGGTGTCTGTCTGCCTCTTGTCCCAGCTTCTAGCCTGGTGCCCACATGGGTACTTGGTAAGACCTGAGTGGAGAGATGGATAACTGGGCAGATTAGCTGGCCAGGCTGGGCTATTAGACCACTGTGCACAATAGTAGTTCTCAGCCTTGTCTTCACTTGGACAGAGAAGCCCCTTGGGGTATGAGAAGGCTGCAGACCCCAAACCCCTCCCTAGGAATCTTGCCTGAGTGCTCCAAGAGGGGGCTTAGATTCCTATACTTTAGCAACAAAGTGGGCCTGGAGCAGGGGCCCCTCCTGAATAGGCTGGGGAGGGGCAGCAGGACATGGATCACAGCCTGTGCAGGGAGGGGGCCAGCCCCCTCCAAGTTGCCATACTGTGTCTCCAATGCTGAGGAAGAAATGTTCATGTCTGCCTTTTTCCTTCTGCCCAGCCCCAAAGATGCCTTCCGAGCAGTGAAGAAGAGAATCGTGGGCAATAAGAACTTCCACGAGGTGATGCTGGCTCTCACAGTAAGTGCCTGTTGTTCCATCTGTCCGTCCCTCCATCCGTCTATCAGACAGTCCAGTGGCAGAACCCGTCTCCTGAAAGCCACATGGGACTCATGTCCACCCTTGTCTCCTCACTCAAGGCCTAGGCAGGAAGTCTTCCTAGGCAGGAAGACTTTGCCATGGGCAAAGTCTGTCCTGTCACACCATTGGTAAACCACTCAAAAACCGGAAGTGGCGCTGTGACTGGAGCCATAGAGCACTCGCCTTGAGCTGAAGAGTTGAGGGACAGTGCCCAGGCCCCAAGTTCAAGCCCCACGACTGGCAAAAAAAAAAAAAAAGAGAGAGAGAGAAGCTGTCCAGGAAAGTCCTCCCCACCCCCTGTATAGGGAGCTGAGGCCACTTCCCTCCAAAACCACTGATGTGAATTACCCAGGCTAAAGAGCCTGCCAGGTGACAAAGGCTCAGTAAACTCAGGCCAAATGGGGATGTGGCGTGTGCGCAGGGGAACTGGGAACTACCTAGCACTTCGACATCTTAACAGTACTCACTGCAATCAACACTGAAGCCAGAGACAGGTGCCAGTGGCTCATGCCTGTAATCCTAGCTACTCAGGAGGCTGAGATCTGAGGATCACAGTTCAAAGCCAGCCCGGGCAGGAAAGTCTGTGAAACTCTTATCTCCAGTAAACCACTCAAAAACCGGAAGTGGCACTGTGGCTCAAGTGGTAGAGCACTCGCCTTGAGCTGAAGAGCGTAGGGACAGTGCCCAAGCCCAGAGTTCAAGCCTCATGACTGACCAAAAAAAAAAAAACAAAACAAAACACTGAAGCCAGCCCTGTGTGCAGGCCAGGCTGGTGGGCATGCTGACCTCAGGACCTTGGGCCAGGAGTGAGGAGCCTTCCCACAGCAGTAGGTCCAGGTGGACTGGAAAGCAAGGGCAACTCCTGCAGGCTGGCAGTGGGAGGGAACACAAGGGACAGTCTTCCACCTCACCATGGACTACTAGAAAGCTCAGGCTGTCTTCAACTTCCACTGGGGAGCCGCCACGCCTCCGCACCAGGCCAGTCAGGACCCAGTGGTGCCGACGACCCTGGGGGAGAAAGTTCTGGCCGACTCACCCCTTCTCACCTGGCAGCAGTCGCCAAACCCAGCATTCCTGCCCTCCCTCCTCCAGGGGCTGTCTGGGGACGTCCCCTGCCCTCTGCTGGGCCTCCATGTGGCTGCACACTTCCTGTCCTCTGCAAGGCTGTTCTCACGCACCTCTTGCCCTCCAGGTTTTGGAAACGTGTGTGAAGAATTGCGGGCACCGCTTCCACGTGCTGGTGGCCAGCCAGGACTTCGTGGAGGGCGTGCTCGTGAGAACCATCCTGCCCAAGAACAACCCCCCCACCATCGTGCACGACAAGGTGCTGAATCTCATCCAGGTTCGTACTGGGGTGAGGGGGGCAGGAGGGCGGTGTGGGTACTGCTTTCTCCCCCCGGGGCCGTGTCTGAGCTGGTTTTCCTTTTGGGGTGAGCAGTGGCCGGATGGTCACCATACATGTGCAGTAAGGCTTGTGCATGTAAAACAAGGAACAAGAGGTCGGGACGAATCTCTGCTCCCAGAGAGAGAGTGCTGGGATGGGGTGGGCTCCCAGGGAAGAAGGTGAGCAGCGGTTACCGGCCATGTCCCCTTGTCCCTCTCAGTCCTGGGCTGACGCGTTCCGCAGCTCGCCCGATTTGACAGGTGTCGTTGCCGTCTACGAGGACCTGCGGAGGAAGGGCCTGGAGTTCCCCATGACTGACCTGGACATGCTGTCGCCCATCCACACCCCTCAAAGGGTGAGGGGTAGACCACTAGCAAGCCGGGGGGTGGGGGGGAGGAGGACAAGCCAGCCTGAGGCCCCTCCCACAAGGCCTTATCAGCTGTCTTTTGCCCTAGACCGTGTTCACATCAGAGACACCATCAGGACAGAACTCCGTGGGCTCTGACACCAGCCAGCGAGGAGACTTGAACCAGCAGACTGCCCCTCCGCCTGCCCCGGCCATACTTCCTAATGATACACCCATCACACCAACCCCCGAGCAGGTACAGACAGGCCTGGGCAGAAGTCTGGGCTGGGAAGGGGCCCTTGGCAGTACGGACATGACTGTGTGTGGAGTTGCCCTTCATCATCCCAGCAACCCCTAGAGTGAGGCTCAGAGGGGTACCTTCATTCAGCCAGAGTCACACAGATCGTCCGAGTCTGCTGAGATTCAAGCTCAAGTCTGTGTGACTCCTCGCAGGCACTGTCCTGTACTTCATCTGACTTGAGCAGGTCTTCATGGAGTCCTCTGGGCAGCACCGTGAAGAGGAAGTGCCCGCCAGGTGCTCCCTTCCACTTTGCATAACATGCTGTTTCACTTGAACTGGGGTTCTGACCAGAAACAGTTGTAAAACATTTATACAAATAATAGCACGTGGACTGCCCCTGGGTGCTCCCCACAAAGACCCATAAAGCTTTGAGACTCAGCATAAGTCTAGTTTTTCTGCCCCCTAGCTAGCTCTGCAGGGTTGCCTACCTCGGTCCAAGCAGCATGCTGAAGCTTTCTCTGAGTCTCGGCTTCCTCCTGCAGCTGGAGGAGTGACAGCTGGTCTGGTGGCTCTGAGCTGTTTGTGGTATACCAAGCCACTCTGCCTTCTGAGGCACATCCATGGCCATGCCAGCAGCTTGATACTGTCACTGTGGACTTCAACATGTGGCTAGGCTGGAGTGGAGCCCGGCACATGAGGATACCTGTGCACACATGTGTGCCTGTAATCCTACCTACTTAGGAGGCTGAGATCTGAGGATCATGGTTCAAAGCCAGCCGGGGCAGGAAAGTCCCCATGTGATTCTTAATCCAATTAACCACTCAAAAACCAGAAGTGGCACAGTAGCTCAGGTGATAGAGCACTAGCCTTGAAGAAAAGCACTCAGCCAGCACCATGGCCTTGAGTTCAAGCCCCAGGACTGGCACCAAAACAAAGTCAATAGATCACAATCATGCTTTTGCATAGTGTTGATAATAATATTCTGAAATCAATTATAACTTCATCACACAATGTAGAATATACTCACATTTCTCAAAATATAGTTCTCTGGCTGCTAGATCCATGAGCTGACTTGATAAGAAATGTTCTTAAGGGAACAACCTGGCCAAAATGTTGGGAACCCCCTCTTGGTGTCGTCCTGGTCATGCATGGGGTGCCCATAGCGCTCACCCCATAGACACCACACAGTGACCTCTTCACGCTCACCTCTGAGGACACTGTGCAGCTTCACGGGCAATATTTCCCCAGGCCTAGGACTTGGGCGGCTCTTGACCATTGGAGCAAGTGAATCTTTCCTGCTCAGAGTTGGTGGCAGCCCTAGGACCCTCCTTGGGTGAGCCTGAGACACTAAAAAAAAAACAGAAGTAAAACCAAATCTCAGTCCTCCTAGGAGAGAGAGAGAGAGAGGGAGACCAGGCGCCTGCAGCCGCCTTCTTCCCTCGGAGGACCCTTCACCCCCAGGGCCTCATTAACTGCCACCTTAGCTGGAGCCACACTCAGTGGCTCATTCCCCTCAGCTTGCACTCTTTTTAGCTTCTTCCTGCATCCAGCTCCTGGTGTGGAGATGGCCATGGTTGGTAGAGCTTCTGTGAAGGGTGGTGGGGCATGGCAAGCCCAGTGCTGGCTTCTGATGGAGCACACGCTGTGCCTGGGAGCTGGGAGGGAGGCTGCTTGGAGAGGGTGCTGGTGAGGAGGCTCCTGGGGGCTCTACCCGACCATCGGTCCAGGCTCTGTTCTTGGGAGCAGCAGGGGCTCCAGATCCCAGCTTCTCTCTCCTCACTGTGGTGTTTCAGATCGGGAAGCTGCGCAGTGAGCTGGAGATGGTGAACGGGAATGTGAGGGTGATGTCGGAGATGCTGACGGAGCTGGTGCCCACCCAGGCCGAGCCCTCAGACCTGGAGCTGCTACAGGTGAGCCAAAAGCTTCCCGTCAGGCCCTGCTGCGCCCTCCCTATCTGCCACATACAAATTCTCCCCAGCCCACAGGGCAATCTTCAGGGCTCACTTGGAATTCCTGGAGCAGTGGAAGGCATTATAAACAGGGACTTTGGACTGTTTCAAATTGATTAGAATTCAGATCTCAGCTATAGTACTTGCTGGCTTGAACAAAATAGTACCTCCTGCTCCAATTTCCTCATGTGTATGAATTCTGGACATGGGACTTCCACTCCTTAAAACCTGCACGTGGGCAGCAGGAAGGATGGAGCGGTGTGGGGTGTCTCTTTTGTTTTGTCCTATTTTGTTTCGTTGTGTTATGCTGGTACTAGAACTTGAATTTAGGACCTTATACCCTTACTCGGCTTTTATGCTCAAGGCCAGCACCCCAGTTTTGGATTTTGCTGGTTAACTGAAGATAAGAATCTCAGAGATGGGCTGGGAAGGTGGCTCAGTGGTAGAGTGCTTGCCTTGCATGCATGAGGCCCTGGGTTCGATTCCTCAGCACCACATAAGCAAAAAAAAAAAAAGCCAGAAGTGGCGCTGTAGCTCAAGTGGTAGAGCACTAGCCTTGAGCTGAAGAGCTGAGGGACAGCGCCCAGGCCCAGAGTTGAGGCCCCTTGACCAACCAAAAAAAAAAAAAAAAGAATCTCAGAGATCTGTCTTTCTATGCTGACATTGAACTACAATCCTCAGATCTGTCTCCTGAGTTGCTAAGATTATAGGTGTGAGCCACCAGTACCCAGCACAGAGTGAGTTTTAAGATAAGCAAATAGGCCGGGCACCAGTGTCGGTGGCTCGTGCCTGTAATCCTAGCTATTGACGAGGCTGAGATCTGAGAATCATGGTTCAAAACCATCCTGGGAAGAAAAGTCTGTGAGACTCTTATCTCCAATAAACCAGTAGAAAACCAGAAGTGGTGCTGTGGCTCAAGCGGTAGAGCACTGGCCTTTTACTGAAGAGTGCAGGGTTAGCGCCCAAGCCCAGAAGCCCCACGACTGACTTAAAAAAAAAAAAAAAAAGATAAGCAAATAGGTAAGGCAGGTGGGAACTATTGGTTTTCATTTCTGTGTGTCATGTTATTCCCATGATCCTGTCCTGAGTTGAAGAGCCATTAGAGCAGAAAAGGCTGTGTTTGGAGGACACTACATAGGAGAGACATGGAGAAAACTAGAAACCACCCCCAACCAAGGCCCAGAGTCACCAGAAGCCCTGAGGGGCGGAGTGCTCAGTGTGTTCTTCGGGTTTTGTGTTGCCCTCCCACCAGGCCTGAGACCTCAAGGGCAGGTCTCCATGTCATTATGACTAACAAGCTGACTTGCTCAGGGGTGCCTACACGGGAGGGGTGAGGGTGGGGAGTAAAGCAGGAATGTCAGGTTGAAGGCCTCGTGCATTTGAGGATTAGAAAAGGTGGTAAATCTGAATTGCTACCGTGCAGTTCATTTCCTGTCCCTAGCCAAAGCCATGCAGGGTGGGTGGTCTGGAGAACTCGGAGACTGGAGCCAGCCGGCAGAGTTGGCACGGTAACAGCTCCCAGGTGATGGGTACTCCCCAGGTGCCAGGCTCTCTCTACATATGTGATGCACATTCAGTAGAACCTTTTCTTTCTTTTTTTTTTTATTTTTTTCAGTTGTGGGGCCTGAACTCTGGGCCTGGGTGCTGTCCCTCAGCTCTTCAGCTCAAGGCTAGCGCTCTACCACTTGAGCCACAGCACCACTTCCGGCTTTTTTCTTTTTGCTTATGTGGTGCTGAGGAATCGAACCCAGGGCCTCATGCATGCAAGGCAAGCGCTCTACCACTGAGCCACCTTCCCAGCCCATCAGTAGAACCTTTTATCATGCCCATTCTCAGGTCAGAAAGCTGAGGCAAAGTGAAGCAATATTACAAGTAATCTTGGGTCATGTGGCTGGCAAATAGCCAGAGCTGGACTTAATCCACGGGAACCAGCTTCAAACATGCCCTTCTGATCTTGTGAGTAGCCAGCATGAAAGTGGAAACAGAGTGGTCATGGGAAGAAAAGGGGAGGCCCCAGGATGTTGATCCTGAGCTGCCCTGCCCTGCCCTGGGACTGTAGCAGATGAAGAAACCCCAAAGGCCTCGAGAGAGGAAGGTCAGCAGGGTCCACAGGTAATCAAAACAAACACTGGAGCCTAGCCTGGACTTGATGATCTCTCCAGGAGCGAAGTGCACTAGTGTATGGCAGTAGTCAGCCAGGCCAGCAGCCGTGACCCGACACCTGTTCACCCAGCAGCAGGTGCCTGAGGAACGAAATAGCCAGGCTTACCAGTATCAGTCTAAGACTGTGGCTTCCAATTTCTTCCTCTTTTTCCCAAACAACTTTAAATATGATCAAAGGTAACTAAAGGCAGGGTAGGAATCTGGAACAGAAAAAATACAGTAGTGGAAAAACAGGTGGAACCGAATAGAGTGTGCATAGTTTGGCTAATAGTATTGTGCCTGTGTTACTGTCTTAGCCTAGGTGAAGAGTACATGGAAACTCTGTATGTTATCATTGCATCTTTTCTGCCAGTCTAAAATTATTCCAAAATAACAAGTTTATTAAAAGAAAGAAATCAGCCAGGCACTGGTGGCTCACATCTGTGATCCTAGCTACTCAGGAGGCTGAGATCTGAAGATTGTGGGTCAAAACCAGCCCAGAAAGGAAAATGGCACTGTGGCTCAAGTGGTAAGAGTGCTAGCCTTGAGCTGAAGAGCTGAGGGACAGCGCCCAGGCCCAGAGTTCAAGCCCCACAACCAACAACAACAACAAATTAGCATAGAGCCAGGTGCAATGCCACATATCTCAGCTACTTGGGAAGCTGAGACTGGACATCCTGGCTTAAAGCCAGCCTGGACAACCTAATGGAACACCACCTCAAATTAACTGAGTCCTTTAATTCTATGTAAACCACTGGGAAGTGAAATTCAAATGTTTGTAGAACCCGCAGAGCCATTCCATAGACTCCCAAAGGCCAGTTTAGAAACTGGCCCTCCTCCAGAGCAGGCCTCGGCTCAAGCCGTCTCAGTAAGGACAGCCTTGCTAGGCCGTGTGACCAGAATCTCCCTCCCCACCCCCTGCAGGAGCTGAACCGCACATGCCGAGCCATGCAGCAGCGGGTCCTGGAGCTCATCCCACGCATCTCCAACGAACAGCTGACAGAGGAGCTGCTCATGGTTAACGACAACCTCAACAACGTGTTTCTGCGCCACGAACGGTAGCCCTCCTCTCCCATGTCCCTGTCCCTCTGGCCTCCTTCCAGCGTAGCTTTCCCTCATCTCCCTCTCAAGCACACGGCAGGCCACCAGGCACATGGCTTGAACCATCTTCTTCAAGCACTCCTGTGACCCGATTCTGCCCTCTTCAGCCCTCCCTGGAGTTAGCTCTCTACCTGCACTTGGTCCTGGGCAAATTCATTTATTTTGGTATTTACTTAGTGTGGGACTTGAGGCTTGATCTCAGGGCTTAGTTGTTGTCCCTTAGTTTTTCACTCAAGGCTAGCACTCTACTACTTCAGTGGAGGCCAGCTTTATGTCTAGCATTTTACTGGTTAACTGGAGATAAGAATCTCACAGACTTTCCAGCCCACACTGGTTTTGAACTGTGATCCTCAAATCTCAGCCTTCTGAGTATGTAGATTATAAGTATGAACCACCAGTGCCTGGCCGAGAGCTTTCTGACTGCAAGCTACATAAGCTCTTCCTTCCCAAGTTAAGCAGGAGAGAATTTACTAGAATAGCCTTTATTAATGAACAGGTAGTTGGGCTAGGAATGTGGCTTAGTGGTAGAGTGCTTGCCTAGCATACTTAGGCCCTGGGTTCAATTCCTCAGTACCACATAAGCTAATAATAATAATAATAGTAATAATAATAATAAACAGGTAACTTTCAGAACCAAAAGAAGAGGGGGACAAGCAGAGCAAGGCCTCAGGATTATGTCCCCAGGGCACTGCCCTCAAGTGGATCAGCCCTAGACACTTGTCTGGCTTGTCTTCCTGGGCAAGAGTCAGGGACCCAGCAGAGACTGATGGCTTAGTTCTGCTGTGCCCTGCATTACTGCACCACCAGGATGGTGTGAACCGGGAGGCGTACTCAGGTGCTGTTACCAGGGAGGGCTGGGCTGCACAAGCTCTGACTGCCACACTCCCTGTGCTGTGACAGAGCTGGTCCAGTAGAAGTCATGGAAGCATGTAGAGTGCTCAGTGTACCCCTGTTAAACAGTGCTAGTTTTGCCAGCCCCCTCGAGCCCTCGGAGCCTTTCTTGTGTCTTTACTCATGAATAGACACTGGCCCAGTGATTTGCAGTCAGTTGAGATTGGGATGGAACCCTGCCAGTCACATCTTCCTGGCCTCTCCTGCTTGTTTGCCCAGTAGGTCCCCCCAACAACCATTCATCAGGCCCCCCATTTGCCAGTGCTTTCTGGGTCCCAGCCATTGCTACTCTACACTAGACAGCTATGACTCTAGTGGTATAGCACCAGCCTTGAGCAAAAATGTCAAGTGAGAGTACAAGGCCAGGGCCTTGTTTAAGCCCCAGTCATGGCACAAAAGGAAAAAATAAAAGTGATGGATGACATTTACCAAGGCCCAGCCCTCAGCTCCTCTGCACCGACCTCCTCGGACCTGAAGTGGCTCCATCAGACAGGAGACCTGTCCTACAGTGCCTTGGAGAGCCACCACACCACCAAGTGTGGAAGTCTATAGGGAAGGACACCTGTTTGTTCCTTGCTTGTGTGTTGTCCCTTCCTGCTTCTCCTCCGTTAAGTTACTGTTTGTTTCGTCCTAGTTGTGACTAAGATGACTGTATAACTGATCGCGTAGGTCATTTGGATTGAAACCCTTCTGCACATGAAGAGGGCACTGCTAACAACTCTGTGGGACACGGGTGTACACTAGATGTCCTGTCACCCTCATGGTGACCCCCTGCATTGATCCTTGAGACCAGCCATTTGAAAAGCTCTGACGCGGGGCTCTACCTGGGGACCTGCCTCACTGTCCCTTTGACTGGGGTCTTTTGTCTTGTAGGTTTGAACGGTTCCGAACAGGCCAGACTGCCAAGGTAAGGGAAGGGGCAGTCTGACTCAGTGCTGATGAGAAGCAGTGGTGCTGTTCTTACCCACTCCCCGATGCCCTGCATGTGGTAGTGCTTCTTCCCACCCAGGCTCCAGGGAAGTCTCCTTCTGACTCCTTATGCCACTGCTCCTTTAAGGGAAACAGGTGTGCTACTGGCTAGTGCCTCAGGGGACTTCCCTGCCTCCCAAGGCTGTGGCTGATCGGGGCCCAAAGTAGCCAGGGAGCAACTCCCTAACTCCCAGTCAGACTGCATGGGCCCTGGAGACAGATCCTAGGGCAGAGCACACGGGCCTCAGTGCTTCTGGGAAAAAGGAAGGGAGCTGCAGCAGGGCATCTCCCTTCTCCTAGGCTGCACGTGAGACCGAGCCAGCAGCTGACCTCATCGACATGGGCCCTGACTCTGCAACTGCAGGCAGCCTCTCATCCCAGCTGGCAGGAATGAGTAAGTGGGGCCCCGCTGATGGCGCCTTCCAGTGCTCAGGCAGCTCCACCCTCACAGGGGTGTGTCCCATTCCTCACCAGCAGCAGACCCCACCTCAGCGAGGTCCCAAGCTGAATCTTGTCTAAGGGTTAGGCACTAGAAGAAAATAAGCGTTGGCTCTACCCATGGGGATCACACAGGTGCTGAGCCCTGCGACCCCACAAATCCCACTGTCCCTCCCCACGGATTCTCCATGACTCAGATCACCTGGGTAGGTTTGGGTACGTCTCTGAAACTTACTGTGCTGCTCTGCTCCTCAGTAACCGGTAGGAATGGGCCCTCCTGAGCACTCCTGGGTCAGGAGCATTGAACAGGCTGAGATTAGGACTAGCTAGGACAGGGGATAGATGTAGGGATTGCACCTACCCAGGGCCTGTCTGTGATAGGTAAGCACTCTATCCCTGAACTACTTCTCCAGCCTCTTTGGTGTATTTGGGTGGGGAAAGAGGTAGTAAGTTTTGAGATGAGGTCTCTCTGTGTAGACCAGGCTGGTCTAGAACCCACAATTCTGCCTTGCTTTGTCAAGTTCTGGGATTACAAGCATGCACAACCACATCCAGCTGCACTCTTGATAAATGTTAGCAGTTATCATTGTCACTGGAATTGGTTTTTAGTATCAATGACTCCCTATTTCATGCAGCCCTAGGAAATCACTCAGATCCCACTTTGAGTCACTGAGACTCAAAGTTCTCTGTCCTAACGGCTCAGCGGCTTCCCCTAGCAGATAGAATGGGAGCATCTTCACCACAACCATGAAAGGGTCTATCTACTGCTCGCAGGCAGTGGGAGGATCCCACACATGGCCTTTCTGTCCCTGCAGACCTGGGCTCCAGCAGTGTAAGGGCTGGTCTGCAGTCTCTAGAAGCTTCCGGCCGCCTGGAAGATGAGTTTGACATGTTTGCACTGACGCGGGGCAGCTCTCTGGCTGACCAACGGAAAGGGTGAGTGACCTGGTCCCTGCAGGTGCTGGCTTTCCATTGGGGAGAGAGCCCCTTTCAGGACCCTTGCACCTGGCTTGCTGGTGGGCACACCAGGGGGAAAGGCACACGTGCCCTAAATCAGCCCAGCATGGCCAGGAGAGCCCTGTGGTCAGGGTACCAACTGGACACTACACAGGCAGGGATGGGACAGGGATCCTGCAAGCCAGTGGTAACAGCATGTCACGATCTATGCGCATTGGGAGGCCCTGCCCGTACCCCTGGGCCAGGCAGCTAGCATTGGACAGTTCAGAATTCAGGGCGGTGTGAATACAAAACACAGTATGTCCATCTCCCCACCCTACAGCCCATACCCACTCCCACAGGTGGCAAGTCCTCCGGGACTTTCACCTCATTTCCGTGCTGGAGCCACTTGCAGTTTCCATAGGGGAGTCCCTGTGGCCCTGTTGTGTACCCTGTGCACCGAGGCCGGGCTCCAGCCTTCCCACGCGCTGTCTGTTCTCGGGGACAAGCTTTCAAAAGCCCTACTGCCCAGCCCCCAGCTGTGGTCACAGTCTTCAGATCTTGTTCCTGACCTTGGGCCAGACACCCCCCCTAAATTCCCTAGCTTTTGCTGATGCCTGTCACACAGATTGCATGCCCACGCCTAACTCCCTGAGGCAGAACCAGAGCCTTGCTTCCATTCCCAGGAGAGTTGGGACCCCAGCCGGTGCCCTCTCTGCCTGGGCCCCACCAAGCCTACACAGTCCCCCCAATCCTCACATTCCGTGGCAGGTGGTCTGCTGAGGCTAGGCAGCATCTGATGCCACGGCTGTCTGTTTCAGGGTGAAATATGAAGCCCCCCAAGCCACAGATGGCCTGGCTGGAGCCCTGGATGCCCGGCAACAGAGCACCAGTGCGGTAAGCAGAGGAGCCCAGGTTCACCCAGATCTTCCAGAAAGAAAGGAGGGAAGACCTACCCATCGCTGGGGGCCCACACATACAAATGTAAAAGGCTGGGCCTTTGTACGTTGGCCCTTTGTGGCGAATGCATCAATTCCAAATTGACAGCTAAGGAGACGGCTGGAGAGGTTGTCAGGGGCCCCTGCTTAGCCTGCCAGCGTCAGCCCAAGCCTACATTAGGAAGCTGGCATCCTGCAGCCCTTGCCATTGCATGCCAGCTGCGGGTCCTCAGGCAGTTTATCCATCCTTCCAACTATGGTTCTTCCTCTCCACCTGGCAGCCATCATGTGTACAGTGGGCTGTGTGGGAGCATGCACATCTGCCACATGTGACTCGGTCACAGGCAGAGCCCAGGGCCTGGTCGCTGCCCCCTCACTGCTCTCCAGAGACCTGTCACCTGCAAGAGCACGGGCGGAGGGCAGGGAGGGGCCTCATGCATTATGCTGGACTCCCCGGCACGCTTCTAGCCATGTGCTCGCTGGCTCTGCTCTGGTTGAGTGGCAGCCACGTGCCCTCACCAGGCACTCTGTGGCCACGCTCCACCTTGGCAAGAGTGCAAGCACAATCCTTTTCCCTTTGAGTATGCACCTGGCGGTGTGAGGACCGCCACTTCAGTGAGCAGAGCAGCTCAGGAACTGACTGGAAGGTGCTGGAGAGGCAGGGGGTGGGAGATTGACTCACAGGCCAGGGCTGGGGGGGGGAGGGGAAGAGGACATGTGCGAGGTGGCAGGGATCCAGAGACCTCAGGGAGGCCGAGAGGATTATGGCTTCTGTCCTAGGTGAGGTAGAAGCCACTGGAAAGTCTCGAGTGTGGGAGGTCATCTATGTGACTTCTCGTTTAAAAGGCTCCAGAAGAAAGCTAAGAAAGTGCCAAGGAAGCTGGGGACGCCGCCCAGCTTTCCAGGGTAGAATGTGGTAACTCCAGGAGCTCTCCATCCCACCCCTGCATCTCCTGGTTTCCCATGTGCTGGGCCTCTAGGCCTCCTCTCACCCTCATAAGCAATCACTTCTTGAGCCCATGCTGTGTCCAGCCCTAGGCCAAACCCTTCACATCTTCATCTTCACATACGTCGCCACACAGCCTACAGCTGCCTCTCCAGGCACAGGGCAACCCAGGAGCATGACTACTGCTGGGTCTTCTGACTCCCTCAGCTCCTGCAGTAGCCCACCGTGGGCAGTCCACCTGCAACTCCACCTGCAGAAAAGGGGAAACTGACAGATTCGCCCCCACCCCCACCCCCAATAGTCACCGCTTCCTCCTGCACAGGGGCAATTTCTGAAGAACCAGCAAACACTTGCTCACAAGGGCCTTAAGTCTGGCTGGCAAGCAAGGCTGACCCTCTAACCATCAGAACATGATTCCAAGTAGAAAGTACAAAATGAAATCGGGCCAGGGCTGTGGACCACCACATCTGTCCAGGATTCCATGCAGAATTCATGACTTCTGCAGCCGGTGGCCTTGCTCACCACACAGCGGGTTTTCCCTCTTCACGCCCTCAGGTGTGATGGTATGCCAGGCCCCCATATTCGTCTGTACAGGGTAGTACAGTGGTTACACATGGTGCAGTGGACACCAGAACTGGAGGCCCCTGCACCACTGACTGACCCACTGGCTCAAAAACTTCCTCTTTGCTATCAACAAATATGAGGGCACCAGACACACTGGTGTTTCTGGAACCTGCAGCCCATCAGAGCCCCTGGCAGACGCCATACTATAATGGCTGCTTCTCTGTCTCCCTAAATTTCTCAGGCCACCCTCGGGGAGCCTATGTGAAATGCCAGGACACTTGTTCACTGTGCTCTGGACAGTGGTGGCTCTGGACCCCTGGGCCGAGGCTCCCCTCCCCTCCCCACCCAAGCAAGGCACCGCATGATGCTGCCTTCATTGCTCCCCCTGCTGCCACACCTGTGCATGCGTGTACACGCATGTGCACATACACGTGCATGACCACATATGCCCTCCCCACCTGTTGGCCCCTTGATATGTCAGAACTGGGCAGCCCACCTTTGAAAGTAAAGGGCCCCCTATCGATGCTTGGCTTGCTCTGGTTGCAAGGAACCTCGCTCCTGCCCAGTCTCCTGGCCCTGCCTGCACGCACACACACTCACCCAAAGACTGGCACAGTGAAGAGAACGGTGGGAATCCAAGGCTCTCCAACCCAGCAGGACACAGCCATCTGAGCAAAAGAATGATGCCCAAGTCCAGGGGTGGCAGCTGCCCCAGGCTGCCCAGCTGGGGGCTTCTACCCTTGACTGCCCTGCCCCTTGCCTTCCAGACCCCTGCCACCCAGGCTCGAATCATGGAGGACATTGAGCAGTGGCTGTCCACGGATGTGGTACGTTCCAGCTTTCCCCTTCCCCACCTGGGCATCCCATTCTTATCATGGAGAATGAATGGACACAAGGCCAGCGTAGAATGGTACAGTCCCCTGGGCCAGGTGAACAGCTGCTGAGAAGGGACATATGTCAATGTCCCCACCCCTCCCAGGCTCAGCATTGCCCCAGCTATGTCCCAGAACAGGGAAGCACCCAAAGAGGGCCTCCAGAACCCCAGGGGGCAGAGGAGGTGGGGGTCAGACTGGGCTTTGCTGCTGAGGGCTCCTCCTCCACCCTCACCTTCCCACCCAGGTACCAGGAACAAAGGAGGCGGGGCCTGCTGGGCCCCAAGGCTGCATTCCTCTAGGCAGGGCCCAGAAGCTGGACCTTTCTGGGGTCAGAAGCCTCACCCCATCCCTGCTTTCCAGCTTTAGCTTGGGGGAGCTCCAGGCCTCCGTGGGTGTCAGCTTTTCCTCCATGGAACCAGATGGCCTACCCCTCTGACTCTTGAGTAGAATGGAATTGTCCACTGGAGGTCACTGGCCCCTTTGCCCTGGCAAATGCCAGTCTGGAGACTCATTTTAGCTTCCAACAATCACCAAGTTAGCCTGAGACTCATTTCATTTTTTAAGTTTTGTTGTTGTTGCCATTGTCCCAATACTGAGGTTTGAACTTAGGATGGTCCTTGCACTCACTCTACTTGCTTTGTCACATCTGGGTCTCTACCAGCTGAGTCATGCCTCCAGTCCAGCAGTTTGCTAATTAACTGAAGGAAAGGCTCCTCGGCTTTTCTGTCCAGTCTGGCTTTGAACCATGAGTGTCCCCATTCTAAAGGATCAGGAGACACCCCAGGTCTTGCAGCTCAAAGAAGGATGAGTCAAGGCCTAGGTCCTGGCTGCCTCTTGGACTGCAAGATAGACTGGCCAGTGCTCCATAGCTACTAACCTCTGCGCCTTTCTTTCTACACTCTCAGGGGAACGATGCAGAAGAGCCCACCGGCGTCACCAGTGAAGGTAGTACAGTCCCGCCCTGGCCCCCACCCCTCCCCCAGCTCTGCGTGCCCCACCCACCCTCCCTCTCCTCCCTCAGAATTTGACAAGTTCCTGGAAGAACGCGCCAAAGCCGCCGACCGGCTGCCCAACCTGGCCAGTCCCTCAACTGAGAGGCCCCCGTGCCCCCGTCCTGGTGCAGCCCCTCGGAGGAAGACCCAGGAGAAGGACGACGACATGCTGTTTGCCTTATGAGCGAGGGCCTGGCACCCGCAGCCCAAGGGCCCCCCCCCCCTGCCCCCACCCCGGCTGAGGCCTCTTCCCCTCTCTTGGTATTAAGGCTGCTTTGGGGGTGTTGTTACCCCATTCTCTCCTCCTTATGACGGAGCAGATCTAGGTATGGCTGGGCCATGCTGCCTGGGGCCTTGGGGACAAGAAGATTTAACTGGGGACACAGGTCAGCCTCCATCAGAATCATGGCTGCTCCTGCCTCCCTTGCCACCCCACCACCACTAAGAACTGGCTGAGAACTGGAGGCCCCAACAACCTGGCTGCTTAGTTGGCCCCCTGGGAGGCCCTTCCTTAGTGGCTGGTGACAGAGGAACCCATGCTACAGCCCCACCCTCTCCCAGCCCCTGCCTCATGGCAGCAGGCTTCGGCTGGCTGTTGAGGGTGGGTGGCCCCTGCTGAGCTGCTCACTGTCCAGGTACGAAGCTGCACGTGGTGAGGAGGCCAGCCCAGGCAGCCAGGTGAGGCCCAGAGGATGCCGAAGGCCCAGGCCCACCACGTACCACTGACGTGGCCGTCCTTCCACAAGGCTCCACCCACCCAGGGCCCAGCTGTTGGCTGGTCCTCTTGTACAAGAAAGCTGCCTTTGGTACCACCAAATAAAGGTAGAAAACCATCCTCGCAGCAGCGTGTGGAGTCTGAGGTTTGACTCAGCCAGTTACATGAACTGCCAGGCTCATAAGAACAGAACCACACAGTTCCTGCTTTGCAGATGACAACACTGAAGCTCAGTTTGGCTGCCCTGACACACAGCCCAAGGTGCTGGACCCCTGCAGAGATCCTAGGTCTTGGGGTGCCACCGCTCTGGATCTGTGTTCTGCACACCAGGCCCCCAGGAGGCCCTGCTCTGGGTACCTCCTTGCCCAGCCCTGGATGTTGAAAGCAGAGGCCTGGAGTGGGGCTGTAGCAACTCACCTGCCCAGAAGTTCAAGTCAAGAAGAACAGTGATCAGCATGGAGATCCACTCTGGCCTGTGCTCTTGGGTGTGAAGGAGGGTCTGTGTGAGCAGCTCCCACTCCATCTGCAGTTTGGAGAGCGGGGAGGGGAGGACCCAGATCCTGTGCTCTGAAGGATGACCTGGAGCTAGAGTGTGGTAGGCCAGGTGGAGCCTGGCTGGTCCCATCCCTGAGCAAGGGAGGGGCAGTGCCCCAAGATGACACATCCCAGCCACCCGAGTGCAGACACTCCGGCTCTGCCCACGCCTCACGGCAGCCCCACAGAATCCATGGTTTGCAAAGCCACCATTTACAAGCGGGAACACTGAGGCTTGTGGAAGCAGGGACCAGCTAGTTACTACCAAATCATAAAAGAGGGGTCCCAACTCCTTCCTCCCTGCTGCCTCTCCTGCCTGCTCCCCTCATCCTCTCCTGGTACCTAGAGGGCCCTTTAGAGGGGTATGACTTCATAAAGGTCAAGACTCCTCCTTCCATCCACCAGGAACGCAGGGAACTCTCCACACATGCAGCTCCTCACTGTGCTGAGTATTCCCCAAAGCCACTACACCAAGGGTACTGGGTGCTGGGGATGAAGTGGTGCCCCGTGGGGACATGAGAGGGGGCCATAGGGACAGTCATCTCAGTAGCTGTTACCTCTGAAATGAAGAAGAGGGTCACTGGAGGCCCACTGCAGAGAGGAGAGTGCCAAGGCTTCAGGGAAAGATGGGGCCGCACAGCATGGGGGGTGGGGAGAATAACTATAGCACAGGAAGAGGACCAGCCTCCTGATAGAGGCTTGAGCGGCGGCAGGGTCCCTTTCCAGGCAGGAGGGTAGAGCCTGCAGGAAGTGCTGACCAGAGTTCTGGAAGTTTGTTGGCAGCAGCTGCTGACCTCCATCACCTGGCTGCTGTTGACAGCCCCTGACCCAGTGTCAGTACCCGGCAACTGGACCTTCAGGTGTGGTGTAGCCGATTCTGGACAGCCCCTTTGAGCTGTGTGTACTTAGGCTAATTACCTAATCTCCCTGTGCGTCCACTTCCTTAATAATCTTTTCATGGCTGTTGTGAAGACAAGTGACACCACACCTGACACGCAAAAAATATATATATGTGTGTGTGTGTGTATGTATGTAAATACATATATATACATACATATAGACACACACACACACACTACCAGGTGCCGCCCAGGAGCTGAGATCTGAGGATCAAGGTTCCTGGCCAGCCCAGGCAGACAAATCTCTTACCTCTAAATAACCAGCAAAAAGCTGGAATTGGAGCTGTGGCGTAAATGGTAAAATTCAGTCTTGAGTCAAAAGGCTAAGAGCACAAGGCCCTGAGTTCAAGCACCAGTAATGGTGCACACACACACACACACAAAACTATATGTTGCTATTGCTGTCCAGTCTAAAGTGTCCTCTGCTGCAGACACCTGCCCAGAGCACTGCCCCTCCAACTCCTGGGTTGTTTGCAGGGACTTCAGCCTCTTTAATGCCTTTCATGCCCCCTCCAGGACAGCATTTGTGCTGGGCCCCCATCCAAAGGACATCACCCATCTCCCAAACTTGGCTGCTGCCCTTAGTGGTCATGGCTGCTTTGAGCCTGGCCAGGGGGGCAGTGCTGGGTGAATCAGGCTCTGCTGCCTGATTCCATTGGAGGGAGGTTGGTCCAATCCTTCCCCTTGCCTGGGCTCAGGGCCAGTGACTCAGGGTGACCACCAGGTGGCAGCAGTGATGCATGCATGCATGCCTACAGGACATCAAGTAGATTCCAGAAGCCCTGCTCCTTATCAGGCACCACTGCACTCCACCCCTATACTACATTACACACACACACACGGCTACTGCAGGGTGACATTACAGTGTCCTGGAGGCTGGAGAGCTAGAACCTGAAATATGCCATTCCACAGCTCACCTCTGCTGAGACTGCAGGAAGGACTTGCTCTCTGACCTTTCAAGTCTTGCAGTCTCCAGACTCTGGCTATGATGAGGGTTCAGGTAAACATGCTGGAGCCCAACCCTGGGGATGGTCTCAGACCAAGTGCACAATACTAGGGGGGGTTGAATTCAGGTTTGCCAGGCAGGTGCTCTGCCACTTGAACCATGCCTCCACTTCTGACCTTCCTTTATTCTCATTAAATCACAATCATGACCAATCTTTTCGTACCATTGCCCCTCTCCTCCCCACCATCTTCCACTGGACCCCCACAGTTCTTGCCTGGGCATCACCCCCTGTGGGCCACAGGAGCTCCCAACACCCCTCATGAGGTTGTCTCAGTTTACCTCAAGGCTTCAAGGCAGGAAGAGAAGAAGGGAGAAAGGGAGGGAGAGGTTTCATTTTGACCAGGTGTGTTGGAGCAGAGATCCAAAGTGATGTACTAGTCTCAAACCATCCACACATATGTGCAAACTAGGATTTGTACTTCCAAACAACCTGTTCGCTTCTTGCATCACAGAATGTCACAGATGCTGGCAGTGAGGTGCATGCCTGTAATCTCAGCTATTTAGGAGATAGAGGAAGGAAAATTCTGAGTTCAAAGCCAGCTGATAGCACACGGAAAGATGCTAACTCAAAGGAAAAAAATGCAAACGTAAGGGCTAGAGGTATCACATGATAGGCTTGTCTAGCATGCACAAGGCTATCAATTCAATTCCCAATGTCAGAGAAGGGAGGTAAGGGGCTAGAGGCATAGCTCACTGGTATGGTACCAGCTAAGCAAGCAGGAGGTGCTGGGTTCAAACCCCAGCGCTGTGAGCTTGGGCAACAGAAGCTTGTCCACTCACATTCACGAGACCAGGCTACGAGATAAAGCTGTGCTGGGGCTACAGGTCGCCATTGCCTTGTGTCTTTACATGGCCAGCTCCTGCATGACGTGACCTGATTTTCCTTGGAGGGGCACTAATCTCTACTCGGAGTCTCGAGCCCTCATTGTGTCTTAGTCACATCTTCAGAGGCTCCGTCTCCAGCCACATTCTGATGTCCCAGGGGTTAAAGCTTTGGCATGAGAGTTTAGGGGAACACAGTCCCGCAGTGGGCAGATGTACTGAGCCTCTAGGCCTCAGCCTTTCTCCCAGGTTGATGTGTTCTGCTCTGTGGAAACCACAGCTCTGCCATGCTGAACCCAGTCTGCACCTGCTTCCCTAATAGACATTTGTAGGTGGCTTGGCCCAGCTTCCTAGCCATGGATGGGTCATGAGGGACCCATTGTGGGTCAAGAAAAGAGGGGCCAGGTAACAGGCTGTCCCCCATGCCAGCTCCCATAGCTGCCATATATGTTTCAGAGTAGCTCTGACCTGGCAGGCCTCACCCCTGCCCACCCTAGCACAGTGCCAGATGGGGTGGGCCCCATCCTCCCCCCCCCGACCCCCTACCTCCAACTCAGGCCTCTGGAAGCCACTCTTGCCCTTGTTGCAGGCCAGCCAGCAGCCAGAACCCCACAGCCCAGGCTAGCTCCATGCCGAAGCTGCACCTCCCGCCTTGGCCAGCAGAGGGCAGGCGCCTGCGCTCACTAGGCCTGAGCTCCTGTGGATGGGTGGCAGGCAGGCTGGCTGGGAATGCAGACAGATGGGGAGACAGCCAGGGGAAGTGAGGGGCTTTTAGCTAGTGTGTCACCTCCTCCTGATCCAGCTCAGGGTTTCCAGAGGCACCTAGACAGCCTGTACACACACACACACGCCCCTGATCAGCCCATGAACCCAAAGAAGGCAGGGCAGAGCAGCAGGAGGGAGCGGTCAGGCGAGGTGCTGTTGTGGCTGAAACACTGTGAGGTGATCAACAGACCCAGCTTTCAGTCCATGCAGCCACCTGCATACTGTTTGAGTTGGGGCAAGCCCTTTCTCTAGGCCTCAATTTCCCCATTTGTTGACACAAGGAAGTGAATTCAACGACTAAGGTTCATCCTCACTCTGCTGTGTTGTCCGCTCTACCCTCAATTCCACAACACCCCCTCCAGAAAAGAACAAAATGCAAAGACAGAACCCCAAACAGCTGCAGAACTGGGGAGCAGGGCCTGGGTGGGGACCAGCAAGGGCAGACATGCCTGTCAGAGGCTCAGTAGGGTGTGGGGATGAGGAGCTTCAGAAGGAAGTGAAACCCAGGGGAGGCACATCCTTGCCCCGCTCCCCCCAGCCCTGCACCCAGAAAGCAGAAGCAGGCAGAGCACTGTGGAGTGGGGGCCAGCTGGCTGAACCCTCACTGGAGCCTTTGGCAGCTCAGTCTTAGACAGAAATGGGGTCAGAAGGGACGACTAAGTCAAGGCTACCAAGCTGGGAAATGGAGTCACTGAGCCTCCTTTCTGGAGAGGAAGGGGGGGGAGGGGAGAGGGGGACATGCACTTGATTCTGAGACACTCCGAGGCTAGAAAAGCCAGAGAGAGAGAGACGGACAGAGAAAGAGAGACAGAGACAGAGACATAGCACATATTCCTGTAAATTGACTTAGTAAATGCTGGGTTGGATGGCTCCATTTAGTACACAGACGCCGGTAACCTGTGCATGCACAGGAGGTGGTAGCATCAGAGCAGACTCCCCTCAGTGCAGAGACTTGCTCAAGGCCACATAAGCTGTGACAAACGACAGACGGGACTTCTGCTGAGGCTGCTGGGCTGGCGCAGGACACTGTGGGACACAGTGCACATTCTCCTCTGCACCATTCTCTGCTCTGGGCTCCCACAGACTGTTCAGCCAAGGGTCACACGCCTGTCCCAGAAGCACTCTTCTATCATGGTTTTCTGGTGGCGCTAGATTGAGAAGACTTTGGTTTGGGTTGGTTTTTGTCTACAAAACATTTTGTTGGGCTGAGGTGATAGAGTGCTTTCCTAGTGCATGAAGCCCTAGGTTCGATTCTTCAGTACCACATAAACAGAAAAAGCCAGAAGTGGTGCTGTGGCTCAAGTGGTAGAGCACTAGCCTTGAAAAAAAGCTCAAGGACAATGCCCAGGCCCTGAGTTCAAGCCCCAGCACTGGCAAAACAAACAAACAAAAACATTTTGCTATAGGCCAGGTGCCATGACTTATCCCTGTGATCCTAACTACTCAGAAGACAAAGATCAGGAGGATTGATTTTCCAGGATAGCCCAGGCAACAGCTCACATCAGCCAACAGCTGGGCGTAGCTGTGCATAACATAGCTTGCCTGTCATCCCAGGTATGGCAAGAAAGCATAAACAGGAACACTACAGTTCAGGACAGCCAAGGGAGAAAAATAAGGTGACACACTATCTCCTTGAAAGCTGGGCGCCACTGGCTCACACCTATAATCCTAGCTACTCTGGAGGCTGAGATCTGGGGATCATGGTTCGAAGCCAGCCTGGGTAGGAAAGTCCATGAGATTCTTATCTCCAATTAACCACTCAAAAACCAGAAGTGACACTGTGGCTCAAGTAGTAGAACACTAGTCTTGAGCATAAAGAGGCTCAGGGACAGCACCCAAGCCCTGAGTTCAAGCCCCACAACTGCCAAAAAAAGAAGAAAGAGAGAGAGAGAGAGAGAAAGGGAAGGAGAGAGGGAGGGAGGGAGGAAAGAAGGGAAGGAAGGAAGAAAGGAAGGAAGAAAATTAAGAAAATTAAGATGGCTGTGAAGGTGGCTTAGTGGTAGAGTGCTTGCCTAGCATGCAGGAAAAGCCAGAAGTGGTGCTATGGCTCTAGTGGCAGAGCACTAGCCTTGAGTTAAAGTGCTGAGGGACAGCACCGAGGCCCAGAGTTCAAGACCCACGACCAAAAAAAAAAAAAAGGAAAAAAGAAAGGACTAGAGATATGGCTCAAACAAAAGGACACCTATATAGAAAGCGAGGCCCTAAGTTCAAACTCCAGTATTTCAAAAAAAAATATTGCAATGTACAGATAATGATTGTTTCTTCCATTTGTGCATCCCTGATCAGGCTGGTGTCCAGTGTTTCACAGAGACCCATCTCTTTTCTTCCAGATGACAGCTGTGGTTGAGGGTGGCTAGTGGCCTTATTCCAGGAGCCACCTTCCACCACGTGCATCCACTGCTAGGGCAGAACCTCAGAATCAAAGGACAGGAGCTTCGGATGCATGTTCAGGCCAGCCCAGGCCTTGGCCACAGTTCCTCAATGCTCCTGGATGACCCCATGCATGACTCCTCGTCTGCATGAGCGAAGCTTCACTCTCAACCCTGTCCACTTGCCTACCATGGGCCCCAGCCTCTCACTTGTTGCTTCCTCCTTGTCTGGTTCTCCCTTCCCTGAAACTTGCTGATTATGGTCTTCAACCCCCCAGCATGCCCAGCCCCATCCTCAGTCACCTCCTCAGACTCCTCTAACCAGGACTGTCACCCATTGCTGCCAAAGCTGCTAAGGCTCAGACACCTGAGCTTCCTGGACATAGGACGTGAAAGAGACAGAGGCTAAACATACCAGTGTGTTCTAATCCTTCTCACACCCTGAAGTCTAAGGCTAGTGGAGAAGGTGTACGTTAAACTGGACTTGAGGTCAAACTGAGTTTTTTCATGCTTAAAGGGCATAGTCCCAGTCTGCAGCTGGAAAGAATGTCAGCATGCCACAGAGATTTGTGCATGGAGATGCTCAGGGAAGGGGGCTGAGGGAGCTGAGTGCTCTTCGTGGAGGAGGGAGACAGCTACACTGGCACGGCACATTCTGAAAGAAGGGCAGAAAAGCACAGAGACAGAGAGGAAGGAAGGGAAGGGGAGAGAAGAGGCAGGAGAGGCTGAGTCCTGGGTACCAGGCAAGGACCAGGAAGGGAGAATGGTGAATTTGCAAGAGCAGCGTATCTTACATGCTTGCTGTGTTGTCCTGATGGCCTGATGTCAGCCCACTCTGTGAGACCACAAATGCCCCATTCCCATATATGTGTCAAGAGCCAGGCTTTGTGGAGATGGAGAAGAGACAGAGTTTCAGCCGAGGGCAGAGCAGAAAGACACTGGAGCAGGGTATGTATTAGAAATCTAGAGTTCCAAATCATCTTGATAGAGAAAAAGCATCTGCACGGCCCTCCCGCAGTATTCCCCTCACACTGGGCTGGGATGCATTTTCAAGAAAGTATCCGAGCTGGGAGCTGGTGGTTCACACCTATAATCTTAGCTAGTCAGTCCAGATAGCAGAGACTATGAGATTCTTGTTTCAGATATATATAGAGCTGTGGCTCAAGTGCTAGAGCGCCAGCTTTGAGCAGAAAAGGCTCTGAGTTCAAGCCTCATGACTGGCACTAAATAAATTCCGAGCTAGAGACATGGTTCAAGTGGTAAAGTGCCAGCAAAGCAAGCAAGCAACTGCAAGCCTCTGAGTTCAAACCTCAGTACCACCACACAGGACAAAAAAAAAAAAAGCCTATCTGACCATGCTTTATAATATTCACACCCCAAAACCTAACACATACTTCTAAGTTGGATTATTTTTATTTTATTTTTGTCAGTCATGGGGCCTGAACTCTGGGCATGGGTGCTAGCCTTTCAGCTCAAAGCTAGAACTCTACTACTTGAGCCACAGCACCATGTCCTGCTTTTTCTGTTTATGTGGTGCTGAGGAATCGAACCCAGGGCCTCATGCATGCAAGGCAAGCACTCTACCACTAATCCACCTTCCCAGTCCAGTCTCATTACTTTTACCTCCTGGCCAAGGCCCTGGGTCTGACCCCTGTGCCATCCAAGTACCTGAGCTGTCTTTCATACCTCAAAATCTCAGGGGCTAGGAAGGTGGCTCAATGGTAGAGCACTTGCCTTGCATGCATGAGGCCCTGGGTTCGACTCCTCAGCACCACATAAGCAAAAAGAAAAAAGCCGGAAGTGGCACTGTGGCTCAAGTGGTAGAGCGCTAGCCTTGAGCTGAAGAGCTGAGGGACAGCGCCCAGGCCCAGAGTTCAGGCCCCACAACTGGACCCAAAAAAAAAAAAAAAAACTCTCACGCCCTGAGCACAGTGCCCTTTGTACATGCATACTTCTAGAACATGCCCTAAGTTAACTCACTCATCTTCCTGGGCACAGCAGAAGTTGTCATCTCAAACATGTCACTCAGAGCCTCCTGACCCATCATTCATCCATCTCAGAATTCACCCTGGTGATTACACTGGCAGCAATGGCTTAGTCTCTGCCTTCCACAGCCGTGACTCAGTCTTGCCAAACACACACCTTGTCTGGTCTGTACCTCCGTCTAGATCGAAGTTTGGGGCCTGATATCAAGAAGAGTGAAGGAGAGGCTGTGAGCAGATCAGATACCACCAGTATTTGCACAACCTTTAACCCTCCTTTGTTGGGGGAAGGGGCTCTTAGATATTTCTAGAAGGTAGTAGTACAAGCAGGAACAAGAATGAACTCATCCAGTGTGGGCGGTGGACCCGGACTAGCCTGATAGGCATGGAGGCCATGTGGGGTGGGATGGGGCCTCATCAGTGGCCATCTCCTTTGCCAGGCAGAAGACTGCAGGTCACAACATGTCCACAGGGCACTTACCCAGTAAATAGCCCACAGCAACAGTGTCTGTTCTGGAGTTGTATGCAAGGCCATGCCCCATGCTCTCTTGGATAGGGGCCATTCTAATTAAGTCTGAGTTGTCATTCTAATCAAGCCTGGGTTGTAGGTCTCTCCTTGTTCATGCTTCTAGTTCATGCTCCCCCACTACAAATTGAGTCAGAAATCTGGTTGTTCCATTGTTCAGCATCAGAGTTTCAAGTGAGAAGACATAGAAGTTCTGGAGATGGGATGGTGGCTATACACCAATGTGAATGTACTTAACAGCACTGAACTACATGCTTACAATAATCAAAGTGACAAATTCTTTTATATGTATGTAACCACCATTTCTTTAAGACCACCTTTAAGGGTTAGGAAAGTGGCTCAGTGGTAGAGTGTTTGCCTCGCATGCATGAGGCCCTGGGTTCCATTTCTCAATACCACAAAAGCAGAAAAAGCCGAAGTGGCACTGTGGCTCAAATGGTAGAGCAATAGCCTTGATCTGAAGAGCTGAGGGCTAGCACCCAGGCCCAGAGTTCAGGCCCCACAACTCCTCCTCCCCACACATACAAAGTGTGAAGAGTACCAGCATTGAATGAAAAAGCTAACAGAAAGCAGAAGGAACTGACTTCAAGCTTCAGTACTGGCATTAAAGAAAACAAAAACAAAAAATTACACAAAAATAACCTGTGCAAAAAAGTTCTGGAAGCCAGGTGCTAGTGGCTCACACCTGTAATCCTAACTACTAAGGAGGCTGAGATCTAAGGATCACAATTTGAAGCCAGCCCAGAGCAGGGAAGTCTGTGAGACTCTCATCTGCAATAAACCACTCAGAAAACTGAAAATGGTGCAGTGGCTCAAGTGGTAGAGCACTAACTTTAAGCTGAAGAGCTAAGGGACAATGCCCAGGCCCAGAGTATAAGCCCCATAACTGACAAAAAAGTTCTGGAAGCATGGCTCAACAGTAAAGCATCTGCCAGGTAAGCACAAAATACAGCTGAAGCGCCAGTACCTACACACACACACACACACACACACACACACACACACACACACACACACACACACAGTACCTACACACACACACAGTACACACACACACACACACACACACACACACACACACACACACACACACACACACACACACACACACACACACACACACACACACACACACACACACACACACACACACACACACACCCTACCTCTTCGCGTTGTGCTGTGCGGCTATGTGACTCTGAGCAGGCTACTTTTCAAAAGTTAATCATCAATTAAGACAAACAATTGGACCTGCCCCACCATGGATCCTCCTCAATCCTGCTCTACTTCTGTCAGCCTCTCCCCTGCCACCCTTCCCTACCCCATGCAACCAGACTCGGTATCTCCTGCTTCAAATCGTGTCTGTCCCTTGTAGGAGACATGGTTGTCACTCTCCCTTGCTATGACTCTAGTGCACTGGCCACACTCTTCTGTCAAGACAACCCTGCAGCTCTTGTCTTCCCAGACACAGAAGCAAACAGGATTAAACAGAAAAATAAGGATGACTGATGACTAATGGATGGGTTGACACCTGTAGAGCAGGCACCGAGAAAACTAGCTGCGGGGCCTGGGAAGGTGGCTTAATGGTAGAGCGCTTGTCTTGCATGCATGAGGCCCTCAGTTTGATTCCTCAGCACCACATAAGCAGAAAAAGCTAGCACTGTGACTCAAGTCACAGTGAGCTGAGAGCTCAGGGACAACACCCAGGCCCACAGTTCAGGCCCCACGACCGACAAAAACAAAACAAAAAAACCTAGCTGCTCACTGAACTGTGGACTGGTCGTGTGACCCTCCCTTGAGGACAGGATCTCTGACTCCTGGTTCCCAGGCTCCCAGCACACACACAGTGTATGTGGGACTGGAACATTGACCTCATGGGAATGTCAGGTGATACAAGAGGCAGCATGCTCAGAAGGAAAGGTGACAGAAATTACCATGATGAAGTCCCACCCTACCCCAAGAGCCACATACTGGTGACAATCAGAACCAGCCAGGACTGAGGGGAACTGGTATCCCAAGGAGACCCAAGAGTTCCCATCCCTCTTAGGCTTGTGGTCCAGGGACCAGGTCAGGTAGAGTTTTAAAATAATCAGCCTGCAGTCAATGTATTAAAAGGTGATCATTAAAATAACAAAAGGAGGGGCTGGGAAAGTGGCTCAGCTGTAGAGCGCTTGCCTTGCATGCCTGAGGCCCTGGGTTCGATTCCTTAGCACCACATAAGCAAAAAGAAAAAAGCCGGAGGTGGTGCTGTGGCTCAAGTGGTAGAGCACTAGCCTTGAGCTGAAGAGCTGAGGGACAGTGCCCAGGCCCAGAGTTCAGGCCCCACGACCGGACCGCCCCCCCCCAAAAAATAACAAAAGGATATGTTTTGAGTAGCAGCAATCAGCTAGAGTTAGTACCTCCATCCTTAGCCATCCATCCAAAGGTTTTTTTCTTTTTGTTGTTGGTTGGCCATGGAGCTTCAGCCTAGGTCAAGGACAGCCTAGATGCTGTCCTTGAGCTTCTCTGCTCAAGGGTAGCACTCAAGCACTCAAACACTTGGAGCCACAGCTCCATTTCTGGTTTTCTGGTGGTTAATTAGAGATAAAAGTATCAGAGATACAGGAACCAGTGGCTCCCGCCTGTAACCCTAGTTACTCTGGAGACTGAGATCTGAGGATCATGGTTCAAAGCCAGTCCAGACAGGAAAGTCTTTTTATCTCCAATTAACCAGAAAACCGGATGTGGCGCTGTGGTTCAAAGTGGTAGACTGCTAGCTTTGAGACAAAAAGTTCTGGGACAGTGCCCAGGTCCTGAGGTCAAGCCCCACGACCACCAAAAAGAAAAAAAAGTCTTCACAAACTTTCCTGTCCAGGCTGGCTTTGACCCATGAGCCTCAGCACCCCACTTATCCAAAGGTTTAACCATAGGGGCAGTGTCTTTTGTACACTGAACAAATGACCATGGCTACTGAGTAGATCTCTGTGCCCCATTCTTTTTTTTTTTTTGTCGGTCATGGGGCTTGAACTCTGGGCCTGGGCGCTGTCCCTCAGCTCTTCAGCTCAAGGCAAGCGCTCTACCACTTGAGCTACAGCGCCACTTCCAGTTTTCTGGTGGTTTATTGGAGATAGGAGTCTCACCGTCTCTCCTGCCTGGGCTGGCTTTGAACCGCGATCCTCAGATCTCAGCCTCCTGAGTAGCTAGGATTACAGGCGTGAGCCACCAGCGCCCGGCTGTGCCCCATTCTTTTACAAATAATTTATTAGAAAGCCAAAACAAAGAGTCTTAAATAGGGCTAAAAGTGTGACTTGACTACCATACATGAGGTTCTGGGTTTGATTCCTTAGTATCACATACACTAAAAAAAAGTTTTTTAATAAAAAAAAAAAGCCTTTAATAATTTGAGAAAACACTTCTGCTAATGGGAAAAAAGGATACTATGTAGATATTATGATTGCAACAATGCAGAATTTAGCTGTGTATCTCTTATCATCATTACTTTTTGGATTGTTTGTAACTGTTTTTGTGTGCTTACTGGGTACTGGAGCTTGAACTCAGGGCCTCTAGCTCTTTTACTTTTTTGTTGTTGGTCGTGAGGCTTGAACTCTGGGCCTGGGCACTGTCCCTTAGCCCTTCAGCTCAAGGTTAGCTCTCTACCACTTGAGCCACAATGCCACTTATGGTTTTCTGGTAGTTTATTGGAGATAAGAATCTCAGGGACTTTCCTGCCCAGACTGGCTTTGAACTTTGATCTTCCTATCTCAGCCTCCAGAGTAGCTAGGATTACAGGCATGGGCCACCATCACTAGCTTGTTTAGCTTGTTTACCCTCAAAACTGGTACTCTACCACTTGAGCCACATCTCCACTTCCAGCTTCTTGCTGGTTGTCTTTCAAATCTGTCTGCCCTGCCTGGCTTTGAACTGCAATCCTCAGATCATAGTCTGAATATCTTGGATTACAATTGTTAGCTATAAGCACCAGCTAGTACTAGGGTTTGAACTCAGGGTCTCTACCTTGCACTGCTTGCTTGCTGGTTATTCTGGAGAGGGAGTCTGGTGGCTTTTTCTGCCTAGGTTTGTCTGGGACTGCAGTTCTCAGGTCTTAGCCTCCTGAGTAGCTAGAATTACAGGTGCTAGCCACCAGAGCCTGCCTTATTTTTGCTGGTCCTGGGCCTTGTACTCAGGGCCTGGGTGCTATTCCTGAGCTTTTTTGCTGAATGTTAGCACTGTACCATTTGGGCCATAGCTCTACTTCCAGCTTTTTTTAGTGTTTATTTGTAGGTAAGAGGTAGGTAAGAGTCTCAGGAACTTTTCTGCCCATAGTGACTTTGAACTACAGCCCTCAGATCTTAGCCTCCTGAATAGTTATAGCCAGGATTACAGGTGTGAGTCAAAAGCTTTTTTTTTTTTTTTTTTTTTTTTTTTTGGATCATGGGTGTTGAACTCTGGACATGGGCACTGTCCCTCAGCTCTTCAGCTCAAGGCAGGTGGTCTACCACTTGAGCCACAGCGCCACTTGCAGTTTTCTGGTGGTTAAGAGTCTCACGGACTTTCCTGCCCAGCTGGCTTTGAACTGCAATTCTCAGATCTCAGCCTCCTGAGTATCTAGGATTACGGGTGTAAGCCACTAGTACCTGGCTAAAAGCTTCTATTTTTTGGTCGGTCATGGGGCCTGAACTCTGGGCCTGGGAGCTGTCCCTTAGCTCCTCAGCTCCAGGCTGGCCCTCTACCACTTGAGCCACAGTACCACTTCCAGCTTTTTCTGCTTATATGGTGCTGAGGAATCGAACCCAGGGCCTCATGCATACAAGGCAAGCACTCTACCACTGAGCCACCTTCCCAGCCCAAGCTTCTAATCTTTTAATGCAAAGAAATAAATTACCATGTTGTCTGCTGGAATCTCAGAGGTAAATGTTGTATTATTAAGGACTTTCCTGACTGGTGGATTTAAAATGTATTATTTTGCTGGGTGCTGGTGGTTCAGGCCTGTAATCTTAGCACCTCAGGAGGCTGAGATCTGAGGGTTGTGGTTCAAAGCCAGACTGAGCAGAAAAATATATGACACTCTTATCTCCAAAGAACCGCTAGAAATGCCAGAAGTGGAACTGTGGCTCCAGCGGTTAAGAGTGCTCGCCTTGAGCATAAAAGCTCAGGGGCAGTGCCCCAACCCTGGGTTCAAGGTCCAGGATTGGCACAAAAATAAATATAAGCAAAATGTATTATTTTAAAGTGTACTATTTTAAATTGTTTGAAAGTCAAGAAAACACACAAAAGAAAAATACTCTGAGGGGAGGAACCCAAAGGAGCAAAGGCTCTGTGTCCTCTGAACACTGAAAATAATACACACCAAAATGAATTGCAGGAGATGGGCAGGACGCTTTCAAGGTCAAGGATACGAGAGCTCCGAGGCGTGACCAAGCGGATGGGAAATCTGGGGAGGACTGGGGGTATCCCTGAAATATCAACTGGGATGGCCCTGGCGGCCGGCGAGGCTGAAAGGCCGGGCCGGGAGCCCCAGCGCCTCCCTCCCCGGGACCTCCTCACGGCTGGAGGGGAGAAGACGCAGAGACCCTGCAGAAAGGCAAGGGAAAGCGGGTCCCGACCTCACAGGCCGCTTCCGGGCCTTTTCCCGGCGGGCTGGGAAGCCGGGTCTGCGGGGTAGGCCAAAGGCGGCTGCGGCCGAGCTCCCGCGGCCCGGCCGGCGTGCACGGGCCCCGGCTCCCCGGCTCCGGAGGCGACCCTCGCTCGGGAGCGTCCTCCACGGGAGCCCGGCCGACGCCACGCGGCCGAGCCACGGCCCGGCCAGGCCCCGCCCCCCGGGGGGACCGCCTCGGGCGCTGGGCCGGCCCGGCCCGGCCGCACCCGGCCCCAGCGGCGTCCTGCTGAGCCACGATTCCCGCCCCGGTTTCGCTGAGTCACGGTCCCGAGTCCGTTTTCGCTGAGTCACGGTCCCGAGGTCCCCGTTTTCGCTGAGTCACGGCGCGGGTTGATTTCCTTGGGGCAAAGTGCAGGGGGCGGAGGGGGAGACGTGCGGGTCGCCGAGTGCGGGCCCTGCCGTCTCAGCACGTCCTTCGGGGCCCAGCGCGGGGCCCCCACCCCCCCACCCCAGGCTGAGGTCCTGCGGGGCCGAGGCCCGGGGTGGGGCGGGACGCTGCCCCCGCCCCGCAGGCCCCCTCCTCTGCCCCGCAGGGCTCTGTGTCCCCCAGGTTCCCCCGCACCCCGCAGGCTCCCTCCCCTGCCCCCCCAGGCTCCGCGCCCCGCAGGCCCCTTCCCTTGCCTCTCACCCCCCCCCCCCCGCCCGCCCCAGGCTCAGGGGACTCCTGTCCCCAAGGGACCCATGCAGGGGCTTCACATCCGAAATCCCAGGGCCCACTGGAGAGTGGGGTGTGCTCCTCAGAGGGAGGGACCCCCACAAACCAGCTGCTCAAGAAACAGGTTTGAGACTGAGCCAGCCTAGGTAGACGTGGAAATCCTCAGACAACAAAGAACAGACGGCCTGTTAGACACAAGGGAAGCCCTGAAGGCTGTCTGGGCCTGGACCTGGGCCTCCTCCTCCTCCTCCTCCTCCATCTTCCCTACTCAGCATTTAGACTGGCCTGACTCACCCAGCTCACAAAACCACAGTTTTTGAGTCCTAAACTACCACCATTTCCTTAAGGAGGTCAGTAAAAGTTTCTCTTCTCCATCTGTCCCTATGTTACCCCGCCAAACTAAACCAAATCCTTCCTAAAACTTTTGCCTTGTAAGGCTCTCCTTTTTGTGAGATTCCCTGAATCAGTTTCCATGAGTGGATCTCAAGGACCACCAAGTCAGGGCAGCGAAATGGAAGTCTGGGTCCTAGATTGGAACTAAGAATGGGGAGTCGGCTACAAAGGCCGTTTGTTCCTGGTCAATTGAAACTCTCGTGTGTGTGTGGGGGGGGGGGGGGGGTTTCCTGCAGTGAAAAAAATGGGGATTAAATTAAGGGTTTCTCACATGCTAAGCAAGCTCTCTACCACTAAGCTACCTATATTTGAAACCGCCACCCTAAATATACAAACTTGTCATAAGGATGATTTTAAGGTAAAGGCATTTTTAAGAAACCAAGTACAAGAAGGTGGCTCAGGCCTTTGTCTTATTAAAAGCAGGAAATCAAGTTTCCAAAGGGAGGAAGCCATCTCCAACTCAGATAAAAAGTACAGTAACATTTTCCTCAGCCACAGGAAGTTACAGCCTGGACACATCTGCACAATTGGCCTTGTGAAACCTCCCCTCTCCTCTTGGTTTCTCACCTAGTTTACCACTCAGCCCAAGCCCCTGACGTGGTCAATTTTCCTGTGTACCCCTTTTTCTAAGACTCTAACCCGTGTACCCCTTTTTCTAAGACTCTAACTGCTTCTTTGAGTGATGAATAGTTTTGTTAAATGTGTATACAATATTTTTGTGTAATCTTTTTTTAATACTTTTTATTGTAAAAATGCTGTACAGAGGGGTTCATTTTTCTTTATTTGCCAGTGCTGGGGTTTGAATTCAGAGCCTAGGTGTTGTCCCTAAGCTTTTTTGTTCAAGCCCTGGACCAGAGGAATCAATGGTCAACTTCTGGATTTTTGATGTTTAATTGGAGATAAAGAGTCTCATGGACTTTCCTCCCAGGGCTGGATGAGATCTTTAGATCTCAGTTGTACTCCTCCTGAGTACAATTACAGGCTTGAGCCACAGATGCCTGGCTTTGAAACTTGATTGAATAGGGATGGGGACATATAGAATGAAGATGATAAAAGACATGACAAATGCTTAAAATGTGGATGAAGGTAGACAGGTTATTTACCCTTCTCCGAGCATTTGAAATCATTTCAAAAAAGAAGCTTGTTTTTTGAGGGGAGAAAAAAAGACAACTCTGGGTGCTGGTAACTCATGCCTGTTATTGTACTTACTTAGGAGGCTGAGATCTGAGGATCATAGTCCAAAGCCAGCCCCAGCAGGAAAGACTATGAGACTCTCCAATTAACCACCAGAAAAACGGAAGTGTAGCTGTGACTCAAAAGTGATAGAGCACTAGCCTTGAGCACAAAGAGGCTCAGGGACAGCGCCCAGGCCCTGAGTTCAAGCCCCAAGACCGGAAAAACAAGAAAAATTCCAAATGAGGAAATAGAAGCATAAGGGTCCACAGCTGCTAAATCCTGAGCCTAGATTGAACTGCACAAGAACCAGGAAGAACCAGGTTCTTAGAGCTGAAATCAGACTTCACATTGGCCAGGGGTCTGTAATATCTAAAGACTGCCCCTCCCCTCACTATGTAACTGTAGGACTTTGGTGCCTGGACCTTGGCTGAATGAGGCTGGACAATGTTTGAAGCCAACATTGCTGTCTGTGCTCTTCCAGGCCCAGAGCTCTTAGCCATGTTTCCAAGATGAGTGGTGGGTCTGAGGCTAGCCACACCTGGCCGCCTCAAGTTCCAGGTCAGCAGTGATCTTAGGCAGGGAATTTGCTGCTACCTGCCACGCTTCATCCATCAAGTATGTGTAGAATGTGTGTCTGGTGTCTGCCCTGGCATAGCAGGGGGAACCAACTGGATAGACCTTGCTGCTTTCAAAGTGCTTCCAATCTGGGTGCTGTAGAACAGCTGCAGCACCAAGAGCTCAGAGGAGGACCCCAAAGGTGAATAGAGAACAGGAAAGCCTGGCTGTATGAAGATACAACTGGCCTATCAGATACTGCATACTTGAAGTCTACAATGTGATGTCTGTGTGTGCTGGATCTGGGGCTTGAACTCAGGGTCTTGTACTATTGCTTAGCTTGTTTGCTCAAGACTTGCTGGCTTTTTGCTGGCTCATCGGAGACAAGTATCTCGGGTTTTTCTGCCCATGCTGGCTTTGAATCAGGGTCATCTGGTCTCAGCCTCTTGAGTAGCTAGGATTACAGGCATGAACCACTTAATCATAAATCCCCAAAAGTATTCTCAGGATCCTTGATAAACCTTCTACTAGATAGCCCCATATGAGTGGTTTAACTTGCATTTCTTAGGCCTTGATAGAATGCTGTATGTTGTATATGTAATATTACACAAATGGAATTGTATAGTAAGTGTCCTTTGTCTTTTTGCTTATTCAGAGAGGTATTTGGTTATTTTGAGAGATGTTTTCTTCCTAATTTCCTTTTTTTATTGTCAAGTGTTCATTTCTACCACATTTTCTCAATTTATCTATTCACCCATACTGGACATACAGGCGTTTTGTTTTTTATTGTTAATGTGCTGGTGCTGGGATTTGAACTAAGTGCCTAGTTGCTATTCCTGATCTTTCTTGCTCAAGAGTCTCAGGAAGATAAGAGTCTCAGGAAAGCTGAGCGCCGGTGGCTCATGCCTGTAATCTTAGTTACTCAGGAGGCTGAGATATGAGGATGGAGGTTCAAAGCCAGCCAAGGCAGGAAAGTCCATGAGACTCTTATCTCTAATAAACCACCAGAAAACTGGAAGTGGTGCTGTGGCTCAAGTATTGAAGGTTCTCGTTGAGCTGAAGAGCTTAGAGACAGTTCTCAGGCCCACAGTTCAAGCCCCACAACCGACCAAAAAATAAAAAAGTCTTAGGGACTTACATGCATGGGCTGGCTTTGAACTGATATTCTTGGATCTCAGCCCCCTGAACAGCTAGGATTGCAGGCATGAGCCACCAGTGCTAGGCTTCAGGTTAGCTTTTGCTCTTAGGCACAGGATCTGTTTTCTGAGTTTTGAAAGGCCTTCAGGCTTAAGAGAACTCCGAGGAAAGCCTGGAACAATGGCTGGCTGGTAGGTATTCTCTGAGACCAGCAAGCACAGCTGTGAGGGAGCCTGCAGGCCGGCTCAGCCAGGATACAGAGCAGCTGGGAGCACTGAATGGTGTTAACCAGAAGACTCACCAGCCACCTCAGCTGCCCTCTCTGCAAAGTCAGGGGGCAGGAGGAGGAGAAAAGAAGGTGAGCAGTGGAAAGGTACCTGTTTGCTCCTGGTGTCTGTGTGAGAGGGTTCACTCCCACCCGGCTGCGCCAGGAGGACCAGGCTGACTTTCCTGTGGCTTTGTTCATCCGTCCTGCCCTGCCTGTCTGCTTTAGGCTGCGCTGTGCTCATTTTCTGACTACTGCAGATGTGGCAGCCACATCTGCCTGTCCACCAGTGGTTTCTCCCTTACATGTGGGGTCTCTTGCCAACCGAGGGGTGCAGAAGCTGATGTGTGGGCCATGGGTGGTCTTGCCGAGCTTGTCTGC
This sequence comes from Dipodomys merriami, assembly GCF_024711535.1. NCBI lineage: Eukaryota > Metazoa > Chordata > Mammalia > Rodentia > Heteromyidae > Dipodomys > Dipodomys merriami. Next base: position 4,239,276 of record NW_027206590.1, read on the forward strand.
TGTGTGGAGTTAAGCTGGGTCTCATGGGCTCCCTGCCCTGCAGAAATGTCCTCCCTGGGTCGGTACATGGCATGGCATAGTTAGGACACCCTATGGAACGTCCCCAGGTGACTTCCCCTTTCTTCTTGCTGCCCTCCCGCTGGGGCAAAAGACCCCCTTCCCCGATCCCTTCCACTCTCCCTGACTTTGTTTTCCTGGACTTTGTTCCCCCCACTGCCCCACTGCAGACCAAGCCTTTGGAATGCTGAGTGGCTTTTCCACCCCGCCCTGGAGGCTGCATTTCTGCTGTGTCATGGTTGGGAGGAAGGCAGATTGTGCTGAGTCACCAGAGGCTTCCTCAGCCTCTCTGCGGTGATGGGAGAAAGGGCAGCTGTAACCTCAGGCAGCAGGAAGCAGGGCTTCTAGAACAGGGGAGAAACCTCTGGTTGATTTCTAAATCTTTGCACATTGTTTGCAACGAAAGCCCTCTCTCCCACACTTCAAGTTGGACTGGACCACGGGCTCTGCTGAGCAGCCCCCCACTGGCAGGAAGCAACTCCATCTTTCCTGTCACTTAGATCAAGATCTTAGGCGTTATCCCTGACTTTTTCCCTATGTTGCCTGTTCTGAAATTTTTATTTATTTCAGAACAGGGGCTTGAACTCAGGGCCTGGGCTCTGTCCCTCAGCTCTTTTGCTCAAAGCTAGCACTCTACCAGTTAGAGCCACAGTGCCACTTCTTGTTTTCTGGTGGTTAATTGGAACTCAGTCTCACAGACTTTCCTGCCTGGTCTGGCTTCAAAACGCGATCCTCACCTCTCAGCCTCCTGAGTAGCTAGGATTACAGGCATAAGCCACTGGCACCCAGCTCTGTTTTGGAATTTTTGGTGGCTATTTTAAACTAGCTGTGAATGTGTACATCTTAACAGATGTGGGCATTCCTGCCACCTTGGATCAAACCCCACTTCCTGGCTATTGAGAACCAGATGAGGGGCTGGGTATGGCTCAGCCAGGGCCATCTGAGGGCCTTGGTTAGACAAGACTTCTTTCCAGGCCCTGTAACCCATTTGTCTTCCGTGCCCTGTGATGGAGAATTGACTCTAAACCACTTTCCTAACATGTTGCCTGCTGCTTCTGGTTCCTTTCCCTGTGTCCCAGACAGACTTCCTCCATTAGGACCCCAGGCCAACGTGCACATCCTATCAAGGGGGGGCCTATCCTGTCCATCTTTGTATCTATCCAGCTGTGCGGGAACAAAGAGGAAAGTTAGTTATTAATCCAGAGAAGCGTCTGTGGGGGAGGAGCACCAGGCATCATGCTGGGACATAAGAAACCCCCCCCCACACACACACATACTCCCAATGTCCCCAAGGGCCTGGCTGCCCTCTCTAGCTTTTCAAAATGGAGACTGTCAGGGCTGATATAGGCACTCTGCATAGGGGTGTATTCATTTCTTTTGGCTGCCAGTAGCAAAGGACTATAGCCACTGTACAGGTTTATTCTCTAGGCATTCTGGAGGTCAAAAGTCCTCTAGTGTTACCGGGACTAGCTATTATCTGTAGTTCCAGGGAAAATTCCTGTCCTTCTGTCACCTTTTCTAGCTGGTTTTCTGGTGGTTAATTGGAGATAAGAGATTTTCCTAGACTTTCCTGCCTGGGCTGGCTTTGAATCTCGAGCCTCAGATCTCAGTTTCCTGAGTAGCTAGGATTACAGGCGTGAGCCACAGGCGCCTGGCTTAGCCTCCCTCTAATGAGGAACTTTCTTATAAGTTTGGGCCCACAAGGATCATCCAAGACCATCACTTCAACTTGAGATTCTCTTGCTACTTAAGAAAAGCTGTTCACTGGTCCAGGAGATCAGGAGGTGGATCTTAGTGGCCACTATTCAGTGTACCACAGCTGGAGAAAGGACATCTGGATCACTCCAGTATTTGAGGAAAGGGAAGTCAAGATGCTGAATCAGCTCTGGCAAAGACCACAGCTCAGCATAGGGCAGGCAGAGGACGTGACTAGAACATCCTGTCCTGGGCTCCTTTATCCCAGAGTTCTCTGCGTAGCCTCTGTTCTAGCAGACTCTGGGGCCTCCCAGGGATCCCCAGGGCCACTGAAAGCTGTCCCCAATGGGGGCACAGCCTAGGCCAGTACCCCCATCTTGGGTTCCCTATTCCCCATGTTCAATAAGAGAGGATCAGATCACATGAACTTTACTTTCTATGGGGTCCTTGACCTGGCACACTGGATTTGCAAACTTTACCCTCTGCACCTTAAATTCCAAGATCTTCTATTGGGGTGCAGTAGACAGGAGTGGGGGTCTGGCTCAAACTGATATGGTTGGAATCCTGGCTCTATCACTAGTTGTGTGGCAAAGAAAACTAGGCTAGAGGTGTGACTTAGCGGTAGAACTTCTACCTAGTAAGTGTGAGGCTCTGAGTTCAAATCCAAATGCCACCAAAAAAGAAAAGAAACAATGGAAAAGAAAGAATGGAGATGAAAATGTCAATTGTCTGTCATTAGGATTAGGGGACATGGCACCTGTAAAACTTGATTTAGGAGTGTGTGTGTGTGTGTGTGTGTGTGTGTGTGTGTGTGTGTGTGTGTGTGTGTGTGTGTGTGTGTGTGTGTGTGTGTGTGTGTGTGTGTCTTGGGGTTTCAACTTAGGGCCTGAGTACTGTCCCTGAGTTTTTTCTGCTCAAGGCCAGTGCTCTACCACTTTGAGCCACAGTGCCACTTCTGGTTTTCTGGTAGTTAACTGGAAATTAGAGTCTCAAGGACTATTCTGCCTGGCTGGCTTTGAACCAAAATCCTCAGCTCTCAGCTTCCTAAGTAGCTAGGATTAAAGACATGAGTAACCAAATGCCTGGCTAGAACTGTAGTTTATGATTGTGGCTGGACTCCAGCTTAGGCTGGCAGTGGTGATAAGGCCTGGCAATACTACAATTTTCCTAAAAAGGGAGGAGACGTTGTGGCATTCAGCCATGGTTCCTCTATTCAGTATTGGCTGCCACCTGCAAGGCACCTGGTCCAGGCCTGGGAACTCAACAAAGCAAAGCAGATAATGTCCCCTGCCCATCTGCTTTCTAGGCTGCTCTTGGGAAGATGGTTGCTTCCAGGATGGCCTAGGTAGTGCCTGCTGAAGGACAGTGGGAACTATGACAGACAGTAGAGACAGACATTGTCCTGTCTCACTCTGTGGCTCCCAAAGAAAAGACAGACCCCTATGGTCCAGGAGGTTTTAAAGTCTTCCTGCCAGGCTGTCCCAATTCACACCTTGGTTTTAGCCTCTCTACCTTGTTTTCCTCATATGTAAAGTGAAGGTAATAATGGTTCCAAGGCACAGAGTGGTGAAAAGGATGAAATGAAGTCTGCAAGTACTCACAGTGACATCTGGCAATAGGAGTGTCAGCTGACTGCCCTTACTGTTCTGTTGTTCATAAAAGAAGAGTTGGCCAGGTGCTGGTGGCTCACATCTATAATCCTAGCTACTCAGGAGGCTAAGATATGAGGATCATGGTTGGAAGTCAGCCTGGTAGGAAAGTCCATGAGACTCTGACTTCCAATAAACTACTCAGAAAAAGCCAGAAGTGATGTGTGGCTCAAGTGGTAGAGAGCTAGCCTTGATCAGAGAGATGCTCAGAGATAGAGCTCAGGCACTGAGTTCAAGTCCCAGGATTGGCAAAAAAAAAAAAGAAAAAAGAAAAAAAAAGGATTTGGTCAAATACTCTACCAAGCACTAGTGACTTTTGAACACACAGGGGAGGACTTGGCCATCCTAGACCCACTGAAAGAAGTCTAGACACATGGCACGCATCCCATTAAAGGTAGAGCTCTTGCTACCTCCAATGTCCTTGGCACAATCTAGTCACCTTAAAAAAAAAAAAAAGAAGCTGGTTATAGTCATGTCCCCCTATAATCCCAGCACTCAAGAGGCTGATGCAGGAGGATTATGAGTTTGAGGTTACACAATATGGACACTCCATTTAAACAAAGAGTTGGAGTTGCTGCTCCATCTCATGAAGAATTACTGAGCAGGTGAGTGGTGAAGGCCAGCCCTGCTCAGTGGGCACCAAGGATGAGAAAAGAGGGAGCTATGTGTCTTGGAAGAATGTCACAGGCATCCAAGCCTCGAGGTAGTTTATATAAAAGTCACCATCCTGGAAGGGGAGGTATGGTTTACATGGTGAGTGCTAGCCTTGAGCAAAAAAAGCCAAGTGAGACCCTGAGTTCAAGCCCCAGTACATACATGTGTATGCATAAGCACAACAACACAACACACACACACACAGAGTAAGTGTTGTAGTGTGTGTGGGGAACCAAGTGTTGTGAGAGTGGAGGAGGCAGGCAGGTAGACCTTTGGATGCCAGATTCTTTTTATTGATTTTGTGTGTGTATATGTGTGTGTGTGTTGGTCCTAGATCTTGAACTCAGGACCTGAGTACTGTCCCTAAACTTTTTTTTTGCTCAAGGCTAGTGCTCTACCACATGACCCACAGGTCCACTTCTAGCTGTTTTTTGGGCTGTTTTTGAGGGGGAACAGGGGTCATTTATTGAAGATAAGAATCTCAAATGGACTTTTCCTGCCTGGGCTGACTTCAAACCATGGTCTTCAGATCTCAGCCTTCTGGATAGCTGGGATTACAAGAGTGAGCCACCAGTGCCCAGTGGATGCCAGGTTCTTGCTTTATATGTGACCCTGGACAGTCCATCCCCAAGCCTCAGTTTTCCCATCTGTGAAGTGGCAAGCATCTGCCCTGCAGAATAACTCAGGAAGAAGCCGACACTAGTCTCCTGCCCGGTAGTAAGTGTAGGCCCGGGGGTGGGTCGTCTGTGGTGGGTTGTATTCATGGTGCCCACTAGCCTCTGGCTCTGAGAAGCACTGCTTTCTGGAACCTTCTAGATTCTTGGAGTGTCTGGGTCAGTGGTTGGGGTTTCTGGCAGGGGCTAAATCACAGCCAAAGCTCAGCACAGACTCAGATTTCCTTTTTTTTTTTTTTTAAACATCCCATGGCTGAGCTTTGTTTCCTGGGGTCATATGACTGCCCCCCAGCCCGCCCGCTGGCCGGGGGCGGTGTCGCAATGCTGGGCGGGGCGCGGGGGGGCGGGGCGGGGGCCCAGCCGGGAGGGCCACGTGACCCGCCCGCGAGTATAAAAGGGGCCGGGCTGCCGCTCCTCACCACGTCCTCTCGCTCCTAGCCACTGGCCGCGCCGCACGACCGGATCCGGACCTCATCGGCCCCTCCCGCAGAGCCGCGCACCCCAGCCCAGCCCGCCCGCCGCCCGACGAACCCCCCCAGACCCAAGCGATGGAGCGCCAGCACCAAGACAGGCAAGTGTGGGCCCCGGGACGGGAAGCTGGGGTCCCCGCGAGGTGGGGACCGACCCTTCGGTCCCGCCGTGCGGGCAGGGACGGGCTGCCTGCCCTGTCCTGCCAGTAAGTAGTCGGGAGGAGGAAGGGTGATTTATGTGCCTGGCGCCCGGGGGGAGGGTACCCCCGAGGGGTGTGTTCCCTGGTGTCAGCCCTTGCAACAGCCAACTTTAGGGGTTTAGGGGTCTGGCTTGGTGTGCTGGGAGCTGACGACCTGTAAACACTGAGCTGAGCGTGACCTCGCTGGGCCGCAGGACAGGTGTGTCCCAGGTGTCTGTCCGGGTGTGTCCCATCCTGGGGGGCAGCCCGCTCTGCTCTAGCCATGTCCGAACCACAGGGCCTCCGAGGCTGGCTGGCCCGCCCGGGAATTTGAACCGTGTGTATGGGAGGGAGACATGTTTTCAGGAAAGGCTCTGGAGAAGGGGAGAAATGTCCATTCTGAGAAGGGGGATTCAGATACCTTAGCAGAAATACATCTGAGAAAGAGATAGATCTCTTTCCCACTCTTCCTCTCTCCTTCCTTTTCATCTCTCCCCTCCTTCCGAACTCTTTTCCATTCCTTCCTTTCATGTTACTGGTGATTGAACTCAGGGTGGTCTTGCATGTGCTGGGCAAGGACTCTACCACTAAGCTATATCCCCAGCTTTAAAAATTTTGAGACATGCCTGCTAAAATCGCTCATGATAGACTTGAACTTGGGATCTTTCTGCTTCTGGCCACTTCAGCAGCTGCGATCATAGGCCTGTCCACCACATCCCCACAGGACTTTCTCTTTGACTACAGGGGAAATTTCTTAGACCTTTTAATGCACAATTTGATGATGAGAATAACATTCTAGAGTGTGTGTGTGTGTGTGTGGGGTGTTCCACAAGATTTGCATCTGCAACTTTGAAAGAAATTAAATACTTGATTTAAAAAACAAAGCAAGCTGGGCATGGGTGGCTCATGCCTGTAATCCTAGCTAATCAGAAGGCTGAGGTCTAAGGATTGTGGTTCAAAGCCAGCCAGGGCAGAAAAGTCTCCATGATACCTCCAATTAACCACTTAAAAACCAGAAGTGGTGCTGTGGCTCAAGTGGTAGAGTTCTAGTCTTGAGCACAAAGAGGCTCAGGGATAGCTCCCAGGCCCTGAGCTCAAGCCCCACAACAAATGACAACAAAAAAATCAAAGCAGTTTTGTTGAATCCTAGGGCTTGTTATACCTGCCTGGTTTTCCCCTGGACTTCTGGGCTGTGCTGGGCTCCCCTGTCCTTCCCTGGGAATGACTGGAGACAGGGTTTTCCCTTTAAGAATAGTATTTTAGTGACAGCAGTGACAGGGCTGGCACCTCTTTCTGCAGATGCCATGGAGAAAGTGAGGTTGCTGGGAGGGAGGGCTGCAGCATGTTGGGCGTGGCCCTCAGTGCAGCTCCCATTACTGATCTCTCTCCTTCCCTCTGCAGCACACCCCAGGACCTGTCCGAAGCCTTGAAGGAGGCCACCAAGGAGGTGCATGTGCAGGCCGAGAATGCCGAGTTTATGAGAAACTTTCAGAAGGGCCAGGTGACCCCGGAGGGCTTTAAAGTAAGTGGCCTGATTGGTTCAATCCTACTAGGGACATGGCCTGTGTGCCCAGGACTCAATCTAAGTGGCCTAAGTAGAGGCTGGAATCAGGGATGGCCAGGTATCAAGTAGCCTTGATGAAGGAAGTTGTTTTACTAATCTTAATGTTGAAGCTCAGAGAAGTATCTGTCTTACCTTGTCACATAGTGGACTCGGGGCCTGCTTCGTAGTGTTTGTGGAGGCCCTCAGGCAACAATACTACCGAGTCTGTGCCGGCCAATTTATACACTTGTGACTCAACCCTGATGAAGATGGGAAGACTCACCGAAGTTGAGTGATTCACAAAAAGCAACACAGCTGTCTGTACAGGGAAAAGACCGAAAGGAAAGAAACGTGGGTCTCATGTTGACCTTTAGGCTCCTGACCTGATTTCTTTTTTTGGGGTCCGGTTGTGGGGCCTGAACTCTGGCCTTGGGCACTGTCCCTCAGCTCTTCAGCTCAAGGCTAGTGTTCTACCACTTGAGCCACAGCGCCACTTCCGGCTTTTTTTTTTTCTTTTTGCTTATGTGGTGCTGAGGAATCAAACCCAGGGCCTCATGCATGCAAGGCAAGCGCTCTGCCACTGAGCCATCTTCCCAGCCCCATGACCTGATTCTTTCTGTGATGCTGGGGATTAAACCCAGTGCCTTGCTCATGTTAGGCAAGTGCTCTACCACTGAGTTACAGCCTCAGCCTTTTTTTTTTTGGCTAGTCCTGGGGCTTGAACTCAGAGCCTGGGCATTGTCCTTGTTTCTTTTGCTCAAGGCTAGCACTCTATCACTTGAGCCATAGCGTCACTTCCAGCTTTTTCAGTATATGTGGTACTGAGGAATCAAACCCAGGGCTTCATGCATGCTAGGCAACTACTCTACCACTACATTTCCAGCCCCAGCCTTTTCGTTTTGTTCTGCTTTAATATAGTCTTGTTCTGAAGACAAGGCTGGCCTTGAATTTGTGATACTCCTGCCTTTACCTCCCTAATGCTGGGATTATAGGCATGAATCCCTATGCCCTCCTCTCCTGATCAAATTTGGATTTGCCTTTGAAGGCCAAATGGTCTGTAGGATGGGTTTGGGCCCTGGCAGGATCCTTTTCTAATAGTAGACCAGGGGGTTGGGAATGTGGCTCAATGGTAGAGTGCTTGCCTAGCATGCATGATTCCATTACTGGATTCCATTACTCAGCATCACATAAACAGAAAATGCTGGAAGTAGTTCTGTGGTTCAAGTGGTAGAGTGCTAGCCTTGAGCGAAAGAAGCTTAGGGACAGGGTACAAGGCTGAGTTCAAGCCCCAGGACTGGCCAAAAAAAGTAGACCAGGAGCCCTCATCTAATGACCCAAGCTGCCTGTTCCAGCTACTTTTCTCCCTCATCTATGAAATGGGATTTCAACATCAGGCCCTTTCTAAGCACTCAATGTACACTAGGCCCTGATTTTACTATTTCCTGGCATGGTTGTGCAATTCATGCCCATAGAAGGAAAAAGTGGACCAAAAAACAGGCAGGTATTGGTGTTTTATACCCTCAAAAACATCTGTGGCATTATTCCAGTTGCTAATGTCTATGATCCTAGCTACTCAGGAGGCTGAGATCTGAGGATCATGGTTCGAAGCCACCACAGACAGGAAAAGTCCATGAGACTTTTATTTCCAATTAACTATCAAAAAGCCAGAAGTAGTTCCAGTGGTGGAACATTAGCCTTGAGCACTAAAGCTCAGAGACAGTGCTCAGTCACTAAGTTCAAGCCTCAGGATTGGTACCAAAAAAATAAAACAAAAACTGTATTGGCCTGGCACCAATGGCTAGGCCTATAATCTTAGCTACTCTGGAGGTCAAGATCTGAGGATTGTATTAAAAGCCAGCTTGGGCAGGAAAGTCTGTGAGACTAATCTCCAGTTAACGTTGTAAGTGGTGGTGTGGTCCACATGGTAGAGCAAAAAAGCTCATTGACAGGTCACAGGCCCTGAGTTCACGCCCCAGGACTGGCATACACTGGGTTCTATCACTCATGACACAGAGCTCTGCTGAGCCCCACTTCCATCTTGAAGGATGCTTTGGTGAGGGGAGGTCTGACTTGCAGTTCTGGGGGTCCTGCCTGTGTTCTATGGCAGGAAGAGCTTTGTGTTTCTCCTCCACCATCTCTAAAAGAATATATACCCCCCAGTTATTGCCACATGGTTGGGCAATGGGGGCAGAGATGCTGGAATGTGCTGTCCACAGCCATCGTAGACTTTGGATCCTGCCCGTAATTCACACCTCAAAGTGAGCACCATCGATTGAGGCAGCCCAGAATTCCTTGCTGTTAGGCTGCTAGGATGACTGGTACAGTCAGCTGATGGGAGGACTAAGTGCTAGGGAACTTCCTGGGTTGCACCTAAAACTTAATTCTATCCTCACACAGCCCCATAGAGTAGGTGTTTGGATTATGTCCTAAGGCCAAGGTGGAACGGAACCACCTGACTTGTAGTCACTGACCTGGAACCATCTCTTTCCTAGGCTGGGTAGCTGAGGCCAGAGGGCAAATGACTCAGCAAGCTCACACAGCTGGGGCATGGGTGATCAGGGTTGGAACTGGGTCTGTCATACTGGAAAGTCCCGCCTCTCTTATACCAAGTTTCCTAGCTGTCTACCCTCTCAAGGAATGGGATTTCTAAGAATGTTTGAGCTTATGGAATTGTAATTCCTTGTACAGCTACTTAACAGAAATAATAAAGGTCGGCACTAGTGGTTCAATGACCCTAGCTAACATCCTCAGATGAGACTCTTTTTTTTTTTTTTTTTGTCGGTCGTGGGGCCTGAGTGCTGTCCCTTAGCTCTTCAGCTCAAGGCGAGCGCTCTACCACTTGAGCCACAGCACCACTTCCGGTTTTCTAGTGGTTTATTGGAGATAAGAGTCTCACGGAGTTTCCTACCTGGGCTGGCTTTGAACCGTGATTCACAGATCTCAGCCTCCTGAGTAGCTAGTATTACAGGCGTGAGCCAACAGCGCCCCAGCTCCATGAGACTCTTCAATTAACAACCAGAAAACCTTGGAGCTGTGGCTCCAAGGAGTAGAGCATTAGCCTTGAGCACATGAGCTGAGGGACTGTACCTACGCCCTCAGATCAAGCCCCATACCAGAAAAAAAATTAAATAATAAAAAGAATGTTTGGGCTTAGAAATAACTCGCCTTAACGAGAACTCCTAACTTTGACTCCTGCAAACTCAAGCCTGGAGTGTTAACGTATACCTGGTGTTTTCTGAGTGCTGGACCTCTTGCTCAGTTCAGTACCCAAAGACAGCAGAGCTGGGGCCACAGGAAGGAGAACTGTGCTCTGCAGGTCCCATTTCCCCAGACCCCAGAGATGCCTGGCCAGTCTCCTCTGAGCACTTTCACCGTATTCTGCCCTGTTCCAGAGCCATGGTAGTTCATTGGTAGCATCAGACTCCTACTTTCTTTTTTTGTGTGTCTGTATTGGAGCTTGACCTAGGAGCCAGGAGGCGCTGGCCCTGAGCTATCTCAGCCTCCTGAGTAGCTAAGATTACATGCATGAGCTACCGGCACCCTGCTCCTAATATCTTAGTCACTGTGCAACCCCAAGATCTCAAACACTCTCTGAACCTTAGTTTTCTGTAAAATGGGAACAGAATCACCCTTAATGTATTTGTGTAAGAATTAACCAAGGCTGCATGTGTTAGTAAGGTTAAAAATGTTTTTAGCTGAGAAAGCCATGGTGGAATGTTCCCCTGGGGAGATACCCCTGGAGAGAACTGGAGAGTCCTAGGAGGCAGGGGCCCAGGCAGGGAGGGGGGGGGGTGACAGGTATGAGCCAGGTGCAGAAATGGACAGCTAGACCTGTCCTTGTGTTTCCAGCTGGTGATGGCCTCCCTGTACCATATCTACACGGCTCTGGAGGAGGAGATTGAGCGTAACAAGGCGAGCCCTGTCTTCGCCCCCCTCTACTTCCCGGAGGAGCTGCACCGCAAGGCCGCCCTGGAGCAGGACATGGCCTTCTGGTACGGGCCCCACTGGCAGGAGACCATCCCTTACACATCAGCCACACAGCACTATGTGAAGCAACTCCACGAGGTAGGGGTCTCCGAGCCCGAGCTGCTGGTGGCCCATGCCTACACCCGCTACCTGGGTGACCTGTCTGGGGGCCAGGTCCTCAAGAAGATTGCACAGAAGGCCCTGGACCTGCCCAGCTCTGGTGAAGGCCTGGCCTTCTTCACCTTCCCCAACATCGAGAGTGCCACCAAGTTCAAGCAGCTCTACCGTGCACGCATGAATACGCTGGAGATGACCCCCAAGATCAGGCAGAGAGTGATTGAAGAGGCCAAGACCGCATTCCTGCTCAATATCAAGGTGAGGAACCCACAGCCCAGGATGTCCTGCCCCCTGCTGAGTCTCCAGGCCCTGAGTGTCATTAATGTTATTGGTCAGGGCTAAGCCGGCACTTAAGGACCAGGGTCGTAGTTCTGCCACTTCCTAGTTAGGTGATCTTGGGAAAATCCCATAATATCTCCATGCTTTAGTTTCCTCATCTGCATTATAGGGATGATAATAACACCATCTTCACATTGGGAGGGAGAAGGCATTGGTGCCAGTAAAGTCCCTGCAGAAGTGCTGGCCACAATGTCTGTCCAGCAATGTTAGCTGCTGTTCCTATGGGGCGTGACCATCCCGTGGTGATAAATCTGGGGAGCTTCTAAGGTGTCCACACCTTATGGGTGACCAAGTTGGCACTGCAAGAGTTTCAGGCACTGGACACAAGGCCTGTCTTTAGGCCAGTGAGGAGGGTGGCTGACTTCTTTCTACAGCTGCTTCAGTCCTGGGGGAAGGAGGAAGGGAAGGAGGAAGTAAGGTTGGAGCAGGGCCTTGAAGATGAATTTTTTTTTTTTTTTCTTGGTCATGGGGCTTGAACTCTGGGCCTGAGTGCTGTCCCTCAGCTCTTCAGTTCAAGGCAAGCACTCTGCCACTTGAGCTACAGTGCCACTTCCAGTTTTCTGGTGGTTTATTGGAGATAAGAGTTTCATGGACTTTCCTGCCTGGGCTGGCTTTGAATCTCGATCCTTAGATCTCAGCTTCCTGAGTAGCTAGGATTACAGGTGTGAGGCACCAGAGCTTAGCTTGAAGATGAATTCTTGGATGGAGCTTGAGGGGCGGGGTCCTCTTCACCCCAGATGGTATAGTATACCATTACTGAGGGTACCACGGGGCCAGAAGTTCCAGCTGGGGGTCCCAGAGGAGACTGATCAGACACTTGTTACAGCAGTGCCTTTCCCATCACTCCCCCAAATCCAGTCACTTCTAGAAAAATCCAATAGCTTTTAGCTGGCTCTGTGTCCTGACTCAGACAAAACCTTCCTTCCCTGGAGCTGTGGATTCCATCCCAAGCTCTGGGAAGCTCACAATACAGATACCATCTGCTGTTCAACACTGGCAGAGCAGTGCTACACATGTGGATGGCAAAGGCGTGAATGGCTGCAGTGAATCTGCATTCAGGACAGCTGTTAGTTACTCTGGGGCCTGGGTCAGGGGCACTCCATGTTTGGGAAGAGCAGGACTGTACCTGTTACATATTTGATAAGCTGAGTAAAATATAAATGAGCATTTACATTTTCTTCTAATTTTTTTTTTTTTTGGTCGGTTGTGGGGATTGAACTCTGGGCCTGGGCACTGTCCCTCAGCTCTTCAGCTCAAGGCGAGCGCTCTACCACTTGAGCTACAGCGCCACTTCCGGTTTTCTGGTGATTTATTTATTGGAGATAGGAGTCTCATGGTCTCTCCTGCCCGGGCTGGCTTTGAGCCTAGATCCTCAGATCTCGGCCTCCTGAGTAGCTAGGATTACAGGCTTGAGCCACCAGCACCCGGCTCTTCTAATTTTTTTATTTTTTTTTTTGGTCAGTTGTGGGGCTTGAACTCTGGGCCTGGGCGCTGTCCCTCAGCTCTTCAGCTCAAGGCAAGCGCTCTACCACTTGAGCTACAGCGCCACTTCCGGTTTTCTGGTGGTTTATTGGAGATAGGAGTCTCACGGTCTCTCCTGCCCGGGCTAGCTTTGAACCGCGATCCTCAGATCTCAGCCTCCTGAGTAGCTAGGATTACAGGCGTGAGCCACCAGCGCCCGGCTTCTTCTAATTTTTTTATTGCCAAAATACTTTTTTTTTTTTTTTAATATTTATTGGTTGTGGGGCTTGAACACAGGGCCTGGGCACTGTCCCTCAGCCTCTTTGTGCTCAAGGCTAGCATTACCGCTTAAGCCACAGCACCATTAGTGTTTGTTTGTTTTTGTTTTGCCAGTCCTGGGGCTTAAACTCAGGGCCTGGAAACTGTCCCTGAGCCTTTTTGTGCTCAAGGCTAGTGCTCTACCACTTGAGCCACAGCGCCACTTCCAGATTTTTCTGTTTATGTGGTACTGAGGAATTGAATCCAGGGCTTCACCCAGGGCAAGCACTCTACCACTAAGCCACATTCCTAGCCTGCCACAATGTTTTATAACCAAGCTTAAAGCCTTATCCACAGCTGGGTTCTGGTGAAGTATTCACTGACTGAAGGGTGTGTGTATCTTGTTTTCCAGCTGTTTGAGGAGTTGCAGGGGCTGCTGACCCAGGACTCAAAGGACCAGAGCCCCTCTCAAGTTCCTGGGCTCCACCGGCGAGCCAGCAGCAGGGTGCAAGGTGAGGAGGGTATCTCTTCTTGCTGGAGGGAAATGGCCTAGCTGTTCATCTTGGGTACTTCTTTTGCATGTGTGCTGCTTTAGAGGGCTTCAACTCAGGGCCTAGGAGCTGTCCTGAGCTTTTTTCTCAAGGCTAGTGCTCTGATGATTGCCTGACCTTCACTTCACTTTTGGTGCTTAATTGGAGATGAGTCTCATGAACCTTCCTACCAGGGCTGAAACCATGATCCTCAGATCTCAGCCTCCTGAATAGCTAGGATTACAGGTGTGAGCCATAGGCACCTGGCTTTCTGGGATTTCTTTACTCTTCTGTCTTCTGAATGTTTTAAGGGACAAGTGGATTGCAGGCCAAGGAGCCACAGGGTTAATCTTCAATGTGACTGTTTCCCTACCTCAAGAATCAAGAGACAATGAGTTTGGTCTAGTTTGTTGGCTCAGGTGCACAGACACTGCTTAGAAGGCAGTGTCTCTATTTAGACTTCTTTTCTGGAGGGTTTGTTTTTGTGCTGTCCTGAGACTTGAATTCAGAGTATGGGTGCTGGCCCTGAGCATCTGTGCTCAGGCTAGCACTCTGCCATTTGAGCCACAGATTCACACATCTTGCTTTTTGGTGGTTAGTTGGGGATAAGAGTCTTACAGATTTCCTGTTCAAGGCTAGCTTTGAACTGCAGTCTTCAGATCTTAGCTTCCTTCCAGTAGCTAGGATTACAGGTGTGAGCTATGGGTTTAAGCTCAGGGCCTGAATTTCCTAGGTGGATGCTCTACCACTTTTGAACCACACTCCAGTCCTTTTGCTTAAGTTACTTTTCAAATAGGGTTTTGTGGGGGGTTTTTGGGCCTTGCCTGGCCTAGATCCACAAGCTGCCTACATACAATGCCTATGCAGCTGGGGGGCTGGGAAGGTGGCTCAGTGGTAGAGTGCTTGCCTTGCATGCATGAGGCCCTGGGTTCGATTCCTCAGCACCACATAAGCAAAAAGAAAAAAGCCGGAAGTGGCACTGTGGCTCAAGTGGTAGAATGCTAGCCTTGAGCTAAAGAGCTGAGGGACAGCACCCAGGCCCAGAGTTCAGGCTCCATGACTGGACCAAAAAAAAAACAAACAAACAATGCCTATGCAGCTGGGATTATAAACCTATACCACCACACCCAGCTATTTTTGTTGAGATGGGCTTAGACTCTTTTTGAGACTCTGGGAACTGATGAGCAGGTCTCCAAGTGAGGCTGGATGCAAGGGACTTGTTTGCAGTTATTACCCCACCAGGAATGCTGGGAGGACACAGTATGACTGGGTCTTGCCTGTCAGCTCCTCCTCCTGCTCCCCAGGAGCTGTGGAAGGTATGACTGTAGTAGAAACATCTGACGACTTCCAACAAGGCCAAAGTATTCCACAAAATGTGCCCTTGCCCAGCCAGGCACCCGTAAGAGGGGAGTGGGGCAACTGAACTCCCCTGTCCTCTGCCAGGGTCACAAGGGGACCCCACTGACACGATTGGGCCTGGAGGATTAGTTTACGGCCAGTCAGATGGGACTAGGTAGCCACCTGGTGGTATAAGGAGACTCTGCAGTAAGGTCATGGTTCTCAACAGTATGTATGGGGTGGGAGGCAGTGGAGACGATCAGTGAGGTTTGGTTTTGTTTTATTGGATTTTTTTTTTTCCTTTGTCAGTTATGAGGATGGAACTCAGGGCCTGGGCTCTGTGAAAACTAGTGCTGTACCACTTTGAGCCAGCCCAGGCAGGAAAGGACATAAGATTTTTTTTCTTTTGTCAGTTGTGGGGCTTGAACTTAGGATCTGGGTTCTGTCCCTGAGCTCCTTTGCTCAAGGCTAGTACTCTACCACTTGAGCCACAGTGCCACTTCCAATTTTCTGGTTAATTGGAGATAAAAGTCTCAGGGCCTTTCCTGCCTGGGCTGGCTTTGAGCTATGATCCTCAGATCTCAGCCTCCTGAGTAGCTAGGATTACAGGCATGAGCTACCAGCACCCAGCTTAGTGTTTTTTGTTTTTATTTTTTTGCTCTTTTGGAATTTCATTGTCTCATGAATTTCTACTGCAATTTTCCAAAAGTCAGATCCCTGTTACTTCTGGTGGCTAATGTGTCTATGTCTTGGGTGGTAGCAGTTTCTCTGTTTAGTGGGGCCAGGGCCAGAGCTTGTAGCCCTGGGATTAAATTTAAAATTCTGACCCCACAGGTGTCACTCTATTTCCCATCCTGCCTATTACCTTACCCCGTTCTTACTAAATGTGTCAGCATCTGAGATGTACAGCTCAGACCTAGTGACCAGGAAAGCTTAAAGGGAGGGCCTTCCTGATCACAGGCAGGAGTCTGGAAAACATGCCCTGGGCCCAGAAGGAACCCACAGGGGCTGAGCATGGAAGGACAGATGATTTGGAGAGGTAGTGAGCTTCCCATCTCTGGAGGGATTCACTCAATCCATTTGTGTTCTAGCAGAATCCTGGCCTTAGACTGGGACTGTAGCACAGATGCCAAGGTCCCTCTGTTCTGTAGATCTGTGATGTCAGACACTCTGCCCACCTGGGGTTGACCATGCTTCCCTTTCTTTTTCAGACTCCACAGAGGGTCCTAAAGGGAACGCCCAGCTCAGCAGACTCTCCCAGACGCCATTCCTCCGATGGGTCCTCACCTTCAGCTTTCTGGTGGCAACAGTGGCTGTGGGACTTTATGCAATATGAATGCCAGTGTGCTGGTCCCCAGGGACCATGAACTGTCCAGTGAAGGACCCTCTCCTTGGAGAGGCACAGAATCTCTTGCCTGATTTTTCACTTTGGGACACTGGAAGCCTTCAGGGCTTCTAACCTTCTCCTCATATCCCTCTGAAATGGAGGGAGGTGCTTGTGGCATGTCCCCCGCTCCTGCCTGGAAAGCATATGTAGCACATCCAGCCAGTGGCCTAGACATCCAAACCCAGTGGCTCTGGTTCTTACAAAAGAGCCCAGAAGATATGGCCTGGCTGAAAGCAGCAGCTATCCTGAGCCTTCCTATGTCCTTTGTCCCTGTATCTACCTTGGCCACGACCATGACGGCTTTCTCAAGGGTCATGAAAGGCATTTTTTCTATGTGCAGTGATGTTGTGTCTTGTGTTTCTTTTTTTTTTGTTGGATCCACTCTTTGTTCTTGGTTCCACTTGAACAGTATGGTAATATCTTACGTTCTGTTGTTTTATATAACAAGTTTGGGCTATCTCTTTGGGGAGGATGGGGAGGGTGGGGTGAGGGGGAAGATGTTTAACAAGAGTGGCTTTGGTTTCCATGTTGGTATGTAATAATAAACAACATTGTCTAACAGTAACCGAAAGTGTTGCCATGGGCTCTGTGGTCTCTCACCTGTGCTTCTCATTCTTGTACTGTGGGAGTCACCTCATACCCTGTGTTCATTCTCACAGTTAACTGGACCCGACTGAGGGTCAGGGAGGACTGGAACCAGGTCCCAAATCCAGGCCCTTCCTCCACCTCCCGTAGTCACAAAAGCCCCTGAAAGACTATAAACATATGGCTTCCCAATCTATAGAAGTAAAAACTCTTCATGGGAGGTAGGTGGGCAGAGCAGGGGACAGCCAGCAGCACATGAGGATTGGGACTGGAGATCTTTGTCTCTCCTGGCTCTGCCATTAAATCTGGAATCTTGGGCAGGTTGCTTAACACCTTTTTTTTTTTTTTTTTTGGGTTGGTCATGGGGCCTAAACTCTGGGGACTGTCCCTGAGCTCTTCAGCTAAAGGCTAGGGCTCTACCACTTGACCCACAGCGCCACTTCTAGCTTTTTCTGCTTATGTGGTGCTAAGGAATTGAACCCAGGGCCTCATGCATGCAAGGCAAGCGCTCTACCACTGAGCCACCTTCCCAGTCCAGGTTGCTTCACATCTTCTTTACTAATTATGTTTTGGGTCTGGTCGTGGGGCCTGAACTCTGAGCCTGGGCGCTGTCCCTCAGCTTTTCAGCTCAAGCCTAGTGCTCTACCACTTGAGCCACAGCGCCACTTCCGTTTTTTTTTTTTTTTTTTTCATTTTGCTTATGTGGTGCTGAGGAATGGAACCCAGGGCCTCAGGCATGCAAGGCAAGCCCTCTACCATTGGGCCACCTTCCCAGCCCCTTCTTTACTAATTATGTTAGCATACATACATTTATTTTGTGTGATGGGTTTTACTGTGACATTTCCACTCAGGTACTCACCCCTGCTACCAGGCTCCTTCCCCCAAACACTTCCAAGTTTCATTGTTCCATTTCCATCAATGCCTACTGCCTACTTGGCCCTTATTCACCTCCATTCACCCTCCTTGTTAGCATTTCTCATCCTATTTATTGGAAAAATGAGAGCAATATAGCTGCCTCCCACATCTGTTAAACAAACATTACAAACAAACATACATCAGAGACACTTCCCACCCCCTATCCCCAAGATACAAAAGAACCCAGGGATCTGTGTTCTGGTCTAGAGATCTGGCTGGGGATGGGTGGGTGTTGGAGGGGCTTCCAATTGCCTTTGTGAAAGGCATGCTGGAAGGTTCCATTGTGCTTCTGGTCTAGCAGCCACTGTGGACATACATATCATGAGAATGCATGCAAATATGCAAACCCTAGGGATCAGACCACTGCTGTGGCTCTCCCACCTTGGGCCCAGTTTCCTCTTGTGGAAACAGGCCACATACTCATTATGTGATGGAGGTAAGGAGGGAGGGAGAGAAACCATCTTGAATTGTACAAGAGGAGAACAGTCAAAGACTATCAATTGTTTAAAGCTAAAAAAGCCTGACTCATTGTGTGTGTGTGTGTGTGTGTGTGTGCGCGTCTGTGTGTGTGTCTGTGTGTGCGTCTGTGTGTGTGTTGGGGCCTGGGTGCCGTCCTTAAGCTCTTTCCTCAAGGTTAGCACTCTTACTACTTTGAGCCATTATCACTTTTAGTTTTCTGGTGTTTAATTGGAGATAAAAGAGTCTTAGGGGCTGCAATGCTTGGTAAGAAATGTACGCATTATCCTGCCCACGTAATTGTAACTCCTCTGTATAGTATGTTCACAAATAAAATTGACTTTCCTGCCCAGGCTGGTTTTGAGCTGGGACCCTCAGATCTCAGCCTCCTGTGTAGTTAGGTTTACAGGTGTAAGCCACTAGCACACAGCAAGGGCAGGTTTTAATCAGTAAAAAGCTGTTGAAATAGGGAAGTGTTCAAGAAAAATGGAAGTTGACTTCAATTTGGACATTGGTAAATGGTATGTTTTTGTTAAAACAGGATTTTGCTCTGGTGGGGTCTTAAGGAATATTCCTGCCTCAGCTTCTAAGACTAATGCCACTACATCCAACTGGGCATTTATTTTATTTTTCTGGTCCTGGGGCTTGAATTCTGGGCCTGGCCTTAAGCCTCTTTGTGCTCAAGGCTAGTGCTCTATCACTTAAGACACAATGCCACTTCTGGCTTTATCTGAGTAGTTTACAGGAACTAAGAGTTTCTCGGGCTTTTCTGCCTCCGCTGGCTTCAAACCAAAATCTTCAGATCTCAGCCTCGAGTAGTTAGGATTACAAGTGTGAGCTATGGGCGCCTGGCCCAACCAGGCATTTTAAAAGAAGGGAGTGGAAAGGGGGAAGTGTTCTTTGAGGGACTGAGTAGAATTAGGGAAGTGAAATGCCACTAATGGGAAACTCAGTGTGAATGCCAGGAGACAGTTGTGTCAGGCAAACATGAAAATTAGGATCAGATCCACAGGCTGGAACAGGGACTAGGGTTATAGTCATTTCCTAATGTGAACTGAACCATTAGAAACTCAGGGTTGCTCTCTTGCTATTCTGGTGTTTAACCATTTGAACCATACCTCCAACCCCCTGCTTTATTATATTTTCAGATAAGAGAGGCTTTTTGCTCAAAACTGAACACAATCCTCTTTCCTTCACCTCACCTGTAGCTTGGATTACAAGTAGGTAACATACAGTACCAACTCGTTTTTTGGTTTTTTTTTGGGTCCGGTTGTGGGGCCTGAACTCTGGGCTTGGGTGCTGTCCCTCAGCTCTTCAGCTCAAGGCTAGCACTCTACCATTTGAGCCACAGCACCACTTCCGGCTTTTTTCATTTTGCTTATGTGGTGCTGAGGAATCAAACCCAGGGCCTCAGGCATGCAAGGCAAGCATCTACCACTGAGCCATCTTCCCAGTCCCCCAACTCGTTTTTTTGAGACTGGGTCTTGCTGTATAGCTCATGCTATCTTTGAACTCCTGATCCTCCAGTCTCTGTCTATGGAGGGCTTTTTTATTTTTACTAACTGTAAAAATGCTCCTAATATAGATATGATGGCAAAAATAACAGTTCTTTTTGCATAGGGAGAACCAACAGAAGACAAATTATGCCAAGTGTTCCATATGTGAGTGTGTGTGTGTGTGTGTGTCCTGGGGCTTGAACTCAGGGCCTGGCCTCGGCACTGTCCTGAGTTTCTCTTTTGCTCAAGACTAGCACTCTACCACTTGAGCCACAGCGCCACGCCACTTCTGGCGCTTTTCTATTTATGTGGTACTGAGGAATTGAACCCAGGGCTTCACACATGCTACGCAAGCACTCCACCATTAAGCTACATTGCCAGCCCAAGTCTTCCTTTTTTTTTTCTTCTCAAGATTTCCATTTAGAAGTGTGGTCTTGATTGTTTTTCATATATAAGTATTGCCAAAGAATTACAAACATCCTACAATCGTCATTGTTAATTTTCTTTCCCCTGGTGCTGGGGATTAAGCACTCTGCATTATTATCTGGCTCGGGGCCAAAAAAAGACACCAGAGTCCCAAGTTTGGGACGATTTTGGTCCTAGAGAGAGCGGGAAAGCGCCTGAGCAGGGCCCGGCCGCGCGGGAAAGCATTTCTCTGGGCCTCACGGAGCAATCGGGCCTCACCAGTTCTGAACTCCTAGTCCCTCTTTTGGTGGCTCTGGAATGGCTCATCTTCGCACAGGACTTAAAAAAGACTTAAGGATAAAACTCACCGGCTCCCCCGGCCTACCCGCCCCTCCGCCATCTTTGCTCCCGCCGTGGCTTCCTCCCCGCTCAGAAATTTCCCGCCAAATTATTCCTCACACAAAATGGAACCCGGAAAGAGGCGGCGTGTGACGTCACGAGCAAGGCAGCCCATCAGCTTCGGGAATCCGTCTAGGAAGGCGGGACTTAAAGGCACCGAGCGGCCCAATCGTTGACCGTGGGGCCTAAGAGAACCAATAGGAGCGCACCTTCCGGCGGCGAACGCGACAACTTTTTTTTTTTCCCGCGAAACTCAGCCGCGGGAGCGTGGAGCTGCTTGTTTCTGCTGGTGTGCGTGGGGCGGTCAAGGAGCGGTGAGGCCGGTGTGGGACCGGGAGTGGGGCGGGCTCCCTGGGAGGTGGGGGTGGGCAGGGTGCTGCGTCTCGGGGCGCGGCGGGTGGGGCCGGGGTTCCCGCGGACCGCCGCGCGCGTTCCTCACCCCCTTCCCCCCCCAGCCCCGCTCAACTCCGCTTCCTCTCCAGGGGCCGTCATGTCGGGCTTCGACGATCCTGGCGTCTTCTACAGCGACAGCTTCGGGGGGGACCCCGGCGCCGACGAAGGGCAGGCCCGCAAGTCGCAGCTGCAGAAGCGCTTCAAGGAGTTCCTGCGGCAGTACCGAGTGGGCACCGACCGCACGGGCTTCACCTTCAAGTACAGGTGGGAGCCTGGGGATACCTCGAGGAGGACCTCGGTCCGGGAGGGCGCGCGAGGAGCCCGGGAGAAGGGCGCCAAGGCGGAGGGGGGCCACGGGGCCTCGCCGTAGGGCGACCTCAGGGGCATCTTTGGGGTGAGCCACCTGCTGAGTTGGCCACCCAGCAACCCGGGTGGAGCCACCTGGCCCCTGGTTCTGTCTATTTCCTGGGGGTGGGGGGAGGGCGGGGAACTGAGCTTGAACTCTTAAGAGTTCAAGTCTGGGCATTGGCGCTCAAGGCTGGCACTCTACCACTTGAGTTACACCCCACTAACTGCTCTTCGGTGGTTAATTGGAGATCAGAGTCTCAAGGACTCTCCTGTCTCGGCTGGCTTCGTTAATGGGATCCTCAGGTCTTTGCTGGCTTTGCACTGGGATACTCAGCCTCCGGAGTAGTTAGGATTCCTGGTGCCCAGCTGGTCGGTCTTTAGTCATGTTGTCTGATTCCATGATGTCTGATGATCTGGGGATTTATCTTTTTTTGGGGGGGGGAGAGGTCTGGGCCTGGGCACTGTCCCTCAGCTCTTCTGCTCAAGGCTAGCGCTCTACCACTTGAGCCAGAGTACCACTTCCGGCTTTTTTCTTTTTGCTTATATGGTGCTGAGGAGTCTAACCCAGGGCCTTATGCATGCAAGGCAAGTGCTCTACCACTGAGCCACCTTCCCAGCCCTGGGGATTTATCTTTTGGGTGCTGTGAAGGTGAACTTCATCCCTATCTTGCACATCCAGGCCCTGAACTAGCTGGGATTGGGCCAGGACACCTGACTGCTTTACTCAGCATGTGACATCACTAAATTTTGTGGTCCTACCTCTACTTTGGAGACCATAAAGTGTGAGGGCATGGTTTGTAGGTGTAGGATTGGGCCCTAGCCTTTTCTAGCTGAGTGGCTTCCATGTGTCAGTCTCTGGGCCTCAGTCTTCATCAGAAAGACGAGTAAAGCCATTTCTATCTCCATTTGTGCAGCAACTGGCACTGCCACCTGTGTGCCAAGCATAGAGACAACCTTGTTCTCAAGCTCATAAGTCAGGAATGGAGGGTAGAAACTGGCAGTGAATCTTTGTTTTGTGGGGAAGTATGGAAGGAGGTAAGCTCCCAGAGAAGCTGGCATTTTTGAGCTGTGGAAGGTATTCTAAGGGGTCTGGAGTGTTCACTGATAGCAAGGGGTATTCAGTGCCAGACTGGGTATTCTGTTGCTGTTGGATGTGAGGTAGAAGGGAGTGGGGTCTGTGATATTGTACATAGGTCACGGTTCCCAAATAGGTTCTTGTGATAGTAGTCCATGGCTAGACATAGCCTCAGAGTTTGAGGTTGTGCCCTTTCAGTCTCGAAGAGCGAGACAAGGCTCTGAAACATCCTGCAGCAGAAGACCTGCTTTGTTTGTTGCTGTGTGCACTGCACTACTGTCCTTCAGCCATGCTGAAAATTCAGGGATTTTCTTTGGAGAGTGCCTCTCTTGGCAATAGGGAATCTCTCTAGGGCTTGGTGATGGGATGATATGGAACTAGGTGTTTGTGTGTGACAGAGTAGTGGGTAGGTAGGATGGAGTCTGTGTGTACCTCAGCCAGCATTACTTTCTTCCTCTGCATCCTTGCTGTCTGTGTGCTGTCCCCAGAGATGAACTCAAGAGGCATTACAACCTGGGAGAGTATTGGATTGAGGTGGAGATGGAGGACCTGGCCAGCTTCGATGAGGATCTGGCTGACTACTTGTACAAGCAGCCAGCCGAGCACCTGCAGCTGGTGAGTGGGATCTGGCCTGGAGTTGCCCCCCCCCGCCCCCCCGCCTGGTCCTGTCCTGTCACCAACAGCTTGTGTCTTTGTTCCTCTCCAGCTGGAGGAAGCTGCTAAGGAGGTGGCTGATGAGGTGACCCGGCCCCGGCCCACTGGCGAGGAGGCACTCCAGGACATCCAGGTCATGCTCAAGTCAGACGCCAGCCCATCCAGCATTCGAAGCCTGAAAGTGAGTCCATTGGGAGGCTAGGGAGAGCGCTTTGGAGACAGGCAGCCGCAGGCACCAGCTGTGTGACCCTGAGCGCTGAGCAAGGCATTTGGCATTCTGAGTCTGTATCTTTTTTGCAAAACTAACTCATTGGACAGATGTTTACTGAACTCATTCTGGAGAGAGGGCATTGAGTTTGGTCCGACCCTGCAGAGATTAAAGGTAAAATATCTGGTCTCCTGTGGGGAGACTGTGAAACCTGTAAACATCACCCATTATAACTTTAGATGGTTGTAAATGCAATGAGAACAATCAAGAGAGTGACAAGAAAGTGTGGGGACCTCTAGGGAGAAAGAAGCTTCTTGAGGAGATAGCAGCATGCAAGCAGTGTGTGTGTGTGTGGGGGGGGGGAAGAGGCTGCTTCCTGTCCCATGGTTGGCTACTCATTATGTTGAATAAAACTGGCCCTTATTCTCTTGGGCTTTCAGTGGGAGAAAGCCAAGGAGTGGTTAGATGATATGATTAGTATGGTTAGTGTGATAGAGGTTTGAAGAAAAGAAAATGAGGGCAATGTGTCCATGGCTGAGGGAGGTGAAGGTGGCTAGAGAAGGCCTCTTCTCTGAATAGTATGTACCCTACCAGATGCAGCAGGGTCAGAGCATTCCATGCTCAGGGAACAGCAGGGGTGGAGGCCTGTATGGAGGACCAGAAACCAGTGTGGCTGGTGCACAGTGTCATAAGGTTAGAGGAAAGAAGATGAAGAGGCCAGGTAGCCAGACCCTTCTTTTCACAGAAGTATGGGTTTTGTTTGGAACACAGAAGGCACTGGAAGGGTTAAGTAGGAGGAACAGTCTGATTGTGTTTTCTATTTTCTTTTTGTTTTTTGGTCGGTCATGGGACTTGAACTCTGGGCCTTGGGTCCTGTTCCTGAGCTCTTCAGCTCAAGGCTAGTGCTCTACCACCTGAGCTATAGTGCCACTTCAGTTTTCTGAATGGTTTATTGGAGATAAGTCTCATGGACTTTCCTGCCCAGGCTGGCTTTGAACTGTGATCCTCACCTCTCAGCCTCCTGAGTAACTAGATTACAGGTGTGAGCCACCAGTGCCCAGCTTTTTTTTTTTTTGCCAGTCCTGGGGCTTGGGCACTGTCCCTGAGCTACTCTTTTGCTCAAAGCTAGCACTCTACCACTTGAGCTACATTGCCACTTGTAGCTTTTTCTGTTTATGTGGAACCTAGGGCTTCATGAATGCCAGGCAAGCATACTACTACCAAACCGCATTCTCAGCCCTGATTGTGCTTTCTTAACAGCAGTACTAAGAATACAACCTGAGGCCTTGTACATACTAGGACAGGGCTCTGCCCCTGAATGATGATATCCCCAG
The DNA here is from genome assembly GCF_024711535.1 of Dipodomys merriami. Taxonomy (NCBI): domain Eukaryota; kingdom Metazoa; phylum Chordata; class Mammalia; order Rodentia; family Heteromyidae; genus Dipodomys; species Dipodomys merriami. Next base: position 4,263,861 of record NW_027206590.1, read on the forward strand.
CCCCTGACTTGATTTACAGAAGAGCTCCCTGATTGCTGTGTGGAAGAGGGGTAGAAGCTGAGAAAGCAGTGTGGAGAAAGTGAAGTGTGGACTGCTTTTAGGTCTGCTAGGATACATGTGACTCAGCTGGGTGGAATCTACAGTCAGGCGATGCCATCTTCATCATGCACTACTCCCAGGAAGCCATGCTCATGTTTGGTAGACCTCCAGTCTGCTGCTCTGTGGGTGGTGGTGTGGGGAGAGGAAGTAGCAAGACTTCAGAAACAAGGCCCTGGGCTCGGTATGCAGGCTCTGGAGGGGGCTTGTTGGCGTCATGAAGGCTCTGAATATGTATGGAAGCAAACTTAAGTTTCACTAGGTTCTGCCTGACTGGTATGGGGCAGTCATTACCCTGAAGGGCCTCCTTGCTGGGAGTTCTTATGAATGGCCTGTTCTCAATGAGGGTGGGCCAGCCAGAAGAAATTGCCTGTTGGAGATGTCCTAAGAGGGCTAAGACAAATTTCAGTTTCTTCCTCTCCTGCCACCCTGGCGGACTTCAGAAAGCTGTGCCACATGCATGTGCTAGGCCTTGTTCCAGGGTTCTGCCATCGGAGTCTGGACAGGGCTCTGGCTCCATTTACCAGAGGTGATCTCCCAACTCAGGGCTTCCCAGAATCCAGTACAGCATCTTTCCTGGAGTAGGAAGAAAAAAATGCCAAAAGGAACTTTTATTTATTTAATTATTACTACTCTTTTTTGCTTTTTATTATAAAAGTTTCAACCCCACAGGAAGAAAAAGAGACTAGTGATCCATATATCTTCATGTGGATTTAATTGGTAATGCTTTGCTTTTTTGTTATTTTGCTACCGAACTTTAAATTGCAGACATGATACTTTATCACTAAATAGTTGCAATTTAGTTTTAAGCAAAATTCTGTTTTTCTTCAAAGAAATTTTGTATGTATGTGTTTGCTTGCCAGTACTGGGGCTTAAACTCGGGCCTAGGTGATGTCCCTGAGCTTTTGTGCTCAAGACCAGCACTTTGCCACTTAAGCCACAGCTCTATTTCTGGCTTTTTTTGTTGATTGGTTGGAGATAATAATTTCATGGCCTTTTCTGCGAGGGCTGGCTTCAAACTCCAAATCTCAGCTTTCTGAGTAGCTGGGATTACAGGCATAAGCTGCTAGTGCCTGGCTCTGGGTAGTTTTTTTTTTTTCTCTGGTCATGGGGCCTGAACTCTGGGCCTGGGTGCTGTCCCTTAGCTCTTCAGCTCATACCACTTGAGCCACAGTGCCACTTCCAGCTTTTTCTGCTTATGTGCTGAGGAATCGAACCCAGGGCCTTATGCATGCAAGGCAAGCACTCTACCACTGAGCCACCTTCCCAGTCCCTTTGGATAGTTTTTGAACTGAACTTTAAGCTGCAGGCCCTTACCACAGCTCTGCCACCTCCTCCAGTGCTGCTTAGGTAATTTTCCTTGTCTCCTGACTCCTTAACAATAAGCCTCTTAATGGCTCTGTTACAGTCAGACATGATGTCACACCTGGTGAAGATTCCTGGCATCATCATTGCGGCCTCCGCCGTCCGCGCAAAGGCCACTCGCATCTCCATCCAGTGCCGCGGCTGCCGCAACACCCTCACCAACATTGCCATGCGCCCTGGCCTGGAGGGCTATGCCCTGCCCAGGAAGTGCAACACGTGAGTGGGTCACAAGGGAGAACCTTGGAGTGGAGATCTGGAAGTCAGACAGTGGCAAGGACTGTCTGCGGCTGCCTGTTAGAGGCTCATGCAGGAGGGCTGGCGCTTGGGTGTTGGCTCTTTTCTCCACCAGGATGCTCAGCCCGATAGATCTCAGCTGGGTAGGAAATGTGGGTCAGAACCTTCTACAGCAAACTTGTTTACTAGGCCAGGTCAGCATGCCAGCAGCCACAGAATCAGTGAGCACAGCTACACTCCATTGTTTAATGTGTTGCCCACGAGTATAGAGATGGAGTGTGGTCTCTTGGCTTGAAGAACTACATTACTTATTGCCCGGTTCTTAGGAGCAAGTATTTTCCAGCCCTGATCTAGAGGACTCCTCCTTTACTCTGGCTGCCTTTACTCAGCCTTCTCTGCTGCCTGCTCCTCAGCTTATACCTCATTCCAGCTGTTGTCAGTCTTACTTGAATCTGCAGAGTATTCTTCCCTGTCCCCAGCATTCTCCCTCCCCGAGTGCTCTCCACCCTGCAGCTAGGTGGCCTCAGCTTTGCACTTTCTGCCTTCAAACCTGATCCTCACATCTCACCCTCCTAAGTAGCTAGGGCTACTGGTGTGGGTCACTAGTGCTTGGCCTCACTCTTCATACATTTGACATACGTGCCTGGTCACTCATCCGCCTTGTTTTGCAACATAACATACCTTGTTTTCTTTCAGAACACAGACCTAGGCTACATTATGTAGTTAATTGCGTACGTGCTTTTCGGTCTTCTGATTAGAACTTAGCTCCACAGAGCGTGGGTTTTTAATCTACTACTGTAAATCCTCACCTGGAGTAACATCTGTAGTATAGTGTTTTTCTCCAGTGGTATTACATATGTTGCTATTAAAGTTGTTGAATCTTCATTCAACTTTATTATATAGGGCCATAGAGACCTAGATGCTCAGAATGCTCTCTAGAATCTCACTGAAGAAAATCCTGGACTATTATTGTGAATGGGTTTTGTTTATTTAGTAGGAGGCTTGAGAATCTAGCAGCGCACACATGCACACGTGTGTGTGTGTGTGTGTGTGTGTGTGTGTGTGTGTGTGTGTGTGTGTGTGTGTGTGTGTGTGTGTGTGTGCGCGTGTGCATGTGCATGGTTCTAGGGCTTAAACTCAGGACTTGGACTGTCCCTTAGGTTTTTCACTCAAAGCTGATACTCTACCACTCAAGCCACAGCTCCTCTTCCAACTTTTTAGTGATTACTGGAGATGAGACTTACACAGACTTTCCTGCTAGGGCTGGCTTTGAACTATGATCCTCCGATCACAGTTCATATTCCTGAATAGCTAGGATCACAGATATGAGATGGCAGAACCCAGTTGGTCTAGCTGCTCTTAACCTGTGGGGCCACAGACTGTGCTTGGGACTTGTCTGCCACCTCCAGCATGCCAGTGGAGGAGCTGGGCCTCTCAGTCCTCCCACCCTCCAATGGCACTCCAGTTGCCATGGAGCCGGCCTCCTTTTGAGGCCTTTCCCTAGCTGGTCCCAGTTCCACCTTAAATTTCTGTTGGCCACATCTTGTTCCTGACTCAATGGATGAGCTCCAGCCTTTGGATTCTCCTGGTAGCTCTGGTGACCCCTACTCCTCTCACAGGGATCAGGCTGGGCGCCCCAAGTGCCCATTGGACCCATACTTCATCATGCCCGACAAGTGCAAGTGTGTGGACTTCCAGACCCTAAAGCTGCAGGAGCTGCCTGATGCCGTGCCCCACGGCGAGATGCCCAGACACATGCAGCTCTACTGTGACAGGTAGGTTGGGAGGGTCCGAAAGATGGGTGCATCCTGCTGCATCCCTAATGTGCATGCTGGGTGTGGCTGGGTCTGGAGTGTGCAGGGTGTGGAGGAGAGGATGATTCGTTTGTGCCTGGTGCTTCTGATCACCTTCAGGGCACTTCATCGCACCATATTGTGGGTGTGGAAGTGTGAGATAGTTAAATGACTTTCTTTTTTGGTGCTGGTCTGAGGGTCTGAACTAAGAGCCTGGCTGCTGTTCTTGAGCTTTTTTGTTCAAGGCTAGCACTCTACTACTTGAGCCACAGCTCTATTTCTGGCTCTTTGGATAGATAATTGGAGATAGTCCCACAGACTTACCTTAAGCCTGCGCTGGCAGTTCTCAGATCTCCTGAGCAGCTAGGATTTCAGGCTTTTAAATGACTTTCTAAGCAGAGGAACTGGGCCTTGTTCCTATGCCTTGCTTGATTCTACAACAGTTGAGACAGGTCATCTTACCTTCTCCTCAGGCCCAGAAAGGTTCAGTGGCTTCTCTGATGTCACACAGTTGCCCTTTGCCCCATCTGTGCTTTGTTGGCTCTAGAGGAGCTTGGAGACTTCCTTCTTTCGTGTCATTTTCAAGAGGAAATGAAAACCCAGAGGCAGATTGACTTGGCTGAGCTGAAATGGGATCATACAGAGACAGAAAACGGCGTGGTCCTAGCTAGGATGGTGGGAGGGCAGGAGGAAAAAGTCTTCCTCTGAGATGGCTGAAGGCCTGAGATGAATGTGCGGTATCCAACATATTGCGGCTGGGTTACAAAGCCTCTGGAGACCTCAACCAGCACATGAGAGTTAGGACCCTGCCATTGTCGATGCATTGCTCCAAACATCTCAGCCATCCAGGCTTGAGGGGGTTGGGAAAGGGAGAGGGTTCTTTATGCCCTGTAGGAGTGGAGCTAGCCCTGGCTATGATGCTTGGGGGAAATGCTAAGCTGGCAGTGAGTCAGTAGGAGTGGTGGTCCAGGGAATCACTGCCCCAGGACCTCCTCCTCTTCTCTTTCTCCTCCCCTCCTAGGTACCTGTGTGACAGAGTTGTTCCCGGGAATAGGGTCACCATCATGGGCATCTACTCCATCAAGAAGTTTGGCCTGAAAGCCAATAGGGGTCGTGACAGGGTGGGTGTGGGCATCCGGAGCTCCTACATCCGTGTCTTGGGCATCCAGGTGGATACAGATGGCTCTGGTGAGTTGGTTTGGCCTTGCCATTTGGCAAGCTTGTACACCTCCCTTAACAGGCACCTCATTACCGTCATCCTCTGGTTGCTGATTACATCAGTTTAATTTTTGTGCTGGTATTAGGGATTGAATTTAGAGTGGCATTCTTGTTCAGCATTCTTGCTCAGACCTCATTTTCTTTTTTTTTTTTTTTTTTTTTTTCGGTCATGGGGCTTGAACTCTGGGCCTGGGCGCTGTCCCTCAGCTCTTCAGCTCAAGGTGAGCGCTCTACCACTTGAGCTACAGCGCCACTTCCGGTTTTCTGGTGGTTTATTGGAGATAGGAGTCTCACGGTCTCTCCTGCCCGGGCTGGCTTTGAACCGCGATCCTCAGATCTCAGCCTCCTGAGTAGCTAGGATTACAGGTGTGAGCCACCAGCGCCCGGCCAGACCTCATTTTCTACCACTTGAACCATGCCTGTAGTTGGACTTTTTGCTGGTTAAATGGGCTGGCTTTGAACCAACTCTGTGCTGACTACCTAGGATTGCAGGCATGAGTCACCGGTATCCAGCTAGAATGTTCCTTTTTATAATGAGTAAATACCCCTCTTGGTCTTGGCCGTGTCCCCAGCTGTGGTCCCTGCACTGAGGGCGTTTGCCTAAATGCAAGCTCAAGAGACCTAGGGCTCACGGCTGAAGGGCTCAGTGCAGTCCATGGAGAGTTAATCATGATCCACTGGGAGTGCTGTGTACATCTCAGCCCTGTACCAGGAGTCGAACAAGAATGCAGGCTTCAGGATAGATAGGTGCTTAGAGTCCAACTGAGGAGAAATGATCCTGTGGAATTCCAGTGAGAGGCTGAGGACCTCAGGAAGCAAAGGGTGGGCTGGGCCTTGTCTGAAGGCTTTTTCCAAGAGGAGTCTCCAAATTGCCTTTGAAGGTTAGAGTTGTGGAGAGAATGATAGGACCTGAAGACGCTGGTCTGGCTGAGAGGCTGAGGGCTGGTAGGGGTTTGGACAATGAATGAATGGCTGGGCCTTGTAAAAGTCCTGTGTTCCCAACTGGTGTGGAGAGCTCATGCCTGTACCCAGAGCAGCAGGAACCACAGTGAGAAATCTTAGGTGATTATAGCCTCTGGCTCCTAAATCTGACCAGTCTAACAGGGAGGCTTTTTCAGGCTTTGTCCATGATCTAGTGTATGTAAAAGCTTGTTTATTTAGCTGTTGATGTGGTGTGTCCACTTAGATCTTGAAGAGAACATAGTCAGACCTATCTTTTCCTATCCTTCCATTGGCTCTCTTTCCACGTTTTCCTCTCTTCTAGCTGCTCAGCAACTCCTGTACCCCCACCAGATCCTCTATGGTTGTTTCTCTCATCTTCCCACCTCATCTGTCTGATTTCCCCCTTTTACTCACTGTATCTAGGTTCTGGCCGCTATTCACCACCTGTCCCTCATCTGAACCTGTGCCTGCCTGGTTGTAGATCCTCCCTGTTACCTCTGACTTCCCCTGTGAGTGGTAACGTGACCAAAGACATAACTCCTTGATGGAAGTGTCTCTCCCGGCTCTTGACCAAATGGGAGACTTGTGGTCCTCATGGGCCAGCATGATTTTGCCTTTGATTGCTCAGACCTTCCCTACTTACTGGACCTAGAAGAGGCCAGGCTCTCTTGAGATTGTGGAAATGTGGGATTGCTTTGAGCCTCCTGGCTGGCCTTGTCCAGAAGGGCCTCCCTGTGGGAGTTCCTGAACTGTGGCCAGGCTGGGAAGTGGCATCCCTATAATCACTGAGGCGCCTGCCCTCCCCACCCTAGGCCGCAGTTTTGCGGGAACTGTGAGCCCGCAGGAGGAGGAGGAGTTCCGTCGCTTGGCTGCCCTCCCCAATGTATACGAGGTCATCTCCAAGAGCATTGCCCCCTCTATCTTTGGGGGCATGGACATGAAGAAGGCCATTGCCTGCCTGCTCTTTGGAGGCTCCCGAAAGAGGTGAGTGGCTGTGGGGGCGGGGAGGTAGGAGTGGGGGGGAAAGTGGGGGGATGAGGACATGGTCCACAGGAGGAGAGCTGTCAGGTAAACAGGGTTCTGTTCTCCGCATTCTGCTGGACCATCAGCCTGCTGCCTACTCCCTGGCTTGGGCAGCTGCTTACCCTCCCACCTGTGGCAGAGGTCCTTGGCCATTCTGGCTCTGGGTAGGCCGTGAAAGAGGACTGGGCTTTGAGCTTTGAATCTTGGGACCAAAGATTTATTCTCTGTTCTAGTTACTGTATGTTCTCAGATGGGATCCCAACCCCATCTTTCTGAACTTAAAAGTTTTCTTTCACATGAGTGAAACAGATGGAAAAACCTACACTTAAAGGACAGTGATCAGGCTGGGAAGGTGGCTCAGCGGTAAAGTGCTTGCCTTGCATGCATGAGGCCCTGGCTTTGATTCATAAGCAGAAAAAGCCAGAAGTGGCGCTGTGGCTCAAGTGATAGAGCACTAGCCTTGAGCTGAAGAGCTGAGGGACAGCACCCAGGCCCCATGACCAAAAATAAAAAAAAAAGCGATCAGAAGGATCAAGAGTTTGAGGCGCACGTGGACTACAGAGCAAGAGCTTACTTGTAAAAAATTAAGAAAAATTTTTAAAAAGGCCATCAGTATTCTTTTGGAACTCTAAAATAGTATATAAACAATAGCAATAATAATACTCTTAACTGTAGTCCTGACGTTATTCTAAATCTTGATGAAGACTCGATCCCCAGCCCAAAGATGTTGCTTTTGTAGATGAGGGAAAAATGGGGAAGAGAAGGGATTTGCTCCTAGCCACATGGGTGGAGCCAGGAGGCTGCCCTGTGGCGCTGGTCCTCTGCATGTGCCCAGCCCACAGATGGCTTCCTTTTTCTTCTGGGAGGAGTGTTTATCAGATGGCAGCTTGCCTGAGGGCAGCTCTGCATGCCAGGCCTCATCCTCCCTCCCTGGAAGGAAGCTCTATCTTCATTGCTAGCCAGAGCCTGCCACAGTCCCAGGCATGGGTGTGAACATGGGATTGGACCACCTTCCCATTTGATCTGAGGCTCCTTAGAGATGGGGTGACTGCTGGCTTGCCGTTTGAACTCTACCTTGCTCGCCTGCCCCTTCTCCCCAGGCTTCCTGATGGACTCACTCGCCGTGGGGACATCAACTTGCTGATGCTGGGGGACCCTGGGACAGCCAAGTCCCAGCTTTTGAAGTTTGTGGAGAAGTGCTCTCCCATTGGAGTAAGTACTGGGGACACTCTCCCCCTGCCCCTCCCCCCCTTGCCTGTTGCAGCAAGAAAAAAGGCAGAGCTTCTGGTCCCTAGGACACCTGTGGGCAGGACACACCCAGCACCATCTCCTTGTTCCCCTTGGCTGTGGTCGGGTTCTGTAGTGAGGAGGAACCAGTAGGCATGCGTAGACTTGGGACATGCGGGAGCGCTGGTCTGAGTCTGGCCACTTCTGGTCTCAGCCTTGCCATTGATCGGCTGTGGGCTTGGAACAGTCACCTGGTGTTCCTGAACCTCATCTTCTCCAGTTGTTGCAAGGGTGATACTTAGAATGATACTAGCTACAATCAATGGCTAGATACTACGTTTGATGGGAATTTACTCATGCAACCTCAGCACTGTGCTGTACGTAAGAAGACACAGGGACAGCAGTGTACAGTGTCTCACCTAAAGTCCTGCTGTTGATGAGCAGGGGTCCCTGCTGCACAATGGGGTGTCTAGGAGGATCAACAGGGAAGGGCTTCTGACTACTGTGGTTAGTGGGTTATGGCTGTATAGCAGGAGGTTGTTTTTGGATAGAGGCAGTATATCAAGTTGTTCATACTGGCACTGTCTTCTAGAAATCCTGTGACCTGCAAATATGAACCGTGTTGTCAAGTTACATCTTCTAGTAAAAGCCCCATGATCTCTGTGTGTTCTCTTTTTGTTGTTGTTGTTGGTCGTGGGGCTTGAACTCTGGGCATGAGCACTGTCCCTCAGCTCTTCAGCTCAAGGCGAGCTCTCTACTACTTGAGCTACAGCGCCACTTGATTTTCTGAGTATTTATTCGAGATAAGAGTTTCATGGGGTGGGAAGGTGGCTCAGTGGTAGAGCGCTTGCCTTGCAAGCCTGAGGCCCTGGGTTCGATTCCTTAGCACCACATAAGCAAAAAGAAAAAAGCTGGAAGTATCGCTGTGGCTCAAGTGGTAGAGCGCTAGCCTTGAGCTGAAGAGCTGAGGGACAGCGCCCAGGCTCAGAGTTCAGGCCCCACGACTGGACCCGCCCCCCCCCCCCCCCCAAGAAAAAAAAAAAAAGTTTCACTGACTTTCCTGCCCAGGCTGGCTTTGAACCATGATCTTCAGATCTCAGCCTCTTGACTAGCTAGGATTACAGGTGTGAGCCACCAGCGCCCGGCTGTGTGTTCTCTTTTATGTGTGTATGTTTGTGGGTGTGTGTCAGTCCTGGGGCTTGAACTCATGGCCTATCCTGAGCTTTTTTTGCTTAAGGCTAGTGCTCTTCCACTTCAACCAGAGCTCCACTTTTGGCCTTTTGGTTGTTAACTGGAGAGTCTCATGGGCTTTTTTGTTTTTTGTTGGACGTGGGTCTTGAACTGGATACTGTCCCTGAGCTCTTCAGCTCAAGGCGAGCCCTCTATCACTTGAGCCACAGCGCCACTTCAGGTTTTCTGGTGGTTTAAGAGTCTTATGGACTTTTCCTGCCCAGGCTGGCTTTGAATCTCGATCCTCAGATCTCAGCCTCCTGAGTAGCTAGGATTAGAGGCATGAGCCACCGTCCCTGGATTTCTCATGGGCTTTTCTTCCTACACTGGCTTGGCACCTTGATCCTCAGATCTCAGCTTCCACCAGTAGCTAAGATTATGGCCATTATGCCCAGCTTGTGTCTTGCTCTTAAGGGCATCTCAGCTAGGACTTTAGCACATATTGAGGTCTCAGTGGCAACATGTAGAATGTAAGATTATAGGTAATAATGAAGTCCCATCCCAGCTCCGAGGCCAGTTCCAAGTGACCATTCCTTTATGTCTCAGTGCTCACCTACAAGACTGTGATGAGGCTCTGGTAAGCCATGTTTCCTCTAGGGTACAGCATCTAGGGTGGCCTCCCCTTCCAGCGCAAAGAGCCCTCAATTAAATCTTGATTTCTGTTCTGTGCTCTATAATCAGACGTGTGACTTGGAGCTTCTGCACACCCTCTGACTTAATGGGGTCAGCTTGGTCTGGAGAAAGCTTTGGGCACTGACACCTTCCCTGTCTTTCCTCTCTCAGGTGTACACATCTGGGAAAGGTAGCAGTGCTGCTGGCCTGACCGCCTCGGTAATGAGAGACCCCTCATCCCGGAACTTCATCATGGAGGGAGGCGCCATGGTCCTGGCTGATGGTGGGGTCGTCTGTATCGATGAGTTTGACAAGGTGAGTCTGGGCCTCACAGTCAGGACCAGGCTGTGTGACTGCAGGTGGGGCTGGCTTATACTACCACAGGTTTGGGAGACATGTTCTGTCCTTGGGTCAATTGCTCTGTGGTTACTGTGAGAATTGCTTTGTTCCTCTGAGCCTCAGTTTATCTGGAGACTGGGAAGAGGAAAGCCATGCATATGTGGGTCACCATGATTATGGGTGACTCAGTATCTTTCTTTGTACTTGGGAATGGTAGCTGCAGCTTGTTTTTCTGCTGCCACTGTCTCTTGCTTGGGGTCGGGGGGCGGGAGGATGGGTGTCATGGACCTCTCTGTCCCCAACGCAGATGCGAGAAGATGACCGTGTAGCCATCCACGAAGCCATGGAGCAGCAAACGATCTCTATAGCCAAGGTGAACGACCCTTCCTGGGAGCCTACCCTGCTGTGTCCCAGCATGGATAACTCTCCACAAGCTGCTCTGGGCAGCTTTGCTGAGTCCTGTTGGACTAGGGCTGTGCTGGCAGCAGTAGGCCTAGGAGAGAAGGGATGGAAGGAAAGAGAGAAGAAGGAAAGGGGAGGGAAAGGGAAGGAAAGAGAGTCAGTCAGTGAGTATCCCGGGGTTCTTTGTCATCTCCCACCCTCTGTCCCCTCAGGCTGGGATCACCACCACCCTGAATTCGCGTTGCTCTGTCTTGGCTGCTGCCAACTCAGTGTTTGGCCGCTGGGATGAGACGAAGGGGGAGGACAACATTGATTTCATGCCAACCATCTTGTCCCGCTTCGACATGATCTTCATTGTCAAGGATGAGCATAACGAGGAGAGGGATGTGGTATGTTTACAGCAGGCCTGGTGACCACAGGGCCCCGCTCCAGACAGGCTCATGGTCCTGGGGGAAGGTGAGCAGGGCACTTGGCCATTCCTGATGGTCACATAGCCACCACCTGCAGTTTTGGAGAGGGAGCCGGAGTCCTGTGGCCTGGCCAGTCTTTGCCACTGAGGGTCTGGGTGATCCGTGGCTGACTCTCTCTCTGGGCTCAGTCCTTTACATATGAACAGAAAGTACAAGTAGGAGAACCCCAGTTCTGGTTGGTAAATTTTCCCCCAGGGTTTCACACATGTTAGGCAAAGTACCTTTGAGCTGATAGTAAAACTTTGAAAGAAATCTCATCGCTCAAAGAATCAACAAGTCCAGAGATTGAATGCACGCATCTAGGTTGTTGGACAGCTCTTGTTTCTGTCTCCCTTTTGCTCCCTTTAGTGGAGGCTTAATCCCTTGGACCACTACTCCTGTGGTAAAGACAAAACTATGATTTTTGTCTTACCATCTGATAGCTTTACTACTCCTCTGTTGAGTGGAGGCGCCAGTAGTTCCAGCAGAAGCCCTAGAATGAACTGTCACTGGCTTGAGTAGATCCACTATCCATCTGAAAAGCAGACTTCTGTCCCAGGTGGGTGGGGGCAATGCTCTGGGAGAGTGGGGCCAGGCTGGCTGGCAGTGTGGGCCTGAGATAGAAACGGCCCTTCTGGCTCCGATTGGGGCCCAGTCAGCTCTTCCAGCCTGACCCTCCTCTGTGGGGGGTATTAGGCTCAGGAGGGCCTGTGGGCTGATGAGTGTCCCCTTTGCCTCTTAGATGCTGGCCAAACATGTGATCACTCTGCATGTGAGTGCTCTGACACAGACCCAGGCTGTGGAAGGCGAGATCGACCTGGCCAAGCTGAAGAAGTTCATTGCCTACTGCCGAGCGTGAGTGCCGACACAGGCCCTGTGGGGTGAGGTTGCCTGGCTTCCCTGAGTGGGGAGAGAGCCTAGTTACCGGGCTTGGACCTTCTTGCGCAGAATATCCTAACAGGGCCCCTCTGAGGATTTGGTTCTGAGGTATCTGCTCTGCTCTTGTCTTCTCTGGCCGTGAACAGATCCCACTGGCTCTTGGCCTTAGTCTCTCCATCTTCAGTTAGGTTAATAGAGTTTAATGTGAAGCTCCCTCACATTTTACCATGTTGGCAGGTCATTGTAGATGCAATCTTAATAATGCCCACCTATACCGTAGCATGCCCTGATAAGTTGCTCAACCCTTTTTTTTTGTCGGTCAGGGGGCTTGAACTCTGGGTCTGGGCGCTGTTCAACCCTTAAGCTCAAGGTGAGCGCTCTACCACTTAGAGCCACAGCACCACTTGTAGTTTTCTAGTGGTTAATTGGAGATGAGAGTCTCACGACTTTCCTGCCTGGGCTGGCTTTGAACCATGATCCTCAGATCTCAGCCTCCTGAGTAGGATTACAGGTGTGAGCCACTGGTGCCCAGCTGCTCAACCCTTCTGAGCTTCCATTTCCTAGGTTATGTTTCCTAGGGTTTATTTTCCCTTTTGCTTTGGTGAAGCGGACTTTGTAGCCTGGAATTTAAGGATCCTCCCTTCTTAGCCTCCTGAATGTTGAGATTATAGGCATGGATCCCCACACTCAATCTCTGTAATCTTTTTTTTTTTTTTTTTAATGCCAGTCCTGGGGATTGAACTCAGGGCTCCTCAAGGCTAGTGCTCTACCACTTTGATCCACAGTGCCACTTTGGTTTTCTGGTGGTTAATTGGAGATATGAGTCTCATGGACTTCCCCGCCTGGCCTGGCTTTGAACCCTACTGCTTAACCTCCTGAGTAGCTAGGATTATACATGTGAGCTACTGGAGCCTGGCTCACATTTTTTTTTTTATTCCAGTCTTGGGGCTTGAACTCATGGACTGGGCACTGACCCTCAGCTTTTGCCTAGTGCTCTACCACTTGAGCCACAGCTCCATATTCAGCTTATTGGTGGTTAATTGGAAATAGAGTCAGATGTGTGCTGTGGAGGAGCAGACTTCCAGGAAGCCCGCCACCTAGTGGATGCCTGCTGCTCCCCTAGTGACTGCTGGAGGCAGTGTTGACAGTACTCTTTAGTTGGAGGTATAATTGTCATTGTTGCACCTGTGCCTGACTTTTTCCCACCTGTTACTGATCTCTGTGGCACCTGCCCACCACAGCCAGCCAGGCAGGTTTCACTTGAATCTCCAAAATGGCTTGTCATCCCCGTTAGCAAGCAGCAATGTTGGGGTGGGAAAGCCAGTGGAGGGTATAGGGCAGAGTGAGTCCCTGAGAAATTTCCTCGTGGTCTCACACTTGCTGCTCCCTATCCATCCTGCAGGAGGTGTGGCCCCCGGCTGTCGGCCGAAGCTGCAGAGAAGCTGAAGAACCGTTACATCATCATGCGGAGCGGGGCCCGTCAGCATGAGAGGGACAGCGACCGCCGCTCCAGCATCCCCATCACTGTGCGGTGAGCAGGAAGCCGGGCCTCGCTTCACTGAGCGAGATGTAGGAAGCAATACAGAGCAGAGGCCCAGGGGTGCAGGGCTGGCTCTTGAGGAGCATGTGATGGGTGAAGGGACAGCTGGCAGTCTCCACTATAGTCTTCCACTATAGTCTTTGTCTCCTTTGGACACACCTCTCTGTGTCTAGGGGAGGAGAAGTTGGGTGAAGTCCCCTGAGCGCCCCACTTCTCTTACAGGCAACTAGAGGCCATTGTGCGCATCTCTGAGGCCCTGAGCAAGATGAAGCTGCAGCCTTTTGCCACCGAGGCAGATGTGGAGGAGGCCCTGAGGCTTTTCCAGGTGTCCACGTTAGATGCTGCTTTATCTGGTACCCTGTCAGGTGAGTAGGTGCTGGGCCACAGTCTTGGGGTCGGAGGGCAGGGTGCTGCTTCTCGGTATGTGCTGAGCTTTCCTGGGCATCTTCTACAGTAAATCTTCCCTCATCTCTCCCGTAGCTATTTCCCCCTCAAAATAGGAGGAATCAGCTTCTCTCTAGACCCTTGAATGCCATCCTCTTAAGCCAGTTTGTTCACAGTATTGTGACCTGTCATTGCTGAGGAATAGCAGTCCATCAATCAGCATCTTGTGTGCTGAGCTCTGAACCATGTCAATCAGTGCTTCTCCTGGCGTGGTCTTGACAGCCACTCCCTAGTCATCTTTCCCCTTCTTAAGAGATCAGAAAGATCGGTGTTTACAGAGCCTTTTTGGTAGCACATAGAACCTCCAGTCTGAGCAGGAATCCAGGCTCCTGGTCCCTTACCCTGAACTCACATTGCCTGTTTCTGCCTAACCTTTCAGCAGACTTTTCCAAGCACTGGTGATTTGCTGGATTGTCCTGCAAAAGAGATTTCTTACTCAGCCAATGCTTTGAGCTTCCTGCTTGCCAGGCACCATCTAGGTACTAGAGATAACAGAGCAAATCCTGGCCTCTCCTCTTGCTTGCCAAGGAGAGACAGACTATGAGGACAGATACTCAGTCCAGGTGGTAAAAGGGGCAGTGGCAGGGCCAGGTGTATTTGGTGGGGAGAGATGCTACTTTCCAGGGGTGGTAGTGGCTCCCTAAGGGGAGGGATTTTGTTGTGTCACATACCCAGGAGGCAGCAGGCTTGGGCAACAGGGATGCTCACCTACAGTAAAAGTTGGAAATAAAGTAGGGCGCCCATGGCTTACACCTGTAATCCTAGCTACTAAGGAAGCTGAGATCTGAGGATCCTGGGTAGGAAAAGTCCATGAGACTCTTCTATCTCTACTTAACCACCAGAAAACTGGAAATGACGCTGTGGCTCAAGTGATAGAGCGCTCGCCTTGAGCTGAAGAGCTGAGGGACAGCGTCCAGACCCAGAGTTCAAGCCCCAGGACTGACAAAAAAAAAGTTGGAAATAAGCCCCTACGTTCTAGGGCTTTCTGGGGTACCACCCAGGTGTGGCTCTTGGGATGGCCTGTCTTCCCTCCTGGCTCCCACCTCGCTTTCTGGCTCAGATCAACCTCAGGATCTTGTCCGGTGTTAAGAGCTCAAGTGACTTCGTGCTTGTTAGCAGTTGTCAGCCAAAGCAATTCATTGTTTCCTGCAGAGCCTCCAGTGGCTTCTTTTGCCAGAATCAAAGCCAGCCTCTCACTTGGTCCCCAGGGGCTTATGGCACCTGGCTTCTAGTTACCACCCTGGCCATGTCCCTGCCACCCTAGCCTTGACCTGAATGAATCAGGTGCATTGCTACCTCTGACTTTGCACGCGCTGTGCTCTCTGCCTAGGATG
Organism: Dipodomys merriami; assembly: GCF_024711535.1. NCBI lineage: Eukaryota > Metazoa > Chordata > Mammalia > Rodentia > Heteromyidae > Dipodomys > Dipodomys merriami. The sequence goes on from NW_027206590.1 coordinate 4,278,988, forward strand.
TTATTCTCCATGTTGGCCTTATCATGGCTCTTCCTGAGCAGGTTTTCACCGTCCCTGAGCATGCCATACTATTCTTTCTGTAGCTACCTCCCAGGTCTAGCTCAGGCAAGTTGTCTTGGGTTAGAGGTTTCTGTGTCTAGCCTAGAATGGACAGACTGAGGTCCCCAGTGCCCTGATCTTCACCATCTGACTTCTCACAGGAGTGGAGGGCTTCACCAGCCAGGAGGACCAGGAGATGCTAAGCCGCATTGAGAAGCAGCTCAAGCGCCGCTTCGCCATTGGCTCTCAAGTGTCGGAGCACAGCATCATTCAGGACTTCACCAAGCAGGTAGGCCTTCCCCCAGCATGGGATGTGGGGTCCTGCAAGTTACTCTGGACAGGCTGGTTCCACCCAGCACTAGTGTCCTTTTACTCAGCCCATAGGCCCTAGTTGGGGGACAGAGAGCTGTTCTTTGTCCTGTCTTGCCCTGTTGAGCCATCTTTCCCTCTCTAGGGACAGGCTCAGTCAGGACAAGGGGAGTTTTTACGTTGTACAACAGAGAAGGGTGGCTAGGCTTGGGAGGGTCACATCTGGGTTTCCAGTCTCTTTCATCCTTTCTGTTGGCTGCATACAGAGTGGCAAGTTGTACTCAGTAACCTGAGCCCCAGTGAGCCCCTGGAGGACATGGGGCTTTCTAGATACTTGGGAGCCTGTCACCTTTGTCTATGCTTTTATTTTTAGTAATCTGTAAGTCTATGGGTAAGAAGAATCTAGTTAGTTGAGTACTACTGGCCCCTGCCTTTAATCCTAGCTGCTCAGGAAGCTGAGACCTGAGGATCGTGGTTTGAAGCCACGATCTGGCTCTCTGAAATTATCTTCAGTTAACCTGCAAAAAGTCATAGGTAAAGGTGTGGCTCAGGTGGTAGACTGCCAGCTTTGAGGGGAAAAAGCCAAGTGAGTTGAGGCCCTGAGTTTAAGCCCCAACGCCAGCACACATCATCATTCTTGGAGTCATTTATTCTAACATTCCTCCCACATGTTTTATTAGGGTCAGTTGTATATGGGGTTTTGAGATACCCATATATGCATGTATTACGTTAATCAGATTCATCTCTCTCACCCTTCCCCATTGTCAATAAGCTTCATTCATTCCATTTTCACACTTGGACATAAAATACCTTGGCCATATTCACCCTTCTTCACCCTCTCCATTTGCCCTCCTTTCCTCCCTCCCACTAGACCCCACCCTGTACAGCACATGTGTACCTGTTGCATTTAAGAACACAGGGACAAAGAGCCCACCTCCCCATGCATCTTCTCTCTTGGACCCTGGGAACATTAATGTAGCAGTGTGGATGAGCAGAGAGGCTTAGCGAAGCTGAAGGTTGACAAAAGAGTGAGTTCTATAGTCACAAAGACTTAAATCTCAGCACTTATTTGCTAGTAACTTCAAGTGACTTAGCTCCTCTGCCTCTATAAAATGGGAATGTTCTAGTACCGGCCACATGGAATAGTTGGCTCACATATGTGGAGACAGTAAGTGCTATGCACACAGCAGCCGCTCCAGTGTTCTGATGCCTACAGGTAGAAGCTTTCTGTAGGCTGTGAAGTCCCCTGGAGCCCGGGGGAGGGGGGCCTGGGTACAGACATGCTCACAGACACCTGTCTCCCTGCAGAAGTACCCGGAGCACGCCATCTACAAGGTGCTGCAGCTCATGCTGCGCCGCGGGGAGGTCCAGCACCGCATGCAGCGCAAAGTGCTCTACCGCCTCAAGTGAGCTCCCGTCCCTCCTCCGGCCGGAGTGTCCCTGCACCCACTGCCTCTCCACATCCACTGCTTCCCTGCTGCGCCGTCCTCCATCTTCACTGCGCTCTGCCCTGGAGGGCCAACCAGCAGGTCCTGCCCTGTCCCTGGACACTGCCCACTCCCCCGCTGCATCTTGAGAAATGGGCTTTGGGCGGATTGCTGTCGTGTCATTGGGCGTGGTGTGTTCAGACCCTTGGGTGCCCTGCCTTTGGAGGCCTGTCCCCGTGCTGCCCTTGGCAGGGGGGGCTAGGGGCAAGACCAGGCTCTGTAGCGCACAGACTGACTTTTCGGATGGACCACCACAGAGGTGGGGTTTCTGTGCAAAGTGTTTGATTGACCTATTGTTCAGTTTCTTCATGTTTCAGAGGAGAAATAAAGTTTTCCAGTCCCTGCCACTAAGAGCAGTCCAGCTAGCTGTGGGACTGTGCCCTGTGAGTGTCACCAGCAGTGGTGACAGGAAAGGGCCCTTCAATGCCTCAGTTTCCTGATTTATACATGGGTGACACTAGTCCCTGGTTGGTGGGATTGCACTTGGGACCATGAGTAGCTGTTAATGTAGTACCCAGGACAGGTCTGGGTACTTCAGTATCTGGGGACCCTGGGTTCCTGCTGGGCCTTGAAGTAGGTAAGAGACTGGGACCTAGGCAGGTCATCTTCATGCTGTGTGGCCTCAGGTAGGGTAGTGTGCTTTTCTGTGCCTTAGCTTATCACTGAAGAAGCTTAGGGTCTGAGTCCTGGATGGGAGCATGTGCTAGAGTTGAAGAAAAAGCACACCAGGGCCCCAGTCCTTGTTGTACTAATGTCAGATGCCACTGTTTGTTTTACCTTCAACAGGTAGAATGCACAAAATTAAAAGTCAGTGAAATAAAATATCTGGTAAAGTACATTGAGATATGTGCCATCTCAAGTGAAAAGTGGATTCGAAATGTATTAAGGCATGTTGAGGTAAATCTGTGCGGGGTAAAGTATCTAAAAGTGATACCATGAAAAAATGAAAGCACTTAACGGGGAGCTGGAGGGTGACTGGATGACTATCCAACACAAACGCCGCCCCCCCCCCCCCCCCCCCCCAGTGCACCAGTAGCCATTGTTCATCACAAGTATGTTCTGTGCAGACCTTCCTGCCTACCTGGAAACAGTGAGATGAGGGGCTGAAGCTGAGCTCCTCTGACTCACTCCTGCGCAGAGACCATTTCTTCTCTGATCACTTCCAAGAGAATGAGAACTGTGTGTGCTGGCTTGTCTGTCTGGAAGGCAGACTTGAGGCTCGTGTGGGTACTTACATCCAGGGTGGGATTTCCGGTTCTGTTAGCCTTTCATCTTGACAAGGTGCAGGTTGGCTCCCTCTCAGACTGCATCTTCTGTTCTGCAGGTGGACCAGGGTGGCGATCACACTGTGGTCACACTTGACATTGCTAGTGACCTTTACTTGTAGGCAAGGCCATTGAGCAACACAGAGAGGGCAGGGTCTGAACCCCATGCTATAATGCTTCTTATGTCCTCCCTGGGCAGCCTCTGTGTCTTGCGTGAGGTGGCGGGTGACAGTCAAGTGAGGTAAATGACATGGTCATTGCCCCTTGAGCAGGCAAGCAGCTGGCAGGTACACATGCTGAGGGACCAAAATGGCGAGGCTGGCCTTCTTTTCTGGCATGGGGATTGGAATTGGGGGAGAAACAGGGCTTTAAAAACACAGCAGCAGGGGCTGGGAAGGTGGCTCAGTGGTAGAGTGCTTGCCTTGCATGCCTGAGGCCCTGGGTTCGATTCCTCAGCACCACATAAGCAAAAAGGAAAAAGCCGGAAGTGGCTGTGGCTCAAGTGGTAGAGTGCTAGCCTTGAGCTGAAGAGCTGAGGGACAGCGCTCAGGCCCAGAGTTCAGGCCCCACGACCAGAACCAAAAAAAAAAAACCCCACAAAAAAGCAGCATGAAAACAGACCTAGAAGGTACCTGAGTGTTGGTGTGTGCTGAGCTCCAAAAGCCTGTTGGGGCAGAAGAAGAAGACGGGGTGTGGATGGGAGAGGGGAGTCCTCAGGCCAAGGATGCTGAAGCTGGGTCTGACCTAAAGATCAGAATCCTAACCTGGGCAAACCTCAGACTTGCAATCTGGAGCCAAGCTGCTCCAGCCCCTCCTCTGCGTGTGACTGGCTCTTCCAGGCTCTCAGATCTTACCCTTGACTTTAATTTCTCTGGCTCTAGTTCTGCCATTCCTGAGTAGCATCTGTGAGCAGGGCTGGCACTTCCTCTTGTATTGTATGGAGTCAGCTGAGAGCATAGATACTGTGGTCAAACTGCCCTGTGCAGAGGGGACATAAGGAGTGTCTTGTGATTCATTGCTTCCTCTGTGCCACCCAATCTCCACTCTGTCCTGTCTGGCCATACTCAAGACCTGTTCTGGCAGTCATTGGCTGCTCTCTCCAGACATTTTAACTTCATGCCTAAGGTCCTTCTGGCCATCTCCAATTTATTTTTTATTTATTTTTATTTTTATTTTATTTTATTTGTGAACATACTGTACAGAGGGGTTACAATTACATGGGCAGGATAATGCATACATTTCTTACCAAGCATGCAGCCTCCTCCTTTGTTTACCCTTCACCTCCCTTCCCAGCCTCCCCCTTCCCCCCCCACCCCCCACCTCCAATTTAAAACCAGGACAAGCTTGTCCATGAGGTCATTTTACCCAGTTTCCCTTAGGATTAATGAGAGCTCTGCATTGGTTTGGTATCTTGCATTGCTTTAGCTGTCTAGTCACACAGGGATGAAATGCTCCCTGTCTTTGATGACAAACATCACTGCACTGAGTGACTGTATTGCTTGATCCATTCCCAGTATGGGCCCCTAGTTTATGGCTGGGGTAGCCAGCAGCTTCTGAGAGGGGAAGGGGGAGGGGAGGAGCTATTGCTGTGGAAGGGGTATGACCTTTTCCCTAGCATCTAAAAAGGTCCTGGGTTTGATCCCCAGCACTGAAGAAAAAGAGTGAAGATTCTGTCCAATATTTATTTGTTGGGCATTCAAGTCTGCACAAGAGCAGAGTGCTGATGAGATGTTTATAAAGGGGTCACTGTAGAGAAGAGTTTACAAGCTACTCCCCAAGGGCTAGGCCATCCAAACATATCTCAGAACGGAATGATGCCACAGACTGCATGGACCTGGCTGTTTAATTCAACAGCTGCACAAGACACATTCATCTCAGTAGCCCATGGACTTTTCTCCAAAATACTTTAGAATACAGAGCAGTTCTTCACAAACACAAAAACACTGAAATAACTCCCTGTATTCTATCAGAGCCTACATAATGGAACTAAGCTGGAACTCAACAGCAAGATGCTACAGAAAAGATGCAGACACACGGAGACTGAAGCACACACTGTGGAATTATAAGTGAGTCACTGAATTCATAAAGGGAGAAATCAAAAAGTTCCTGGAATCTAATGAAAATGAAAAACCTACCAGAAACTTGGGGGTAGAACAAAAGCAGTATGAAAAGTTTCTGTGAGTTTCTACATAAAGAATAGCTCTCGGCCCAATGATGCACCTCAAGCTTTAAAAAAAAGTGAAAATTAGAAGATGGAAAGAAATACTAGATTAGAGATTAATAAAACAGTATTTTATAAAAGATAAATGAGTTTGGAGTGTCTGCTTTATTCCTAAAGTCTAGCTACCCAGGAAACAGAAAAGAAGGATCAGCTTGGGAAGAAAAGTCAACATTCTATCTTGATAACCAGTAAAATTGAAACTTTTTTTTGTGTTCCAGTCTTGGGGCTTGAACTCAAGGCCTGGGCACTGCTCCTGAGCTGCTTTTGCTTAAGGCTAGCACTCTACCAGTTGAGTCATAGTGCCACTTCCAGCCTTTTCTGTTTATATAGTGCTAAGGAATTGAACCAGGGCTACATGCATGTTAGGGAAGCACTACCACATTCTCAGCCCCTTTTTTTTTGGTTGGTCGTGGGGTTTGAACTCTGGGCCTGGGCGCTGTCCCTGTGCTCTTTAGCTCAAGGCGAGCGCTCTACCGCTTGAGCCACAGCGCCACTTCTGGTCTTCTAGTGGTTTATTGGAGATAAGAGTCTCATGGAGGGGCTGGGAAGGTGGCTCAGTGGTAGAGCGCTTGCCTTGCATGCCTGAGGCCCTGGGTTCAATTCCTCAGCACCACATAAAAAGCCGGAAGTGGCGCTGTGGCTCAAGTGGTAGAGCTCTAGCCTTGAGCTGAAGAGCTGAGGGACAGCGCCCAGGCCCAGAGTTCAAGCCCTATGACCGGGCCCCCCCCCCAAAAAAAAAAAAGGAGTCTCATGGACTTTCCTGCCCTGGCTGGCTTTGAACCACGATCCTCAGGTCTCAGCCTCCTGAGTAGCTAGGATTACAGGCGTGAGCCATATATAAAGGCTTTCCCAGCCTTTATATAGCCACTTTTTTTTAATCTGGCCCTGGGGTTTGAACTTGGCGTAGACCCTGGGCTTTTGTGCTCAGCTTTTGTAGCACAGTAGCTACAACTTAAGCCACAGCTCCACAAGACGAGTCTCTTGGACTTTACTCCCTAGGCTGGCTTTGAACCATGATTCTACCATCTTAGCCTCCCATTTCAGTGTCTCAGGCATGAGACGCTGGTTCCAGGTCTAAGAATAAATTTTTAAACTTTTGTATTGTTACTAGGTGATGTACAGAGGGGTTATGGTTACATTTTGGACAGTGTCACCCCTTCCAGTTTTTTCCCTTCTATCCCAATCCACAAATTGTGTTTTTTTTTTAAATTTTTAAAAAAATTTTATTGTGAAAATACTGTACAGAGGGGTTACAATTACATGGGCAAGATAATGAGTACATTTCTTATCAAGCATTGTAGCCTCCTCCTTTGTTTCCCCTTCCCATCCCTTCCCATCCGACCTCCCTCCCATGCCCCCCACTCAATCCTCCTCCCCCTACCCAATCCACAAATTGTATAGTTCATTTTCAACCATGTCTGTGCTGTTTGTCCACTGCTACATTTGCCAAGGAATTTTTTAAGTTTTCCAGAAAAAAAAATCCATAACTAATTTGACCAAAAGAAGAAGAAACAAAGAGATGAAAGGGAATATCAGAACAAATGCCAGTGAAATCTAAAGAATCATCAGAAAATACTTTGAAATCTGTGCCAAGTGGACCATCTAGAGGAAAAGGATAGGTTGCTTGGTAGGGCTGACTACCAAAATTGAGCCAAGACTGTATAAACCACTTAAACAGATCTTTAACAAGCAATTAAAATTGGAGCAGTAATAGTTTCTCGACATAGGAAAGGCAGGACCAGATGGATTCGCTGCAGAATTCTATTGGACCTTTAAAGAAGAGCTAATACTAATACTCCTCACACTTCATGAAATAGAAAGGAGAACACTATTCAACCAATTCTGTGAGTCTTATGTTACATTTGTTCCAAAACCAGATGAGATAACAAAAAACATTAGATGAAGCCTGAGGAGCATCTATGCAGAAAGTTTCAATAATTTTTATTTATTTTTTTGGCCTGTTCTGGGGACTGAACTTGGCCTGGGCACTATCCCTGAGCCTCTTTGTGCTTAAGGCTAGCACTCTATCATTTGAGCCACAGTGCTACATCCAGCTTTTTCCTGGCTGGCTTTGTTTGAACTGTGATCCTCAGATATCAGCCTCTCGAGTAGCTAGGATTACAGGTACATGAGTAAGGTCATGAGTACATTTCTTGTCGAACATTGTTACCCCTTCCTTTGTTTTTCTCCTTCAATAAGATTTCTTGACAACCAGATTCAACATTGCATTGAAAAGATCATACACCTTGTATCCTAAGGCTGCAAGGATGGTTTAATGTACCTACACTGATAAATCACATAAATCAGGAATAAAAACATCTCCATGCAGAAAAAGCTTTTTACAAAATTCAACATCTTTTATGATAGAAGCTCTGAAAGAAACTAGGAAAAGAAGGACTGTATCTGAGCTTAATAAAGGCTAACTATGACAAACTTAAAAGCCTGTAGCCAACATATTAAGTGGAGGGGGAATGAATCATGTCTCCTAGACTCAGGAACAGGATAAGGGCATCTAATCTTCCTATTCTTACTTAGTACGACACTAGAAACTGTAAGATCCTCCCTGTGGAGGGAGGGTTTTGTGCAGGTCCAGGCTTGTAAGTCAGTTGAGTCGTTGGACATGGTTAGCATGGGACTTCTAGGCTCAGGGGGGACCTCAGCTGGGTTTCTCTAGGAGACATTTCTTGTCCAGTGTGGGATGTGACTGAGTTTGTGGCTGCAAGGACTGAGGGGAGAGTGATTACAGCCATGTCCCTGGCCCAGAATGTGCAGGAGTCGGCTGGTCCTATGATGGGCTCTTTTGGTAAACAGAGGATGAACCACTGGGCCTCACATAGAGCTGGAGCAGAAATCAGAAAGACCCTATTGGTTAGCTGTGCCGTGAGTCTAAGCCTCCATTTCTAAAGTGTCCAGAGCTTCTGAACATGACCAAGTACTGAGTACTGTGCTGGAGCACCTCAAGCAACAGTGAGGCAGCTTACTGGTCCAGGTCCTTTTTTGGGGGGCCAGGGGGTCAGGGCCTGGGCGCTGTCCCTGAGCTCTTTTTTGCTCAGAGCTAGTGCTCTATCACTTTGAACCACAGTGCCACTTCCAGTTTTCCGGAGGTTAATTGGAGGTAAGAGTCTCATGGACTTCCTTGTCTGGGGTGGATTTCCTTTTCTGGGGGGTGGTGGTGGTGGTGGGTGGGTAAAGGGCTCTTTCTTCTCTTGTTGTGCCTGGTGTGTGAGCACAGCTTCCACACGGGGGCACCAGAGCACTAGACACAGCTTGTGGGCAGCTGGGTTTGGCCACCAGGTGGCTCTTGGCAAAGCTTCACAGGGGCCTTCGGTCCTGGGAATCTGGAAAGCCCTGGCTCAACTCTGCAGCCCAGAGCCCCTGGGGTTCAGCACTGGATTAGCATGGACAGAAATTCTTGCGGTACCAACCTCCCCTCCCCCGGGGGTGTTCCTGGCACACTGTCATTTAATCTCTACCATGTTCCCAGGAAGTAGGTATCCTCACCCCATCACTGTAGGAAGCAGGCTCACAGCCAGGGTCCAAACGAGAGATCTCTGACCTTCCAGGTATTTGCTGCTGTTTCTTAGAATGATCTCACAATCTTAGAAGACTAGACACATTGGAACTTTTATTTAGATCAGATGTTTGCATATATACACACCTACACGCATATGTATTTTGCTCAGGTAACAACACATGGGTGACAAAACAAGAGTGAGAAATCATCTCCTGGCGATGACTCATTGTGGGTCCACACCGATCGAATGTGGACTGTGTGGACTCATGGGATTTTTGAATCTGTCAGGAGCTCTGGACTGCTGTCCGGGTGCCAGCCGCATCTAGAGCCCATGGAGCCCTGGGTCCCTGTCACGTCTCCTTCAAGATCTTTTGATTTTGAGATCTTTCTTGGTTCACAGAGTTCTCAGCTTGTGGCACTTAAGCAAATGGCCCCTCCAGGAGCAGGGCAACTAGGTTTATGCCTAACCTCTAGATCTTGGTTCTCTCCCTCTCCTTGGATCAGCCCAGAAAAGCCACGCTTGCTCTTGGGAGGCCACTTTTGTGTTGCCCCCCGTGAGGAGAGAGATGTGTCCAGAGTCATAGGAAGTGTGGGAATGCCATGGCTCGACTCCATGCTCCATGAGGTAGCCCTAACAAAAGGGAGCTTTGGTCTAGTGAGATACAGTTCTTCCCTCAGATGCTGCTTCGAATCTCTAGGCCATCCATTCATATTTGTCCATCCATCTACCCACCCGCCCACTCACCATTCCCCCTTCCATCCAATCCATTACCCATCCATATATATCATGGGAATAATACTGCCCACACTGTGGGGGTTTAAAGAAGGATTGAATGCTTTAGTGCATTATGGTTCTTAGAAACATGCCTGGCATAGGGTGCCTTTTCTGTGTGTCTGTTACTCTTATTGATATTTTTAGCTCATTCAACAAAATTTGCCAAGCAGTCACATTTCCTGGACACTAGGAATACAGAGAACAGAGTAGGCTGCTTTCTGCCTTGGAGGAGAAAGATCCAGAATGTCAGTGCTAGCACAAAGGACCTGGCGAGAGAGCACAGGTGCCGTGGTGGTACGGTCCTAGAGGACAGGACTCTGAAGGCCTGAGGTGTGAGCTCCAGGTGGCCCTGTGCTGTGAGATGCAGCCCTGGGGTGGGGTGGGGCGCGGGGGCTGTCTGGGAATGGGGGTGGCTGCACGTATTACATAAGCCCCCAGCCTGGGAGCCAGGGTACTGTTTTGACAGTTCTGTTCACTGCCCCCACAAGAATGGGCTCCTCAGCTGCAGGGCTGGGAGGGGAGAGGAGCTTCACCGAGTCTGGAAGCACCTTCCCCCAGCTTCCAGGGCCACTGGTTTGGTGTTGCTCTCTAGTCCAGGCCTCAGCCATTTGCTCTGCACTTCCTCATGCTCCACCTGGCCCAGCCATCTCTGCTTCTGAGAGGGGTGAGGGGCTGGAGGAAAGCAGAGGGGGCTTGGGTGTAGGGTAGGCTGGCTGCATGAGTAGAGAGATGGAGGGTGAGGAGGAGATAGTGAGGGCTGCTAGGGGCAGGCCAAGCCCCTGGGTGGTCTCTATTACATCAGCTTTGGTTATCTTCCATAGAATAAGGGCCTGGCTTGTGAGTACCAGGGGCATTCTTTCTCCATGGTGTGGCTCTGGGCAGTATCAAATCTTATCTGTGTTACAGATAGACTGAGGACCAGAGAAGGTGGATGACTCATTCACAGACACACAGCTTGCTTGCGTTTCCACAGGGCCAGCAAACTCTGAATAAAACTGTTTCCTTGCATGACGCAGTGATGCCTTGTGGGGCCATTTAGTGGGGAAGTGTGTGATCTAGGTAGTTCTCACGTCATTGCCCTAGTCCGAGTTCTTTATTCTCTGCTCTCCTCTCTCCTCTGTGGGTAGGCCTTGCAGGGGACAAATGGTGGCCAAGTACAGCTTCATGTCGGCAGGACCAGGGCTGGGTGCACTTGGTGCAAAGGAGCCAAGAGCAAGCTTGCTCAATACCCTGGAGTGAAATGACTGTCAGCTAGCTCAGATCAGTACGCTTCTCTACGGTATATAGGACAAGGTCACTGGAAGTCCCAGAAAGCAACATAAAACTCCTATCCCATCCCAATCAAGAAGGCAAAACCTTTCAGTATCAGTCTCCCAGTCCCAGGGGAGCTCTCTGATTGGCTCTTCTTTGGTCAGTCATTATCTCTTAGACCAATCACGGTTGCTAGAGAGATGAGCTACAGTGATCAACTGGTCAGGTCTTACTTCCTATCCTTAGAACCTGACAGGACAGGGTTTGTCCCCAGAGTGGTATGGGAAAGCTTGGGATACACATAAAACATTAACTGCCACGATCTATTGGCCACCATGCCCTGCATGGGGAGGAGCTACTGAAGGATAACACAGAGGACCTTGCTGGCTTTGAGCTTTTGGGGAAGGAGATACTTGCAAGAGTCCCAGAGTCCTTGCTCATGGGTGATCATGCCCCTTGGGGTGGGACACAGCACTGCTGTGGGTAGGAAGGAGAAAGCCGAGACTCTAAAGGATCCCCCTAGGGGGCTGGGAAGGAGATGGGAGCTAGAATCCAGGCTTGGAGCCAAGTGCTGTGTTGCCAGCGAGGCCTCGGTCTTAGAGCCCTAGTGCTCCTGCTTGCAGGGCAAAGATGACATCTTAAAGGACCCAAGGGAAGTGGCTCTGTGGGACAGCACAGGAGATGTCTGTGCTGTGGTCTGGCTCTCCTCGGCTCCTCCAGGTGGCTATGGCTTGAATCAAGGGGAGGGAAGAAGGCTGTGGCTGATGGGTCTTTCAGCATCTACAGAACAACTTTTCTGTTGCCATGGTGACCAGACTCTGTGCAAGTCCAAGTCCGGCTTATTTTGGAACTTGGTCTGTACAGCAGCCTTTTTGTTTCCTGGCCCTCCTGCTGCAACTTTTGTCTGTGGGAATGTCCTCTGGTGCCTTCTGGGTACAGTGGTGTGAGCTCAACGTGGCTGGGAAGGCAGATTTTATATGACCTTTTTGCCAGCCTATCTAATTTGGTCTCTCTGTTACAGGCCCTAGGCAAGAACCTGGGTGCTAGTCCTTTCTCTGGCGCAGGCCTGCTATACTCTCAGGCCTGTCTCCCTGAGAGTCACAGAGGTGGGAAGCTGGCCAGATCCCCATCCCCTTTTTGCTGGTCCTGGGGCTTGGACTCAGGGCCTGGGTGCTGTCCCTGAGCTTTGGTGCTAGTTCTCTACCACTTGAGCCACAGCTCCACTTGTTACTTTTTTAGTCCTTAATTGGCAATAAGAATCTTATGGACTTTCCTGCCCAGGCTGGCTTCCAATTTTGATCCTCAGCTCTCAGCCTCCTGAGTAGCTGATAGGCATGAGCCACCAGCACCCAGCCAGACCTCCTTTCTTAAATGTCCATCACAGAGCAGTGTGGAAATACTACGATGAAATGGCATGAAGCGCCAGGTGCCTGTGGCTCATGCCTGTAATCCTAACAACTCAGGAGGCTGAACGCTGAGGATTGTGGTTTAAAGCCAGCCTAGGCAGCAAAGTCTGTGAGACTCTTATTTCCAGTTAACCAACAAAAAAGAAATGGAGCTGTGGCTCAACTGGCAGAATGTCAACCTAACACTAAGGTACGGCACTCAGGCCCTGAGTTCAAGTTCTAGTACACAGACAGACAGACAGACAGACAGACATACACACACACACACACACACACACACACACACACACACACACACACAGAGAGAAAAGGAAGGATGATCTCGAATCCCACCAGCTCTTCATTTCCCACAGCCAGTTTTCCACATTTCTCCAGTCGTAATTCACATGCAGGCAGACAGCATTTTACACAGTTGAATCATGTTGCAGAATGGGTTCCTGGCACTTCCTGAACGTCATGTCATGACATTTAGACTCCTCAACCATTAATAAAGGGTGTCAGAGACAGAACGAGGAGAAGCAGGCCTTGGCTGGGAGAAGGGCCTGAGCCAGCATATAGTCTCCTGGGGCTGGGGAGGTACATGGAGCAGCCCTGGGGGGCAGGGCAAACCAGAAGTGACTATGGACCACCCAGGTGGCACCCTGGACATCAGCTTCTCCTTTGTGAACCAGGAGATTCAACTACTTCATCCCTGAGACCCCTTGAGGAGCCTGAGACCCGGGAATGACTTGTCTTACTGCCGCTGTGGGGTTAGAGGAAGAGGCGTGGCTTCCACAGTCCACCTGGGCCACAATGCCCAGTGCAAGCACAGGATATTAGACACAGTGCAGAATCCCCCGAGGCATCCCGGCAAATCACAGGGGGTCACACTTGAACTTGACTTGGCTACCGCAGGGCTCCTGGTCCAGAGGGGCCAGAGAAGGCGGGAGCCTACCTGGAGGAGGGCTGTGCCTTCTTTGCCTTGGTATTTCTAGAGTCCAGCATGACTCGGTCCAGCACTGGGGAATGTATGGTGACAAGAGATCCTGCGCAGGGGCACAGCGGGGACAGAGTCTGTGCCCAAGGAACAGGAGTACCTGGGAGAGGCAGGAGGAAGCATGGAAGTGTTCCTAGTATGGAAGATAGATTCTCTGTGTGTGGTGTGGCCCAGGGACAGGTCAGGGGGCAGCATGGGGGTGGGAAAGACCAGCTCAACCCAGGAAGGACAAATCCCACACGGGCTGACTGGGCCTCACGGGCTGCAGCTCTCGCCTGTGTTTGGAGGGCCTTGTTGGCCCAGCAGCACGATGCAACAGCAACTCGCTCCTTCCTTTGGTCCCTCCCCAATCGGATCCCCCCCGAGAAACGTGTGGGCAGAGGTGTGTGGGTTCACTGCCCACACACTTGACTTCTTAGGCTGGAACATCCACAGTCTTTGGGGAGCAGGTGGTAAGGAGAAGGGATCAGAGACATTCTGGGCCCAGCCCCAAGGGCAGCTGCGTGGTCTGGTGAAGACCTCTTGGCCCCCAACCCCTATGTCATCACAGCTCTGCCCTTCCCCAGCCTACCCAGGGAGAGGACCTCTGGGGAGGAGTTTGTGCCTGACCAGCCAGGCAGGGAAGTATGCAGTGGGACAGGAAAACCACACAGGCCCTCCACCCTGGGGGGAGCTGCTGCTTCCTTCCACATTCACTGGGAATGTTCTCAGCCTCCTCAAAGCCATCAACCCCACTGATGCTTACCCTGAAACATGAGACTGGAAGGTAAGGGTGTGTGGGAGGGGCTTCCTCTGGGTATCCCAGGACTGCATGGCCTGGGTTGCAATCCATCTTTCACTGGTTGAATGATCTGGGAAGGTTGTAGAATCTCTGTGCCTCAGTTTCCTCTTGTAGAAAGTGGGGATTCTTTTTTTGTCAATGGTAGGGCTTGACCTCTGGCTCTGGGTGCTGTCCCTCAGCTCTTCAGCTCAAGGCTGGCACTCTACCACTTGAGCCACAGCATCACTTTCGGCTTTTTCTGCTCATATGGTGCTGAGGAATCGAATCCAAGGCCTCATGTATGGGAAGCAAGCACTCTACCACTGAGCCACCTTCCCAGCCCAAAGTGGGATTCTTTTTTTTAATTTTTATTTTTTGGTCATGGGGCTTGAACTCTGGGCTTGGGCACTCTCCCTCAGCTCTTCAGCTCAAGGTGAGCGCTCTACCACTTGAGCCACAGCCCACTTCCAGTTTTCTAGTGTTTTATTGGAGATAAGAGTCTCACGGACTTTTCTGCCTGAGCTGGCTTTGAACCGCGATCCTCAGATCTCAGCCTCCTGAGTAGCTAGGATTACAGGTGTGAGCCACCAGTGCCCAGCCCAAAGTGGGGATTCTTGATGCCCACATCATCCATGTCACTGCAATGACATTCTGGGAACCTTCCCCATGGCAAAGGCTGTGTTATCTTTAGCTTTGTCTGTGCCCTCCCTAGATCTGTCTGATTCTTTGCTCAAGCCCAAGTTGGACCACCTACAATGATTGCCCACTGGCCCCTGCCCCCCATTTCCAAACAACAACCAGACTCCTCTTCTTAAATGCCATGTCTGATCCTGTGACTCCTCTGCTTAAGGCCCCTTTGAAACGTTCTATTCACTCATTTGCTCACTCAACACAAATATTCTGCATGCAGGTGGCTGTACTCGGAGCCCTTGCTGAAGACCCAGCAGGGGGCCAGCAGAGCCAGGGGCCTCCCCAGAGACCAGGGCCAGCAAGAAGAGTGTCCAAGAACATCACTGGAATGTAAAAGTAGAGACTGTGTTAGTCTTTCTCTGAATCACACAGCTGTGAGTGTAACGGGCCCGAGCCTGGGCCTCTCACCAAGGCATGTCTGGTCTTGAAAACACACTTTCATCCTCCACAGAGGTGTCTGAGCTAGTGTTTATTAAGTACCAGTGATTAAGTGCCAGAAACAGCCTTGGAACACCCACCAATAAGCCAAAGCTCCCAGCTCTTGCAGGGCCACCTACAAATGGACAGACCGACACATGACAGAATGTCAGGTGCAGGTACATATTATGAAGGAAAATTAAACGGTGATGAGCAAGAAAGTAATGGAAGAAATCTCAGTGTTTACACGCACTTCCCAGACGTATGAGGGAAAAAGTGAAAACACAGGAAGGTAGGAGGAGGGAGCAAAGAGCCACCATCCAAGCCTCACCCCATTTCCAAGTCTAGGAGTCTCTGCCTTTTGGGAAAACTGGACAGCAAAGGTCTCTCTGGTCAGGACACTGGGAGGCCATCTTGGAGAAGAATGTCTGGGTGTCAGGAGTCACGGTCATAGCTCCTGGGGAGATAGATCTTGGTGGATTTAGGGGCAGAACATGGTTGGAGGGCCCAGCCATCCCTTTGAGCTGAGTGGGGAGAAGAAAGGGATGTAGAAACCAATGCGGCTTGGAGAATCCCTGGATATGGAGCGCCCAGCCTAGTGCTGGGCCCCCACATTGTGTGCAGCGCTCTGTCAGAATAATGGTTTCCTTGGGGAGGAGGATAGGACTCTCCACTCCTAGACTCCCCTGCTTCCTTCCTCTCTTCTTCACCCTTCCAAGGGGCTTCCTATTCTGTGTCTCTGGGATGTCTGGTATTGATAATACGCCTGCCTGACTTCCCAGCCTCACCCCCTGCTCCCCCTGTACCTTGTACCCTTGCCCAGCCTCTGTCCCTCATTGGCACCTTGACCAGCGGTAGCCAGGCCCTGGACTGGGCAAGGCCAGGTAGGTGGAGGTTGGGCAGCCAGAGGGCTATCCATCAGGATAGCATCGGTCCCCTCCATCCTCTCAGGGGTGACTTGGGACTGGAAAGGGAAGACCAGTCCCGAGGGTAGATGGCTTTGTGGCTCTGCACCAGGAACCCCGAGATCCTAGGCAAGCTGTCTGAGCTGCCTGGCTTCCCATCGGTGGGAGAGGGATGATGCAATCCGCCTCCTAAGATTGTTTTGAGAATTAAATGAGGAAATCTGGAAAGAACTCAGCCTACGGGTGAATTCTCCATGCACTTTCAGGGTAACCTTATGCTACCTTTTGGAACATCAGTTTTCTGATCTGCAGAAGAAGGGAAAGAAAACATCCTGGTAGGCTGTTGGGGTCACCTCAGACCTAGCTAAAGAGGCCTGGAGAGCCACAGGCTAGGCCTAGACTATCCCAATGTGCTTCCCCCTCCTACTTATCCCTCTCCTTGGGGCAGATCTGGGGGATGGGGGAGTGGCTCTTGCTTACAAGCCCTTTCCTTCTCTCTCTCTCTGTCTATTTTGGCCCTGTGTCCATCTTGGAACCCTTCTACCACCTGCTGACTGCCCTGGGGATCAGCCCTTTTACCCAACGCTCAGGGTGGAGGTCCATTGTCTGTGTGGTAAGCTGGGGACTAACATTGGCCAGACACTTTCCTCCAACACTCCCAGAACCAGCCTGTCTGAAATCCAAAGCCGGCATTCTTTCTGTTCTGTCATTCCATGTTCAGGGCTGTGTGCCTTGGGGTTTTCCATCTCTCCATCCATCTGGTTCTAGGGAAGGCAGAATAGATGGTTGTGTGACTGAGTGTGTAGACAATTAAGTGAATGAATGAATGAGAAGCAGGTGAAGGAGGGAATGAATGAACGAGTGCATTTGGAAAGACCCACTGGCCTCTCTCTAGTAGCATCACTCTACCTGACCCTGCCAATGCCAGAAATCCCCCTCCTCCTCACCAGGCAGCCATGTTGGACTAAACAATAGACAGATCCATCCACCCCCATCACCTGCAGCCCACCTGCATCTTTAGGATGCTTTAAGGGGTTGCCTTGGCAACGGCAAGTTTCCAATTGAAGTGAAAAGTTCCACCAGGGTTTGTGATGGAGAATGACAGGGGGAAAACCAGGAGAAAAGGTTGCCAGGGCAACAGGAATATTTAACTCAAACTTTTTGGTTGTCAGAGTGGGGAGACGATCCTTCGCAAGGCGCCAACACTCGGCCCCTTCGCCAGGCAGCTCTGCTGAAGCCACACTGCGTGCTCATGGGGAAGGAGGTGGTCCCTACCCAACTCCAACTTCTGACACCAACTGATCCCATCTCCCCCTGACTCCCACCCCTTGTCTGACTCCTGGGCTGCTGGCCAAGATGGCTGGCTGCTTCAGATGAACTGAGCTCCTGCAGAGGCTTCTGGGACCCCATCATCTTCCTTCATTGGGCCACAGGGGCCACTGTTGGGTTGGTTTTGCTCTTGATGTCCCCTTCCTTTGTGCCCCCACCCTCTTAATTCCGTGCCCCTGGTCCCATGTGGAAGCAGACAAGGGCTCGTGAAGATGGTATAGGCGGATCCTGGTGGCCCAGCTTCTAGCAGCAACAGCGGGCACAGAGTGGGTGGGAAGAAAGAACTCCTCTCTTTAAGGCGATGGAAGAATGGGGAAACTGAGGCTAGCAGGTAAAAGGGGAAAGGTGATCTGATCTAAGCCCAGACAAGGCCATTTTACAGGTGGAGGCTCTCTGCCTTCTGGGGACTCTTGGAACCTAGGAGCAGTGCCCTTCTGGGTGGTAGGGAGGGGTGGGCTCAGAAGGTGCTGGGCCACCTGCCCTTGGCTGTCACAGCCCATCTTCCACCCTTTTGCCATTCCTTTCTTGCTTGTCTGACCCTTGTGTGATAACCAGGCACTGAGCTGTGGGCCATGAGCAGGGCTTGGACTCAGACTGGGGATGGGCTTGGCACCCATCTTCATTAGCTGGTGACGTTGGCTACACATTTCACAGTGCGATTTCACCGTGGTTCCTTGACTAGCATGCTAGGACTCCAGGACTGAGGGTATCTAACCTTTGGATGCTGAGTCCTGCGTTGTCCACCCAGTTAAAACGTGCGGGGCTGGAGAGGAGGTGGGGACTCACTCCTCTCAGATCCTCTGGTGAGCTCAGGGTGTGTGTGTTTGTTAAAGATCAAATCTCCCCCATCCCTCCCCCACCAAGGAAGCTAGGGTGGCCTGTTCTTGTGCAAACAGAAAGAACATGGTTGAAACTTGTGGAATCTGTTCTCACTCAGCAGCCCCAAAGGCAGTCCAACCCCCAAAGGGAGGGGCGGGTGCACGTGTCCTGGCTGCTTTACCAACGTGGCCCTGCTGGTGACTTCCTTCCTGTCACCTACCTGAGCACCTTCCCCGGCCCTCCCCTCTCCTCACTATGCAGACAGGAAATGGAGGCTGGTGATGGGAGATGTACATGGCAGCCACGTACTCTCTGGGGAGGCTTCTCCCCACGTACCTTCTGTTTCCTGCCTCAGCTCCTTCTTCCTGGACACCTGGACACCTGGCCTGGCCAGCCACCCTTCCTGCAGACACGCAGCATCTGACAGCACACCCAGAGCCTGGGTCTCCACTGCCAGTCAGCAGAGCTTGTCACCAGAGCTCTTCTATGGGACAGAAGACAGAGAGAGATAGACAGAGCATTGGCGGTGGAGACAAAATCCAGGACAGAGCCCAGTGCTGGTGGCTCATGCCTGTAACCCTAGCTACTCAAGAGGCTAAGATCTGAGGATTGAGGCTCAAAGCCAGCCTGGGCAGAAAAGTGCACAGGACTCTCATATCCAATTAACCAGCGAAAAAAGCCAAAAGTGGAGGTGTGGCACAAGTGGTAGAGCACCATTCTCGAGCAAAAAAGGGAAGTGAGAGTACAGAGCTTGAAGTCCAAATGCTGATATCAGCACACACACACCACAACGAAAGAGCCAGGAGAGAATGATGGTGGGAATCAGAGAGGGAGACAGAGTGGAGGTGCGAAGCACAGAGAGACAGGGAGATGGAGGCAGAGACAGAGAACATAGCCAGGGAGGTGGGAGTCTGGTAGGGAGGAGGAATCCGAGGTGGATGGAGCGACAGAGATACTCAGAGGAAGGAGGTCTCCCCTCCTCAACCTGCTAGCCCAACCCAGTCCTGTCCTGTCCCAGCATGAGAGCCACGGTGCACAAAGGATGGAAAAGATGGGGCCTCAACCCTCAGAGCCAGGGTTGCTGGCCTCAGTGTTCACCTGAGTGTACACACCAGTGGCACAGGCAGAGTCTGTGGAGCCAGTGTCTTGCACAGAGCTCACAGATGCTTTGAGCTGGTCCTCGCCAGGGGCCAGCCTGTGAGCAGTCCAGTTCTCAGCCCTGCATTGCTGCACCAAGGCTGTGTAGCTCTCTGTGCCGGTCACATCCCACACAGCGGCGGCCTCTGCCCACTAGATACCAGTAGCAGCTCTCAGTTGTGCTGACCAGCACTCTGCAGACATTGACAAATGTCCCCGGGAGTCATCACTGGCCCTGGCCACAAGCTACCAGACAAACCATGGATTTTATTTATTTATTTATTGCCCATCATGGGGCTTGAACTCAGTGCCTGGGCACTGTCCCTGAGCTCTTTTGCTCAAAGCTAGCTCTCTACCATGTTGAGTCATACCTCCCACTCTGGTTTTTCTAGTGGTCAATTGGAGGTATGGGTCTCATGGATTTTCCTGCCTGGACTGGCTTTGAAGCATGATCCTCAGATCTCAGACTCCTGTATAGCTAGGCTTACAGACATGAGCCACTGGCACCTGGCTAATGCTTAGCTTTTTAATTGGTTAAGATGTAGTCTTAAAATTTTTTTTTTGCACCAGTTGACCTTGAACTCGATCCTCCTGATCTCTGTCTCCTCAAGTAGCGGGGATTACAGGTATGAGCCATTGCATTGGACATCTCCTTCTACTCTTAACCGTCCTTAGGATGATATTGGACTCCCTGCATAATCCAGGATACTGCTGCGTTCTATCTATCTATCTATCTATCTATCTATCTATCTATCTATCTATCTATCTATCTATCTATCTATCTATCTATCTATCTATCTATCTATCTACCTATCTTTCTATCTTTCTATCTATCTATCTATCTATCTATCTATCTATCTATCTATCTATCTATCTATCTATCTATCTATCTATCTATCTATCTATCTACCTACCTACCTACCTACCTACCTATCTATCTATCTATCTATCTATCTATCTATCTATCTATCTATCTATCTATCTATCTATCTATCTATCTACTGTCTACCTACCCCATCTATATATCTGCCTGTTCTATCTGTCTGTCTGTCTACCTTCCTTCTATACACCTGCCTGTCTATCATCTTTTCAATGCTGGGGAAGAAATCCAGGGCCTCCTGCAAGTGAGGCAAATGCTCTACCACTGTGCTACACTCCTTGCTCCAGTCTCTGAAAAACAAGTGCTGTTTATTCCCTTTTGCAACCTTCAATTCTTTTTGCCATGTAACAACATATTCACAGGTTCCACAATTTGAACACAGACTCCAGTGAGGAGCCATAATTCTGCCCACTGCCCAGGGAGGGCAGAAGTCATAGTGGGCATGTGCAGCTGGGAGCTTCTCCGAAGAAGGGCTGACTGGCCAGCATTTAGAGATAAAGGTCAGGGGAGGGGGGGGATGGAGACATGGGACACCAGAGGCAAGGAGGAGCCAGGTGCTTTAGAGTTCTCTTATGCCTGCCTGGGGACCCCAATTTGATTTCTAGCAGTAATAGGGAGCCACAGCAGGCTCGTAAACAAGGTCTGAATGGCAACACAATGTAAGCTTTGTGTGAAAAAAAGCAAGCTGTGGATGGGGGGGAAGGATGGAGCTAAAGTGGCAAGAGGTTGGAGGCCTGCCAAGCTGGGATTAGGGGATGGGCAGAGGCCTGGCAGAAGGGACGCACGGAGGACACTGAGGCCTCATGCTGTCATGGGACACCGCAAGGCCCCGGTGGCTGACCCAGGTTGGAAGTGGGCGTCTACCACTTCCTAGCCGTGTGCCTGGGGAGAGCTCAGCCTCTCTTCCTGGAAGTTTGCATAAGCGGAGAAGCCTGCAGGGGCAGCTGGTACCATAATCCCCCTGTTCTCCAGCAGCCTCTCCGCTGTCTTCCCAGCCCTGGGGCTCACATGGCATTTGGCACGTCAGACACGTTGACATCTCCACTCTGCCCCCTCCTCCCAGCCTGCCACCGAGTGTGGGCGGGGCGCAGGGTGCCAGCGAGGGCTGCTCCCAGGAGACAAGGTGACAGCCCAGTGCCCCAGGACCTGGCCAACTGCTGCTGCCCGGGCTGTCGCTCTCCATGGCCCACAGGAGGACACTGTGAGTGACACTGTGAGCGACTGACTTGCCTTGAAACGACCCCAGTCTCCAGGAGCTGGAACCGCTGCTGGAAGAAGCTGGCCCTGGTGTTTGCAGGCAGCCCTCACCTTCTCCAGCTTTCTCAAGTTCATTGTCATCTCACTGAGCTCCTTTCCCCGTCAGCCCCCTGGGGTGTGGCAAATAGGATTCAATTAACTACAGCTTCTGGGAAGCTGGGGATTGCCTCCTTAGAGTCGCTCCCCCTGTACTGGCATCCTCCTCCTCCTGCTAAGTAGAAGCCCCAGGAGAGATGTGGGGGCAGGCCAGAAAGGTGGGCATTTTGCTCAAGGTCACAGCTAGGACATCTATTCACTTCTAATGTCCCATATTCTATAGCACAGGAGACCTCGCTTGGGTGGGAGGGAGTCCCCGAGGGTCAGATGTGCAGAGAAGGAACCAGAAGACCTGGAGGACACCTGAAGAACTGGCCACAGCAGGCCACAGGCTCTATTTCTCGGGGTTTCTCTGCAAAGGTCGCTGCTGGCTGGCTGCTGGCCTGCTTAGGTCCACCAGAACAACACTGGCCCCTGCGCATCCTCAGTGCTGGTCTCTGTCAGTCTCCATTCTCCTCCCTCATTGATTTAGGCTCTGCAGGGTTCTTGCTCCAGCCATGTTGGAGCAGACATGGCTGGCGCAGGGGCTGAGAGATGCTTTGCCTGGGGTACTATAGCCTTTTTTGTCATGAACGTCTGTGATGGGTCAAGAGAAGAGCAAGTCTCAGCTAAAGACTGGACTCGGGCTGGGAAGGTGGCTCAGTGGTAGAGCGCTAGCCTTGCATGCATGAGGCCCCTGGGTTCGATTCCTCAGCACCACATAAGCAGAAAAAAAAAGCCGGAAGTGGCACTGTGGCTCAAGTGGTAGAGTGCTAGCCTTGAGCTGAAGAGCTGAGGGACAGCGTCCAGGCCCAGAGTTCAGGCCCCACGACCGGACCCCCAAAAAAACAAAAAACAAAAAGACTGGACTCAGAAGCTGGGCACCATGGCTCACACCTGTAATCCTAGCTACTCAGGACGCTGACCTCTGGGAATTTCAGTTTGAAAGCCAGCCCAGGCCAAAAAGTCCGTGAGCCTCTTATCTGCAACGAACTAGTAAAACAAACCCAGAAGTGGAGCTGTGGCTCAAGTGGTAGAGCACCAGCCTTGAGTAAAAAAGTTCAGGGATTGTTTCTAGGGCCTGAGTTTAAACTCCAGGACTGGCACAAGAAATAACAAAGGCGGGCTGGGAAGGTGGCTCAGTGGCAGAGTGCTTGCCTTGCATGCACGAGGTCCTGGGTTTGATTCCTCAGCACCACATAAGCAGAAAAAGCCGGGAATGGTATTGTGGCTCAAGTGGTAGATCTCTAGCCTTGAGCTGAAGAGCTGAGGGACAGCACCCAGGCCCAGAGTTCAGACCCTGCGACCGATAAAAAAAGAAAGAAAAAAGGAAAGGAAGAAAGAAAGGAAGGAAGAAAGAAAGAAAAGAGAAAGCTGGGCGCCGGTGGCTCACACCTGTAATCCTAGCTACTCAAGAGGCTGAGATCTGAGGATCACAGTTCAAAACCTGCCCAGGCGGGAAAAGTCCATGAAACTCTTATCTCCAATAAACCACCAGAAAACCTGAAGTGGCACTATGGCTCAAGTGGTAGAATGCTTGCCTTGAGCTGAAGAGTTGAGGGATAGCGCCCAGGCCCAGAGTTCAAGCCCCATAACCACCAAAAAGAAGAAAAAAAAGAAAAAAGAAAAGGAAGGAAGGAAGGAAGGAAGGAAGGAAGGAAGGAAGGAAGGAAGGAAGGAAGGAAGGAAGGAAGGAAGGGAAGAAGGGAGGGGGGAAGGGAGAGAGGGAGGGAGGAGGAGGGAGGACATGAGGCATGCAGGACAGACTTGGTTCAGCCAGGAGCTGGACCCATCTGACCCCTAGCCTGGAACAGATCTGCTTGAGATTGAGAAGAGATCCTGAAGAGCTTGGGTGGTAACTGCCTAATGCACTTGCCAGTGTATTAGGGTCCCTATAGCTGTGGGAGTCACCCTCCCTTTCTGCTCCTGAAGGATCCTTCCAGGCACCTGGTCAAGTGAGGGCTGCTGTCAGGGGGTCTGGACTGAGGAGGGGCAATTTGCTGTCTACCTGGTGTGTGAAAGATATGAGAAGTGGATGCCATTCGTGGACATCCACACCCTCTTTCCTGTATCTGGTAACCGATGCCTCTTTCTTCTGGGAACACGGTCCTGTGTTTCATGGATGGGGCCCAAATGCTCTCATCCTCCATCCCGCACAGCATTATGGGAGAAGGCTGACAACACAATGTCCCCTACCCTTGGTGAGTGGCCGGTCCCACTGCCATCCTGTTGGGATGTTTCATTGGCACTCTCGTAGGTCCTGTGTTTGGTGTGGACAAATCCCCTCACAAGCTGGGTGCAGTGGCCAGGCCTGCGACCCACACCTATAGTTATTTGGTCTTTCCTTGAGTTCTATGAGTTCTGCTGATTATCTTACACTAGTTTGGGAAGAGAACGTATCAGTTACACCTGCAGGAGTGGTGAGGGAGAAAGGAGGGAGAAGAAAAGGGAGAAGACTGAGAACCTGCCTCACAGCGGGGAAGGCTTAAAGGACTCTGACCTTATCAACAGATGAATCCATTCACCAGTTCACCGCTGGAATGAAAGGTAGTGGAAACTGTAGGAGGTGTGGCCTAGCTGGAGGAAGCGGGTCCCCAGGGGTGTGTTCTCGGAGGCCCTATTTATCCCCGACCCCTTAGTGCGCTCTGCTTCCTGGCCACCAGGAGGTAAGTAGCTCTGCCCTATCTTTGGCTCCTCCCATGATGCACTGCCTCCCCACAGGCCCCAGTGAGCCAAGAGATCATGAACCGAAACTTCTCAAACTGTGAGTACAAGGAAATCTTTCTTCCTGTTAAGTTGTTTACTTCAGGTGTTTGAAGGTGGGTTTACACAGATGTGTACTAGCCAGGCCTCTGTGTTTTGAAGGATAGAAAGGCCAGGGGTAGTGTTGTCTGAAGTTTTGTTGGCCTGGGGGCCATATGTCACCGAAATGATTGGCTCAAGGAGTCTGGAAGTTGGAGGCTGGAGTCATGGTGTGGTGGATGTCCTCTTTCCGTGGTTTCCAGACGGCAGCTTTCCTCAGCTGGTCCCCCTCAGAGTGTGTCTGTGTTCTAATCTTGTGTAAGGACACCATTCATACTGGATTTGGCCTGCCTTAAGGACTGTATGGTAGCTTAATTTCCTATTTAAAGTCCCTGTCTGCAGCCGAGTTGGGAGCCTCTGAGATGTATGGAGGGCCCTGTGAGGAGGGAGGAGTTGGCATCAGCTCATCCCACTCTGCTTGCCACTCTGCTTTCTCGGAGCCTCGTCATACCCTGCATTTCAGGGTATGACAACACCCAGCAGGTTGAGAAGGGCCAGACTGACATTAAAGAGACGGTGGATGAGCCAGGTGCTGGTGGTTCACGCCTACAATCCTAGCTACTTAGGATGCTGAGGTCTGAGAGAAATCTGATGAACTCTCACCTCCAGTTAACCAGAAAAAAAAAAAAAAGCTGGATGTGGAGGCATAGCTCCATTGAGAGAGTAGCAGACATGAACAAAAAGCTCAGTGAGGCCTTGAGGCCCCAGAGGGAGCCCCAAGGCTGGCACATACCCTCGGAAAGACCTTATCTACAGTCCCAAACCTGTTCATGGAGTGTGCTTGGAGAAGCTGCCTTCAGACAGACACTCGACAGATGTGGGACTCTGCCTTTAAGGAGACGGGGTTGTTCATCTGTCTGGGCTGAAGGAACAGGACCTTGCCCCAGCAAATCCAGCTGTCCAGACAATGTCATGTGAGTGAAGTCACTACACAGGCTAAGCTGTGTGGCCCGTGTCCTCGTTGCCACATTCAAAAGTCTATAGATAGTCAGTGTGAGTGAGAATGAACTGCTGGGTGTCAGGTAAAGTTATAAAACTACAATCTCATCTTGCAGGGTGGATGCGGTAGTTCATGCCTGTGATCCCAGTGCTTGGGAGATAGACAAGGATCATGAATTTGAGGCCAACCTTTGCGACTTAGTGAGACACTGTCTCAAAACACAAAAACATAACTGCAAAAGACATCTCTAGTTGGGAGCTGGTCACTCATTCCTATAATTCTACCTACTCAGGAGGTTTGTTTTTTAAATCTCTAATTAATGACCCAAAAACTAAAAGTGGAGCTGTAGCTCAAATGGTAGAACACCAGCCTTTAGTGAAAAAGCAAATGGACAGTGCCTAGGCCCTGAGTTCAAGCACCCATAGTGGTACAAAATCAAACAAACAGGAAACAACAACAAAACCATCTCCACAGTCACATTCTGAGGCCCTGGGATTAAGAGTTCAACATATGAATTTGGGGGACCATACATAATTCAGCCCATGCTGACTGTGGAGCAGCTGGTGCCAGTAACACCTCCATTTCCTGGGGTGTAGGTCATCTGGGGTCCTAATGCTATTCAGGAGGAAAGACCTAAAAAGGCCAAGGACTTCCTGCCCTTCGTGGGAAGGGGCGGTGCTTCATGAAATCCTATTTGCTTGCAATGAGAAGCATTGACTTGCTCTTGACTAGATGGTACGTGTCTATGAGCAAACCCCACAGGGCCCAGGGTTTCCAGAGAAAAGCCTTCCTCCTTCTCCCACAGCCCTTTTGTACCCTGGCTGCCTGGCTGCCCTCCCCAGAGATGGGTGTCATGCCAGGGGTTTGGTCTGCTCCCGTCCTCTGCCCTTCCCCAATGTGTGCACAGTTCGGTCCACACCCTGGCCTCCGGGGTGTCGCTCCTCAGTGCAGGGAGAGCCGGAGCAGGGTAGAGGGGAGGGGGACATGCCATGATTCCCTGCCAGATAGCATCTTTGTTACCCCCAGGTGAGGGTGGATGCCCAGCCTGCAGGGAGCAAGTGCTGAGTCGTTATTTCTTGGGGTAATGCTGGGGGAGGATAGGACCAAGACTCACCCAAGGGTATTAGGAGCTGAGAGGAGCTAAGGGACAAGGTGGAGCTTTCTCCCACAAGCAGGCTTGTTGAGGTGCTGAGAGAGTGAAGGAGCAGGTGGTGGCCCCGTGTGCCTCTGCTCTAAGTCCCCTTTTACTCCAGCATCCTTTTTGAGCCTACTTGCCCTCTTGCCATTCTCCCTACCCAATAAACGCTGTCCAAGTCTTTGCTTTGGACTTCCCTGTCCAGCCTCCTGCCTCTGTCCTCTGCCAGTGCCTCTTCTTTAGCCTACCTCTGTGAACCTGTTTGGAGATCAGCAGCTGACCCTCTGATCATAGTGACCAAGGTCCCCAAGAGGACCCAAGTGTTTCGGAGCAGCAAGCAAATGGTCTTTCTCTAGCCCCAGTTGGTCAAGATATAATTGATCCTACCCATGTATTTTCTACCTGCCCACTTATCCATCTATCTACATATCCATCCATCTACCTACCTGTTCACTTAATACTCACCTATCCATTCATTTACCTGTCCTCTCCCTTCTCATTTCCACCCACTGATCAACCTATGCCATCCACCCATCACCTATCTATCTACCCATCTATCCATTTAACCATCCATCTATTCATTCATTCACTCCACTCTTCTACCTATCATCTGCCTCTCCATCCATCTACCCATCTAGTGTTCCACCTGCCCATCATCTACACTCATCTATCATCCATCATTCCATCCATCCACCCATCTATGTTTCCATCTAACTGTCTAGCCACATATGAATCATCCACCCACCCCAACCAACCAATTACCCATCCAACATCCATCCATCTACATCTGTCTATCTACCCATTCATCTGTCCTCACTTGCACTTTGTACCAACCAGGTCCCAAAGGCAACAGCCATGAGCAACACAACCCAAACCTCTCTCTATGTAGCTGATGGCAATCATGAAATACCTGCATTGAACCCAAATGCCATAAGTGACCACCTTGCTCTGGTGAAGTAGCCTTTTTGAAAATCATGCTCCAGGTTAGGAAGACAGACAGTTTTAGCATGACAAGTAGTCAAAGAGTGAGCCTGTTTGTCTTTGGGAAGTTCTTCCTAGAACCAGACTTCAGTGTTTGCCCCTGATTCTCCACTCTCCAGCTGTGGGGGAAATGGAGAAAATGGGGCACCCAGGAACTGCTCCAGGAGGGAGGCTCTGTGGTCATTAAAGACGTGACCCCAGCTGGGCATGGGTGGCTCACACCTGTCATCCTAGCTACTCATAGGCTGAGATCTGAGGATCCCAGTTCAAAGCCAGTCTGGGCAGGAAAGTCCGTGAGACTCTTATCTCCAATAAACCACCAGAAAACCGGAAGTGGCGCTGTGGCTCAAGTGGTGGAGCACTAGCCTGTGTTGAAGAGTGGAGGGACAGCGCCCAGGCCCAGAATTCAAGCCCCTTGACCAACAGCAACAAAAAAGAAAAAAAGAAAGAAAACGATGTGGCCCTGTCCCGTGAGGCCCTGCCCTGCGGTTGGAGCAGACAAATGAGGCATCTGCCCGCTGTGTGGGGGTGAGAATCTGGGAGTGAGAGGGAGAATGGCTGTCATTTGCCATCTTATCTTCATTAAGAGCTAGTTGGTAGCCAGGTGCCTTTGGTTTGCCCCTGTAATCCTAGCTACTCAGGAGTCCAGTCTCAGCCTTGGACAGTCTGCTGTGCGACTTTGGGCCCTGCTGCCTCCTTTCTGAGTGTGAATTCCTCCTATTCTCAATGGGTCCTGGGCCTTGTCGTTCCTTTGATCCTATCTGATTCTGGTATTGGTGCTGGGTTAGGTTAGGTCTGGGCTCAACGGATCCATGCATCCTCTGTGAATAATCATGTGGGCACAGGACAATGCGGGTCCTTAAATTGCTTGCAATGTAATTGTTCTCCTGGGCAAGAAATGTCTCTCTAGGTGCTGCTGGCTCCATTCCCAGCCGTGTGTGGGTGGCCGGGTCTTGCATCGTGGTCTGTGGCTAAGGGGCCTTCATGGAGAGGGAACAGTGGTGTTGAGCATTTGTGGAGGACATGGTATGGGAAGCCTGGTGAGGTGTGGGGCTTCAGGGCCTGGAGGAGCAGAGCAATAGGAGAGAGAGGGAGAGAGAGAAAGAGAGAGAGAGAGAAGGTAGCAAGGATGGGAGGGTGGGAGAGAGGGAGGTAACTAAGGATGGGAGGATGAGAGACGCAGGATGACAGGTTTTTTTTCTTTTATTTTTTTGGTTGGTCATGGGACTTGAACTCAGGGCCTAGGCACTGTCCCTGAGCTCTTTTGCTCAAGACTAGTGCTCTACTATTTTGAGCCACAGCGCCACGTCTGGTTTTCTGGTGGTTAATTGGAGATAAGAATCTCATGGACTCCCTTGCCCAGGCTGGCTCTGAACCTTGATCCTTAGAACTCAGCCTCTTGAGTAGCTAGGATGACAGTGTGAGCCACTGGTGTCCTGCTTAGGTTTTTCTTTTTCTTTTTTCTTCTTTTTTTTCTTTTCTCCTTCCTTCCTTCCTTCCTTCCTTCCTTCCTTCCTTCCTTCTCTTTCTTTCTTCCTTCCTTCCTTCTCTTTCTTTCTTCCTTCCTTCCTTCTCTTTCTTTCTTTCTTTCTTTCTTTCTTTCTTTCTTTCTTTCTTTCTTTCTTTCTTTCTTTCTTTCTTTCTTTCTTTCTTTCTTTCTTTCTTTCTTTCTTTCTTTCTTTCTTTCTTTCTTTGTTGTGGGGCCTGAACTCTGGGCCTGGGCGCTGTCCCTCAGCTCTTCAGCTCAAGGTGAGCGCTCTAAGATTTAAGCCACAGCGCCACTTCCAGCTTTTTCTGCTTATGGGGTGCTGAGAAATGAAACCCAAGGCCTCAGGCATGCAAGGCAAGCACGATACCACTGAGCCACCTTCCCAGCCCTTAGATTTTTCTTAAACTGTGTGAAAATACTTGTTTCTCTTTAGTGACTCCTCCCCCATCCCCGCCACTTCAAAAATAAGTTATGAATTCTCTGGACAGAGTTAATTAAAAATAGGCAAAAAGCCACTCTCATGACATCAAGATAAAAAGCGGCAATCAGGCAGCATTCATTGGGTGGAGTGGCTAAGTGAGCCTTGGAGAAAGCGTGACAAATCCTGGTAAATAAATACTCATTTCTTTCTTTCTTTTTATTGTTGTTTACCAGGAGTTACATAAAGAGGTTACCATTTCGAAAGTCAGGTGTGGCCACCAAGGGAGAGTGTGTGTGTGTGTGTGTGTGTGTGTGTGTGTGTGTGTGTGTGTGTGTGTGTGTGTGTGTGTGTGTGTGTGTGTGTGTGTGTGTGTGCACTAGGTCCTGCTATGCATCTCACAGGGCAGTGTGTATATGGGTGGAGGTTGTTTTCAGTTTTTGCTATTATTGGATGCTTTGTTTTGGCAGACACATTCA
Organism: Dipodomys merriami; assembly: GCF_024711535.1. NCBI lineage: Eukaryota > Metazoa > Chordata > Mammalia > Rodentia > Heteromyidae > Dipodomys > Dipodomys merriami. The sequence goes on from NW_027206590.1 coordinate 4,308,744, forward strand.
AGGTAGACAGAACGGAAGATAAGCTCCATGGAGGTTAGTGATCCTAGGATTGTCACCTCCCCCCGATTCCCTTGCCCTTTCTCCTGGGTTTCTGGGCATCGAAAGGCATGGAGACATAGAAACACCTGTCCCTCTGTGTCCCCTGAGGCTGCCATGCCCCGCTGGCTTCCTATGGACGGACAGACTCACCTTGGAGAATTGGCTGTGGCCGCCGCCTCCGCCCTGGACAGCACACATCCCGGAGACAGCAGGGCTAGGGGACATGGGGAATTTGGGGAGCCCATGCACTTTCCTGAGTTGGGGCTACTACGCTTTTGGCCTTTGGGATCACAAGACCTTGGGCTGTGCACGCAGGGAGGAAGGCAGGCCTCAGCCGCCACCACCATGAGGACTCCTGACTGGACTGAGGAGGAGAGCGAGGCCTAGGAAGGGGGGTCACTTCCGCTCAAGGCCATTGTATGGGATCAGCCAGAGGACTGGAGAGTCCAGGGCCTGAGCTGTGTCCAGCCTGGGGTCCAGCCAGTGTTTATGGAGCTCCTGCTGATGCACAGTGCCTTGGGCTCCCCCTTGACAATGACAGGGATCTCTGGTACATTGTTTCTAGCTGGCTGGGCCACTTCTTTCCTGACCCTAGGACCTGCCCAATCCCAGGTCTCCAAGTTACTCCAGTCCCAGCCAACCTCCGTCCAGGCCCTGACCCCCAACCCTCAGCAGAAGTGTGTCTGCGTGTCATTCCTCCCCCTTACTTCTCCTGCATTCTTTCTTCTCTTCTCTTCTCATAAATCCTCCCCCTGGGGCTGCCGGCCAAGGGGCTGAATAAACAGGAAAGGAGAGGGGCTAACTCACACGGGCTCTGGGAAGCTTTCTGACTCTGGAGACTGTCACCAAGGAGTCCGGCTGGCCTGCCCAGCAGTCACAGCTGCTGCCCTGGAGGAGAGGGCCCGCGGGGCAGGGGAGCATTTTGGGTCAGGGTAGGGGTCAGGTGAGCTGGCCTCGACGCTGCACCCCTCAGAGTGAGGCTGAGGAAAGAGCTGGCTTCTAGTTGAGTTCTGCTGTGTGTTGCCCCATGCAAACCTCACCTTCTCTGAGCCTCAGTCTCCCCTCTTGTGGGAGAAAGGGAGTGGACTCCATGTGGCGGGACTCTGAGGAGGGAGCCTCTGGAGGACACACATAGGGAGGACTCTGAAGGCCCTACCGGGCCCTGGGAATGAGTGAGCAGGTAGCCACAGTTCCAGACCCTCAGCTCAAGATGTCCTGGCTCCAGTTTACCCAGGGCTGGCCATGTGACTTAGACTCCGAGCCCAGGGCCGGGAGAGGCAATCTGGCCTCCAGTGGGAGCAGTCTTTGCTGCTAACATCACTCCTCAGTCGAGCGACAGACCAGGGAGATGGGGACAACAGCCATAAATAAGAGTGCAGTGAGCAGGGCGCCAGCGGCTCAGGCCGCTCAGCTACTCAGGCTGAGATCTGAGGATCACAGCTCGAGGAAGGAAAGCCCATGAGACTCATCGCCAGTTAGCTAGCAAAAAGCCACAAGCGGAGGCGTGGCTCAAGCGGTAGAGCACTAGACTTGAACACAAAAGCTGAGAGACGATGCTCAGGCCCTGAGTTCAAGCACTAGGAGTGATATCACACACACACACACACACACACACACACACACACACACACACACAGAGAAATGGAAGGAAGGAAGGAAGGAAGGAAGGAAGGAAGGAAGGAAGGAAGGAAGGAAGGAAAAAGTAAGCATATGGTAGAAGGAGAAGAAGAAAGAAGAAGGGGTGGAGGCCAACAGACAAGGTAGGTGGCAGGGCAGGCCGGGCTGGGTGGCAGGGCAGGCCTGGCTGGGCCTGGGAGTGCTGTGTGTACTTCGGTGGCCTATGATTGCACCCTGGGGTCCCCAGGGAGGAGTGTGAGCCCCTGGGTGGGGCTTAAGGCAGTGAGCGCAGGTCCTGGCCACCAGCCAGAGCCAGGGTGAGCTCCACGTGGGGCCTGGTCTGCAAGCTCAGAGACCTATGAGACGTGCTGGGCACCTGTGGGCATGCCGCTGTCCCTCTCTGGCCGGAGAACCCTCTGCAGCACTAGCAAGGGCAGCTAGCTTTTCCTAGGCTACCTGGAGAGGTGACCAGCCCCCCCCCCCACTCTGTCTGGGCAGTATGTCCTGGGTCCAGGTTAGCTAACCCCTCAAAGGTGGAGACTGAGGCCTGCCTCCCAGATAGCATACCTTCCAGTCAGCTCAGACGCCGGAGCCATGAGCCACAGGCTGGGGTAAGGGGGCTTTGACAGCGTGGGGGACATGAGGCAGAGTCCCAGGAGGGGGCAGTGTGGCCCTGTGGTGCCCGGCCCCTCAGCAGGGTGAAGTGGGGAGGACTTGGGGGGGAGGGGGAGAGGCTGTGCCAATCACTTTGGGGGCTTGGTGTTCCAAGAGCTGAAGACGGGGTGTTTGAAACACTGTCTTGCGCAGACAATGTCACAAGAGGAATGGTGTGAGAAGGCCACAGAGGACAGGGACCAGACACTAGGGGCCATTGTCTCTGCCTCTCTTGGGTCCTCAAGAACGGAGGCCCAGCCCTGTGGCCTTGCTGTCCTCTGGTGACAGAGGCCCGCGGCCGCTCAGGAGGCCGTGCAGAAGCGAGGTGACAGGTGCAAGTTCTGCTGGGCCTCCATGAGATGTGGAGCAAGAGCCTCCTCCCTCCCCCTTCCCCGCTCTGTCCCCAGACAACCCGACTCTGTCAACAGAGGAGGAGGGGAAGTTGGCATGGCTGGGACAGGAAGAAGCCTGGCTCGGTGACATTAATGGGCACCATCATAAAACTCTGAGCAAACCCAGGCTGGGGCTGCTCCCGGACCAGGGCGGCGTCGGGCCAGGGTGCATATGTGAGGGGCGGTGGGCTTCTTGCCTGGAGACCCCAGAGCAGCACCTGGAAGGGGTCATGGATGCTGACTGTGTGCAGGGCTTGGGCGCTGTGCGGGGTGCTGAGGATGAAGAAGAGTTAGACACAGTCCTGTCCCGGGAAACACGGAAGATGAAGGCAGAGGCCAGGCGAGGTGGCGCAGGCGCATTCAGAGCGCATTGAGTGTCTCAGGGAAGGCGACCTGCGGGGGGAGGGGGTGGGGGGAGGGGGTGGGGGGAGGGGGGAGGCTTCCAAAGGGAAGTGTGTGTGTGTGTGTGTGTGTGTGTGTGCGCGCGCGCGCGTGCGCGCACCTGTGCTGGGGCTCGGCCTCAGGGCCTCGCACTCATACTTAGATTTTTCTCTCAAGGCGCTCTACCATTTGAGCCTCACCTCCACTTCTGGCTTTTTTTGGTGGTGGATCCAAACGCCTTGCCCTGCCTTGAAGCAGCCCCCCCCTTTTATTTTCTCTGGCTTTTCTGCCATCTCCTGCTCCCCTCCCAACACAGGCGTCTCTCAGTCCCTCAAACACGACAAGCAGGCTCCATTTCATGGCCTCTGCTCAACCCATTCCTATTTCTGGAAGCCTCCCTGCCTGCACGTGGCCCTCCGAATCCGCTGCCACCTCCTCAGGGAGGCCTTTGGGACTGCCCCGACCAGAGGGGCCCTTCTGCTCCCAGGCCCACTGCTCCCTGTGCAAAAGCGCACCACACCAGTGGCTCACGCCTGTAACCCTGCCCACTCAGGAGGCTGAGATACCACGGTGACTGTTTGAAGCCAGTCTGGGCAGACAAATCCAAGAGACTCTTTAATTAACCAGCAGAATGCTGGAAGTAGAGCTGTGGCTCCAGTGGTGGAGCATTAGCCTTGAGCGAAAAGCCAAGTAAGAACGTGAGGCTTTGAATTGAAGCCCAGTACTGGTGTATGTGCGTGTATGTGCGTGCGTGTGCGCACGCACACACACACACACACACACACACACACACACACACACATACACACAGAGTTCATTGCAATTAATCACTGAATGGCTCATTTGTCTATGCAATTATTTTTGTCTCTCTGCTACTAGATTGTCACCGAAAATATAAAAGGGCCATATGGTGCTCCAAAAACTATTTGTGGGGATTGGACACGTGGCTCAGACAGTAAAGCACCAGCCAATGAGCAAAAGTATCAGGTACCAACTTTGAGTCCCAGTCTGGGACAAAAAAAGTAAAGAAAAGAAAAGAACTATTTGTGGAGAGTCAAGCGCATGCTTGCTGAGTGAGTATCTGAAGGGGACAATGGCTGCTCTGCCTTTGGAAGGTTGAACAGGAACCCGGAAGGCAAAGAAAATATGTGCTTAGCATTAATAACACAAAGCCTGAGGCTCAGTAGCTTCATTTGTTGTTTACTCAGCAGTGTTGGAAGAGGTTGTGTGATGTTGGTTCTGCAGCTCACAGTGTCCTTAGTCACCTTGATTCTCTAATTGTTCCACACTGGCTCCCTCAGCCTGTGGGTCCTTGTCTTTAAGCCTGACACTTCATGGTCACAAGATGGCTGCCACTGCTCCAGGCATCATATCCTCACACAACAGTATCCAAAATAGGAAGGCAGCAAAAGAGCTGTCTGTTCCTCTGTCTTCTGAGTCCATCAGAGAGGGAGAGTTCTTTACCTTAAAGCACAGTGCCTTGGCCCAGACCCTCAGAGGTTCCTTTTCATATTATTGTTGCTCTCAACTGGACTGCATGAGCACTTACCAACGAGCAGCAAGGACAGAGACTATGATGATTGCTGCAGGCCAGCTGGGATCATCTGGGTTGTGTGGAATTCAAGCCTAGAGGACTTGTGGCTCTGCCCACCACTGCTTCCCCAGTGCCTGGAGCGGCACCCGGTGCTGTTGGTGAATGAATGAGGGTTGGCATGAGAGTACACCAGTGAGGAATGAAGGAATGAATGAATGAATGAGTAGGTAGGGTGAGCAAAGGAGCAAGTGAATGAATGAGTTTAAGGAGTGGGTTGAGCGGGGTGAATGAATTGTGGAGGAAATGGGTGAGTGAACAAATGAGGGAGAGATGAATGAATGGCATCCTTGCCACGGTCTAACGGCCGGGCAGCGGTGTGTGGGGCCCTGGAGCCCTGAGTGTTAGGGAGAATCGCATTCCAGCACAGGCAGGAAGAGGGTGCAGCCCCCCTCACCCTTGGGAGGCCAAATCTCAGGGAGGAGCCCCGGCTCTCCAGAGCTGCTGGGAAGTGAGAGTTCTGTGCAGGGGTTAGAGCTATGTCAGAGGCGGGGGGCGGGGTGGGGGTGTCTTCAGGTGTGATCTGGGTGGGCATGTGACATGGACTTGGACTTGAAGACCTGAGTCTTTTTTTGGTCAGTCACGGGGCTTGAACTCTGGGCCTGGGCACTGTCCCTCAGCTCTTCAGCTCAAGGCGAGCGCTCTACCACTTGAGCCACAGCGCCACTTCCGGTTTTCTGAGTGGTTAACTGGAGATAACAGTTTCACAGCTTTTCCTGCCTGGGCTGGCATTGAACCATGATCCTCAGATCTCAGCCTCCTGAGTAGTTAGGATGACAGGTGTGAGCCACCGGTGCAAGTTTCTGGGTCTTTTTTTTTCTTTTCCTCCTGGGATACATTAGCTGGTTGAAAAGCAGGCTCGGGGCTCCCAGAATTGATTTTTTAACCTGAGGAGAAACAGACACAGAGAAGGTAAGTCACTTCCCCAAGGTCACACAACAAAGTAATCACAGACGGGATTTGAATCCAGGCCTGGATCCTGCTTCAGTCAGTCCTTTGGTGTGTGTGTGTGTGTGTGTGTGTGTGTGTGTGTGTGTGTGTGTGTGAAGGCTCTGGGATGTGAGAATCTGGGCGTGAGCACACTTGCAGTGTGCCTGTCCCGTGCCCACTCTGGCGGTCTGAGCTTCTGAAAGCCCATCCTGCCATCTTCCTTTGTGTGGAGCAATGGAGGGCCTTGCAGCTGGCTCATGGAGACGTGCCGGCTTGCTCAGCGTCTTTGTTACTCCAGGGCTGTGCGTCTGTCCGTCTGCTGTAGGGCTGGACCACCCATCCTGACACCAGCTGCATAATAGTGTCGTGGGGAGAGGCCGCCATCTTGCCTGCATGCTTCACATGGGCTCTGGTTCCCTTCAGGGCTGCCCAGCAGGGTGCTTGAAGCCTGCTAGTGACCCCAGGCCGAGCATGGCCAGCAAAGGGGGACTGTTCTGCCCAGAAGGGAGGAGTGGGAAAAAAAGAAAGTTCCAGAACAAGCCGGGAGGGATGGGTATGGTGGGCGTTGCTGGCACATGGCAGGCTCATCCCTTACGTTCTGTCCCCAGACCCAACAGGAGGTCCTCCCTGGGGAATCGCCGGGGGTGTGGGGGGGACACAGGGCTCCTGGGAGAAGCAGGCAGCAGATGGCAGAGGCAGAGAACAGACGCAGGCGGCGGCGGGGGTTTTCGTGGGCTAGTACTGCCCTGGCTCCTTGCCAGGCATGGCTTCTCCTCCTCCACCTTCCTGTTTCAGGGGAGCTGTGTCCCCCGCTATCCCCACCCAGCAGCCAGGCTTTCCATGTGGGGTGGGCTGTGCCATCTGCTTCCAAAGGCACAGCCCGGTTCCCATTGTCGTAGGATTGTTAGGACTGTCCCCAGGAACCCCCCCCCCCCCCCGCCCGCCCTGTCTAGAGAGACTGAGGAAGCCTGGTGCCTTGGCTGTGGCTCACGCCTGTCATCCTAGCTACTCAGGAGGCTGAGATCTGAGGATCATGGTTGGAAGCCAACCTAGGCAGGAAAGTCTGTGAGACTCATCTCCAATGAACTACCAAAAAAGCCAGAAGTAGAGCTCAAGTGCTAGAGCGCTAGCCTTGAATAAGAAAGCTAAGGGATAGCGCCTAGGACCTGAGTTCAAACCCCAGTACATTCTCTCTCTCTCTCTCTCTCTCTCTCTCTCTCTCTCTCTCTCTCTCTCTCTCTCTCTCTCTCTCTCTCTCTCTCTGTCTCATATATATATACACCCACAAATACAATAATAAAACAGAGACACCTTAGGGCCTGATTTCTCTGAAGGATGCCCAGTGGTTTTTCTCTCTCGCCCATCTGTGTCCCAGCTGGCAGGCTGGTGACTCAGTCTCCCTCCCGTAACCTCCTGGTGAGATACTGGAGGTGGAGATTTGGGGGCTGCAGTCCCCTTGTCCCTTTCCTATCTCTCTCCCTTGGCGGGTTGTTTCCACATCTTGCCTTTGAGTTCCACAAGTAGGCCAGCGCGCCCCATGTTCGTAGCCCTGCTGAGCACCAGTGCAGTGTGCTTGCTGCTGCTTCCTGGGTCTTGACTCTTGGCCACGCAGGTCCCTCCAACCCAACCGGAGCATGCCTGGCCGCTTGCTGCCTGGGCCTCCAGCCTCTCGCTCCTGGAAGCTCTTTCCCACGTGTCTATCCACACCACGGAGCTCCCAGGGACCTGGCGCAGGCCTCCTGTTAGTGAGTACCTAGAAGACACTGGAGTCAGGGGGGTGGAAGTCTATGATGTCCCTGCAAGCAATCCGATGTCCTAAAGCCTAGCACTGCTGGAAACATGTTACCACAATGCTCACTTCTTTTGCTCTGTGTGTGTGTGTGTGTGTGTGTGTGTGTGTGTGTGTGTGTGTGTCTTGGTACTGGGACTTAGGCTCTCTCCCTTAGGATCTGCAAATCTGCTACGATTGACCTGCCCTTGAGGTTTTGAAGCCATTCATCACCTTCGGGCTCCTGGAGAAGGTCAGGCAGTCTAACCTGGATTGGGAGGAGGTCAGGGTTTCACAACTCTTGGAGAATTCAGTTCTCCGAGGAGGGAACACACGTGGAAAGGAGAGATGGCTTTCTCTACTGTCCCTGACCCCAAGCGGTGAAGAGTCTCGGTGCACCAGCCATGCCCCTCTGCCCCTCCCACCCTCCAGCCCTCTGTAAACCCAGTTAGGTCCTGCCAAAGCCAGCTGTCCACACCCCGAATCCTCGCCCCTGGCTATGCTCTGCCCCAGGCACAATCCGGCCCCAGGATTCATCCCTACTCAGGATGTGCCCCCTGGCCTCAGGCATCATGTCTAACCATCCCGTCTGGCTCCTCGGCGGCAGTGACGCCTCAGCCTGCTCTGCTCCGCCATTTGTCACACTGTGGGAGACGCAGCAGGCAGCCGCACCTCCCCGGGAGGTCCTGGGGTTGAGTCAGCAGCTGTGACTCACGGGGGCCACGAGTTGCAGGCCTCAGATCTTCTCTGCGTTTTAAGGACTTAGGGCAGTGTGCCAGGAGACAAAGATGAGCACATATTTATTTCCCTCTCCCTCCAGAGCTCCATGATCTCAGTCTCCCGAGCCCCCAAGTTTGTCCTCATCTGCGTGGACCATGGGGGAAGGGGGAGGGGGCTGGCCTCCTCAGGAGGAAGAGGCCTCCGGGCCTCCATCCACATCCCTCACTGTTCTCCCGGTGGTGCTTTGGGGACTCCTTGTGGTCCCCCAAGGCCTCCATAACTGTCACCCTGTCCCCTCGGCTTCCTGTCCCAGCCTCTGATAAGAAGCTGCTGGCTCCCGTCTTACCTGGCCTGGCCCAGACAGCCACCACCCGATGCCACCCACACCTCATCTGATCTTCCCCGAGCTTCTATCACGCAGCCCTGGCTGTTTCCTGCCAAGATCTAGATCCAGTTTCCACACCTTCTCTCTTACCTGGCACTGCTGCCATCTTTCAGGTCCTTTCCAACTCAGGACTGTACCCGTGGAAGATCAGGTCACCCCTCTGCCATCCCCAGACAAATGGTCTCCTTTCCCTCCCTATCTCCCTCCTCCCAACAGTCCTCCTCTTATCCTAGAGCTGAGCAACCAGCACTAGCGGACCAGGCAGACACCCCCTCTCATGGGGCCAGCAATGGGTGTATGTGTGTGGGGGGAGTGGACATGCCCACAGGATGCTAGGACAGCTGTGAACCCCAGCTTACAGTGCATGACTCTGGGCCAGTTCCTCTGCCTCCTCCCCCACCCCCACCATTGAGTTGGTACCAGAATCACCATCGCATCGTTGTAGATGATGCTCCCAGACCCGCAAAGCCTCCACTGTTGGCTACTTCTGCCTGCATCCTGCAGCTCCAGCCTCCTTTGTGGACAACCTGCCTCCAAGCTCTCCAGGGACAGGCTTTCAATGCTACCACACCCTAACACGACACTCTACCACCCACCCCTCCATCCAACCCCTCTACTCCCTCCTGTCTCCTTGCAGTCTCTCCAGCCTCTGCATCGATGACAGGAGCTCTGGGCTGAGCAGTGGGTAGCAAATGCTCAACTCTGTAAGGAAGGTGTTACATGCCTTTGTCCTACTGATGAGAAATGGGCACAGAATGGTCAGTGGTGCCTAAGGTCATACAATTCGGAAGAGAAGGAGTTGGAATTTAAAGCCAAGAATTCTGGTTATTCTTACCTCATACCACCCAGCATCCTGCCTCAGTTGCCTACTTCTGTACCTTCATCCCACCTGACTCTACCTCCAGGACCCCTCAACAGCGGCCCTTCCCTCCCACCATGGACTGCTGCTGACCACACTGCTCCCATCATGCACCCTGCTGACCACACCACTCCCATCATGCACCCTGCTGACCACACCACTCCCATCATGCACCCTGCTGACCACACCACTCCCATCATGCACCCTGCTGACCACACCACTCCCATCATGCACTCTGCTGACCACACTGCTCCCATCATGCACCCTGCTGACCACACCACTCCCATCATGCACCCTGCTGACCACACCACTCCCATCATGCACTCTGCTGACCACACTGCTCCCATCATGCACCCTGCTGACCACACCGCTCCCATCATGCACCCTGCTGACCACATCACTCCCATCATGCACCCTGCTGACCACACAGCTCCCATCATGCTCCTCTGCTGACCACACTGCTCCCATCATGCACCTCTGCTGACCACACCGCTCCCATCATGCTCCTCTGCTGACCACACTGCTCCCATCATGCTCCTCTGCTGACCACACCACTCCCATCATGCTCCTCTGCTGACCACACTGCTCCCATCATGCTCCTCTGCTGACCACACCACTCCCATCATGCTCCTCTGCTGACCACACTGCTCCCATCATGCTCCTCTGCTGACCACACTGCTCCCATCATGCACTCTGCTGACCACACTGCTCCCATCATGCTCCTCTGCTGACCACACTGCTCCCATCATGCTCCTCTGCTGACCACACCGCTCCCATCATGCTCCTCTGCTGACCACACTGTTCCCATCATGCACTCTGCTGACCACACTGCTCCCATCATGCTCCTCTGCTGACCACACTGCTCCCATCATGCACTCTGCTGACCACACTGCTCCCATCATGCTCCTCTGCTGACCACACCACTCCCATCATGCTCCTCTGCTGACCACACTGCTCCCATCATGCTCCTCTGCTGACCACACTGCTCCCATCATGCACTCTGCTGACCACACTGCTCCCATCATGCTCCTCTGCTGACCACACTGCTCCCATCATGCTCCTCTGCTGACCACACCACTCCCATCATGCTCCTCTGCTGACCACACTGCTCCCATCATGCTCCTCTGCTGACCACACTGTTCCCATCATGCACTCTGCTGACCACACTGTGGCTATAGTGGTGGCTGTGGCCCTGTTCTCACACACAGTCCACTAGAGAAGGCCAGTGGAGGTCCAGGCGATGCCCCGCTGGGTGAATGCAGGAGCACAGGGGGCCGTCAGCCCCAGGCTGGGTGCTCAGAGCATGTAACCCCACTCAGTGCTAAAGGCGCAGAAAGGGAGGCATTTACTCACAAAGGGGGGCAGCAGGGAGCTGCAAGGATTCCCTGTGGTTGAAGTCAGGATTCTGGAGGCTGATGGTGAGGCTGGAAGAGTAACATAACCATAGGGCAGGTACTGGTGGACTCAAAACATTGTGGCCACTGCAGGAGAAAATGGTCAGGGCCAGAATGGAGAGGAGAGTTGAGTAGGATGCTGTACAATGGTATTATCCACTGGAACAAGGCCTGGACCACACTGTGTCTGCAGAAGGGGAGAGCCATGATAGACTCGGGACCAGGCCTCCTGATGGGCTCCTTACACCCGGGGCCTGACCTCTCTGGGTTTGCTCTGGGGGCGTCCTTGGATCTCACACTCTAGCCTTCCTGTCCTGCTGGCAAGATCTCAGCTTTGCAGGCTGCGTGGGGAAGTTTGTACTGTTGGTTGGTGGACAGCAGAGAGCTACAGCCAGCTTACCCTGGAGGATGCTGGGGTCAGGTGTAGGTGTTAGAAACCCTGACCCCAGCCCTGGGACGCCTGGGTGAGAGTTGGGGGGCGGGTGAGATCCTGGGCTTTGAGATGTAAAGAAAGCAAGCCTTCCCCAGAGCATCCATCCTTCTCTGCTCGCTGATCCCTAACCAAGCCACATCTGTAGCAACCAGTCATCAGGGTATGTTCACACTCCATACGGTTCACCGTGACTAGTATCTTTGTATTCACACACCTGAACTCAGGGTCTGGGCGCTGTCCCTGAGCAGTTTTGCTCAAGGCTGGCACTCTACTGCTTGAACTAGAGTTCCATTTCCAGCTTTTACCCGTAACGAGAGGTAAGAGTCTCATGGACTTTCCTATTTGGCCTGGCTTTGAACCTCGATCCTCAGATCTCAGCCTCCTGAGTAGTTAGGATTATAGATATGACCACCAGTGCCAGGCTGCATGTCTGATCTGATTCTTTAACAGATGTCCAGCTCTCTCTGAGTGTCAAGCTTCAGGTCCATGGGCTCTCACGATGGCATGACACTTGGAGATATCACCGCATCCTTAGTATCTTGCTCAGACTCTGGCGCATAGTAGGTGCTCAGTAAACACCAATTTAATAAATAAGTTCTGAATAAACAAGCGAATGCTCCCTGCTGGGGTATAAGTAGAGAAGAAGGGGGCGGCATGCAGGAATGCAGAAGCCATAGTTAGCAGTTTAGATGACAGTCCCAACTCCCCAGCACCCACTTTGAAGAATATCTACAGAAAGGCAATTTTCAGGAATTCTAAAATAGTTAATGGGCTGCAAAAGACCCTCAGGCATTCCAGAGAAAAGCTTGGCAGGGATCAGAGGCTGCCCATTTTTTGGAATTACTCACCCAGCGTTGGCAGCCCCCTCTTGGCACAGTGGACTAAGACCTGGATCAAAACCATGTGCTAAATCAAAGCTGGAACAAAATGTACATTTCCAATCCTGGGCTCATCTCACTGTTGATAATAATATATGTTTGGTTTAAAAAAAAAACCCACACATATACCAGTCATGGTGTTGCAAGCCTGTAATGGAGAAAGTTAGGAGGATCATGAGTTCAAGGCCAGCTTGAGTTACCCAGGGAGACCTTGTCTGAAAAATAAACAAAGGAATCAAATGTATTTTTGCTAAATTACAAACTGATCAAGCTTCTCTCTTAAACACTTGGAAACCCATGAAACGGGAAGCTGAGGTAACACTCAGGGCATGGCCTGGCCCTCTGTGGTGGCCTCATGATATTGCTCCTCCATCCTGCCTCAATTTCCCCATCTGTACAGTGAGGTGAATAACTCCCACCCACTTACCTCCATCATCTCTCAGTTTGTGGCAGGGATGTGGAGGTGAATGGGCACTGAAGGCTGGATGGTCTTGCATAAATCAGAATGACAGTCAAACCAGGTGGTTTTCCAAGCAAGGAAACTGAGGTACTGAACTCCGTGGGTGACTCAGGGATGGCATTGGTTCTTCTACATTCTCTGCATTTCTCAGTTCCGTTGTAGGACTTGAACTCAGGACCTAGGAACCGTCCCTGAGCTTTACTGTTCAGGGTGAGTGCTCTACCACTTTGAGCCACAGCTTCACTTCTGGTTTTCTGGTGGTTTATTGGAGATAAGAATCTCACAGACTTTCCTGCCTGGGCTGGCTCTGAACTGCAGTTCTCAGATCTCAGCCTCTTGAATAGTTAGGATTACAGGTGTGAGCCACCTACATTGAATTTGATGGGCTCAGCCCATCATTATGCTTCAGGTTATGTCATGTCAATCTGACCAATGAATGGGATGCTTGCATGTTGGGCACCTGCCTCTCATCCAATCAAGTGCGAGTAGAGGTCATGTGAACTTCAGACAAACTTTCCAAAATGCTTTGGAATAGTAATCCCTGGGTAGAGGTGTTCTTGTGGCATTCATTATTATTATTATTATTGTTAGTGTGTGTGTGTGTGTGCTAGTCCTGGGCTTGAAGTCAGGGACTGGGTGCTATCCTTGAACTTTTTTTTTTTCTCAAGGCTGGTACATTACCACTTGAGCCCACATCTCTACTTTTGGCTTTTTGCTGGTTAATTGGCGATAAGAACCTCCTGACATTCCTGCCCAGGCTGGCTTCAAATTGGGATCCTCCCAGATAAACTAGGATTACAGGCATGAGCCACCAGCCCCTGTTGTGCTACTCATTTTAGCAATGAAGAGACAGAGGCACAGAGAGGTAACTTAACCGATGCCTTAGACCTAGTAAAACGTACAAGCTGGGCTTCAAATCTCCATACTAAGCCCCTCGTTCTGATCACCAAGTGAGAGTACCGCATTTATTTGCTGGGCTTGTTCTGAAAATTAGATAAATGAGTCTGAGTGTAAGCATCTGGCACAGACCCTGAGCGTGAGCAGAGTTTAATCCATTCATGGATTTGTCTTTTCTCCCTCCGTTCCTCTCTCCCTTCTGGCTTGCAGACGCTGCTGTCTCCTCAGCTCCAAGCTCTCCTTCCTCCCTCTGCTGGTGTTGTGCATCCGCAAAACCTCTTTGCACAATGAAATCAGTGCTGAGCTAAGCCCCGCGCTGTGGAGACTTGTCCCTTTCTCCAGGCTGGTTCTACCCTTCTCCCTTTCCCAGAATGTGTACACATACCTGGCAGAGGTTGGCTGCTCCAGCTTTGTTCTCCTTTGCTGCCCTGTGGCTCTGCTCCTGCTAGCCTGTCCAATACCAGAGGCTCAGCTTCCTCCCCACGACACTCATTCGTACCCCCAAAAGATATTCATTTCCTAGGGTTGCCGCTCTCACAGTTGGTAATTTTATTTTTGTCCATCCAGTTTTGTCCTTTCCCAGAATGGCAGGGATATGTCCTTGGGCAGTGATCAGCCTTTTGTGTCTGACATCTTTCATTCTAGTTCCTTTTGTCACTGAATGAACTGATTTTTTTGTTATTGTTCCTGTTTGTGGCTGAATAGCATTTCATTGTAATAGACATACTATCATTTATCTGTGTACTAGTTGGTGGCTGATGTGGTTGTTTCTGGGTTTGGGGTAGTTATGAGTAGGGCTGTTGTGAATATTCCCATAAGAGTCTTAGTGTGCACATTTCATTTTTCTTCCCTGAATACAATTTTGGCACCAGATGATGCATTCATGTCCAATTTTGTAAGCAACTCCTGCTGGGATGACTTTTTGGTTAATGATCCATATTACTGGGATGGTATTTTGGGAGATTGTACCCCAGGCTTGCAGGCTTGCCAGCTTTCTACAGGTGCTTTGTAGTTTTGTTGGGTGAATTGTGCCAGTCAGCTTCCTGCTTCTTTAACCCATCCCTAAGATAATGAGCTTATAAGGAGAAAAGGCTTATTTCAGACCAGACATCACTGCATTCTTAGCATCTTGCCCAAACCTTGGGATATAATAGGTGCTCAGGAGAGACTGGCATCATGGCTTTGGGCCTGCAGCAGCACATAATAGAGAACCCTGAGGGAGAGGAGCTTTATAGAAGGTGGGACACAAAAGGAAAGGAGAAGAGACCAGCAGCCCTCCATCCCTTCCAATGACCTAACTTCCTCCCCCCGGGCCCACCTTGTAAAGGTTTCATAGTCTCGTGGTACTGCGAGGGGCTGGGGAACCAACTTTCAACACGTGGGCCCTTGGAGAACATTTCAGGTTGGAACTGCAGCAGGAATGATAGCTTCCTGTGTCATCTCTCCCAAGGATATTTGCATTCAAACCGGAAGTCAGCAGTCCCGTTTGACAAGAACTGTCTGAACCTCAGGTCAAGGGTCTGGCTTTGTTCTTCACTGGGAAGTGAGTGTCTCCCCTGTGCCGGCAGGAGAGAGATGCTTGCTAGGCAGGGTGAGATGGGGGAGAGGGCACTCATGTAGAGTGCCAATGCCTTGTGTTTGCTGCAGATCCCCTAAGTACTCTGGTACCCAGAGTTCAATGAGGAAAATTGTCCCAGAGGGGAGGGGGTTCCAAGTTGGTCCAAGCTAACACCCAATGCCTCTTTCAGTTGTGCTCAGTCCTCAGGGGCTCCCCGCTTCAACACCACTTCTGCCCTCGTGTGCAAAACGTTCTCGTGTAGTCAACAGCAGGGGGGCTGTGGGGACAGTGTTGCACCCAGTGGGGCTGGAGAGAGGACTCAGGTTTCTGTGAGAATGTCTTCCTTCCTCCTTCCTGTTATAAATATGCTCTCCAAGAACCACAGGACTCCACAATTCTGTGGAGACACAAAAATAAAGGATTGTCTCAGCAAGGCAAAATTTACTTCTGCAGAAGGGTGAGCCATTGGCCAAAAGTCTGGCAAGCAAGCACACAGAGCAGGCAGGCTGCCTCTCTTTTATCCCTAACAGCAGCAGGCCCCACCCCTTAGCTCCGATTGGTTGAGCTCAGGTTCACAAGCTGCTCCTGATTGGCTAGTTTGAATAGGGTAAAATGTATTTACATAAGGTGAGTTTGAAATAAAAGGAACGGGTATCCAAGTCATCTGAAAATATCCCCACCAAACTCTTGTTATTTCTTGAGCCAAGTGAGGTGTGTCTCAATTCATCTAGAAAAGAAACCAGTTGAAGACAAAATCCTTACCTTTCAACCATCGTTCCTTATCTCAAGGCAGGTCCAAGCCAAGCCAGGCCAAAGCAGGAACTTCTAAGCAACACGCTTGGAAAGAAGAAAGTTTTTCTCACACGCTTCACCCCACCAGGTCCAGGCTCCCATCTTCTCCCAGGGAGATGGGTGACTCAGCACCCTACCGCCAGCATCTACTCTGTTACCTCCTGTCATCTGCTCTCCTCCCTCCGCCCAGGGCTCCCCTGTAGATTTTACTTAGTTAAATTGGCAAACACATGGTTTGCGAATTGAAAGGTACAAAGGGGCAACCCGTGGGAAGTCTTCCATTTTCACCCCAGCCCTCAGCTTCCCTCTTGAAACTGACTGGTGTGTTATTTCTTCAGATGATTCTGTGTGCATGGGAAATCCGCAGATGGATGCAGTTCTTTCTTTCTGTTTTGTTACACTTCTCCTATATACATGATTGGACTAGACCCTCCAGTGCAAATGAACCTTTTCTCTTTATAACTTCAGCACCTCTGGTATTTTAACACAGCCACAGAAAGCTGATGCACATGGGGCTTTACCCACTTTGGGTTTTTCCACCGCTTCACTCCATGCCTGGAATGACCCCTCAGGTACCCTAGTCCAGATTTCCACTGAAAACAACTGCTTTCTGTAGAAGGCTTCCAGAATCTTCACTGCTAGCCCAGGGTGGTGGGATGGGCCCTCGGGCTCTGCCATCAATCTCTCAGCACTATTATCTGCTTTGATACTTGGATCTGTCACGACCTGGGACGGGACACCTTCGTGGTCCCCTGTCACTCATCTGCAGCCTTGTGTCTGGCCCAGCTCTGTGGAGCCTGAAGACTGGCCCAGCCACTACCACTGGCCCAGCCTGACAGGTGCGGGGCATTGTGGTTAGTTCTTTGTATTATCTATCCTGGGATGTTCACCGAGGCCCAGGTTGAAAGCAGAGGCTCCAAGCACAGTACGCCTCTCTCTGCCTGCACCCCTCCCTGCCAGCCCTGGGTATTTGTTGAGTGACTGACTAATGAAGGGAAGAGAGAATTAAAAGCAAAGTGACACAAACTCTTGTTTTATGGACAGGAATATTGAAGAAGTCCCCTCTATCCAGGTGACAGAGATGGGTACAGTGCAGAGCCCGACTGGGGGTCTGGATGCTCCCCACTGCCCTACTTGGCTCCCCACCACATGCCCCTAAGCTAGGAACCTAGCGCAGCCCAGCTCCCAGGAGCTCCCCCAACCACCCAGCGCTTCCCTCCTCCTGGGAGGTGAGCTTCGCATCTCCAGTGCTCCTGGCTGTCCTGATTCAAGCCATAACTCCTTCTTTCCCTCTTTTCTGTTCTTCAAAGTTCCTCCTCCTCCTTTTCCTCTTCTTCCTTTTCCTCCTTTTTTGGGGGTTGATCACGGGGCTTGAACTCAGGGCATGGGCGCTGTCTCTGAGCTCTTTTTGCTCAAGGCTAGCACTCTACCACTTTGATCCACAGCGCCACTTCCAAATTTTAGTAGTTAATCAGAGATAAGTGTCTCAGGGACTTTCTTGCCCCAGCTGGCTTGGGAACGCGACCCTCAGATCTCAGCCTCCTGAGTAGCTAGGATGACAGGTGTGAGCCACCAGCACCCTGCACCTATTTTCTTCTTTTTCTCCTGGTACTAAGGTTTGGCCTCAGATCTCCTGCTTGCTAGGCAGGTCCTCTACCACTTGAACTGCAGGCCCAACCCCTCATCATTCTTGCTGCTTTAGTTTATTTTTTGATAGCTTGCTTCTCCTACCTAGTCCTCTTCTTTAGGCCACAGGCCTAGCCCACCATGCTCAGCTTGTTGGTTGAAATGTGGGGGAGGAATTGGGGGGGTGGGGGGTAATCTCAATAACTTTTTGCTCAGACCAGTCTCAAACTTTTTGCTTATTTTCAGCTCCCAAGTAGCTGGGATTAAAGGCAAGGGCCACTACATCTCACTCTTGTCCTTTCTTCAGTACAAGATCTCTCTGTTTTGGTACTTCCTTCCTCAGTGGAAGACAGCTGGAACCAGTATCTTTTGTCAATACCTACCAGTACATCTTCTGTTGATCAAAGAGGTCTATTTTTGTAGCTTTTTCCATCTTGGAGTTGCACTGCGGGACGGTGTGTTTCTTCCCACATTCTTCACTCTGGGTGGGTGTGAGCTGTCCTCCTTTTAGAGATGAAGACCCGCAGAAGCCACTCTGGCTGGGACTGTGTCCAGCCGCCCAGAATGAGTTGTGACCTGTCCATCGGAGCTGGGGAACATTTTTTTTTCCTTCAAGGGCCTGGTATTGATGTTTATGTTGCTATGAAAAAGAAAAAAAAATAAAGCTCCTAGATTTATTGAATTTCCACTGCTGTCTGCAGTTGCCTTGGCATGGCTAGACCAAATGAATAGCCTTTTGCCCTCCCTTGGAACTGCCCCCTCTCCTTCCCCTTAGTCGGTGATTGGTGCAGGAGAGAGCATGTGACCTAGTTCTGGCCAATGACATGTAAAGAAAAGAAATTTCTCTCTGATGGAAGAGAAGGGATATTGAGAGAGAAGGCAGCCTTTGGGGGAAAGGAATAGAGATTCACTCCTTCTAGCTTAGGATACTGTGTGTGAGGATTTGATATCCAGAGCTGTGGCAACCATTTGGTGAGGTGAGACCAAAGGCTTGAGGACACCAAGAATGGTCACGTGGAGAGAGCCTGGATCTTCCTCCTTTGAGAGGAAGTGAACACTCGTGTCCTTCCAGCCAGGCAGCCATTGATGTAGGTTCCCAAAGCAGGTGCCCCGTAGACACTCAGTATAGCCCCATGAAGGTGCTGGGTGGGAAAGGCCATAGGAATTGCAGGCGGAGAGGCCCAGGATGGTCATCCAGATGTGGACTCCTGACCCCACCCCACTGCTGACTTCTGTTGTCTCCCTGGTTATGCGACCTGGAGGGGGTGGAGAAGCTTCTCCTAACCATGGCTCACCAGCCCCCTGAGGCTGGGGGCGGGGGGTGGGGGGGGAGCAGGCACTGGCAGTGATGGGTGGAGAGTGTTTGGCGGGGTGGTGAGTCAGCCAGAGATCAGACAGCTCAGAGTCTTTGTTCGCTCCTCTTCCCTGTTGTCAGCCATCCTTCATGGTGTCCCACTTTCAGGGTGTATTTTTAGTGGAAATAAACTCGCACAGCTCAGCCTTATACAATTCCTAAGGGAGTCACCTGCTGACGGGGCGGGGGGGGGGCGGGGGGGTGGAGGGGGTGCAGCACAGGCATGTGGCAGCCGCCCTCTCCCCTGGCCGGGTCACGGGACCCAGGGGCTCAGGCAGCTGGTGGGCTGGCCCTGGGGGGGGGGCGGGGAACAGGGCTATTTCTAAGCACCTGCATGGCTGCAACCCGGGGTACAGAGAGCATGCCTGGCCTGCGACCCAGAGCCTCCACGGTGGTTGCTGTTCACAGGGAAAAGGGCCTCAGAGCTGGCGATCCTGGTTCTGGGCAGTCGGCACCCCCTTGGCAGGTGTTTGCTGAGCACCTCTGTGGGTTTGTACGCGTGGAGCAGGAGGGGCCGGGACTGCGGTGTTCCTCACTGAAGTAAGGAAGAAGTGAGGAGGTCAGGTGTCCTGGGCACCCATTGTGCCCAGGACAGTCAATCCAGACCCAGGGCGAGGGCTGGACCCTCATCCACCCCATGGAGAACAGCCCACCCACAGGGCCTGGGCATTCATGAGACCACCCCCAACCAGGGACTGACATGATAGAGGAGGAGGTGCAGAGTCTCTCTAGCTGTGGGCTGTTGGCACTCCAGTGCCCCGGGGGCCTTCCAGGGTCAGCTTGTCCTGAAATGGTGCCCCATCTCCTTGCCTGCTTACACATCCCTCCTGAGTACTGGTCCCCAGGCCATCTGCCCATGACCCGTCTCCAATGCCACTTCCAGAAGTGACCAGAATCTTCACTGGTGGGAATGAGGCAGAGATGGCAGCTGGGCTGCAGGAGGCCCTTCCAAATGGAGCAAAATAGATGACATGGAGCCAGGTCCCTGTGGCTTACGCCTATAATCCTAGCTACTCAGGAGGCTGAAAGCTGAAGATCCCAGTTCAAAGCCAGCCCAGGCAGGAAAGCCCATGAGACTCTGATCTTCAATTAACCACCAAAAAATGGAGGAATTGTGGCTCAAGTGCTAGAGTGCCAGCCGTGAGTGAAAATAGCTAAGGGATAGTACCCAGGTCCTGAGTTCAAGTCTTAGTACTGACACAAGAAAATAAAAGGACATGGGTATTCAGTGCTCAACATCAGCCACTACCTGTGTGACCTTTGACCTGTGAATCTAGCTCAAGTTCTATCAAACAGGTCATGTGACCTCAGGCTTCTCCTCATGAAATCACTATAGGGATTGGATTGAACTCTGTGTATGTATACATTTATAAGACAGTCTTAGAATCTGGTACATAGTAGGTGCTCAGTTAAATGCTCCTCTGGACCGTGAAGTTCTTCATTCTATCTTCTCTGATAAAGTTTGAAGGGAACAAACAGAATGTTGAGCGAAAACGGGACTCCAGACCATTTTGGTGGGGCCTTGCAGTTGGCTCTGGGTTGAATGGAATGGTCTTTAAGACCCCTGTTAACTGGGCACTGCTGGTTTACACCTATAATCCTAGATATTCAGGAGGCAGAGATCTGAGGATTGCGGTTCAAAGCCAGCTCAGGCAGGAAAGTCTGCGAGACTCTTAATTCTAATTAATCATCAGAAAACAGGAAGTGGTGCTGGGGCTCAAAGTGGTAGAGTGCTAGCCTGGAGCACAAAGAGCTCAGGGATAATGCCCAGGCCCTAAGTTCAAGCCCCACAACCAACAACAATAACAACAAAAAAGACCCTTGTGATTCTAACATGATGAGTGTCAGAGCTATGGGGGAGGAGGGACAAAGGAGGGAGGCTGACTTCTCGTCCTTCTGAATCTTAATTACAGCTCCCCCTCTATCTGCTCAGCAGACGGACACTGAGGAGCTGCAAACTCTGGGGAAACCCCCTCTACATTGCAGAGGATGGGGCCACAGCCCCCATCCAGAAGTCCCCGAGGGCTGGTATCTAGTGGCTGATTGCACCCTCCAGGGTCTGGCAGGCAGGCCCAGGGGTTAAAGTTGTTCCCTTTAGCCACATTTGCTAAGGCTCGGGTTAGTTTCTGTAGCATCCTTTTCTGTTTCATCTTGTAAAGATTCCTGTCTCAGAGGTTGTGAGTCTATAACTGCGAGCGTCTGCCATCTGACTGGCTTCTGAAGAGGCCCCTTTGGCTGTCACAGCTGATGGAGAAGGGGGAAGAGGAAAGGCCACATGCAGAGGGGACCAAACCTGTGGGAAGGCCTTGCTTTAGAACAGTCTACTCTTAGGGTCTCACAAGAACTACATTAACTTTTTCCAAGAGATGTGCCAACACTCACCTCTCTCCAATGGCCTAAAGACCTCTCCTGAGGCCCCTCCTCTTAAAGGTCCACCATCTTAAAATACCAGCCTGTCTCTGACCCCTGGGAGATATAGCCAACCACACCTACAACATATCAGCCTCAGTGTTTCCTTCATCTTGGAGTAGAGCAGACCACATCAGATCCTTATTGTAGCACAGTAGCATGTGCACAAAGAGCTAGACTCTGATACTCTGTAAGTATACAGTCAGTCCTCATGGCAACTCCTCTCACAACAGACTCCTTCCGCGAACACACAGAGCCACTGCAAATTGCCCAAGGTCATATCATTCTTGGGGCTGTTGGCTGTCACTCAGCCTCGAGTTACTTCTCAACTCTGGCTCAGCTTGGAGAACCCTCTGGAAAGCCCCATTTCCTGGCCCCTCCCATTAAGCCTAGTGGAGACCCACTGAAGGAACCTCCTTCCTTGCTTCGGTAGCAATCTCAGCAAAGGTCAGATCTGTGACTCCCGGGTGCCCTTAACGGACTCCTCACAGGCCCCTCATGACCTGTTGCGGCTGCATCTCCAGGCTGGGCTGGTGCTAAAGATGGTCTCTTCATCTCTGTCCAGGTGTAGGGTCTGATGGTCTCGTAAACTAGGTGGGTCTGGGGCTGGGGTGATGAGATGCTCCTACAAGGAGCAGAGACAGAAATGTGCTGATGGAGAGGAGGCTGGGGGGACTTTGTCCCTCTGGGGTGGTAGCATTTGTGGGTGAGTTTCCTCTGTTCCCACCCACTAAGTACCAGTAGCTCCTGCTTTCCCACCACGGAACAACCAAAATCTCCGTATGCAGTTCTGCATTGTCCCTCGAGTGGTCTAAGTTCCCTGAGCGACTGGAGTGGGCTGGCAGGCCTCCCTCTTTGGGCCTCCTTCTTTGGGCCTCCCTCGGTGGCCTCCCTCTGCGGGGCTCCCTCTGTCTCCAGCCTTGTGACTGTCACTGCGTCTGTCTTTCTACCTGACTTGGGTTTGTCTGCTTGTCACCCACACATATGACACAAACAGGAACTTTTTTTTTTTGCTTTCCCACAGGCTTATTTGTACTTATTGTTTGTGCAGTTTGGGTAATATTTTGACTTTTAAGAATTCATACTTCAACTGCTGAGAATGTTGAAGAAAATCTCAGCTTCTGCGCACAGCGTCGTTGGTGCATTCTGTTTTGGTATGGGCTCTGTGAGTTATTCATTTTGCTGAGGGTGGCTTTTAGGCTGTTCTGGGAGGGGGTGGGCATTCATGGGGGATTTCCCCTCTCCCCTCCCCCACCGAAGGAAGGCCTGTCTCCTCAGCACAAAGGAAACTCCTGCGCATGCGTGTATGACACAGATTTGGTTCTGGGCCAGTCATGGCCAGCTCTGCACAGGTCCTCAGGGCATCTGCGGGTCTTGTAGGAAGCAGCTGCTTGGATAGGTCTATGGCTAGACCCTTGAACTTGGGTCTCTGGCAAGCTTCCAAGTGAGTTGATGCGGCTAGACTGGAGATCACCTTGTCTTCATAGGATTGTTCTACCTAATTTAAAAATCTCTTGCATCGCAACAGTTTAAAAACCATGCGTTCAAGCCAGGCGCCGGTGGCTCATGCCTGTAATCCTAACTACTCAGGTAGCTGAGCTCTGAGAATGGTGATTCGAAGCCAGCCTGGGTGGGCAAGCCCATGAGACTCTTATCTTCAATGAATTATCCAAAAAGCTAGAAATGGAGCTGTAGTTCTAAGTGGTAGAGTGCTAACCCTGATAGCACCCAGGCCATGATTTCAATTCCCAGGACCAGCACAAAAATAAAAAATAAAAAAAAAACCATGTGTTCTGTGGGCATCTTCATCCCAATGCATGGTTCATTCATTCATTCATTCATTCATTCATTCATTCATTCATTTGACAAAAAGTGTCAGGGTCTGGCACTGAGATCCCAAGGAAAAGAACACACCGCCTTGTCATCCAGCAGTTGACATTCAGGTACAAGAGGGGACAGTGACAGATACTGAACTGAAAACTCAATGGAGGGCAGACAGTGAGCAAGAAGATGATGTAAAGAAGGCAGGAAGAGCCAGGCTCTGGTGGCTCACGCCTGTAATCCTAGCTACTCAGGAGGCTGAGATCTGAGGATAGTGGTTCAAAGCCAGCCTAGGCAGGAAAGACCGGGAGAATATCTCCAATAAACCACCAGAAAACCAGAAGTGGCACTGTGGCTCAAGTGGTAGAGCACTCACCTTGAGCTGAAGAGCTGAGAGACAGTGTCAGGCCCAGGGTTCAAACCCCACAACCGACAAAAAAAAATGCAGGAAGGGGACAGAGAGAGGGAGGCTATTTTAGAGAGAGCAGGCAGCCAAGGTCCTCTCCCAAAGGGACAGTCACAAAAACTGAAGATGAGGTGGTCAGGGGGCGGGGCAGACGTGGGGAAGAGCAGTACAGGTTGAGGGGACATTGCGAGGACAAAGGTCTGGATGAGGGACAGCCTCATCATGGAGTGCCAGTGCTTGGTGAACAGCAGGGGGGGGAAGGGGGAGTAAGGCAGGAAAAGAGTCTCTCCATCCTCCCACTGATCCACTGAACGCTGGTATTACAGGCATGTACCACGGTGCCCGGAGGCTTCTGATTTTAAAACAATTGCCCTGAATCCCGTGTTGCAGGTATCCCCAACAGGGAGGCCAGGAGCCCAGCTAGAGCATTGCTGTCATCCGGGTGGGGAGGGATGTGGCTAGGCAGTGGGAGGGGAGGGGAGGCGACAAGTGGGCGGGTTTGTAGGATTTGTTCACACTGGGTATGTGGCCTGAGGACAGGATCAGAGTGGAGAGAGCTCTGGGCATGCAGTCTGGGTGGCCAGGTAAGTGCTGGCTGGTTAGTAAGAAGTCCTCAGGGAATGGGGTGTGCCAATGGTGCTGCCTTCTGCCAGCAGATACCTTTCGGGGTGCTACTCAAATAACAGGCATCATGGGAGAAGCGGCTTGGCACGCAAAACCAAATACTCAGATAACCCCACTGCTTTGGAGCCAGATGTCTGCTTTACAAATCACTAGAATGGGAAGGAGCTGAAGAGACAAATGGAGGAGACTCTGGGCTGTGTCGGCAGTGAACCCTCTGTGGGCTTGTTCACATAACACAGGGGACCTGTGGAATAGTTCGCAGGCCTCCGGGCATCGCGGCGGCTCCAAAGTGTTGGCCTGGGGTTGCAGAAGCAGTGTTTGAGTACTTAGCGCTCATGGCTGTCAGGGTTGGGGGATTTTTGAATATTCTTGGCATTGGTTTTCCCCTAATAGTCAGTAAATCCTGTTTCAAAAATGAGCTGGAAGCCTCCTACCTCTTGAGAGCTTCAAAACTATTAGCATGAGGCAAAGCATGGTAGTGCTTACCTGTAATCTCTGCTACTGGGAGTAGGATCATCATCTGATACTGACCTGGGCAACCCTGGCCAAAAGAGTAAAGCAGAAAAAGACGGAATCAGCTTTTAAACGTGTGCCGGTGTCCTTAAAAGGCCCTTCTGCCACCTGCCATGTGGCAGGCCCTGGCACTGGCCTGGCCCTGGGCACCATTTTTGATGGCTGCACCCATCTCCAGAGTTTCTCTTTTCTCTGGAACAAAACAGCCCAGAAGCTGAAGGCTCTGCCCCATTGTCCTGGCTCTATTGCAGGGCCCTGGGAGAGATGCCTGACTTGCTGTCCCTTAACTTTGCCATCTTCAGGGTAGAACTAATATTAACATTCTCCTCAGGGAGGTATGGGAGGATTAACTGAATTGATCTCCCTGAGAAGCACTCAGGCCAGCACTTAGTATGGGCAAATGCTTCTGTGAACACTCAGCAGGTACCGTATCATATGCCATGGGCTCATATGTCACCTAACAGAATTGTCAAAGTTTTGTCCAAACACAGGCTGCTTTCTCCCTGGGAAGGGTTTAGATTGGGCTATGAATGGAAACTTCCACAGAGGGCTTTGGGTTCGAATCCCAACTCTGTCATTTTCTCTCTGTGTGACGTTCTCTGGGAGGTCCTTCCATCTCAGAGAGTCTCTGTTTCCTCATCCAGGACGAGGGGCTGAGGGCAGTACCTCCTTCCTGGGGTTGTTAGGATGAAGCATCCACACCAGTGATGGCCAGTGGAGAGTCGCCTGGGTGCTGGCCCTGTCCTCCATATCAATCCACAGCCCAGTGAACAGTACCCAGGAGTGGCCAGCCCAGAGCTGTGGTGTGTCGACCCAGGCTGGGGCAAGTTCTCCATGCTGGGAAGATTTGGGTGGTGGTGGGGGGGAGTTCACACCTGGGGAGGATGTGAGCAGGAGGCCTTGTAGAAGGCACCACAGATGGGAGGCGGTGGGGGAAAGCCCAGGGCAGCCCCTCCCAGGTGCAGAGGTCCCAGCCGGAGGGAGCCGGTGGGAGGGGAGAGGAGGGTGAGCAGAACAGAGGGCGGAGACCCTGGGATTCTGTTAGTAATAGTAAAAGCATCTTTCCCTTACACCCAGCCACAAGCATCCCAGGGGCAAAGCCTCTCATTGCTCCCATTTTCCAGATGAGGAAACTGAGTGCGTTCAAGCCAATGCCTAATTGGTGCCACGGCCTGGACTGGAACTCAGGCCCACCTGACCCTCATGCAGTGATAACCAGCGTGGCCGCAGACACTGGCAGCCCCGAGCATGGCCAGAAGCCGGGGGGAAGGTTCCCTTCCTCCCTCCCTCTTTCTCTTCCCTTCTTGCCTCTCCCCTCCTCTTCTGCTAGCGGCCAGGCAAGGGCTGGGAAACTCTCAGACCACTGGTAGCCCTGGGGGCTCTGGCACCCAAGGCCTATTGGGGCCAAGTGTCCTCAGACCCCTCCCCCAGCCCTCCCTGACAGGGGCTGCACTGGTGGGGATGGGGGTGGGGCGGGGTGGGGAGGGAGGGGAGAACCTGTCCAATGAGCGGGCCTTGCACCTCTCCAACCCTGGTGTGGTATTTTATGTGCTAGGAATGAGAAAAGCCAGCGTTGCTATGGAGACTGCCACCCCCTGCCCCCTCTGCCATTCTCTGTGGGAAGTTTCTGTGTGCATGTGTGTGGGGTTCAGCTGTACAAGACGTCAGCATGCAGAAGGGCAGCTCAGAGGTGGGACCCAGGAGGGGATCTTTGGGGGCTTCTAGTCAGGGCTCTGACGGTGGGGCTGCAGGTGAGGCGTGACTCTGAAGTGGGGAGGGACATCTCGGCACCCAGTGTAGTGAGCTAGTGAGCTAGTGATGGACAGTCGCACACACACTGGGAAGTCACAGAATGGTTCCCAAATGCAGGTGGATGGGCAGAGTGGGCATTGTTCACCCACCATGCCTGTCTCACCACTGCAGCTGTCCCCAGCCTCAGTTTCTCCACTGCTCTGGTCTCTGACTCTGCCTGGTATCTCTAGAGCATTTAGGTGGGCCGAATAAGCCTCCTTGGCCGGTGAGGGAGAGAAGCCACCAGCCAGGCGGAGGGAGGGGCCTGGGACGGGGCCTGATGGCCGGGTGCTGGCGGTGCCCAGCTCTGCACCGGCGGGGCAGCTCCTGCGGCCTGGCTACTGTGTGCAGCTGGCCTTTCTCGTCAGGCAATGTGACCTGCAGGATGTGGCCAACTGGCAAGGACTCTGCTCAGAGCCTCCTGCTGTACCAACCCCACTCCATACTCATTAGTGGGCCCAGGCTCGTGGCCCAAAAGGCTCTCCTTTGGCTTTCAGTATTAAAATAGAGCGAAGTGCTTCACGTTCTCTGTGGGAGAAAGAGGAGGCAAGGAGGAAAACAGCCCCCTCCCACTGCCAGTCCCACGGGTGACACCCCAGCATCCTCCTGGCACCCAGAGGGAACACTTCCTTCCAGGTACCTTGTGAGCACTTTCTGGAGCAGGAGAAGGTGGAGGGCTAATTTTAACTTCTCGGGGATGGTTTTAGCCTTCGTGTTGTTCTGACCTGGGATGTGGGGAGGTGCGGGGATGGGGGGAGGATGTCAGATGCCCATTCTGTCCACTGTGTCAGGTGAGGACAGAAGCTGCAGGAAGGTTTGTGGTCTCCTCTCCCTCCCCTCCTCCCCTCCTCCCTTCCTCAACCCCCCCAGCAGGTGGGTAGGAATCCCAGGAAAAAGGGGAAAGACCAGCTGTGCCCCTCCTCTCTGCTGGGAAACGCTCCTTTCTTCTGTCTCAAATCCAAAGAAAGGGTCACCCGGAGGTCTAGGACACCAAAGCCAGATAAGGGACTCAACAAAACCTGCAGATGGGCATCTAGACCAGCTTCTCGTGGAATTGCTGTGTGGTCTTAAGCAAATCATATCCCTTCTCTGGGCCTCACAGCTCACAAAGGGCCCAATAATTGGAGAGTAGCCCATTCCCCAGGGTGTGGCCACTCTGGGGCTGATCCCTTGGCCCCAGAAGCTGGGGAGAGGCCCAGAGTACAGATATGAAGGAAGCGGGGACCCTAGGCTGCCCCCTTGATGGGAAGAGGCAAGAAATGGGGCTCTGGATTCATTCTGTGCCCAGCTCAGTGCCTGGCAAGTATGGGGCCATTAATGCTCCATGACTGTCTCATCCTGAATGGCTCATCAAGGCAGTTCCTGCTGGGACCATTAATCTGGAGAAGAGGCCCAGGGGACATCAGCTGATTCTCTCCAGCAGCAGGATGGCGGTGGAAAGCAAGGTGGGGGAGTGGGGGGGGGTGGGATTAGAGACAGTTCCTGGGGACTTTAGTCGCCCTGCCACTGTGATCAAACAGATTTCAGTTCTGGAGGGAGGGGTAGGGGCAGGGCGAAGAGTCTAGATCAAGCATCTGCAGTACCTCTGAGAACCAGCTAGTTCCGTTTATGGGGCCCTTCCTGTTGTTGTATGGGAATTTAGTCGTGAGACACAGAAGCCACATTTTGAGAGGTTAAACTGGGAGTCTTTAGTGGAGAATGGGTGACCGCAGGTGAACTCCTGTCTTAAAGACCTTAACATTGTTAGGAAACTGAGCCATGAGAGTAGGAGAGGAAAGAAAGAGCAGAAAAACAATACCAACTAACCACATCAACCCCAATGGAGAGCTGAAGTGGGACACCATGGTGACCAGAGGCATGGCATCATGACATCTGAGCTAGTCCCGGACGAAATAGGGTCAGGGTTGGGGGCGGGGTCATAGGGAGCTTGAGAGTTCATGACCTAAGACTGGCGGGTCCAGTAACCCATTGTCCAAGTCCCCACCCCTGCCTCTAGGAATTCAGGCATACCCATCACATGGGGGTGAGACTTCACCTTCCTCCACCAAGAAGACAAGACGGCGCCAGTTAAACCCAATTCCCTATCATCCACCCCGTGGCCAAGATGGCGCTGGTTAGACCCAGTATCCTTATTTCACTGTAAGACAGTAAGGCTGGTCTGGGAAGGTGGCTCAGTGGTAGAGCGCTTGCCTTGCATGCTCGAGGCCCTGGGTTCGATTCCTCAGCACCACATAAGCAAAAAGAGAAAAGCCGGAAGTGGCGCTATGGCTCAAGTGGTAGAGCGCTAGCCTTGAGCTGAAGAGCTGAGGGACAACACCCAGGCCCAGAGTTCAGGCCCCACGACCGGACCTCCCCCCCAAAAAAAAGACAGTAAGGCTGGGGGTGAGGAACCAAAGGCTTGGATTTGAATCTCTGCTCCACCTCTAACCAGCAGTTTGGTCCTGGATGGTTACTTCCGGTCTCTGTGTCTCTGTTTGCTCAACTGTGGACTCTGGGTGAGAACCTCACCCATGTACCTGTCTGTGTAGACGATGCTCCCAGGCCACAGCAAGCAGTAGGCACTCAATAAGCCAGGGGCAGAACTTCCCTTTGGCCCTGAGCTCCTTGGACTCATTGCCTTCTTGAGAGGTGCTTTTACCTCTCCTTGCTCAGTTGTGGAAACTGAGGCCCAACCAGTTTCCATGATGTGCCCCAAATCACCTATCTGGCAGCACCAGAACACCAGCTTCATTTTCACAGTGGAGCCAGCACCCCAGCCACTGTGTGACACTCATGTAGTCCACTCAGGAAAACCCACTGTGCCCTATTTCCCTGCTGTGTGGCCACGGCCCCTAGAAGGCCAGGCAGGCTCAGTGACATGGAGCTGAGGAAGGACCCTGGTTTACCTTCAGTGTCCACAGTGCTTTCCACGGCTCTCACCTGACTGGCATCTGTGCCCATCCCAGACCAGATGAACTGACTAGAGCACAAAAAGCCCTGGGCCAGAGGGGGGCGCTAATATTCATGAGGGGACTGGGCACCTTGGTGCTCTCCGGCAGCCCCGCTGACACCATCAGCTGAGGTGACAAATGCACAGCCCTCCAGAGAGTAAAGACTCCGTGCACCTTGCCAGGCACTGGTGGCTCACACCTATAACCCTAGCCACTCAGGAGGCTGAGATCTGAGGATCTGCTCAGGCAGAAAAGTCCCTGAGACTCTCATCTCCAATTAACCACCAAAAAGCTGGAAGTGAGGCTGTGGCTCAAGTGGTAGAGCGCTAGCTAGGCCTGAGCCCAAAGTTAAGCGAGAGCCCCTTGGCTCTGAGTTCAGGCCCCAATATCAGCAACACAAAAGCAAAACAGAACAAAAATAGAAACAACCTCCCTTGCATGTGTGAGACAGGTGAGCTTGCACATTCTGGTTGCTTTAGATGATCTCGAGCCAGGTGGATGATCTCCAGAAGCACAGGTGCCAGCTGGTTGAAAGCAGTTTAAGCTCATAGAAACCCCTCGTGTCACAGGCACCGTGGCTTTTTTTTTTTTCTGCTGCCTGAGGTGTGTTTCTGAAATGAGTTGGGCCCCATGCCTAGGAGCACTCAACCAAGATGAGTAATGAATCCTACAGTTCTGTCCTTATCTGGTCCTCTCAGATTCTGTTACTTTTGGCTAGAGAATATTCAAAGATGTCATGTCCAGAATGAGTTACAACATTGAATTGGGGACCTGCACACAGTGCCATGTTGCATTCTGAAGTTTGTCAGTGTGTGTGTGTGTGTGCGCACGCGCGTGTGCATGCACACACACTTGCACATGCATATGTGCACTAAAAGTAGGGCTTAAACTCAGGGCCTTGCACTCTCATTTAGCTTTTTCACTCAAAGCTGGCACTCTACTACTTGAGCTACACTTCCTCTTCCAGTTTTCTGATGGTTAATTAGAAAGAAGTGTCTCTGGAATTTGCCTGCCCGGGCTGGGTTTGAACTGTGATCCTCAGATCTCAGCCTCTTGAACAGCTAGGATAACAGGTGTGAGCCACCAGTTCCAGGCCTGAAGTGGTCTTATCCAAGGAGCCACCCACAGCACAAGGCCATTCGGACTGGGTTCTCTGCCAGCACAAGGAAGCGGGAGAAGAGGCCTTCAGAAGTGGTTTACCCATCTAGACTGAACATTCAGCTACTTGCCTTCCCTGGGAATGAGGAAAACTGTACACACAGCAGTCTAGCTTTGAATCCTGGCCCAGAGGGTAGAGTAAGAGATAGTCCTAGGAAGATGGGCTGGCTTGTGAGTGTCCTAGGAAGAGACATAAGGAAATAGAAAGGTCTAGAATTTTCTGACTTCCATCTTCGCCAAGAACATATCCATCCATTCCTTCCTTCTTTCTTTCACCCAGCACTGATGGTTCATGCTCTTCTCAGGAGGCTAGGAGGCCTAGGGGACAGGACGGAGATAGAGACCGGAGAGGAGACACGTCCCTGGCTTCCTGAGCTTGGGTTTTGGAGACACCAGCAGGGCCAGTGGTTTGGGTGGAGGGTATGTGATGCTCTGGTGGGGCCACGCCAGCCTGGGATTTGTGGGGAGCCGGTGGAGGAGGCTTCAGCTTGGGAAATGTAAGCCTGACCAGGTGGAGGACTGGCTCCTGCTTGCCATCTGTTGAGAACCGGCTTCCTGCGGGCAGATAGCATCTGGGAGACCCAGCGATCTGGTCTGGGGGGCCGGGGTGCGTGATGCGGAGAAGCTTGGCTGGGTTCTAGCATGATTTATTCAGCGGTCTCAGACACCTGCACCCAGAGGTAGGCACTGGCCCTGGCCACAATCCAGAATGTATTTGGGGTGTACAGGGTGGGGATCGCCCATCCCCCCAACCTTAGCTGCTTAGACAAAGGTGGGGAGCAGCCCTTGCCTGAACCCCTGGTACATGTGTGTCCTTCCTGCTCCAGGAGTGCCAGAAAGGTCATCCTAGCCCCAAATCCTAATGCCAGAGTTGCCCTAGGCTTGCCACATGGTCCCTGTTCTCCAGGTGACCCCAGGCAGGACTTGTACCCCAGAGGGCCACCCCAGAGCGCTCATCTGCACCAGGACCAGGCTAAGAATGACTGGGTAGACAGAGTGCGTTCCTGAAAAGCACAGCTGGCATTTGCATCTCAAGACACACTTCTCCTTCCGCCTCTCCCATCCATACTCTGTGTTGCACCACCGTTCTGTAAGATGGGGAGGGCAGGTTTAGGGATCCTGAGAATGGTCACCCAGGATTAGGGAAAAGCCGGAGCAAGGAGAAGCCGTGCTTCTAGTGTGGCCTGAAGACTGGGCCTCCTCGTCTGCTGAGATACAGGTGTGTTACGCACAGCTCAGCCCGCCCTGGCAATTTTGAACATTGCTAATTTAGTGAGAGTTTTGCTTATGAATTGCTTTTATTTGGTTGAAACTAGGGACTCGGCAGCTGGTGAAGGTGAAGGACAGTTATGTGGATGTGATGCTAAATGAAGTTTCTGATCTTACCACATCACTTTCCCTAAGGATAATAAATGTTATTTTATTATTTGTGTCAATACTGGGACTCGAACTCAGGGTATGGGCACTGTCCCTTGACGGGCTCCCTGCTTCTTGAGCTACAGTGCCACTCTCTGTTTTTTGGTGGTTAATTGGAGATAAGGGTCTCATGGACTTTCCTGCCCAGGCTGGCTTTGAATCATGAGCCTCAGTTCTCAGCCTTCTCAGGAGCTAGGATTACGGAAGTAAAGGCCCTAGGGTATGCAGTTTACAAACAGGGTCTCAAGCCTACAAAGTATTGCTCCCATTTTTCAGATGAGGAAGCTAAGGTTTAATGAGCCCCTCCTTTATGTACAATGACAGGAAATGGTGGTGCACAGATCCACCCCCAGACCATCTGTCTTCAGCCCCTGGGAGACTAGCCTGATGCTCTTCTGCCTCCCTCTTCTCCAGCTTTCTCTGCCCACAGGCTCCTCTTCCACTGTCAGAACCCCTGTTGGCAGGCCCATGGACTTGGGAGGTGGACAGGAGCAGGGGCCATCCATCGCTGGGGCATCGAGGCCAGTCATCTGCCTCAGGCTTTCCACAACAGCGCTGCCTCCTGCTTCAAATTAGGATCCTTAATTATGAACTCACAGCAGTTCCCCAGTGGAGGGGACGGGGAAGCTGGCACCACAGCACCCAGATGGTGCCCTGGCATGTGTGGGCTTTGTCTGATCTTTATGTAAGAGTTGCCCTGCTTCCCAGACTGTCTGAGAGCCAGACGCTTACACGCTTGCTTTGTGTTTAGGATACAGAGGGAGACATAGAAGGCCTCTTGGGGAGGCGGGGCCAGGAGTGACTCCTGGGCTAAGGAGGAGAAGAGGTAGGAGATGGAGGGGGGACCAGGTTGGGCACCACTTTGAAGATGAGGATGGGCAGATGCCCCCTCCAGGCTTAGCCATGCCAGCAGCGAAGAGGGTGAGTTCTCTTCTGTGACCAAACAGGCCCAGTTGCCGAGGGGGGTAGGGGGCAGGGGTGTGGGCTGCTGTGCCCAGCCCCGACTCATACTATTCCTGCCCTCTTGAGTTCCCTGGCAGTACTTCTTCCCAGATGGGGAAATCAAGGCCAGGAGAGGCCCAAGGTCAGATAGTTGGATATACAGATTTGGCCTAGGAGAGCTGAAAGTGTGATTACCCAGATGCCATCCCTATGCAACCTTACGGATAGCTCCGCCCAGCCCTCCCCTCCCCTCCTTTCCCTCCCCTTCCCCCAGCCTCTGCAGGGACACTGCTGTTGCAGGTTCTGAGCTGGCTGTCATACTGTGTCCAGTGTCCAGTTGCAGAATGGGTCATCACAGGCCTTGACCACCATGCCAAGCCTGCCATGGTGTTTGGTCCTCTCTTTCCCTCTCGAATCTTCCCAGAGCAAACCTGCACAAAGGAGTTGCAAAGCCATGGATAGGCTATCTGTTTTATTTTTTGTCAGTTGTGGAACTTGAATTCTGGGCCTGGGTGCTGTCCCTGCACTCTTCAGCTCAAGGCTAATGCTCTACCACAGCGCCACTTCTGGTTTTCTGGTGGTTAATTGGAGATAAGAGCCTCATGGACTTTCATTCCTGGGCTGGCTTTGAACCGTGATCCTCAGATTTCAGCCTCCTGACTAGCTAGAATTACAGGCATGAGCCACTGGTGCTTGACCACAGTTGTTTTTTTTTTTTTTTTTTTTTTGTCAGTCGTGGGGCTTGAACTCTGGGCTTGGGCCCTGTCCCTGTGTTCTTCAGCTCAAGGCGAGTGCTCTACCACTTGAGCCACAGTGCCACTTCCGGTTTTCTAGTGGTTTATTGGAGATAAGAGTCTCATGAATTTTCCTGCCTGGGCTGGCTTTGCACCGCAATCCTCAGCCTCCTAAGTAGCTAGGATTACAGGTGTGAGCCACCAGTGCCCGCCACAGATTGTTTTTGAGCTGAGGAAAGCTTACTAACTTTTTGGCCTAGGTTGGCTTCAAATGGTAATCCTCCTCATCTCTGCCTCTAGAGTAGCTGGAACTATAGATATGAGCCACCACACCTGGCTCATGTTTGTGGCTGGTGCATTTCTTTCTGGGCATCTGTGGAACCTGATGTATTTGTGAACAATGAAGTTCAGATTGAAGGCTACAAGACAGCATCAAATCAATGGGTGCATGTCTGTGTCTTTTGTGGTGTAACAGGTTGTGTTGGTCAGTTCTGTGTTACTAAGATGAGATGCCCGAGACCATTGACTTGTGGAGCAAAAAGGTTTCACGTACTCATGGTTTTGGAAGTTTCTATTTAAGACTGGGTGAACTCATGGCTTTGAGCCAAGGCAAGGGCAGGACATCATTGTTAAAGTGTCTAGCTGGTCACAGCACTTTTGTCACAAATTAAACATGAGAGTTCTGGCCGGGGTCCACAATCCCCTTTGGAGCACCTCCAGTGACCTAAAGACCTCACCACCTCCCACTTTGGGACCAAGTTTCTCGCAGACGGGTCTTCTGGGGACATTTAAGACCCAAATTATAGCATGAACCATCCCCCAAATTTTACTGGTGTAAGCTCAGTTTGTTTTATGACTTTCCATGCTTCTGGCAGGGACCAGGAAAGACTTCTGTTTCATATGACCATGGCTGAATACATATGCAACTCTACTCAGATGCTGGCTGGAAGATTCTAGAAAGATTGTTTTTCCCTCCAGGACTAGACTTGCTTATTTCTAGGTATCTGGATTCTGAGCTTTCCAGTCTCTTTAGGCTTCATATTGCTTTTGACACATTCCATTGGTCAACCAAGTCACATGAATCTAAGACTCCAACGCAGATGTCATAAACTCCATTAGTATTATTATTTTGGAGGTACTGTTTTGTTTTGTTTTTTTGATCCAGTTGTGGGGCCTGAACTCTGGGCCTGGGCGCTGTCCCTCAGCTCTGAATTCAGCTCAAGGCTAGCGCTCTACCACTTGAGCCACAACACCACTTCCGGCTTTTTTCTTTTTGCTTATGTGGTGCTGAGGAATCGAACCCAGGGCCTCATGCATGCAAGGCAAGCGCTCTACCACTGAGCCACCTTCCCAGCCCGAGGTACTGGGTTTGAACTCAGAACCTTGCACTTGCTAGGCAGGTGCCTTACCATTTGAGCCATGTTCCTAGGCTTTTAATGTTTTAGTTATTTTCTCCACAGGGTCCTGTGGTTTTGCCTGGCTAGCTTACAATCCTCCTATTTATACTTCCCTCATAGCTGGGATCACAGATGCACACTACCACCACAGTTGTTTGTTGAGATAGGGTCTCACTAAGAACTCCCTTTCCCACTGGCTGGCCTTGAACCTTAATCCTCCAAATCTCTGTCCCCTGAGTGTCTGGGATTATTACTGTTCCAATAAACTCTATTTTCTATTGGGAGGAATCATGGGTGGCCAAATTTGTAGATAAACTTCTGCAGGAAGTTGATGGAATTGTGTAAACTAGAAGGAAAATAAGATGTGATTTACACAAATTCAACTAGGATGCAGTTTTACGGAAGCACACCAGTGTGGAAAGTCAGGCTCCCCATGCAGCTGAACGGGGTTGTGCCAGCTCAGCTGGCTCTGCCTTGCTTTCCATTAGTCTGCCTTCCTCTTTGTCAAACCACTCCAGTAGCTGGAGACCACTAAAGAAAACACACCAAGGCCACAGTCATTAGCATCCTAGAACATTGGATTCTATTTCTGGAGCATCTGAGGCTGCTGGCAGGCCTCGACCGGCTCCTGGCCCAGCCCAGCGCTTGCCTCTGGTCCCGGTGACCATCTCTCTGTGATTTCATTCACAGAAATGCTGGGGCGGTGAGAGAGGAGATGGGCTCACCACAGGCTGCTATGACCAGCTGCACCAGGGCTTAAACTCACTCTGGATCAGGGAAGACTACTTATTTATTGAGTGCCTACTGTGAGTAGCTGGGCACATCTGGCTGCTGCTTTCCTCTGGGTCTCATCACACACGACATCCCGCCTCTGCCTTCCAACCAATATGGAGGCATTTTGCTTGTGTTTTTATATATGTAATGGTCCCATCTTTCTCTTCTAATCCTGTTGCTCCCACTGCTCCCCACTCTCTTTGCTCCCTTAGCCTGGTGGAACCCAATGGGTAGTGCTTCACCTTGACCTGGTTTGGTTTTGCCTGATAAAAGCTGCCTGATATTTGCATGGAGAGGAAACAGGGGTTCCATGGGCTGGAGAGATGATGATTTTGATGATGATGATGATGGATGGTGAGGGAGGAAGTAAGGGAGAAGATGGTAGTTACAATGATGATGGAGGTGAAGGAGATGCTGCTGCTAATGACAGTGATGGAAAAGGTGATGGTAATGACAGTGATAATGGCGAAGTTGATGGAGATGCCCATAGAGGAGATGAAGGAGATCATGAGATGCTGATCTAGGAGATGGTGAAGATGATGATGGTGGTGGTGATGACTGTGAGGACTGTGATGATACTGACATGACACTGGAGGACACGGAGGAGATGATAATGGAGATGGTGATGCTGATAATCATGATGGCGGGCTGGGAAGGTGGCTCAGTGGTAGAGTGCTTACCTTGCATGCGTAAGGCCCTGGGTTCGATTCCTCAGCACCATATAAGCAAAAAGAAAAAAGCTAGAAGTGGTGCTGTGGCTCAAGTGGTAGAGCGCTAGCCTTGAGCTGAAGAGCTGAGGGACAGTGCCCAGGCCCAGAGTTTAGGCCCCACGACTGGACCCCAAAAACAAAAATCATGATGGCAATGACAATCAAGGGGAAGATGGGAACAATGCTGGAGATGTTTGATGGTGATGGTCGGATAATGGATGGATGGGTGGATGGATGGATGATGTATAGATGAATGGATAGATGTGTGTATAAATGGATAGATAGATAATGAATGGATGATGGGTGGATAGATGATATATGTACAGATGGATGGAGGAATATGTGGATGGATGGATAATTAATGGACAATGGGTGTATAGATGGATGGATGGATGAACAGATGGATATGTGGATGAATGATGGATAGATGGGCTTGTGAGTGGATAGGTAGATAGGTGATGGTAGATAGATAATGGATGGACAGATGGATGAATGATGGATGGATAAATGGATAGATGAATGTGTGTATAGGTGGATGGGTGTGTGGATAGATGTATAGATGAGGGTGTGGATTGATGAATAATGAATAGATGGGTGTGTGTATAGATGGGTGGATGAGGGATAGATGGGTGTGTGGATGGATGGATGGTGGATGGATAAATGGATAGATGAATGTGTATATAGATGGATGGGTGAATAGATGGATGGATGATGGATAGATAGGTGTGTGGATGGGTGGATGATGGATAGATGAGTGTGTGGATGGATGGATGATGTGTAGACAGATGGCTGATGGACAGATGGGTATGTGGATGGATGATGGATGATGAAACCTCAAGCTGCATGTTCAGGATAATCCTGAAAGATGAACAGTATCACAAGAGATCAGAGGACTAGTTATTTGGAGATGAGAATGCTTCAGCCCAGGCTGTCTCTTACTGGTCCTCACTTCTACTGGCGACTCTGGGAACTGCTGCACAGTGCTCTGAGCTTCCTCTGCCACCTATGAAATGTGAACCAGTCCTGTCCACCTGCTTTGTGCAGCATCATGGCGGCCCTGCATGGTCTCATCACACAGCTGTACCCCCAGCGCGTAGCCAGCAGCCCGCTCCAGCGCGAACTCCGTGGCTTCTCTGCCTGTGTGTTGACTGCAGTTGGGTATCTCTCAGCCTCATTTTCCTTTACAAAGTAGGCCAGTAATGCCCCCATTTCACACAGAGTCATGATCTGATGAACTTGGGCTCCTAGAGCTATAGAAACCAACCCAGAGCCTGTGAGGAGTGGAGGCTCCAAGCCCTCTTTGGCAGCCTGATGATGTTGGCGCAACCTAGTGGAACTGAATAAACCTACCGGTCAACCTCGTTTCTTGCATGCCTGTCCTGTGTGCATTTCAAGGACTAGACAAGATGGTGAAAGGCTGCCCTGTATGGGTGTGCAGGTTGTTTACGGCTCAAGGGCACTCAGCCAAAAAAGCCTGTGCTTTTCCTCCCAAAGCTGGGAGCCCTGAAGATGGCTACCTCTGCCTGGGAAAGGCACCTTTCCCTAACGTGCAGAAGAGCCACATGGGCTGCAAGCATCGGCGTCGGTGGCAGTAGGATTCACCAGCTTAGGAACAGTGACTGATGGGGATGGGGTGGGTGGGTGGGTGAGTTGTGGGTGAGGGCAGTTAGAGAGGGTCTGACCCAACAAGCCTGTTGGACAGAGGAGGAGACTAACCACAGAGAGCCAGTCCCATCCATCTGGACCTTACATTTCAGGCGTGCACAGCGCAAGTTCACACAGGGAGGGTGATTCCAAAGCACAGCATGGCCCCACGGACCCCTGCGAGAGAACAGCCCAGGATTTGAGGGGGAAAGGAACACTATAGTCTTCAAGAAGCCGGGGAGAGGAGAGGCCTCTGGGCAGAGGCTCCACGTGTGCAAAGGCCAGGGGTAGAGTTCGTAGCCAGGCGCCGGTGGCTCACGCCTGTAATCCTAGCTACTCAGGAGGCTGAAGTCTGAGGATCTCAGTTCAAAGCCAGCCCGGGCAGGAAAGTCCATGAGGCTCTTATTGCCAATAAACCACCAGAAAACTGCAAGTGGAGCTGTGGCTCAAGCGGTAGAGTGCTTGCCTTGAGCTGAAGAGCTGAGGGACAGCGCCTAGACCCAGAGTTCACACCCCATGACCGACAAAAAACAAAAACAAAACAAAACAAAAAAGAGAAGGAGCAAAGTGGCGGAAAAGATCAGAAAGGAGAAGCAGCCTGTTCAGGGGGCACACAGCAGTCTTGTGGCCTAATTTTCTGGGCTTGCTGGGACCATGTAACTCAGGGGACAACAGGGGTTGGTTTGGGGGTGGGGGCAGGAGGATCCCAGTGCAGTCAGTAGGGGGAGAATTGCTCAGAGGAGGCTATAACAGGCTTGATCTTATTTCTACTGACCCCTAAGGCTGGGTACCCCTCTGTCCTTGTCCCTCTGTTCCAGGGACGTTTGGAGAAGCCTGTAATGCCAACTGTGGCTATTATACCCAGACAGATGTTCTCTGCATTGATGCCCGTGCTGCCAAGTCCAGGGCTTCAGTTAGGCAATGATCAGGAAGCACTTTCTGTATGGGCAGGAAAGAAGGAGTCAGCCCTGGGTTCTGGCTCTGGCCTCTTGTTCACATCTGTTGAACTTGCTCAAACCACAAAGCAGTTTCTTTGTCTGTAAACCGGGAGGGATGAGACGGGAGCCTTAGACGCAGGGAGAGGGTGGGTGGGCCACCATTCCGCCCCTGTAATGAGCCTCAGAGCAGCTGCTCAGCAAGGGGCCCCACGTTGACAGCCTCTGCTCCGGCATCACTTGGGGAAGTTTTAAACATGTGGCTCCCAGATCCAACCCCAGAGCAATTAAATCAGCATTGTGGAGCGGGGAGCCGGGGCTTGGTTTCATTTTAAAGCTCCCTGAGGTGCTTGTAATACTCTGCCAGGGTTTGAAGCCAGTGTTCCAGAAAAGCAATCAGGAGGTGACCGTGCATTGAGCAAATGCTTTATTTCCCGTAGGAGACATTTATCTTGCCTCTCAGCTCAGCCTCTTATTTGCTGACTGGTTTTACCGGTCTCCTCGAGGCCTCGATTTTCCCCTTCTGTAAGTGGAGATTGGCGGGCCCAGGTGAGACCCAAACTCACCACGTCCCTCCCTCCTCCCTTCTGTTTCTAAGGAGAGCTGGTGGTTTCTTCTGTGCTGAGGCCGTTCAGCTGAAGGCAAGTCAATAACTATTTATTAAAAACTTATAGCGTGTAAGAGGCTGCCCTTGGAAGGATGAAGATGAATCAGGCTCAGCCTCTACTTCAAAGAGCTCACATGCCGATGGAGGGTGGGGTGGGGAGGAATGAGGCACGTGTCCAAAACGTGGGGCCAGATGGAAGACAGGCTACAGAGGACATGATGGTGGTGATGATGCAGGCATCATTTACAGTTGATGTGACTCCTCCCAACTACCCCTGAGGCTTGTACTATGTTTCTCTTGTGCTGGTTCTGGGATTTGAACTCAGGGCCTTGTGCTCTCCCTGTAGGTTCTCCTATTTGAGGCTGGTTCTCTACCACTTGAGCCAAACCTCCACTTATGGCTTTTCTGGTGGTAGCTTGGACTTATCTGCTGGGGCTGGCTTTGAACTGTGATCCTCAGATCTCAACCTCCTGAGTAGCTAGGATTACAGGCATAAGCCACCGGCAGCCCAGCTCACTACACACTACCCATGTGTCCCCATGTTCCTCTGTCATTCGACTGAGAAGTGATGTTAGCAGCAAAGACTGCTCCCACTGGAGGCCAGATTGCCTCTCCCGGCTCTGGGCTTGGAGTCTAAGTCACATGAACAGCCCTGGGTGAACTGGAGCCAGGACATCTTGAGCTGAGGGTCTGGAACTGTGGCTACCTGCTCACTCATTCCCAGGGCCCGGTGGGGCCTTCAGAGTCCTCCCTATGTGTGTCCTCCAGAGGCTCCCTCCTCAGAGTCCCGCCACATGGAGTCCACTCCCTTTCTCCCACAAGAGGGGAGACTGAGGCTCAGAGAAGGTGAGGTTTGCATGGGGCAACACACAGCAAAACTCAACTAGAAGTCAGGACTCAAGTTAGACTGGTTGTTTGTTTTTGGTTGTCATGGAGCTTGAACTCAGGGCCCGGGCACTGTCCCTGAGCTCTTTTGCTCAAGACTAGTGCTCTACTACTTTGAGCCACAGCACTACTTTCAGTTTTCTGGGGATTAATTGGGATGAATTTCATGGACTTTCCTACCTGGGCTGGCTTTGAAGAGTGATCCTCAGATCTCAGTCTCCTGAGTAGCTAGGATTACAGTGTGAGCCCCTGGCACCCAGCTGAGTTATGCTGTTTTAATACCTACTTTACAGATAAAGAAATGGGACTTTAAGAGCCACACTGTAGTGTAGGTGATAATGGGGCTTATGCCATCAGATTAGCTGGGAGAAAGCTTTGTGAGGCGATGTGTGAGCACTGTACTTTAAAGGATATATAGGAGTTTAATGGGTAGAAATAGAGAAAAAGGGTATCTCAGAGAAGAGAGATGGAGCAGTATACATGAAACCTAGAGGAAGGGAAGTCCAACTTCCTTGGAAGGGGTGAAGTTGAAAGTAGTTTGATTGGGCCAAAATTCAGGCTGGTGATAGGGCATGGGGACAATCCTGGTGGAAGGTTTTCGGTGCCAGCTAAGAAATTTAGACTTGATTTCTTTCTCTCTTCTCTCCTCTCCTTTTCCCTCCCTCCTCAGGGCCAGGACACAGTCCCTTAGCTTATTCACTCAAGGCTAGTACTCTACCACTTAAGCCACATTTCCCTTTTTTAAAAAAACAAAAACAAAACTGGTTAATTAGAGTCTCCTGAACTTTTCTCCCTGGGCTGGCTTCAAACCAGGATCCTCAGATCTCAACCTCCTGAGAAGCTAGGATTATAGGTGTGAACCACTGGTGCTTGGGATTAGACTTTATATCTTAAGCAATGAGAAGCCCTTAAAAATTCTTACACAGAGTAGTCAGGCCCTGGTGGCTCACACCTGTAATCCTAGCTATTTAGGAGACTGAGATCTGAGGATCACAGTTTAGAGCCAGTCCAGGCAGAAAAGTCCGAGAGACTCTTATCTCCAATAAACCACTCCAAAAACCGGAAGTGGTGCTGTGGCTCTAGTGGTAGAGCACTAGCCTTGAGCTGAAGAGCTGAAGGACAGCACCCAGGCCCAGAGTTCAAACCCTATGACTGAACACAAAAAAATTCTTACACGGGGTGGCCCTTTTAGAAGAGGTTGAAGTGGTGGTGGTTGATGACCTAGAGAGGTCCTCAGGGGTACCAGCAAGCTGCCACAAGTGCTTCAAATGGGGAGGGGCTCAATGGGGATGGTGGGAAAATGGGTGCAACACGGGAGGTGCACTGTTACCTGTGAAGTGTCCTCGGGCGTGGACCAGCTGTGGCACCTGCCCGTTGAATTGGAATCACTCCTCTCAGCGGTGGCAAAGGCAGGGCTGGGCAGGGCTCCCAGGGCCTTTCAATGCCACACGCAGCGACCTCCTGGTAGGGATGGAGTCATCAGGGTAAGACCTACCCAAGCGGAGGACACTTCTGAAGCAGGAGGAAGCAGCAGCTCCGAGCTAGCCATGTGCCACATTCGTGTGACTACGATTGGGCGGGGAGGGAGGCAATAGCCTGAGTCCTCCTGGCCCCAGCCTCCCAGGTAAACCTTGCCAAATCCACAGTCAGTTCAAGGCTCACAGCCTCTGAGTCAAGCCGAGCTGGAACCCTCTGGGCTGAGGCCAGTTCCTAGAAGTCAATCTGGCTTCTGGAAGCACACAGGCTGGTATCCTTGCCACTTGCCAGCGGGCGACCTTGGGCATGTCCCGTGGCCCCTGTGAGGCCTGGTCTGTGGTATTACACAGTAGCTGAAGCCTGGGGTGCGCTGTCACTCTAGTCCTCCACTTGTGCCTGCGGCATCTTCCCCGGAGAATCTCAAGGTAACCCAAGGACGAACAGCGCAAGCCACTTTGTAAATCCAAGGCTACTTTAGTGATTTTATAGCTCTGTGGACCTAGTAGTCCCAACCACCGTGTCCCTGTGTGTGTTTGTGTGTGCATAAGGACTGGGGCTTGAACTCATTGTCTCATGTTGTTGCTTTTTTTTTTGGTGGGGGGGGAGGGAGGAGTCTGTCCCTGTGCTCTTCAGCTCAAGGCTAGCGCTCTACCACGTGAGCCACAGCGCTGCTTCCAGTTTTCTGGTGGTTTATTGGAGATAAGAGTTTCATGGACTCTCCTGCCCAAGCTGGCTTTGAACCACGATCCTCAGATCTCAGCCTCCTGAGTAGCTAGGATTACAGGTGTGAGCCACCAGTGCCCAGATGTGTTGCTTTTTTGTTGCAACAAGAGAACTAGCACCCTACTACTTGTGCTACAGCTCCATATCTGACTTTTTTGATGGTTAATTGGAGATTAGGAGTCTCATGGATTTTGCTGCCTGGGCTAGCTTTGAACCAGGATCCTCAGATCTCAGCTTCTTGAGTGGTTAGGATTACAAGTATGAGCCACTGGCGCTCAGCTCCAAACCCATGTGAGAAAAGCACCTTTTCTATCAAAGTACTTTGTTTTCCTTTCTGTTAATCTTGAGAGTATTGTTTTTCTGAAGGGTTCCTGCTTTGGCCAGGTGACTTGGCCCTTGTTAATTAAATTTTAGTTACATACATCCTTTTCCTGAGTACTTTAAAGTATCCTGTTAGAAGCTCCTTGAATTTTACTTGCATGCGGTTGATTAAGCCACATCATTTTGCAGATTGTGAACCTGAGCTTAGCCTATGTGAGCAGGGACTGCTGAATTAGGGAACAGCTTGCCTGCTGTACATGCTTGCTTGCCAGATTTTTTGGCCCAGGGTGTCTGCAGAAGTAAACTTTGCCTTGCTGAGTTTCTTTCAAGTTGGTGTCCTTATTTCAATGCGACATCCCAATATCCCAAGCGTTAATAGACCCATTTTATAGATAACCACCAA
The DNA here is from genome assembly GCF_024711535.1 of Dipodomys merriami. NCBI lineage: Eukaryota > Metazoa > Chordata > Mammalia > Rodentia > Heteromyidae > Dipodomys > Dipodomys merriami. The sequence continues at coordinate 4,352,091 of NW_027206590.1, forward strand.
CATCTGAGATGTCCCATGACAGACTCAGGGCTAAATTCTTGATGGGTTACAGAGGCAAGAGTCCCAATCTCTGATGCAGTAGAGACGGCCCCTCAGCTTGGGTCTCCAAGGCTCCCAGTTCTTCTCACGAGGTAGGGGTGGGGTGGGGATGAGATGGTTCTGGAAGAGAGGTAAATAGCATTGTACTCCCTCACTGTTCTACACAGTGAAGCCTCCTGATTACAGGGAAGAGTCTCAATTGGGTGCTAATGAGCCTTTAACATCTTGCCAAACCATGTACAATTTACCAGGCATGGGGGGCCTATATAGGCCAGCCAGGAAGGCCAGTTTCCAGTGCAAGCATGACAATCTTGATTTGTTTTCCTTGTGCTTATTCACAGGCATATTTGATGTTTGAGGCAAAAATCAAGGAGACTGAAAATGTGCTAGGGAGAGTGAGTCTTGGATAGTGTGTGTGTGTGTGTGTGTGTGTGTGTGTGTGTGTGTGTGTGTGTGTGCATGCGCTTAACATTCAGGGCCTGAGTGTTGTCCCTTAGTTTTTTTCACTCGTGATTGGCTCTCTCCCATTTGAGCCACACTTCCAGCTTTTTGCTGATCTGGAGATAAATCACCATCCTTGGATCTCAGCCTCCTGAGTAGCTAGGATGACCAGCTTGAGCCGCCCGCGCCCCACCGTGCGTCTTGGAATTAAATAAAACTCCAAGTGCGTAAGTGGCATGTGGACGGGGCACAGTAGGAACGGATGCCTGGCCCGGCCTGGACACTGGCCTGAGAAGATAGGGATGTGGCTGCAGCTCAGGTTGCAGCCTTGGGCTGCATCGGCTGCAGGGGAGAGGCCGGGCCCAGGGACACCCCTGGAGGCCACGGCAGATCCACGGGCTGCGAGGCCTAGGTGACTCCCGCGCCCCTCTTGGCTGCACGTGTGCTGCCCATGTGCGGGTCCACGGGGTCCCGCGGGCACCGCATCCGGGGAAGGAAGCTCCGGTTCGGGGACTGGCTGGGCATCTGGGAGCCAAGTGGGCGGGGCACTGGCGGCGGGGGACCCCTGGCGGGCCCTCTCCCGCTCCGGTGGGCGTGCGGGTGAGCGCTGGCGTAGGCGCGGGCGGGCCGCCTTCCGGTCACGGTGCACGCGCGCCCCAGGCCTCGGGCCGTTCCCCCTTCGCCCCGGCCCCACGCGCCGCGGCACGCGGAGCAGCAGCTTGCGGCCCGGCAGGGGCGGGAGGGGCGTGGCCCGGGGGGCGTGGCCGGCGCAAGGGTCTCACCGGTGATTGGCTGTGCGCTGCGGGGGCGGCCCGGGGGCGGGGCGGGCGCGGCTCCCGGGCGGGACCGGCTGCTGGCGGGTGACCCGGGCAGGTGGGCGCCGGACGGATCGGCCGGGCGCTGCCATCGCCCCGGGCTGTGCGGGCTGCAGTCACTTTAGGGAGCATCTCTGCCACCTCCACTTCCCAGCGCGGGGAAAGAGGGGCGTCGTCTGCGGGGGAGAGAGAGAGAGGAACGGGGCGGCAGAAAGTTCTCCTCCCTGGGGGGCCCGGGAGGGTGAAGTGGGGGGCGGCGCCGGCTCGAAGCGAGCTGGGAGCTGCGGAGCCCCGGGGCGGCGTTCGAGGCCCCCTCCCACACGCCTGCTCGGCTTTCGGCGGCTGGCATCGCCGGGCGAGGAGAAGGGAGCCGTCCCTCCTGCGCAGAGCCGGCTACGGCAGCTGCGATCAGCGGAGGAGGCCGGGCTCCGGGGCCCGGCGCGCAGCGCCCCTGTCCCCCACCCGGGCGCCCCCCTCGGGGACCCGAGGAGAAGGTCGCGTAGGCCGCCAGGCGGCTTCGCCATCCCAGGTCTCGCACCCCAGCCACCCCCCACCCCATCCCGCAAAGGACTCCGGAGGCTCCACGGACGGCTCTTCAATCCCCGGCCCCCCCCCCGCCCCCCGCCCTGGCGCCTGAGCCCCAGGTGGGGAATCTCCGTATCCAACGTCCCCAAGCCTCCGGGCACCTGGCTCAACCGGAGGCCCCGGGGTCCGGGCAGGGCAGGGCCGGCGACGGTGAGCCGGAGCCCGCCCAGCGCCCGAGCCCTGCTGAGCCCTCGGAGCCCACCCATGGGGCCCCGAATTCGCGCTCCCCCTCTCCCAGCCGAGCCCAGCCCGGCGCCCCGAGCTGCGCAGAGGAGGAGGATCCGGATCTGTGCGCAGTGACCCGGGAGCCCGCGGCGCGGACGGCGCAGACGCCGGGCGGCTCGGCAGCCGGGGCTACCGGCGGCTCCCCGCACCTGCAGGCGCTTTCCGGCAGCCCTCCGAGCCGTGCCAGGGGCCCGGCCCGCCGGTCCCAGGTAGGAGAGACCCCCCCCCCCCCGGCAGATCTGGGGAGCTGGGTGAAGTTGGGGCAGCCCCGGACTCGTCAGGAGGAGGAGAGGAGAGCTCTGAGATGCTCTTACTAGGAAAACTTGAATTGTGAGCCTACTGTGTGCAGGGATTGCAGCCCTCCTGCCCCGTGTAGAGAGAGTTAAACTAGTCTGCCAGGCAGGGCGCAGGACCCCCTTATTGTGCTGGGAAAGAGATTCATTGCTCTTGCACTCTGTCCTGGGTTGAGTTCTATCTAGGAGCTTTTAAGAGAGGAAGCCTGTTTTAAAAAGGGGAAACTGAGGCTCAGGGGAAAGAGGCACCGAACCTTTGCCAAACACATTGATATGTCTGAGACATATCAATATACCTAGATGGAGGGCTGTTGGGATGATTTGTTGGTTCCCCCCCCACCCCCAGAAGGAAGTCAAGATGCTTTACCCACAGTCCCTTGAGCTTTTTTTCTAGGCTTCTGCATGCGAGAGTGAGTTTGCTGGATAATTCTGTTCCTGGGAAAGGCTTCTGTACCCAGCTGGACACCCCCATCCCACCCCCTGCAGCTCTGGGGGGGGTGTTCCTGCACCCCTTCTCTCTTCCCTTTACCTTCAGCCCTGGGAGGGTGACAGAGGACATCGTCCAGGACCTTATGGAAGGGAAACAGGGCTGGGATGACCAACTCCTGAGAGTCTCTGATTCAGGCTTTACCTGGCATCAGAGTGACAAGATGGGGTTCTCAAAGGCCTCTACCTGCTCTCCATTCTTCCTGGAGCGGCCAGGCAGCCCACAGCTGCCCACAGAGTACCCCGAAGAAAGGAAGCCCACACTTGAGAAGGCCCAGGGGAGCCTCTGGGCCTCCCACCTGGACTTCCTATTGTGTCTCGGGCCGCTAGGCTAGCTCACAGCTGGCCAGTGGCAGAATTGGTCAGTTAGAGCCGGTGTCTGCTGCCCAGGGTGGTGAGAATGGGTTTTAAAAGTCCCCAGGACTCTTCCGTGGAGGCCAGAGACTGCATTGTGTGTGCACAGAGGCTGGATGGGCCCCACAGAGGGACTGGGGGGCGGCAGGGCAGTGAACTGTGTGTTACACACCAAGGGCCATGTCCTTGTCCACTGGATCCTCCCAGCCTCCAGTAGGGACACACAGAGAAGGAGGAAGGTGAAGGTGAATGAGCCACAGAGGCACTGGCCAGGAGCGGGCTGGCAGGGTCTCAAAGAGTCTTGGGCAAGCTGCCTGCCCCCAGCTGCCTGTAGGGACAATGGCGAGGAGGATAGAGTATGCCTCAGGGGTCAGGCCCCGCTGGCTCCAGCTGAGATTTCACTGAGTCAGACACTGTTGGGAAAAAGACTGCAGTTTTGGCCTGGGGTGGCTTCTCATGGAGGTAAGACCAGGCTCTGGCGCCCAGCCTCCTGGTTCTAGTCCCAGCCCAGCCAGGCATGCGCTGTGTGAACTGGGACAAGCGGCTCAACGTCTCTGAGCACCAGTGTCCCCAGGAGTCAGGAGGGCCCAGACTGCTGTGAAGTTGCAGGAATAAGGCGTGCACACACCTGTGGCCGTGTCTGCCGGTGGGAGGCCCTCTCCCCTGCACGGCCTCAGTCAGCCTCAAGATTCTGCCGCCCAGCTGCCCTGGGAACGGTCCTGGGGTCCGGGTGGCAGCGTCTGGCTTTGCATTTACATCCCTCCTTCAACATTCCACTGAGCTTCTAAAGCTCCCCCTTTTCCCCAGCCCCAGACTGGTCCCACTTTCCTCTCACTGTGGGATCAGAGGCCTAGGAGCAGGAAGATGTGGGGAGACATTTGCCCCCCAGGCTTCCCCTCCACTCAGCACTCCTGTGGGGAAGGAGAAGGAAAGAGGAGCAGGGGGCGGAGCCACCGACATGCTGGCTGTCACCTGGCAGCCAGGTGTGTGGTGTTTGGCTCAGCCCCACGTGGCTGGGGCCATGTGAAGACCCAATCCTCTCAGATAAGAAAGCCTCCCTCTGCCCTCTGTAACTCTTGCTTCTTATTGTTAGTCTCTCTGGCTTGTCTCTCTCCTTTGTCTGCTTTCTGTCTTGATTCCTAAGTGAACTCAGTCACTGGTTCCACAGCAGGGCCATTCTTGGTGTGTGTGTGTGTGTGTAAGGTGGTGGCTTTTTAGGATAGCCCCAGGCCAGCCAGGTGGGTAGAGGTGACGGGAGAGGCAGAGTCGACTTGCTTTTTCATTCATCAAGGATGGTCTCTTGGGCACCTTCTGGGTACAGTCCCACGGGCTTTATGTGAGTTGGCTTTTGGCATGAATTCAGAGGCCGTGTGGACATGTTAGAAAATATCCCGTGCTTCACAGGGGAGGTGGGATTCCACAGGGTGACTACCTGGGGTCAGAGCCCTCTGGGCTGCTTTTGCTGGCTGAGGACCTGGAGCAAAGCAGCTCAACCTCCCTGAGCCTCAGCATTCTGCCCCCTGCCCCCTGGGCTTCCTGGGGGCTGAGGCGCAGGCGCCTGCGACACTCAGACAGAGATTCACTGCAAAACAAACAGTTGATTTTTTTTTCTTCTTCCCAGCCAGTGTTGTTGCTTTGTGCTTGGCACACATCTGGACTTGGCCTGAGGAAGCATCACTATGGCTCCAGGCCTGGGGTCTGTGTGGGGTGCAGTTCATTCACTGAGGTCAAGTTTTAGCCAAGCATTGGCTGGGATGGGAGTTTTTTTTTTTTTTTGTTTTGTTTTTTTATGCCATTGACAAAGGCCATGGTGAGGGCATTTCTGAGCGGTATTTTTTTGTTTTGTTTTTTTGGTCGGTTGTGGGGCTTAAACTCTGGGCCTGGGTGCTGTCCCTCAGTTCTTCAGCTCAAGGCGAGCGCTCTACCACTTGAGCCACAGTGCCACTTCTGGTTTTCTGGTAATTTATTGGAGATAAGAGTCTCACAGACTTTCCTGCCCAGACTGGCTTTGAACCTCGATCCTCAGGTCTCAGCCTCCTGAGTAGCTAGGATTACAGGCGTGAGCCCCTGGCCCCCAGCCTCTGGTATTTTTTGAGAGCATTTCGCTGCACCAGGGTCCTGGGCTGCCGTGGGCAGATGTGGACACAGGACAGGAGATGTGCCCAGGACATCTACCCCGTAGCCGCCTCACGCTCAGCCGCAGGTTAGACAGACAATTATGATGTTGGACAATGCCGGAAGAGGCTCTGGAGGCTCACCTGGGGCCTCCCAGGGTGGGGACCAGATTTAGCAGTAGGGCCCTTGGTATCAATTAAGGAGCAGGGCCTTCTCTGAGAGAGGGGGCTACCTAGAGAAACCCCTTCCTTCCTCTGGGATGTACTTGGCTGGGCACCTTGTGCAGGGACCAACCTGCTCAACCTGTCTCGACCTCCCCAAGGGGTCGCTGTGTCAGCTGGACTGTGTTCTGTGCAGTCCTGAGGGTGGCACGCCCCCCTTTAGATCTCAGCCTAGCTTGGTTGCCTGGGTGACTTCCTGGAGGGTCTGGGGGTCTCAGTGCTGAGTGAGCAGAGGGCTGGCTGGGGGGGGATGGCCTTTGGTGGGCCTGAGCCTGGGCTTGATGGAGCCGGGGTGGTTTGCTGAGCCCCACTTCGCATCTTGAGCTTGGGTTTGTTTTTGCCTCTTCCACAAAGCCAAAAGAAGCTCTCAGAGAAAGTTCTGGATTCCCCCAGAAGCAGAAGTCCTTGGGGTTGTGAGGATGGTTGTCATGGGAGAGAGAGAAAGAAAGAGGAGGGGATTAATGCATGAATGAATGGACGAGTGGCTGGAAGCTGGGGTCTCTAGAGAACATGGGCTTTACGTCTCCGTTTTACAGACAGAGCCTGAGCCCTGGATGGGGCCTGCACAGGGGGCAGTAGGGGCAGGGCCAGGACAAAGCTTCTTGACGCACCCCCCCCCCATTCTTGTTGCAGCCCCGAGCCATGATGAAGACCTTGTCCAGCGGGAGCTGCACGCTCAGCGTGCCTGCCAAGAACTCGTACCGCATGGTGGTGCTGGGCGCCTCCAGGGTGGGCAAGAGCTCCATCGTCTCTCGCTTCCTGAACGGCCGCTTCGACGACCAGTACACGCCCACCATCGAGGACTTCCACCGTAAGGTCTACAACATCCGGGGCGACATGTACCAGCTGGACATCCTGGACACCTCGGGCAACCACCCCTTCCCTGCCATGCGCAGACTGTCTATCCTCACAGGTGAGCGTGTGTGCGTGTGTGTGTGTGTGTGTGTGTGTGCGTGTGTGCGCGCGCGTGCGGGCACGCGGGTGCGGTGGGGTGGCTGCAGGGCAAGGCGTGGGCCTGTGGGCTGGGCAGTGAGTGCCAGCTGAGAAGCAGCTTTGTGGAGGCTTGAGGCCTTCCTGCTGGTCCTTGTGGTGCTGGTCAGGTTAGTGGAAGCTGCACTGGCTTTATACCAGGGGATGGTAGCCTCCTGCCTGCTGTCCTCCCAGAGTGATCTGGGGGGCCGGGCACAGGGCAGGGGCTGGGGGTGTTGGCAGAGCTGAGACGCAGTGGCTGGTGCTCCCCTGCACTTATATGGCTTTGCTGACTCCTCATAACCCACTTAGAAGGTGAGTTCAAATCCTGGCCCTGCCACTTGGAAACTTCCCTGTGTGATCTACCATTATTCCACAAGCAGGGAGCCCGAGGCAGGGAGGTTATGGAACTTGCTCCAGTTAGAAGCTTGGCCAGGCTCTGTGACCTCTGCCCTGCTGGGGGCCACCCCAGGGAAAGGTGGGGGCCACGGTGGGGCCCAGGGGCTCCTGGTGACAAGGTCTTGGCTGTTCCTTTTTTTTTTTTTGTCCTGGGGCTTGAACTCTGGGCCTGGGCGCTATCCCTCAGCTCTTCAGTTCAAAGCTAGTACTCTACCACTTGAGCCACAGCGCCACTTTTGGTTCTCTGGTGGTTTATTAGAGATAAGAGTCACATGGACTTTCCTGCCCCTCTGGCTTTGAACCATGATCCTCAGATCTCAGCCTCCTGAGTAGCTAGGATGACAGGCGTGAGCCACTGGCGCCCGGCAAGGCTGTTCAGGTGGTTGAATGTGGTAGGTGAAAGAGTGGGTCCCTGTACCCCCCTGCCCGGGGCCTAGTCTTGGGTCCACTGCCTCCTGGGGCCCTGGGGCTAGTGACCCTGTCTCCCCAGGCCTGTTTCTCATTGCATTAGACAGAAGCTCAACGGTGCTGGTAAAAGTAGCTGAGGAATCTTTCAGGTGCTTGATGAGCAGAAGCTAAGTGCTCCGTAATCATTGGTCTTAAATGGAGCTGGCATTTGTAGTGTGCTTGATGTGGGCACACAATCATGTCCTTTCTCCCTAGGGCAAGTACCTCGCTAACCGTCATCCAGACAACTGCCAACTTAGAATGTCCCACAAGAAATGCTTGCCATGCAAGTGTGGTCATTCACACCTACCTGTATTCTCAGCTCCCCTGGAGGCCGAGATCTAGAGGATAATAGTTTGAGGCCAGCTTGGGAATAAAAGCTTGAGAGATTTCCCCCACCTCAACCAACGAGCTGGGTATGGCAGAGCATTCCTATCATCCTAGTTATGAGGAAGGCTAGAGGTAGGAGAACTTGGTCTAAGGGCAGACCTGGACTATAAAGAAAAAATGAGAGAGCGTGCCTACTTGAAAATTAACTAAAGGGAAAGTGGACTGGGGGTGTGGTTAATTAAGCACCTACCTAGCATGTGTGAAACTCTTGTGTTCAAATCCCAGTACCTTAAAACAAAACAGACCTGTGCCCTGCCCAACCCTCTCTCTACACTCTAGCCAGGAAAGAGGCTGATGGGCGGGCTCCCTCCTCCAGGCCTTCCTTGCCAAACCTCCCTTGGTGTTCCTGGTTGTCCTCAGAATTTGGAGATGGAATGTACAAGTAGAGGATCTCTGGCTGGGCCTGGGTTCAAATCTTAGATCTGTCACTTGGAGACAGCTGTGTGTCCTATCAGTGGTCCTGGCTTCCTGGGTGGCCTCTGATATAAAGAGATATTAGTCTATATTTTATGTTAGGCCAGAGCCCTGGGCCAGGGCCCCTTCCCCAGCTCCTACCTTCCTAGAAGTGGGGCTCCATCGGCGTGGTGTGGGCCTTCTGCAACCATGTCGCCATTCCCCTCTGCCTCCCGGCAGCCGCCAGAGCCCGCAGCAACATTCTGAGCACATAGGACTGCCGCCTGCTCTGCTCACTCCCAAGCCTGGGCCTCTTTTCCCAACCTGGAGCCCAGGACTCAGGAAATTCTGAGAGCCATTCATGGCCAAGCTCGCCCTCCGGCTGCAGGCTGGCCGTGAGGCCGGGGCAGGCCCTGCTGCCTGGCACCTGCAACCTCGTGTTTGAATATTGAGTCCTCAGAGACCCCGAGATCAGCCTGGCTTTGTTGGGGTTGGCAGGCTGAAGCTACCTTACTGGTGCGTTTGAGAACAGCTTTGGCCGCCGCAGGCAGGCTCCGGGAGACGGGCGGCAGGGCCCAGTCCCCGGCTCCTGCTGTCTAGAGCTTGCCCTTGACGAGAGCACTGGTCTGAGTGTGGTGTGTGCCTTTCAGAAGCAGCTCTGGGGCCCAGAAATTAGGGTGTTGCTCTCTCCCTGGGGGTGCAGACTGGTACCCGAGTCCCAGGCCCCGCTTTGCTTGCCTGTCCCCACCCCTCCCCCCAAGCACTACACACATGGGGTTGTTGAAAGTTAAGTAATGGGGCCAGTTGTGGTGGTGTGGACCTGTAATGCCAGCTACTCAGGAGCTGGTTAGGAGAAGCAAGGAAAAAGAAACATGGATCGTTTATCCAAAAAATAACTAAAGCTAAGGGGCTGAGTGTGTGGGTCTAGTGGTAGAAACACCTGCCTGGCAAGTGTGAGGTGTTGAGTTCAAACCCCAGTATCCCTCATCCCCCCAAAAAAGAATGGAAGCAGAAGTGAGGGAGAGGCTAGCAAATGAGATCATAGAGGTGAAGCCATTGACCCACCCTGCCCTCCCCTCTCCCAACCCCTCCCCAGTCCCGCCTCTGCAGTAAGAGCTGGGTCTGAGGGAGGCCTTGGAGGGGGGTAGCTCTTGTTCATCCCATGATCTGCTCCAGAAGCCCCAGAACATGGCCTGTGCGCCAGCATGAAGCCAGCACTGGGAGGAGTTGTAGCCCTGTCCTAGCCACAGTGAAGCTGTGTAACCTTGGGCAGGTTGCTTGCCCCTTCTGAGTCTGGTTTTGCTCACCTTTCACAGGAAAGCAGGAACATCTCCCCGTGGAGGTGTTATGAGGTATGAGGAGACCATCAGGGGTGGAACGGGTGCTGGGCACCCAGTAGGTGCCAGGTGCCATTACCAGTGCCTGGGAAGGCAGGGAGCCACCCTGCCTTTGTTATCTGTGACAGCCCTCAAAGAGCCCTGCTAGGCCATGTTGCATTCAGCTGGTGCAGATGGGGACACGGAGGGCTAGGGAGTTGGTAGGGCCCTGCTCAAGGCTGCATGGCTGGTAAACAGAAATTCCAGATGTGATCCACACCGCCCCCCGCCCAACTTGTGCTACCACACTGCGGCCACCGGTATTGGCCGGATTCCACTGTGTCAGGTATACAGGAGGCCCTGGGCATGTGCGCTGGGCAAGACCCCAGCTTGCACAGCTGGCCGGTCATTGTTATCCTCATAGGGTGGGGGTGTGGTTGTGTACAGGTGTGCACCAGTTCTGGGGCTTGAACGCAGGGCCAGGGTGCCAATCTCCTAGCTCTTTAGCTTAAGGCTATGCTCTATCACTTGAGCTCTACACCTCTACTTTCGGCTTTTTGTTGGTTAATTGGAGATGAGAGTCTCAAGGACTTTCCTGCCCAGGCTCGCTTCAAGCCATGATCCTCAGATCTCAGCCTCCAGAGTAGCTAGGAGTATAGGCATGAGCCCCCATGCGTGACTAATAGTCTCATAGTCTGTGAAAGTCCACAGGAAGTGCCAGGTGGGCTGATCCTATTTCAGCTGGGCTGCTCTGTGCATGAGCCACGAATGAGGGTTTGAACCCCTTGGAGCCTCAACTTCCTGCTCTGACAGCTGGGGGCAATCAGGGCCATTTATTGGCCCAGGAACTGCCCAGGGGCGGGCCCCGCTTGTCACTCACCCGCTGGGCTCTCTCTGTAGGTGACGTCTTCATCCTGGTGTTCAGCCTGGATAGCCGGGAGTCCTTTGACGAGGTCAAGCGCCTCCAGAAGCAGATCCTGGAGGTCAAGTCCTGCCTGAAGAACAAGACGAAGGACGCGGCGGAGCTGCCCATGGTCATCTGCGGCAACAAGAGCGACCACAGCGAGCTGTGCCGCCAGGTCCCCAGCACCGAGGCCGAGCTGCTGGTGTCTGGAGACGAGAATTGTGCCTACTTCGAGGTGTCGGCCAAGAAGAACACGAACGTGGACGAGATGTTCTACGTGCTGTTCAGCATGGCCAAGCTGCCGCATGAGATGAGCCCCGCGCTGCACCGCAAGATCTCCGTGCAGTACGGCGACGCCTTCCACCCCCGGCCCTTCTGCATCCGCCGCGTCAAGGACATGGACGCCTACGGCATGGTGTCGCCCTTCGCCCGCCGCCCCAGCGTCAACAGTGACCTCAAGTACATCAAGGCCAAGGTCCTGCGAGAGGGCCAGGCCCGAGAGAGGGACAAGTGTGCCATCCAGTGAGCGGCAGGGACGCTGGGGAGGGCCTTGGGGCGGTGCCTTCAGGGAGGTGGCCCCAGCTGCCCGCTGCCCACGTTCCCCCAGCCGTGGGCGCCCTGGGGGACCAGCCCAGAGGGGCCCCAAGATGCTCCGTCCACCCTCCTGCCTTCGTATCTCTTCCCTGAGGCCTCTTGTCCCTGGCTCCCTGTGGCCCTGGCCTCCACGGGAGGCCGATCTTCGAGGATAGGAGGCCATTTGAGGAGAAGTCAGCGCTGACCCAGAGGCTCAAGTTGGGAGAAACATGGATGCCAGAAGGCCAGGAGCCGTGTGTTACACGGAGCCTCCTGATACAGATCCGGACAAAACCACCGGACATCCAGACACGAGCGGCCTCCTGCTCCCCTGGTGGGGTCGGCGTGGACACGGATGGGGAGGGGCTCCCTCCCGGCCTGCAGCTCCCCCCTTCTGCTCAGTCACGTCCACTCACCCCTCCTGCTTGGCCCCTGGGCTGCCCCAATATGGAGCCGGTGGCCTGTGTGCTGCATCTCTGAGACTGTGACTGGTCCTGCGCCAGTCTTCTGCTGTCCCGCCCACGTGACGTGTGCTTGTCTTTTTGAAGCTGTTCCTGGTTGTGTTAGCCATAGACCCAGGTTGTTTGTACCTTAGAGCCTAGTGACCCTCCATACCACCTTTCTGCAGCCTCATTCCAGTTCCAAGCCACTGTCTGTGCCAGGCAGGGTGCTGGGGCTGGATGCTGAGCCCATACTGAGCAGCACAGTTACCAACAGCTGTGCTGGGTGCCTCTCCTGCTCCCATTTCTCAGACAGGATGGCTGAGGATCAGGGGGGAAGGAGACAAGCCCAGTTAGTTCGGGGAGATGAGGGAGGGTGGAGGAAAGCTCCCACTGGCGGGCCCCACACACCCAGCTGGGTGTGCTGGGTTTTGAACCTGCTAACCAAAGCCCCCCACCCCCTCCCTGTTCCCAGTTCTGAATAAATACATCTAATCTCCTTCAATGTAATGAAGTTTGCTAGCACTGGTGTCTCACGCCTGTCATCCAGCTACTCAGGAGGCTGAGATCTGAGGATCACAGCACAGCCCAGGCAGGAAAGCCCCCGAGACTCTCCAGTTAACCAGCAAAATGCCAGCAATGGAGCTGTGGCTCAAGTGGTAGAGTGCCAGCCTTGATCCAAACAACCTAAGCAGGCCCTGAGTTCAAGCCCCACGACCAGCACCAACAATGAAAATGAAAAATAAATGGACTTTTAAGATCACAAGAAACCATAGTAGTCCTCTGGGGTTTTGCCAAGGCCCAGAGAGGGTCAGTTACTCCCCCTGGGTCACACCGCGAGCCTGGAAGCAGCAGAAGCAGGGACCAGCCCGGACCTTCAGTGTGGGCTGTGGTGGGCAGCTCTCCAGAGGGCGTCCTCAGCCCCCCTAGGCCTGCTGGGATTCAAGGCACCACCCCCGCCCTCTCCCCCGAGTGGGCTGCTGAGAGTCTCTGTGTATGTACGTGTCCGTATGTCCGCACACGCCAGCACACACACTTCCCGGCCCAGCTCTGCGCCCCAGCCTGCCCCACCCGTGTGTGCGCCCCCAGCAGCCCCCAGCCACCTCCCTGACCGCCGGACCCCGCAGCCCAGCCCCACGGTCACACCCCACTGCCTGGAACTCTGTACACTCGCCATTAAAGTGGGTTTGTTACGAAGCCGTGTCCTCCCTGTGGTTTTCCCGGCCAGTACCCCGTCTCCATGCCCCTGCAGGCCCCTCACTGGCACGGGGCGCACGGGAAGCCCGTGGAAAGCCCAGAGGGGGTGGCACTGCCCCCGTCCGGGCCCTCCTCGCAGAGTGTCCCGAGCTGTGTGTCTTTCTGGAAGTACGGCCAGGTCACAGACACGGCCAGCTGGCTCCACCAGGCTCCCTGGGTCTGAGTTCTCGGGTGGAAAGGTTTTCAGTTCTTACGACTGATTTGTGAGCCAGACACGGTGGCTCACACCTGTAATCCTAGCCGCTCAGGAGGCTGAGGTCTGAGGATCCTGGTTCAAAGCCACATTTGAGAGACTTGTCTCCGATGAACCAGCCGAAAGCTAGATGTGGATGTATACCTTAAGCAGTAGAGTGCCAACCTTGAGTGAAAAAAACCCACTTGTTTGAGGTCCTGAGTTCAAGCCCTAGTACTGCTACACACACACACACACACACACACACACACACACACACACACACAGTAATCGGGGTCTGGGTGTGGTGGAACATACCAAGTTAAAGACCAGTCTGGGTTGTATAACAAATCCCTGTCACACAAACAAGCAAAAACAACCCCAAGAAACAACTTGTTAGGGAAGCCAAGCACTGTAGCATACACCCATAGTCCCCCACTACTTCAGAGGCTGAAGCAGGATTGCTCAAGCCCAAGGGTTCAAGACAGGCCTGGGAAATACAGTGAGACTGTGTCTAAGAAATCAATAAGGCCAGGTGGGGGTTGCTGCTGTGACTGGCCGGGTGGGGGGATAGCTCTTGTTACTCTCCACCGTGGACCATCTGTGGGGCACGCATTGTCCGGATGTCCCTAGGTCTTTTGTAGATGTGAGATGAGGCGTGGCACACCGCTGTTCCAGCTGCACCTGTTGACAGAGGGGGCAGGAAGCAGGTGGCAGTCACACCTGAGTGGGCCCCGCCCCACGTCCAGCCAGCCACGCCCACCCTCCCTCCGCGAGGCTCTGGAAGCCAGCCCTCCCCCAGCTTCTCCACCTGTGAAGCTGGCGGACAAGGGACAGCTGGACAGACACCCACAGAACAGCCCCTCATGGCCCTGACCTCTGTGAGAAGGAATTAAGAATTCCAGTTGTGTAATTCCACCCCAGCTTCCCTCCCTTGCCCTGCAATCCTGCCCCAGCATGGGGCTGCAGTGGAGGGGGGTGCTGGGGGAGGGCGGGGGGCAGCAGGATCCACTCCCCCAGTGAGGGCCTCCCCCGGGCCCGGGGAAAGGCCAGAGAATCCACATCAGTGAACACAGCCTGACTCCCCAGCCTGGGAATCGGCCTCGCAGTCCAGCCCTGTGAGCTCCCGGCCTCGCTCCTCCGTTCTGCCTCCCTGAACCTGTCACTTACTCAAGAGAGAAACTTCAGCCGCGTCACAGCTTGGTGGGGGCCGATGGGAGGCCTGCCACGGGCTCAGCAGCCAAGACTGCTGGGAATGGGGGAAGGGAAATGGAGCTGACCTTTGCTTAAAAACAACAGTAACAAAACTTACCACACAACAAGCACCCTACGTAGGTAATGGGAAGGAATAGGAATCTCTTTTTAAATGAGAAGGCTCAGAGAAGTAGAGTCCTTTGCCGGAGGATGCACAGCAAATAAGACAACAGAGAGAGACATCTGTGGGTGTCGAAAGCATGCTTAGGCTCCAGGGCTTTCAGAACTGAGCTGGCTGAGGGGCTGCTGTCTGGAGGGAGGGGTGGGCAGGTGGGGTGGGTGTGGAGAAGTCGCTGCTGCAGTATATTAAATCATGAAGAACCGGATCCCCCATCTCTAGGAGGTCATCTTAGCTGGAGGGGTCGTGGGAGAGAGTGGAGACGCACCCCTGCTTTTCAGAGCCACCGTCTCCAGGCCTCCACTTTCCTGCCTCCTTGAAAGAGCCCAGATGGGCGGCTCCCACACGAGTGACGTGGAGTCCCACTGTACTGGTCACTCCACGGCCAAGGCAGCGGAGGAGAGGCAAGATTTCCCCTTCTTCCTCCAGAATCAGCCTTGAATGAAATAAAGCTAAGCCAGATCACCAGACCCTGAGTTCAAGCCTCAATATCAGTGGGGGGGGGCACACGCATGTGTGCACACACAATGAATATTGCTGTTCACTGGAGGTTATGAGGATTACGTGAATTGATGCTTTCAAAATGCTAAGAATGGCCAGGCGTCCGTGCCTCACGCCTGTAATCCTAGCTGCTCAGGAGGCTGAGATCTGAGGACAAAGGCTGAAAGCTAGCCTGTGCAGGAAAGTCTTTTCTTTCTGGTCTGAGACCAGAACTCAGTACCTAATGCTTTTGGTCATTGGCTAGCACTCTACCCACTGAGCCACACTTCCAGACTTGAGTCTGTGAGACTCTTATCTCCAGTTCACCACCAAAACTGGAAGTGGTAGAGTGGTTGGAGTGGTAGAGTGTTAGCCATGAACAGAAATGCTCAAAGACAATGCCCAGACCCTGAGTTCAAGCCCCAGGACCATGTGCGTTCACACACACACACACACACACACACACACACACACACACACACACACACACACACACACACACACACACACACACACACACACACACACACAGAGCCAGGAGGGGAGGCTGTGCAGGGCAGGACTCAGCTGGGGCCCTGCGTGGCCCTGTCATGGGCTCTGGCGATGCCTTCTTTCCAGGCAACCTGTCACTGTGTCTCCATGGCTTCATCCCTGAAGGGTCTGGCTTGCATCGAGAGATGGTGACTTGCATCCAGGCTCAGAGGAAGCTGAGCCAGGCAGGCAGGGGCTTTGAGAAAGTCTCTCCCTTCCCCCAGGGTGCTGACTTCCCAGTGTGGTGCCTGCTGGGGACAGGAGATCCCAAGGGAGAGCAGACTCAGCTTTCTAATGTTTTCATAAGAAATTAAACCTGAAGTTAAAAAAAAAAAAGGCCTGAATCTGATTTATCCAAAGAGGCAAGAAGTATCCAGAAGTGACAAGGACCACGGGAAGGAAGAGGCGTTTATGCACCCACAGACACACAGCTTTGTCTCCTCTCTGCCCGGTGGGGCAGGCAGGCTGCTGGGCTGGGCAGGCGGGATGAATAAAGTTCTCACAGAATCTGGGGCAGGAGGTGGGGACACCCAGGTCCAGAAATTTGGGGAGGAAAGGGGAGGTAACCCTCCTGTCTTGTCTCTTAAGAAAACTTGCAGAATTTTAACCAGAAGTCCTTCCTGAGTCGTAGAGAATCATATTGTTCTGCTTAACACAAGTGTAATTAGACTTCAAATAAAAAGATCTTAGTTACTCATGGGGCATATTGTCATTTTCAAAATAGATGAGCCATTAAAATGCTATTATTCATAGATTTCATATGTTTGTAGGCTTAGTTCTTTCTAACTGCCCCCCCCCTTTTTCTGATACTTAAAATTACCAAAAGCACTTGATATTCACCGTAAGTAAGGATGAGATCAGTAAGAATCTCACACTGGGAAATATTCTCTCCAGTGTAAATCTGCTGTAAAAAGGAGCAAAGAGAGTGGTTGCTGGTGGCTCACGCCTATAATCCTAGCTACTCAGGAGGCTGAGATCTGGGGATCATGGTTCAAAGCCAGCCCAGGCAGGAAAGTCCATGAGACTCTTATCTCCAATTAGCCACCAGAAAACTGGAAGTGGTGCTGTGGCTTAAGTGGTAGAGCACTAGCCTTGAGCTAAAGAGCTGAAGGACAGCACCTAAGCCCAGAGTTCAAGCCCCACGACGGACCAAAAAAAAAAAAAAAAAAAAAAAGTAAAAAGTAAAAAGAAAAGAAAAAGGAGCAAAGTGGCTGGATGTGGTGGTACATGTCTATAATCTCAGCTAATCTGGAGGTAGAGGCCAGACTGGGCAAAGTTAGTGAGACCTTGTCTCAAAACTAGAAATACAGACAGGCATTGGCATTGGTGGCCTATACCTGTAATCCTACTCAAGAGGCTGAGATCTGAGGCCCTGAGACTCTTGGTTCAAAGCCACATGAGGCCGGAAACTCCATAGCGACTCATTTCCAATTAACCATCAAAAAGCTGACAGTAGAGCTGTGGCTCAAGTGGTAAAGTGTCAGCCTTGAGCAAAAACGTAAGAGCCAACTAGCATCCAGGCAGGCTCTGAGCTCAAGCCCTAGTACTGGCACAGAAAAGAAAAATGAAATGGAAAAAAATTACAAAAGCAGAAAAACAAAGGGCGGGGGCATAAATCATACGGTGGTAGATGAGGCTTTAGATGCCACCCTCAATGCTGGAGGAAAAAGGCACCCTCGTTTTGAAAAGGAGCAAAGAGTAGCGGAAGAATGAAGCTTCCATTCTGCTCACTTGGTCACTTGGTCACTTGCACACGTGCGTGTGCTCCATTGTTGGTTGGCCCTGCCTGGCTCTGCCTCCCTGAAGCTGCCTGGGTGGTGTGTAGGTGTGTGTGTGCGTGTGCATGTGTGTGTGTGTGTGTGTGTGTGTGTGTGTGTGTGTGTGTGTGTGCACTGTGGGCTCCCTCAGAACTGTAAACCTGAGCCAGGGCCGAATTCCACTCTCCACTCTTTAATCCACTCCCGATTCTCTTTTCCTGAACAAGAGCCAATCAATTTTCCCATGTCATCATATTTTTTTTTCCATTGTTAGCAAGAGCAGCTGGAATTCTTCTTTTCCAGAAGGAAACTATTCCGCATGGCTGGTGAGGCTCACTCCCTAGCTCGCTCTTCGCTGACATCTTTGTGCCCAGGCTCACAGCCTGACCACAGCCGCGTACCCCAGAGACGCGTGGCCCAAAGCTCCCTGATAAATCCAGCACATCCTTCTCCTGGGTCCTCCAACCCACCTCTGTGCCCGTAAGTCATCTAAGCGTGTGCAAAAACCCACACACAGGTACACACATGCACACACAGAGGTACCCATGCACCCACACAGAGGTACACGCACACCCCACACAGAGGTACACACATACACACCCCACACAGAGGTACAGGTGTGTACACACATGCACACACAGAGGCCAATATGTTTATACATGCACATGAAACACAATGGTATATACCTGTGCACACTGATATATGTATATATATACACATGTGTATATACATAAATATATAAACAACACCAAGGCTTGGGTGCACATGCTCCTACAGGCACTTACATTCATTTGCACCTGTCTACAGGAGCACACACACACACACACACACACACACACAGAGGCGTGTGCACAAGCATATGTATGTACAATTATACACATGCTCACGTAAGAACAGTACATTTGTGCATGGCATGTGAATGGGTCCATACCCATCTACCGCTACACCTGCACACAAATGTACATCACACACACAAATATGCACACACATTCACGCACACACATGCATGTACACATTGCCAGTGGGCCCAGGAGTGCACATACTACCAAGGAGGAGGAGGAGGAAGAGGAACAAGAGGAGGAGGAGGAGGAAGAAGAAGAGCAGGAGGAGAGGGAGGAGGAGGAAGGGAGGAGGAGGAGGAGGAGGAGGAGGAGGAGGAGGAGGAGGAGGAGGAGGAGGAGGAGAAAAGGTAAGGAAGGGGAGGAGGGAGAAGCAGTGCGAGAGAACGCAGAGGAGCAAGGGGAGGAGGAGGGCAGACACATCGTTCTCTCCTCTTCTTTCAAACAATTTCTTGCCCTTGGCACAGACTTTTGTTTTGGCATCTTTTGTTATTCTTTTAGATCCTGAACAGGCAGGACTGGAACAAATGCTCGTTTTACAGCTGGACTTTGTGGTTTCTAGCAGCGGATCTCCGGGAACAGAATGGCGCATGGAAAGAATGCGCAGGCCTCCAGTGGGCCTGTTTGTCTGCAGCCCCCCCCCTTCCCGTCTCTGCCGGGAGAAGGTGCCAGGCACAGGCTGGCGAGAAGCCATGCCCTCTTCTGGTGGTGGCGGCTGTGCCCCTGCCCACTGGGTGAACTTGGGTGGTGTGCTCCCTGTTTCAGGTCCCTCCCGTGTGGACATTTTCAGACGACCGCAGATGGAGAAACTGAGGCTGGGAATTTGCAGAGCCTTCCTGGCTAGCAGCCCCGACAGCCATGTGGCAAAGCCTCTTCCGGGCCCGTACACATGCGCTTCTCAAAGCTGGTTGTGTGGGGGCTCCTGGGATCTTGGCAAAATGCAGATTGGCTCAGGGAGGGCATGGGGTGAACCCGAGAGTCTTTCTAGCAAGCTCCTAAGTGAACTACACCTTTACTAGAAAGTTCTGACACTGAAGGCCTGTGTAGCTACACTTGGCTTTTCTGTACCAGGTGGAGGTGGACGGTGTCGTGGTCTCTCTGAGTGGTTCCCCTTCCTCTTTGCCTCTGGGAACCCCAGTCCCACCTCCCTTTTTCGGAGCCATTTGGAGCTGGGGTTGTCCATTGGCTAGAGGTGACCTGATTTTCACAGCTCTTACTCCCTGAGGGCTGGGGGAAAGAGCCTCTCTCCTCTTGGAGCCTCAGTTTCCCCATCTGTACCACGAGGAGGCTGACTATATCTTCGGCTGCCCCTCAGGGCCACGGGCAGGATTCTTGCCCAACACTTGGCCTACTGTCACCACTAGCACTTTTATTCTAGTGGGCTGGGTGAGGCCCAGAGGTGGACATTTTCCAACACCTGCCCAGGTGATCATGTAGGGGAGGTGGACTCAGACAAGCCCTGGAGGTCTGGTGGCTAGATCTGCACACAGGTGCAGGGCTCACCTGCAGAGAAACCTCAGTATAGCGGTTACACAAGCACGTGCGTGGGCACACGTGCACACACACACACACACACACACACACACACACTCACGGTGGAAAGAGCTCAGAGAACAAAGCTCAGGATAAAGACCCTGGCTCCAGGTTGAACTTTCTTTTCTTCTGATTGGCACTTGATGTATGTCTTAATTAAAGCCTCAACCCCACACATCCATCATCAGCAGGGCTCCCCTGCCATCACACCTCCCACAGGAGGGCGGGAGGGCATCGCTGAGCTGCAGTGGGTGGGGGGGGGAGGGGTGGAGGGCGGTGGAGGGCGGCCCAGGATGCAGCGAGAGTTCACCTGACACCATGACCTCAATGGAGGGGCCCCCAATCAGCTTGAGCCCCGCCTCGGTGGTGGCCTCACAGCAGAGCCCAGACAGGAACCAGGTTTCCTGAAAGTCCTGGGGTTTCCATAGCAACTTGCCCCATCCAAGACTGACGATGGCCCCATCACCAGGAAAGCTGGAATGGGGCAAGCTAAATTTGTGTAATCCCTGCCCTGTGGTGTCTGGGTGGATCGGGGCCTTTCAGAAAGGGACAGACAGACAGACAGACAGGCACCAGGAGCTCCACCCGCTGGCTCCCCACAGGCGGGAAGCCAGAGGCCAGGTAGAGATCCCTCCCCATGGTCCCTGGTAATGGGCCCGGGGTACAAATCCCGGCTCTGTCAGCTTCTGGCTCTGTGACAAGTTAATTGGCAGCTCCGTGCCTCAGTATCCCCAAATGAGGATAATAACACTTTCTGGTGAGAGATTCTTCTAAGGATTAGGTGAATGGAGAAAGGCAAGCAAAGACTTCACTCAGCCCTCACAAGACCCAGGCAGGTGGGGTGTTTCTTCCTGGCACCCACACCCCCAGAGTGCCAGGCCCTCCCACCAACTCGAGACCTTCCCAAGCCTCAGTCTCCCCACTGGCTTGAGCAGTGGCTCTGCAGCTTGAGGCGGGGAAGTTTTGTCACTTCAATATCTCGTGTGCCACTCATTTGTGCCAGGATCTCTTTGGGGGTAGAACGCACATTAGTTGTTGTTGTTGTTGTTTTTAAACAACAAAACAAACCAACTCTACAGATGATTCCAATGTTCAGCCAGAGGAAATCTGGATGCATCTGTTGGCCCCTGTAAGGTGACTGGGCCTGAGTCCTGAGTGGGAATGGGGGGAGTGCGAGGGGTTCAGTATGAACTCATGCATGCCCTCCTTCCACACCTGCTTGAGCTGTGCACACAGCAGATACCGGGTAAGAGGCCTACCCGTGGCATCTATTGACTTTGGGGGAGGCAGGTTGGCTCCCCCCCCCCTCTCTCTCACACACACACACACACACACACACACACCTCTGCTTAGGAGCCATGGGCAAGGGTCTGAGCAGTCGGAGAGGCTGTGAAGGCAAGCTGAGCAAGGAGGCCCACAAAGTTAGCAAGCCAGCAGGTGTGCAGGAAACACCCCACACATGCCACAGATTCCTGTGGCCAGATGGCACTCAGTGGCCTCAGGAAGCCACATGGATGGGCCTGTGGAGCTAACCCTGGGTGAGGGGACCCCAGCAGGGCAGGGCCGGGCCTCTTCCTTCCCTCGATGGTGCAGGCCAGCCTGGGCCTTGCACCTCTACTCAGGAAGAAAGAGAAAGCTCTGTATAATATTCCTGCCATAGCCATGGGGATGTACAGACCCTTACCCTCCCAATTAACTTGAAAATCCATTGCCTGGCTGGGCGCTGGTGGCTCACACCTATAATCCTAGTGCCTCAGGAGGCTGAGTTCTGAGGACCTTGGTTCAAAGCCAGCCTGGGCAGAAAAGTCCATGAGAATCTTATTTCCAATAAATTACTCAGAAAAAAGCCAGAAGTGGCACCGTGGCTTAAGTGGCAGAGTGCTAGCCTTGTGTACAAAAAGGCTGAGGAATAGCACCCAGATCCTGAGTTCAAGCCCCAGGCTCCCCGCTCCCCCAAAAAAGTCCACTGAAGCCAAAATGCCTTGTCTTTTATATGCTCATGTCCTTTAAATCACCTATAATCCCAGGGATACAAGAGATAGAGGTAGGAAAACTACAGTTTGAACTCAACCCAGATAAAAAGCAATACACTCTATCTAAACAACAACAACAACGTATTTTAAAAAGTGGAAGAGGGTGGGCTGGAGGTGTGAGTCCCATGTAGAGTCCTTTTCCTAGCAAGCACAAGGCTCTGAGTTCAAACCCTAGAACCACCAGAAAAAGAACAGGAACTCAAACTTGCCATTCCTTTTGCTAAATTTCTGGCTGTTTCTTCCTCATTTGATGCTAAAAATACTCTGCCTTACCCGAACTCAGAGATCCCAGCTGCCTTTTGGGGCCTGAATGGACCCATTCACTAAACAAGCATGCTACCTTCCCAGGCACCTGTGTTCCTGCTTGGCCCTTCTGGAAGATTCTCCTCTCCTGGGAGTGTAAATGTCCCTCCCACTCTGCCAGGCTGCCTGGGGTGGGAAGATCTGAGTGAACCAGGCAACAGTACATGCCAACCCCCCGTCCTCGTCCAGATTCAAAAAAGCCACTCATCATTCCTCCCGACGAGTCTGGATCATTTCTGAAATGGGTGAGTGCTCACAGCGCACACAAAGAGCCTTTTCCCCAAC
Organism: Dipodomys merriami; assembly: GCF_024711535.1. Taxonomy (NCBI): domain Eukaryota; kingdom Metazoa; phylum Chordata; class Mammalia; order Rodentia; family Heteromyidae; genus Dipodomys; species Dipodomys merriami. Next base: position 4,374,058 of record NW_027206590.1, read on the forward strand.
AGCCCGCCTTTCATCTGGCTCACGGGGAGCTAAAAACATCCCCAATCCGTCCTTCTTAGTGGTCATTACCATTACGAAGCCTCATTTTCACAAACATCGTTTTGGAAAAGAGCCGCATATGCCCCTGGGGGAGGTGTGCCTCAGGACTCACCCTGGGGGCTGGGGTGGGGGTGGGGAATGTCCTCTTTGAACCTCAGTTTCTCTGTCTGCAAGGAGGCTGGACCAGATGCCCCCAGGTTGTTTTAAGGCTCTAAGGCCCAACTTAAAAGTCGTATCTACCTATAATTGCTGATGTGTGTGTGTGTGTGTGTGTGTGTGTGTGTGTGTGTGTATGGGGGGGGCTGTGTTCCTTCTTTGGAACCTAGTGGGGTGAGGTTAGGCCTGGGGGGTCTCCTCCCCAGCCCCCTTCCAGTCCAGGATACCTAGCCAGGTTCTGTCCCCTCCTCTGCCCCTAGGATTCCCCTCTGGCCTTCCCTCCTGGCTGGCTGCCTTCCAGGCCAGCCCCTTGCCGCAGGGCCTCACTCCTGCAGTGCGCAGGGCCTCACTCCTGCAGTGCGGGTACAGCCAGACTCTGCACACACCCTGCCCTCCACCCCTATGTCCTTGTTCCGGTGAACACACAGCTCCCACCTGACTTCTTTGGGGGGTCCTGTTCAAACCTCTCCCCATGAACAAAGCGCTCTGAGTCCCCCTGCCTCCAGATCTTCCTGGCAGCCTCCTGCTTCACAGTCAGCACCCAGGCCTCCTGAGTGCTGGGATTACAGACCAGCTCCACCTGGACCCGCGACCTCTCCTGCGGGGTCAGGTGTGAAATTGTTTCACCTGTGGCACCACGTCCACACCTAAGAGAAGGTTTCCAATTTGGGTGCATTTTGGGTCTCTGATTTTTCGATTAAGGACACCCATCACAAACCGGCGGCTGCCTGCCCGCCCCCCACCCCCTGCCCCCCCAAACCCTCATCACCAACCTGCAGCAGCTAACTAACCAGCAAGCCCTGGCTCGGCAGGCTCTGCCATGGCCCCAGCTGGCCTAGGGCAGGTGAGGGGATCGTCCGCTCAGCAAGGTGACCTGAGCAGGTGCCCCGGTGGATGTTGGGAGCTGACCACCCAGTCCACCTCAGGCCCCCCACCTCCAGCCACTGCCACTGCTAAGCTTGTGGAAAGAGGCAGGGTCGCAGGGTGTGGGGGGGGGAGAGACACGTTGCATGCATGTATGCTCCTCTGGCCAGGCCACCTTCACCCCAACACCTAATAGAGTCCCCATCTCATGGAGAAGAACAGCCAGCCCAAGAGAAGAACAACGCCGCTGGCTGCCGGTGCTAAGGAAGGAAACAGCGTAGCAAAGCCTGTGTGTAGAAAGCCATGGGAGAGCTGGGGCTGCTGCCCGGAGCTCCCAGCCCCAGAGGGAGAGCTGTCAGTCACCCCAAACTCGGCTCCTCCTCCCTCCCACACCACCCACCAGTGTCACATGCCTCCTGAGGGAGCCGAGGCTGCGGGGGGGGGGGGGGGGGGCCCAGTGCAGGGAACCCTGGGAGCTGCTCCTGTGGGTGGCTGGGGGAGGGGAGGGCCGAGGGTGCACACGCTGGAGACACACGTGTGCTCACTCTCCTGCAGCTTCTCTTCTCTGAGGCGCCTCAGTCCCCCCATCCCCCCACCCCTGCAGCCTCCAGGACCGGGCCTCCCACAGAGGAGCCTCTCGAGTCAGAGTGGGAGGGGGCCTTGGAGGTTAGCCAGCCCTCCTGCTCACACTGTATGGCTCAGACAAGAATAAAGTCCTAGACTACTCTACCCAGCACAGGGGATGGTGGCAGAGAGCCACCAGGTCCTGAACCCATCTTTTCAATCCCCACCACTGGGATGGCAAATGTGGCTTGCTGGTGACAAGCATAAGATCTGTCTGTACTCTGCCTCCAAGCCACCGCAGGAAGCAAGCACTGTTGCCTTTTGGACTTAGATCGGAAGAAATCAAGACCAGAGTGCTTAGGTTGTCTGTCCAAAGTCACACAGTGTTGTAAATAATGGATTTGACTCCAGAGTCCCTGAACTCAATCCCTGTTCCATGTCCTGTCTCCCGAGGAAGAGATCCATGAATTAAGTGCTTAGCATCATTCAGACTCACGGTCAGCCCTCCGTGTGTTATTTGTGCTATGTTAGCAACTAGATCAAAGTCCCCTCATGGTTCTGGTGAAACTCCTGGTTCTGGTGGAATCTGGTGAAAAATTCCTGGGCACTCACGGTGTTTCTTCATGAGAGGGACAAAGAGAGTGGGTCCTGGTGAGCCAACAGCCACATCCCTGACTCCTAGCTGAGAGCCTGCCTTACCTGTAATCAGCCATGAGGCTGAGGGGGAAAGCAGGTTTTCTGATAACCAGGCTTGAGCTCTGCTGGGCTGGCTAGAGGAAAGAGTGCTGAATTTGCATTCAGAACCCAGTCCAAGTCCTAGGTCACTCAGTGCTGAGAGCATGTGGCTCCAGCTATGTATGACATCTGTGAAATGATGATGATGTCTACCTTGGAAAGTTGCTTGTACAGCTCAGCAAGGTGACACCTGTCTATGTGCAGGTGTCAAAGAGGGATGGGCTGGTGGGAAGGCTAAAGGAGAATGCAGGTGAGGCACCTGGCAAAAAGTGAACGCTCACAAGTTGTTAGCAATTCCTACTGATCTTACTGTGACAGACCAAGCATTATACCTCTGTGATTGTTGTCCAAATGGGCAGACGGATGACAGACAAGCCAATCTGTCTGTTGACTAACAGACCAGTGGAAGGTGACATAGATGGATGAATGGTCTGATGGGTAAATGGATGGATGGGCTGGTGGATGGATGGACAGATGGGTGAGTGGACAAATAGGTGGATAGATGGGTGGATGATGGATGGGTGGGTCAAATGAATGAATGGGTGAGTGGGTGGATGCATGGATGGATGGGTTGGTAGGTGAATGAATGGATGGATGGATGGATGGGTGGGTGGATGGATGGATGCATGGGTAGATGGGTAGGTGGATGGAAATTTGATAGGTAATTACATGGATGGATGGATAAGTGGGTGGGTAAATGGATGGATGGATGGATGGTTGGATGGGTGAGTGGTTGATGTATGGATGAATGGATGAACCAATAACAACCAGACTGAAAGGCTGGTGGTTGTTCAGATCAGTGTGTGAACATGTGAATGGAATCACTGGGTAGAGGGAAAGATGGATGCATGGCCAATGGGTAGGCGCATGGAGAGATGACTCCTAGTAGGCAGATGTTGGATGGATGGAAGGGGTGGGGCTCCTTCCTTCCCCTCTGAACTGAAACTAGAGGCTCATGCCGAAGCTACAGGACCGCCACAGACACTTATAAGAAAGGGTGGGCGGAACTTCCTCCTCCCGCAGGAAGTCTCACCACGTCCCAATGTCCACACTTGGAATGGAGGCTCTGTGGAACAAGGTGATGGGGACAGATATGAACTCTCAAGCTGTCTCTGTCTGTCTCCATCTCTGTCTGTCTGTCTGTCTCCTCTATCTGTCCACCTTGGCCAGCGGGGAGCACTATGAGGAAGAAGGTAGTATGGCTTCTGCCAGCCTGGGCTCAGAGGCCCAGCAAGTAAGGCCTGTCCAAGGAGAGGACGTTAGCAGAGGGAGATGCACAGCGCACCCCTGGGGACTGCCTGGATGTGGCCCAGAAGAACAAAACATCCTGTTGGCGGGCCTCTGCAGCCGGAGGGGACCTGCTGTGGCAGGAAGGAGCCTTGGCTTGGACGCTGGCACAATGTGCAATGCATGGATTCTGCTCACCATGGGTCCTGGATCTTAAAGTCCCTTCTCCACGAGCCTCAGTGTCTCCATCTGTGAAATGGGACAGCAGCAGCCTTGCCTTTGTAACACTACCATGAGCACCGAGGACGTCATGGGAGGGGCTGTGGCTGGGCCCCGGGGTGTCTCCCTGCCTGGTGAACCGGTGGACATCTTGGTCCTCAGACAAGCCCCTCCCAGCCTGGAGACTTAGGCTAATCCAGAATAATGCTGCTAACTAGCCGGGGCTCAGAGGTCAGGCCTGTGCTGTCTGGGTCTCTCTCCTCCGGAGGCAGCCTCCTGGGAGCTTCTCACAACTGTTGGTGGGGCAGAGCCTGGGAGGAGCCAGGGCAGGGACCGGAAGGCCTCAGAGTTTTCCCAGGCTGGAGGTCACTGAGGAACGGCTCTCCCTTCCCCCAACACAGCTGGGCTTTGCTCCCGGTGTGGCTTTCCCAGACCTCCCTGGCCCCTGCCTGCTGGGGACAAACACAAGAGGGGGAGGGGAAGGGCCTTTCGAAGAAGAGGCCTACCAGGCTCTTGAGGTCAGCACCCCCCCCACACCAGCTGGGCCCACACATTTCAGGCCTTGAGGACAAGGCTAGGCCTCTAGTTTCCTCATCTGGAAAAAGGGTTCTTTTGGTGTTGGGGCTGGGGCTGGAACTCAGGGCCTGGCTCCCTCTCCTGGGTTTTTCACTCAAGGCGGAGCTCTACCCCTCGGGCCACTCTTCCCTGTCTGGATATTCGTTTTGCTGGTGAATTGGAAATGAGCCTCACTGACTTTTCTACTGAGGCCGGCTTTGAACTGTGATCTTAAGATCTCAACCTGTTGTGTAGCTAGGATTATAGGCGGGTACCTTTAAACAAATAAGGCACCTCACCAGGCTACCCAGTGCTGGGCCTGGAAGACACCAAGAGCTCCGGAAGTCCCACCTACCATCTGCTCCATCAGGGAGAGAGGCCTGACTGTGTGGGTATTATGTGCTTGGTCAATGTATGTTTCCAACTAGTACTATTAAAAAAAAAAAAAAACAAGAAAAAAAAAAACCCTACAAAACTGGATGCCTGTCATCCTTGAAATACTAGCCACTCAGGGGTCTGAGATAGTAGGATCACAGTTCAAAGCTAGCCCAGCAAGAAAGTCTGTGAGACTCTTATTGCCAATGAACCACCAAAAAGCTGGAAGTAGAACCATGGCTCAGAGTGGTAGAGTGCCAGCCTTGAGCAAACACTAAAGGACAATGCCCAGGCCCTGAGTTCAAGCCCCAGGACTGGTACTCCAAAAAAAGAAAAGGAAGGAAGGAAGGAGGGAGGGAGGAAGGAAGGAAAGAAAGAAAAGGAAGGAAGGAAGGAAGGAAGGAAGGAAGGAAGGAAGGAAGGAAGGAAGAGCAAGTAAGCAAAAGAAAGAAAAGCAAAAGACTATAAACTTGGGAGCTGAAAATATGCACCCAATACCTTATAGTCTGAATCCAAGAGTTCAGAAGCAGACTCAAGGCTAACGCTGCTGGCTGGCCGGGCTGCCTTTCTTCAACCTTTCTAGAATGGATGCTATTCCATTCCTGCACCCTGAACAGGGCCTCCCCTGCTTCGTTCGCCTCCCTCCCTCCCTCTCTGGCCTGGCCCGCGGTCTTAGCGGCATCCTGCAGATTATACTGTGCCTCCCAGGGAGTCCAGGATCACGTCCTGTCCCAAAATTCTTCACATAGTCACATCGACAGAGATCCCTTTGCCATATAAAGCAACCCTTCCAGGCGCCTGGGGATTGGGACGTGGACGTCTTTGCAGGCCCTCATCCAATCAGCTTGCTCTTCTGTCAACACATGTACCTCATCTCCCACGAAGCTCAGTTTGCCCCCCAGCTTCGGCCCGCTTTGTAGCTGTGTGACCTTGAATGAGAACCACACTTCTCTGATCCTCACTTTCCTCTCTGTAGATGGTGGCTAAGGCCGAGGAGGGAGGGAGCATCAGGGACATCTTGGAGCATGGTACCTGCGGCCACGGCTGAGAGAATGGAGTTGCTGAGGACTTTCAGTGAGCTGAGTGTTGAGTTTATGTGATAAACCACACAGACCAAAGTTCCCTGGGGGAACTTCTGATACAGCCTGGAAGACAGACACAAAACAGTAGGTAATCACCAGAGAGGCCCGTCTCACCCCTAGAAGAGAAACGGGCAAGATTCACACCCAAGTCGGCTGAATTCCCAAGATCCTGGTTTTTCCATGACATTACCAGTCTCTTGAGGCTCGTGAAAGCAAGCAGAGGGCCAGAGACGGGAAATGACTTGTCAAAGGTCACACAGCAAGAGAACAGCCAGATACGGATTCAGAGCGCTAGGCATTCTGCCCAGAGTTTGTCCTAGAGGAGACCCCCGAGGTACAGTACTAAGTTACAAAGCACTACTGATGTGAGACAGTGCTGGGTGAAGCTTAAGTTGTGCAGGAGACAGCATGGATACCACACTTATCAGGATCCTTCAGTTCCCAAGATTCTGAGGGAGGAGAGGGTTGGTGGCCTGTGTCACAGATACAGAGCCTGAGGTCTAGGCCAGGCCAAGGCTTTGCCACACAAGGCCCTAGCATGTCCCCTGAGGCCCCTGTACATCCCACTTCCCCCGGGGCATTCTGCGTGGCAGGACGGATGAGCTGTGGGATGTAGGTGCTGTGGTCCTAGGGGGTTAGAGGGGAGGGAGGGTGGGAGACACTTCCTCCTGAGGGCCGCATTCAGAATGATGGGTGGCCTGTGAGCGCCATCTAGTGGGAAGGAGGAGATGTACCATGCCCTAGGGGCCCACAAAACACTGGAAGATACACTGGCAGGAAGTTCTCATCCTTCATGTAGCTGGCCTCTGCAGTCAGCTGACAGCAGTGAACTAAACAAGACCAAATGACCCTCCTGGTAGGGGGTGAGGGAACCACCAAGGCCCTAGAGCCAGGGGTAGAGCCGAATGGCTCAGGGAGGTAGGGCTTGCCCTGAGCCAAGCAGGGAGCCTGTGTGGCTATGGAGGCTAGAGCTATGGAACACTTTGACAGTCTCTGTGGAGACAGCCCCTCGGGCAAGGAGGAGAGCGTGGGTGGTGGAGGAGAGCGTGGACCCAGGTCATGGGCTGGTGATAAGGAGGGGGATGAAGGAGGCTGGCAGGAGACACAGACTGTCTTGGTTAAAGTGATGACTAAGGCTTCTCTGCAGAGAAATTCCATGATTCTTGGGGCCAAACATGGCTGGAGAGATCCCATGATCCTTAGAAACAAACATGGCTGGAGAGATCCCATGGTTCGTAGGGACAAAGATAGCTGGGTAAATCCCTTGATGCTTAGAGACAAACGGATGGGAAAATCCTATGATCCTCAGACCCAAGCATGGCTGGAGAATTTCCATGCTTTGTAGGGACAGACATGCCTAGAAAAATCCATGCTTTTGAAAGAAATAGTTTTTGCCCTCAAGGACTGTATTAAGCTTGATAGATTGTGCATTCATTTGTTCAACAAACACTCCCTGAGAATATACTCATATAACCCATGAGATGCACTCATGAACCACAATCACAGAGCACATAAATAGATACGATACCGTAAAAACTGACACATTTCAGCAGGACATCCATATCTGTGGAAGCTGCATCCCAAGACCTCTAATGAAGGCCTGAAAATGTGGAGAGTAGCAAGCTCCACATATGGTACTCTCTCTCTCTCTCTCTCTCTTTCATATGAGAATGTTTACTTTATGAATTAGGTACAGTAAGAAAGGAATAGGAATAACTAATCAACTATGACAATGTACAACAATAAGAAAACTAGCACTGCTACTCTTGAGTCTGGGGCCATTATTTGGCAGAAGGATTGCTTGAACACAATCACTGTGTTTCTGTGACCATTGATCTGATAACCACGATAGGTACCGAATGACTGATGGGAAGATAGCATATGTGATGCAGATATGCTGGACAAAGGGATGAGTCACATCCTGAGGAGGACAGAGTGGAACACTACTATGGTAACACGTGCAAGTTAAAACTTCGGAGTTGTTTGCTACAAAAATTGTCTTCTGAATATTTTCAGAGCGAGTCAGTGGTAGGCAACCAGCTCTCTGGTCCCCAGTCCCCAGGCTCTGTGGACGGACATGCCCAGAGAGATACACCTCAAAGCAGTGGAGGTAGCTGGCATTATTGAGTGTGTCTTATGGGCTCAGATCTAGAATAAGCATTCTCCATGTGTTAGATCATCTGATTAAATTATGACTGTTTTACTGTATGGGCAAATATCTAGCCTCTTTAATCCTCAATATTCTCCCTGGAGGGGGGGGGGGTACGGGAATCGGTTGCTAGGTTATTGTGAGGTTTAAAATGGTGTGTGTGTGTGTGTGTGTGTGTGTGTTTGTGTGTGTGTGTGTGTGTGTGTGTGTGTGTGTATGTGTGTGTTGCTTGGAATACAGCGGAGCATTGAAGCAATGTGTGCTCTAACATTGATGCTGGAAGGGTCTTAGAATCTCATGCTTACACTGGGGTGGGGTGCAACTGTGTCTGAGGGGAATAATGATACAGCACCCCCCCCAAGGATTGGGGGAGGCAAGGCCAGGACCTGGAAAGGGTAGCAGGTCCTCCCTCTCTTCCTCTCTGCTTTGCCCTCCCTGACCACGCCTGGCTTGTTTCTACTGCCTCAACTTCCCCCACCCACCGGCTCAGGAAAAGCACTTGCCACGCCCTCTGTCTCCTTCTCGTCTCCCTGTGGGTCCCCGCCCAGTAAAGGCCCACCCTCCCTCCTCACCTCAGCCAGCCCCCTCAGCTCCTTCCTGCAGCCACGGAGACCACAGCAAGCCACCCAGAGTGATACCTCCACAGACCTTCCCTTCCATCCCTTCACCCCTGCCCCACAGGTTCAGATTCCCCCTGCCCCATGCTCCCACCTCTCTCCCTCAGAGCTTATTTAGGAATCCTCTCTGCTCAGGGACTGCTTAGGGGGAAGAAAGCCTCCTGGTGAGGCTTCCTCTCCCCACTCCTGGCAGTGACCTTCCCAGCCACCACTCGGTCACATACCAGCGTGCTGCAGTGTTTAGTCTGTTTTGCTTTCCTATAATGAAATACTGGAGGTGGGCTACTTTATAATGAAAAGAGGTTTATCTTGGCTCATAGTTCTAGAGTCTGAGATCAAGGGACTCCATTGCTCATGCTAGGCAAACCAACATCTATATCCCCAGCAGAACTAACAGATTTTTATTTTATTTGTGTTGGTCATGGGGCTTGAACTCTGGGCGTGGGTGCTGTCCTTGAGCTCTTCAGCTCAAGGCGAGTGCTCTACCACTTGAGCCACAGCGCCACTTCCAGTTTTCTGGTGGCTCATTGGAGATAAGAGTCTCACAGACTTGCCTGCCCTGGCAGGCTCTGAATGGCAAGCCTCAGATCTCAGCCTCCTGCGTAGCTAGGATTACAGGCTAGGATTACAGGCGGGAGCCACAGCTCCCAGCTGGAGCTAACCATTTTCTCAGTGCGATGGCATCCTCTCCGTTGTGCAGAGGAGGGAGCTGAGACCTCGGAATGGCTGAGTAACTTTCCAGAGATATCTGAGCCCGGACGCTGTGGGCAAGGTTTGGTTGGTGTCTATGGCCCTTCTTGGGTCTCAAGTTGAGTTGTCTGGCTATTCTGGGGCCTTGGGAAAGATCAGGGGTGGATGTGTGGGGCCTCCAGGGCTGGACAGGCAGAGGGCCCTCCCTGGATGTCAGAGCCACAGGGAGAAAAGGAATGAGAGGACCATGGGTGATGGAAGAGTGCAACAGTGCTCCGCTTTCAAGATGGGGACACAAGGCTGGGAAGGTGGCTCAGCGGTAGAGTGCTTGCCTCCCATGCATGAGGGCCTGGGTTCGATTCCTCAGCACCACATAAACAGAAAAAGCCAGAAGTGGCGCTGTGGCTCCAGTGGTAGAGAGCTAGCCTTGAGTGGAAGAGCTGAGGGACAGCGCCCAGGCCCAGAGTTCAGGCCCTACGACTGACAAAAAAACAAAAGATTTCCAGATGGGTACACAGGTCTGCGTCTCCCTCCAGAAATGGCCCTGGAAGGATAACGTTGGCCCAGGCCCGTGGGCAGCTGTCCTCCTTCCCCTCTGCCCCTGTCTGGCTGTGGAGGCCTTCCAGGATGCAGCCATCACCAACACTCCACACTGGTGGCTGAGCCTAGACCAGCCTGGCCACTGTCCAATGGCAGTGGCTGCTCTTGCACACCCCCTGGTGTCCTCAGCCGGTTCGGATGCCCTTCAGCTGGGCATCTCTTCCCACAAGTCCTTCTGGAATCTCAAGGCCCCTGGGCTCTTGTGATGTTCATATCTCAAATCAACCCGAAGGAGTCACATGTTAGAATGCGCCCTTCCTGGCTGCTTGAGAACCTTCCACTGTGGAATCCCAGTTTCTTGTACTGAAAAGGGCTATTGTAAGGCTTCGATGTTCTCAGACGATCAGGGTAATATTCTTCATAGCTAGTTCATACACAGACATGTGACACCACCCTGGATCACGGGGGCTTACAAAAGATCTGCCAGGGTAGAGAGAGAGGGGTCTTTGAGAAGTTCTTTCTTGCTTTCACAAGAAAACATAAAGCAGGGACTTGCCTCTGGATGTAATGTGATGGTGTGTGAAGTCTGGAACTGTGGTAGCCATATTGTGATCTTGAGGAGAATTGAGTAGACATACAGCTTGATACATCTGAGTTATGAATCCCTCGCTCTGCAGCCCTCTTATCTCCAGGGTTTTAAATATATTCAATTTTCTTACTCTTTTTTTTCCTTCATCTTTTGTTGTTGTTGTTTTTTTGGTGGTACTGTGGTTTGAACTCAGGGCTTTGCATCTGTCAGGCAAGTGCTCTACCTTGTAAGTCCTACTCCCAGCCTTTTTTGCTTTGTTTTTCAAATAGGGTTTGACATTTTTGCCCAGGCTAGCCCAAACTGTAATCCTCCTATTAATATCTCCTGCACAGCTGGGATGACAGGCACACACCTCCTTGTCTAGCATTTTCTTGGTTGAGAGCAGGGTCTCACAAACCCTTCTCCAGGCTGGCCTTGAACCATCCTCACCCTCACAACCTCCCCTTTTCTGTGTAGTTTGGATTACAGGCATGAGCCACGGCACCTGCCTACATTTCCTCATTTTTAAAAATTAGATTTTTTTTTTGTTGAGGCTGTTGGAAATAGACGACCCTCCCATGTCAGAAAACAAACAGACACACAAGAGACAGAGGCGATTTCTGTGGAGGCAATTTACTTTTGTGCAGAGGGGTGCACTGCCCTGCCCCCTGCCAAAGTGTAGTGGACCCAGGGAGCTGGTGATCTGTTCCCAACCCAGGGGTGATGTTGTCCCTTCTTGTTGCTAAGGCTCCCATTTTCCTCACAACTGATTATCAGGGTGATAATAAGGAAGTTAGAAACTAACCATCAGTGAAAGGTCTCTACTTGGGCGGGGGTGGGGGGCACTGTCTTTTTGGGGCACAGGTGTATTTTCTTGTCATGGGAACAGAGCTGAGAACGAGGCTGCATAGGATTACTATTGGAAGAGGTTGGTAAAGCCCAGGGAAAACTCCCCCTCAAGTTCTTTAACTCTGTTGACAAAGTTTTATATACCGGACAGAGTTGGCTGGTCACAAACAACATGGATGATAGTTACAATGGAAGCTAAGAAGCAAAGAATTCCAGGAAAATACCAATCTCAGGGAAATAACAATATACAATGGTGACTGCCGACAAGTGGGGACATTTTAGTTTGACAGAAAAGACTGCTTCTTCTCAGAAGACTAATTCGTCTCCAGCTCAAGAGGTGGATGCTACCAATGTGCCCATTTTACTAAGAAAAACGGAGATTCATGAGCAGCCAGAACCGTCACCTGTTAGGAATTTGCAGGACCTTGATTTGAACCTGAGAATGCTCGTGCTAAGGTCACACTGTGAACCCCAGCAATTCTGCTCAAATCACTGCCTACCTGTGAGTGGCTTCCGTGGGTTACCGAGCCTCTCAGGGAGGCAGAGGCAGGACACTGGGGCAGGAGGAAAGCAGTGTTAGATACCATCTCTGGTAAATACCCTTGGTGTTTATTTTTCCTTGAAATGTGCCAAGATGCCAGGAAGACAACTTCCTGACTGCTGCTAGACCCTTTACTGGGTCTGCCAGCCCAAAGCTGGACTGCCTTCATGCCAGCATCTGAAGCCTGCCTGTAGCTCCTGAAGTCACTGCCTTCAGCAAACAGCTTGCACCCAACTTTTGCCAACACAGCTGCTACTTCCCCTCAGGTCAGTTTGAGACCTTGTACTTCCTTCCTCTTGGCCCAGCAGAAGAGGTGTGCTCAGAGACAGGGTCTGCGCTGTGATTGGTGCAAATCCCGTCTTTCATTTGCATAATAGGCTACTATGATTTTTGCAATCATCATCCTTCATTTGTGCCAGACCTACCATGATTGGTGCAAATACCATCCTTCATTTGCATGAGCCCACCAGGGTTGGTAAAGACATCCTGGTTACATGCTCTGTTGCTCAGTTCACTTTGTGAGTATCAGGGAGACCCTCCTTCCTGTGCTCCCCCTCCCCGAGGTTGCAGCAGCAGGTCCTCAAGTCTCCATGGTTGGCTTTGCTTACTTTTGAATGCCTAAGCCTGTAGCATGAAGAGAAGAAGCAGTAGCAGCAACAGAAGTGGGGTATTGACAGAGCAGTAGGTAGAGAGGGCAATAGTAAGAGTCCTCTTCCTTCCTTCCTTCCTTCCTTCCTTCCTTCCTTCCTTCCTTCCTTCCTTCCTTCCTTCCTTCCTTCTTCCCTCCCTCCCTCTCTCTCTCTTTCTCTCTCTCTCTCCTTCTTTCTTTCTTTCTTTCTTTCTTTTCTTTCTTTCTTTCTTTCTTTCTTTCTTTCTTTCTTTCTTTCTTTCTTTCTTTCTTTCTTTCTTTCTTTCTTTCTTTCTTTCTTTCTTTCTTGTTGGTAGTGGGGCTTGAACTCTGGGCCTGGGCACTGTCCCTACGCTCTTCAGCTCAAAGCGAGCATTCTACCACTTGAGCCACAGTACCACTTTCCAGTTTTCTAGTGGCTTATTGGAGATAAGAGTCTCATGAACTTTCCTACCCGGGCTGGCTTTGAACTGCGATCTTCAGATCTCAGCCTCCTGAGTAGCTAGGATTACAGGTGTGAGCCACCAGCACCCAGCCTCTTCCTTCCTCCCTCCCTCCCTCCCTTCCTTCCTTCCTTCCTTCCTTCCTTCCTTCCTTCCTTCCTTCCTTCCTTCCTTCCTTCCTTCCTTCCTTCTTCCTTTCTTTCCCTTCCTTTCTGTTTCCTCCCTCCCTCCTTCCCTCCCTTCCTCCCTCTTTGTCTCCCTTGCTCCCTCCCTTCCTTCTTGAACTCATGATCTTTCTACCTTGGCCTTCCAAATGCTAGGATTGTAATAAACTACCTCGCTGGTCTGATGAAATGTTTTAAAAGCATACTTATCGGGCTGGGAAGGTGGCTCAGTGGTAGAGCGCTTGCCTTGCATGCTCGAGGCCCTGGGTTCGATTCCTCAGCACCACATAAGCAAAAAAATAAAAAATAAAAAAAATAAAAGCATACTTATCTACTTGGCAGCTGTCAGTATGAAGTGTCTTAGAGTTTCTGCCGGCTGCAGTGGCCTCAGACACTGCCAGTGGCAGCGGTCCACCCTGCTCACCGAGACACGTAAGGTGTGAGGTTCATGACCCGAAGGGTTGGATGTCGCCCAGGCTTACGATCCCCGCTAGCCAGCACACAGGCGCTCAGTGTAGAATTTGGTCTCAAGGTTCCAGCTGACAGATTAGTGAGCCCCGCCCTGAGAACAGCGTGGAGGTCAGAGTGTCTGCCCCAGGATCCAGCGTGGGGCTCCGTGGCTGTCTGCACCTGCTGGCAGAGCACATCCACCAATGTCTGCCCAAGGCTGAAAGCCAAGGTTCTGGGTTCAAATCTCAACGGTGCTGCTTCCCAGGTGGGTGAACTTGGGCAAGTTCTCTGTCAGTGTTGGCTTCTTCATGTATAAAGCAGACGAGGCTTGTAGGGGTCAAGGTCCTCAGAGAAACAACCAAATGGATGTGTGCCTAGAAGTTTCTATGAAGGAATTGGCTCCTGTAGCTTAGCAACTGCCAAGTGTGACATATGCAGGGCTGAGCCGCGGGCTGGGAAGAGGCGCTGGATTCTGGAGGTGATCTGCTTCCTCACAATCCCTGGATTTCAATGTTACTCACAGCCAAACAACACAAAACAAGAACGCTTCATAGAAACCTTTAAACCTATTGACTACATAATTGGGCATTGTAGCCTGGCCAAGGTGACACATAAAACAAATGATGACGATGACGACAGTAATGACAATGACACAAACCTTGCAGGTCTGTAGAAAGACGCAGCAGTGTGGAGTGTGTGTGTGACTTTTCCAGGGTCCCAGGCCCCCTCATCCCACCAGCAGACCCACAGTTTCAGCATACATCCCAGGTAGGTTAGCCCAGATGGTTTCTTTCTTTTCTTTCTTTCTTTCTTTCTTTCTTTCTTTCTTTCTTTCTTTCTTTCTTTCTTTCTTTCTTTCTTTCTTTCTTTCTTTTTTTTTTTCTTTCTTTCTTTCTTTCTTCTTTTTTCTTTTCTTTTTTGTCGGTCATGGGGTTTGAACTCTGGGCCTGGGTGCTGTCCCTGCGCTCTTCAGCTCAAGGTGAGTGCTCTACCACTTGAACCACAGCACCACTTCTGGTTTTTCTAGTGGTTTATTGGAGATAAGAGTCTCATGGTCTTTCCTGCCCGGGCTGGCTTTGAACTCCGATCCTCAGATCTCAGCCTCCTGACTAGCTAGGATGACAGGTACGGCTCAGATAGTTTTTTTCTAATGGACTATACCAGGCAGCGCCTGAGCACGCCAATCCCTGAACAGCGCCCCTGCCCTGACCCACACCCTCCCCTCCCCCCGGTGGTCAGCACACTCTCGAGTCTCCAGTGATGAAAACCTGAAGCCCCAAATAACTCAAGTTCAAAACTCAGCGGGTCCACAGCCACGGCTGCCTCTCCCCAGCTCGAGCAGCACAGCTGCCCTCTGCCCTCTGTGTGTATGACGGATGAGGCACAGGACAAGCCACTTGGCTGGTGTGTCTGTGCAAAATGCCAGCAAGAAAGAGCGCTTGTGTTTGTGGTCGATCTGTGGCAGAAAAAAGCAATAGCATGGCGAGAGTCAACAAAGGGAGACGCAGGGGCTTCCCCCACCTCTTTACTAAGAAGCCTTTCCCTTGTTTGTGGTGCACAGAGCAGCGTGTGCAGGAGTGGGAGAGCGGACATAAGGAAGTGTCAAATGTGAGGCAGGATCTGACTGCTGAGGTGACTGCGTGCGTGCTGGCTGGAGCCGATCTGGGCCGCTGCCCTGTCAGTTTCCAAGGCCACTGATTGCCCAGCTCTGCTCGGTAAAGTCAAGTCAGACTCTCCCGTGAGCCGCTGGGGGCTCAGCAGAGCTCCGTAGTTGGTGCTCAGGCTGCCCAGAGGGCGCCCAGGCTCTGGCTTCTGAGTCCTCACCAACCCTCACTCTGGCTCTGCCCAGACACCATGGCCAGGCTGAGTCACCCACACTGCCTCAGGAGCTCACAGTCCCTTCAGAGTGACGGGAACCTGGGCAGGAAGTGGAGATCACACCTGCGAGGAGAGAGGTCACACTGACATTCACACTCGGCACTGTCACGGGGTCTCATGGGAAGATGTCCACACACGCTCACACACACACACATATGCACACATATAAACACGTGGCACACATGCAAACATGTCATCTAAGTACACCTGCACATGTGGATGAGCATAAAACACCTGTACAGATGGGTACTGATGCCTCATGCTGATAATCCTGGCTACTCAGGAGGCTGAAGTCTAAGGATCAAGGTTCAAAGCCAGCCTGGGCAGGAAAGTCTATGAGACTCTTATCTGTAATTAAACACCAAAAAACTGGAAGTGGGGCTGTGGCTAAATAATAGAGCGCCAGCCTTAAGCACAAAAGCTCAGAGATAACTTCCAGCTCTGAGTTCAAGCTGCAAGACTGGTACACACACACACACACACACACACACACACACACACACACACACACACACACCTCATACAGACACACATGCACATGTAAGTGTATATCCATGACACACATACCTATGTGCGTCCACGTGAAAACACGCATTACACATGCAAGCACATGTGCACATGCAAATATGCACACACATGGTGACACACGTGTGCATACATCTAAGTGCATGCACCATGCATACCTAGTCCCATCAAGCATAGTCAGTTAGAACCTCAGAACCAAGATCCTGCTGGAACCTAGAAAACTCACTGAATTTATGTCCACAAACACCCAAGATGAGCTCCCAGCCCACTCTCCTGGAGCTTGGAGGACAGGCCTGGCCTTGGGCTGGGGGCCCAGGGATGAATGAAGTGTAGAGGAGGAGCCCGCCCACCCTGTCCAACCAGGAAGAAAATCAGCCACAAAATCAGATAAGCCCACATTATAAATTATGGTCATGGTCTCATGAAGGTGTAATGAAATGCACCCTACTCCTAGGGCCATAATAATTCCGGATCACACCACTTAAAAATGTAAAAATGTGCTGGGCGCCGCTGGCTCACACCTGTCATCCTAGCTACTCAGGAGGCTGAGATCTGAGGATCACGGTTCAAAGCCAGCCCAGACAGGAAAGTAGTCTGTGAGACTTTTATCTCCAATAAACCACCAGAAAACTCGAAGTGGCGCTGTGGCTCTAGTGGTAGAGTGCTAGCCTTGAGCTGAAGTGCTCAGGGAGAGTGCCCAGGCCTAGAGTTCAAGCCCCATGACCACCAACAACAAAAAAAGTAAAAATATGTCACTGAGCGAACCAGGAACTCTTGCCCTGGAGGGCAGGGGTGCCGAGTGGTGGAGGGCCGTGAGAGGCAATCACAGAGATGATGGGAGGGGACAGTCCAGTGAGTGCAGCGCAGGCCCTGTGTGATGAGCACATGCACGTGTGTGACGCATTGCATTGAGAATGTGTACTTTGTGGCTGCACACATGCATGTGCATCCGCTTGTATGGATTTGTGAGTACAGGTGTGCATTTGTGCATGTACGGGAGTGCATGGTGCGCACACAATGCACATCAAGCATGTGTTTATGTGTATACATGTGTGCATCTGATGTTAGGCATGTGTATGTTGCATGGATGGTGTGTGTGTGTGTGTATGTAAAGCATATCCATCTGGTAGTTTCTCTGGGGAACCCGTGATGGTTTGGACTTGGGATGTCCTCAGAGGCACAAGGGTTAAAGGCTTGGTCCCCAGTGTGCGCTGTTGGGAGGGGGGGGGGAGCCCTTGGGCGTGAAGCCTGCTGGGAGTTGTAGGTTGGTGGGGACATGCCTTCCAAGCCGACTGTGGGATGCTGGATTCCCCCGCATGCTCCTTTTTGCTGTGAGGTGAGCGGCTGCCTCCTCCAGGAGCTCTGTCCGCCGCGCGCTGCCTTGACCCAGGCCCAAAGCGTGACCATGGCTCAGTGACCATGGCCTGAAGCTCCAGAGCTCTAAAGCAAAATCAGCCTTTCTCTTTCTCCCTCCCCCCCCCCTCTTTCTTTTGTTAGTTGTGGGGTTTGAACTCAGGGCCTGGGTACCGACCCTGCGCTCTTTGGCTCAAGGCTAGCAGTGCTCTACTACTTTGAGCCGCAGCCCACTTCCAGTGTTTTCTGGGGGTTCATTGGAGGTAAGAGTCTCTCCGGGACTTTTCAGCCCAGGTCAGCTTTGAACAGTGAGCCTCAGATCTCAGCCTCCTGAGTAGCTAGGATTACAGGCATGAGCCTGCTCTCGACTTCTGTTTACCAACGGATTCTCTCTTAGGTGTTTGTGACAGTAACAGAAGGCCGATGAGCACAAACCCTCACACATTGCCTGACGCGGTGATGTTAAGCCATCATGATTGGGCCCTCGAAGGCCTCCCCTACTTTGTCCCCAAGTCCCCAAACACCTGGGCCCTCAGTTTCATCTGTCTCCAGGCTCCCTGTACCTCAGGTACATCTGCTCTCTA
Source organism: Dipodomys merriami (assembly GCF_024711535.1). NCBI lineage: Eukaryota > Metazoa > Chordata > Mammalia > Rodentia > Heteromyidae > Dipodomys > Dipodomys merriami. The sequence continues at coordinate 4,391,853 of NW_027206590.1, forward strand.
GGGTACCCCAAGGCTGCTGCCCTTTGTAGAGATCTGTTCTGTGAGGTGTGGATTCTTCACGGAGCGAGGCGTGAGATTTCAGAACTCCTCCCCTGTCCTGGAAACTCCCCTCTGCGTTGCTCAAATCTCCTCTGCACCCTGCCCCCACCTCCCAGCATAGAGTAGGCTCTTTGCCTCTTCACTCCATTCTCTGGAAGCTTCTGGAAGCTTCTGCAGGGCAGAGACCATGTCTGCTTTTTCACAGCTGTGATCTGTGTGTCAGTGTGGGGCCTGGCACTTAATCTTCAATCAACAAACATTTGCTAAATTAATGAAGGATCAATTCAGGATGATTAAAAAAATTAGTAGCTTGTATCTGTCCTCCCTCCCTCCCCCTTCTCCCATCCTTTGGCCTTCACCTTTCCAGACAAGCAGGTGTTTCTGTGCCCAAGCCTCAAGGAAGGACTTGACAGGTGAACACGGAACAAAACAACCCAGGGCGGTAGAGCTTGGCCCTGAGAGAGCGGAGGGAGCGAAAACCATCAGAGAGGTCGAGGGACGGAGGAGACCGGAGGGCTGGGAGGAAATTGCTTCCTGGCTTCTCAGGCTTGAGAAGGCTTTTCTCAAACCCACCGTGGGAGGAGGTGAAAGAGTAATGCTTAAGCAAAGAAAAGCCTTCAAACCACCAGCTCTCAGAATACCCCTAAGGGCACCCACTGCTCCCAGAACGCCCCCGTCAAGTGGATTAGGATGAAGTAAAAGGCTGCACCAGTTGCTTGGAACACACATAGATCCATCCTCATTCGCTCCCTGTCAAGCATTGCTGTAGAGTGTATACACCACGCAACCGGTCCAGGGCAGCTCTGCGTAAGCCAGGCCAAGTCCTGGAGGAGGGGCCAAAGCTCAGATGGGTTCAGAGGCATAGGAACAAGGAGGAACCTGTGCCTCACATCTCAGGAACCCTCCAGAAGATCTGGGATGAGGCACCTCCCCTGTCCACCCAGGACACCAAACATTCAGACTGCCACACCCCTGAGTCCCCTAGGGTACTTCTAGAACTTTCCAAAGCCCACCGGGACTGAGGAAAACCTTAGATAAAACTGAGCTCAATTAACTATGGCTGCCCAGGTGCAAAGCAGGGGCAGCGGGAAAGGCTCACAGCCAGGGAGAAGCTGGGCTCTACCACGCAGGTTTGTTTAGCCAATGTGGAAGCAATGGCAACCCATTTTCCTTCATTTTCTTCTGTCTCTGTCTCTCACGTGCGCATGCGTGCCCACCCGCACACGCGCATGCATACACACACGTTCCCCCAACAAAAATACCAACTGCCCAGGGCCAAACCCAATCCTACTTCTTCAGAGCATCCTCCAAGTCTAGAAGTTTCTCTGACAGCCAACTGGGTAACTAAGCACAAAACTGAAATTTCACCGGGTGCCGGTGGCTCACGCCTGTAATCCTAGCTGTTCAGGAGGCTGAGATCTAAGGATGGTTCAAAGCCAACCTGGGCAGGAACATCCCTGAGACTCTTATCTCCAATAAACCACTAGAAAACTGGAAGTGGCGCTGTGACTCAAGTGGCAGAGCACTTGCCTTGAGCTGAAGAGCACAGGGACAGTGCCCAAGCCCAGAGTTCAAGCCTCACAACCGACAAAAAAAAAAACAAAAAACTGAAATTTCTCTCCAGGACCCAGGATCTCAGGGCTTCTCTGCCTTCTCCCCTTCCTTCCTCTCCCTCCTCCCTTCCTCCCTAGGCTTCTCCTCCCCTCTCTCTTCTTCCCCCTTTCCCCTCCCCACTCCTGCCCAGGCCCCTCCTGGAGCAGAAGGGCTCCCAAGGCTGGAGTGGAGGGGTGCAGATGGCCCCTCCAGTGCAGGGGCCTCATAAACAGTGTATTAGGGTCTGAGCCATCTCCACCCAGCAGCCCCGCCCTGTTCCACCCTTGCTGGCCCTGGTCTTCTGGCCCTGTGACCACCATGGCCGTCACCGCCTTTGACCCACCGCGTTCTTCTGAGTTCCCACAGCCTGGGCACCGGGCACTGGTCTCTGTGTTGCCAAAGTCATTTGTCCTCACCCAACACGATGCTCCCTGGAGCCCCGGTGGAGGCTCCTCCCTCCCGGTCCCGGTGCCCAGTGAGTGCCCGATGCTAGGTGGTGGCCTCAGGCTCTGGCCTCGTCCCGTTGCGTGGACGCTTCCCTGCTGTAAGGGACAGAAAGGCCAGGCAGAGACTGAGAAGTCACAGAGCCATTTATTAAAACAGGCAAGTCACCCCAAGACTTGCGAGTGTACTTGCTGCTTCCCGCTGGCCGTCCGCTCCCCTCCCACTGCCTGCGGCCGGCCCTGCAGCCCGCCTCAGCCAAAGGGACGTCCCGCTGTCTCTGGTGGGGCGAGGGGTCAGTGACGCTGGTGAGTGGCTGGGGTTGGAGGTGAAAGGTGAGGATGGGGGAGGGGCTGCTTTGAAGATCAGAAAGGCCCAGATTGGATTTAGTGAGTCAGGGCCATGGACCCATGCGGTGACGTGGTGGGGGGGCAGAAGCCCCCTGCCCTTCTCCTCTGCCCACCTCTGCTAAGCTAGGTCACTCTGCACACGCTACATGGCTACAAGACATTCAGTCCCCTGGGCCTGGGCCTGGGGACCCCAGTGGGCCGGGGTGGCCGGGCCTAGCCCTGGAACCCCAGCTCCTTGTACTTGGCCGCGATGTCGTTCCGGAACAGCTCCAGAGCCTTGCTCATGGCGCCCTGGGCGTCGGCCCCGAAGTCCCCGGGGTACTTGCATTTCAGGACCTCGATGATGGCTTCAGAGATGAACTGCAGGGAGGGGGCGAGAGGGGGACGGTCGGCATAAGGGACAAGCTCGGGCCAGTAGTGTGGTCTCCACAGCTCAGCTCCTTCAAACCCCACCACGCTGGGACACAGATACTGACACCCTTGCTTTGCAGGTGGAGAAACTGAGGCACAGGGAAATGAAGCTGTGTGCTGAGGTCATGAGGCCTGGAAGGGGCATCTGGACTTGGGGGTGACTCTGGCACCGGGCTCCTTCCCCTGTCCTCCTGCCCAACTGCCACTGGGGTCTGGGAATGGAGGAAAAGAAAGGGCCATGCCTCCAACATGGGCTGCAGAAAGGGGTGCTGTCGATGCAGCTCTACCCAGGCTTCTGCAGTCAGGAAGTCTAGAAGGAAACTTCCTTTAGTGTGTGTTTTCTTTCTGTGGCCTTGGCTGGGTGGGACAGGGACCCTTTCTCTCTTGGGGCAGCAATGTGTGACGCACATCCGGGTGGCGGGAGAGGATGGGGGAAGGGGAAAGGAGGGGAGAGGAGGGGAAGGGCGGCCTCTGGAATGACCAGGAGGGTAGGGGCGGGTCCACAGCTCTACAGCCTAGGACTGCAGCCTAGGATGTAAAAGGTCACTGGGCTGCCCCACCTTGAATCGGGATTTGGCCCCGACTGCAGCCCAGACTGCCGCACCAAGGAGCAACACTTCACAGAGGGGACAGGCAAGTGGCCAGCCTGAGGTCACAGAGCAGGGGGATGGCAGGGAACTGGGAGAGCCAGTGCCAGGGCTGGGGTGGGGGTAGGGGTGAGCACCAGGGATGGTCACACAGCGTCCCCTGGATGCAGTGGGGTCCTGGGTGGGCATCTGAAAGCCACTGAAGTCTGTCAAAGCCATTTCACTGGTGGGTGGAGCTGAGCACTGCCCTTGGAGGACGGGGTATCTCCTGGCTCCGCTCCGTCCTGCCCCAGGTGACTTCACTGCAAACCAGGGACTGAGAGGAGTGCACGCCCCCCCACCCCCCCGCCCGGTCTGCCCCGTGTCTACAGCAGAGCCGCTGGCGTCCAGACATCCGAAACAGAAGCCGCCTCGCACCTGCCACCCTCTGCGTCCTCTGTCTGGGCCTCCCTCTCATTTCAGTGTCCGGTGGCATGTGTGGGCCTTCCATAAAGAATGAAGGAGCCGGGCGCCCGGTGGCTTACGCCTGTCATCCTAGCTACTCAGGAGGCTGAGATCTGAGGATCACAGTTCAAAGCCAGCCCGGGCAGGAAAGTCTGTGAGACTCTTATCTCCAATGAACCACCAGAAAACTGGAAGTGGTGCTGTGGCTCAAGTGGTAGAGCGCTCGCCTTGAGTTGAAGAGCACAGGGACAGCGCCCAGGCCCAGAGTTCAAGCCCCACGGCTTACAAAACAAAAAACAAAACACTCCACCCTTGCCAGGCCACAGTCTCCTCATCTGGGCAGTGGGTGGGGAGGAAAAGGCTGCTATTTGTGGAGAGGTTGGAAGTTGTATGCCGGATTTCCTATCCCTTGTCCCCATGAGAACAGAAGACATGAAATCTGCCCTGCTGTTTGTGGTCTGGGGTCTCAGGAGGAGACAAAACAGGGGGCCAGTCCACCGAGCCGTGAGAAGGCAAGCTGAGACTTGAACCCCAAGTCCCTTGAAGCCCTTCCCGCCCTCTCCTGCCTGTGGCCCCCTACCTCCAGGTATGCCATGGGGATCTTGTGCTTAGTGGCGTGGGACTGGGCCAGGGGCTTGATCTCCGCCTCGTGCTGCCCCTTCTTCTTCAGGATGCCACCCAGGGCGGTGAGCACGGTGGTGCCGTGCTTCTTCAGGTCCTCGGACGCCTTCATCTCATCCTCCGACTTCAGGTTCTTGAACTTGTCGAACTTCTCCAGGGTCTCAGAGTGGTCTTTAAAGAGCCTGGGGGACAAAAGAGGGACTGGAGTGAGATGCGGGGATTGTGTAACGGGGTCTGCAGGTGGCCAGACTCGGGGTCCGGTCCAGCTTCCCCTCCTTCTGGCTGTGTGACCGTGGACAATTCACTGTACCTTCCTGGGCCTGGGCTTCCTCATCTGAGAAATGAAGATGAATTGTCCCTCCCTAAAAGATGAAGTGAGATCGCGTATGCTGCGTGCCGTCTGGAGGTGGGACACAAGTCTTCGTGGTCACGGCCTCTGAGGGGCAGACAGACAAAGGCATCTCTGCTGGTGGCGTGGGCTTGCCCTGTTTTCTCCACATTTATCTGCGGAGTGCATCATGGTGTTTGGGGCACTGGGGCTGCGCAGCCCTGCATTGCTCAAACGCCCTCTGCTGTGCTCGGCCACCTTCTACCTCTCCCTTTAGCACCATTTTACGGGAAGCTGGGGCTCAGAGGTGTGACGTCACCAGAGGAGTCAGGGCTGTGTGGGAGGAGCTGGGTGGAAACCAGGAGTGAGCAGCTCCAAAGGCAATCCTGGCCCACGGGCAGGCGTGGGCTGCAGCCTCCTGCCTCCTGCCCAATGCCTGTGACGGGGCCTGTGCCACCTGCTGGGGGACCCCTGGGAGCCACAGGTGTGCCTGGCTGTGCCCTGAGCTACTGTGCCCAGGAGATGATCAGCAGGATCCCAGGCTCCTGTCTGTCTACTGCTGTGTCCTCCTGTCCTGTTGCCAGCCTGGCAGACTCTGTGGCTCCTCCCCCACCCCCCGCTGCTGGCTCACCAGCCGGGCAGAAACCCTGCAAAGCATGCATGGAGCATCTGCAGGGCAGCGGGGAGGGATGGGCAGCCTGAGGCCAGTGCTCAGAGGCCCAGGCAGGAGGCTGTCAAGTTCCAGGGTTTATCACGGTCACAGCGAGACATTCACGTGCAACCTGAAATGGGCAGTCCCCAGTGTACGCATGCGTGCTGCACGGCTGCATGAGCACGTCCGGCCGTGAGGGAAGAGTCACGTAGGCAGATGCGCATGTGCGTGGAGGGCGTGGGGTGACGGGCGCAGAGCCTCCCTCGGGGGACGAGCTCTGTGCTCCTGGGGGGACGGCGGTGCCAGGGCCGTCCACAGCCGTGGCCAGTGTCCCTGAGTCACACCGGGGCCGCGTCCAAGGCCGCGTACGTCACAGACAGCTTGTCTCTGCCACCTTCATCCAAGGGTCCCTGAGCTCCTGACTATTATTATTGGGCGACAATGATCCTTGGATGCGTGCTGACAGATGGGAGACCTGGCACCCCGGGGCGAGGCCCAAGGTCAGGAAGCTGGAAGGAGACAGAGGCACAGGAGGGCCAAGGATCAGAGGCCCAAGGCACAGGGGGGTCGTGGCTCCCTGGGGTCTAGGGTTATGAAGTTCTGGGCCCAGCTCTGGCTTCTGTGTGCTGTGTGACACTGAAGAAATCACACGCCCTTTCTGGGTCTTGACTCACACGTAAGTAAACCAAAAGGGCCGGGGTGGAGGCCTTGCCCCTGCTTCTCCAGAGGAGCGCAGGCTCGCTGGCCAGCCATGGAGTGCCAGCCCCGCCAGAGGCCCAGAAGCCCCAGCCCTATAGATGTGGTACCACACTGGGGAGGGGAAGGGGGCTGGGGGGGAGGGGGCCGACTTCTGAATGGAGGCCAATGGGAAACCCAGTGGGACCCTGGACACTGATACAGAGCCACAGAAACCCTTTGGATTCTCTGGGAAAAGCCTGCCCCCAGGGAGGTCCCATCGGGGCCTGCAACAGAACCCTCAGGAGCAGAGAGGCGCCATTCACATGGCCTGAACTTGAGTCCCCAGCCCCTCACACTGTGTGACTTAACCTCTCTGTTCAGCATGGTGATGATGATGATGATGATGATGATGACAATACCTCCTAAGGTTTAAATGAGTTCCAGTGGAACCTTGCTGGGTGCCGTGGCTCACACCTGAAATCCCAGCTACTCGGGAGGCTAAGATCTGAGGAAGGCGGTTCAAAGCCAGCCTGGGCAGGAAAGTCTGTGAGACCCTTATCTCCAGTTAAGCACCAGAAAACCGGAAGTGGTGCTATGGCTCAAGTTTTAGAGCATTTCACCTTGAGCTGAAGAGCTTGGGGATAGCACCCAGGCCCAGAGTTCAAACCCCATGACTGACAACAACAACAACAAAGGTAGAACAGGCAGACACCTGGCGCTGGCATGGGCTGGCTGATCATTGTGGGGCTCGGTGGTTATGGCCACCAGCGGCGGTTTGCAAACTTTCCTTAGCCTTGAAACCTTTAGACACAACAGAAATGCACAAACCAATAAAGAGGAAAGGGTCTGGGCAGGCACTGTGAGGCAGGGTCCGCCCCCTCCCCGCACAGCCGCCCTCTGCCCGCCCCTCGCCCTCTCCTCTGGTTAGTCAGGAGCTGCAGCCGCTGCCCAGCATCTGGGCCGTGGCGGCCTGTGCCTGGTAGTGAGACTTTGGCGGTTCACACTCACCATCATGTAGCAGAACGCTCACTTTTGCTAAAAGTCAGGGCATTGGGGCAGTGACCTTGCCAGGGCCATCACAAAGGCCAGGCTCAGCATTTAGACCAGACCAAGGGGTCAGCTCCTAGCCAGACACCCGTGGCTCACGCCTGTGATCCCATCTACTCAGGAGGCTGAGAGTTGAGGATTGTGGTTCAAAGCCAGCCTGGGCAGGAATGTCCATGAGACTCTTATCTCCAATAAACAAACGACTCAGAAACAGCTGGAAGTTTCTCTGCGCTGTGGTTCAAGGGGAAGAGCACTAGCCTTGAGCACAAGAGGTTTGGAGATAGCGCCCAGCCTCTGAGTTCAAGCCCCAGGACTGGCAAAAACGAAAAAACAAAACCCAAGAGATCAGCTCCTGCCTGGAGTTAGCACCCAAGAGTAGACCCCAGTGGGGGCCCTGGAGGGGGGAGACCTCCCCCTACAGCTTGAGATACATGGCACCCCTTGGAACTTTCCGGAGCCCTCCGTCTCGGGCGGGCGTCACAGGCCCCTGGCAGCCTCGCTGCTCTGCCCGGGAGGGAGGGAACATTGCCCGGAGGTTGCACAAGCCTCGGCCTTGAGGAGGGCAGCGCTGCCACTCGGCCCAGTCCGGTCTTCCCCTCCCATGCAGTCCTGACTGCGTCCGCAGCACGGAGGATGAGCCGCCCAGCACCGGGCCTAGGCACGGGGGGCAGCCCGGATCTCACATCTCGGACAATGCCCCACGGAGGGCTGCTTGGTGGTGTGGCGGCCTGTCCCGGCCCCGGGGCCTCTGACAGGGAGGGCAGGGAAGAAGGTGGAGGGGAGCCGTCTAGGACACCAGCCAGACAACAGGAAGCTGGCTCTCCTTCCCGGATTCTGCCATGGAGCCCTGAAAGCTGTGATTCCAGATCACTTTGCCCCTCACCCACCCCCAAGCGGCCCCGGGTGGATGGGACAAAGAGACAGAGCCCAGGGGAGACAGAAGGGACCAGGAGTCAGGATGGAGACCTGCTCTGCTCACAAATGGGGAGACATTGCTTTGCAAATGTGAACTTCAGGGACACACTGGGGGCAAGCCAGGGCCTGCTTCCCCCAGAAGCAGAGCCGCTGACCGCCACAGTCCAGTAGGCCCTCGATCTGCGATCTGAGCTGCCCAGATGTGAGAGAAGGTTGGGGGCGGGGGGGGGGGAGAACCCAGCACCAGCATCCTCTACTCACAGTTTGGGATTTGGGGTGGGGGGAGGACTATTCAGAACTCCTTTATAAGTTTGGAGACCATTCAAGCTTTCAAATTGGAGACATACTCAATACCGCAGATAGCAACTAGGCCTCTCAGCCCTTGGCTAATTACAGGGCTCAGCATTTGTAATAGTTAATGAATATTTCTAGAACTCATTGTATGTCAGTAACCAGACCCGCTCCTACCAAACATATGCAATGCTCACTTCTACAGTTATTTTCCCTTCTTTAGACAAGAAAGAAACTGAGGCTCAGAGAGGTTGAGAATCTTCCCCAAGGTCACATAGCTGCTCAGAAATAGAGCCAAACCTAGATACAGAGGGGCCTCATTTTGAAGACCATATCTTTTCAGCCTGGACATTCATAGGCTTTAGTGGGCTTGTGGTTGGGGGATGGTGGTGTCATTTCCTCTCTGAACCCTCAGTTAGGTGGCTAGATTATCTACAATTCCAAGCCTGGTGGATTCGAGGCTTGCAGGGTCTGAACCTTAAGTTTCTTCCAGCTGTTGCTATTAGTCTGGGTGGAATCCTTTTCCTTTCCTGAATCCAGTCCCTTATGTCCACAAAGAAAGGAACACAGCATAGGAAATTTGAGCTTCCTCTGCCTGGGACAACTGGTCTACCTTTTCATTGAGCATCTGTGATCTTTGGGGTACTGTAGGTGAGTGGGACCCAGGGATCACTTCCTTTTACCTGATGAGGACTTCCTGCCCATTGCCCGCCAGATCGGCCTCCACCTTCCCCCAGATGTTCAGCACCAGCTGCCACTCCCCGTCGCTGAGCCCCATGATGGCGTCTGAGGAAGGCAAGAAGAGCGATGTGGGTTGACTGCGCGGTGTCCGGGCCAGGCAACCAGGGTTTGAAGCTGCCCGGTCCAAAGGTGTTTTTATACCCTCCTGGATGCCGGTGGCAGATCACCTGATGCCACACACTCCCCTCCCTTTCTCCTTGTGTCCCCTGCCCTCCCCCCTCCCCCAGGCTCTAATCTCTGCCTTTCTCCGGTCCTCTTGCGGGCAGCTATTTCGGGGCAGGTGCCATTGTGGGAGACAACTCGGGCCACGGGGGGGGGGGGGGGGGAGGGAGTGTGGCTCAGGGGACCAGGCTACTGTCTGGATTCTCACAAGCCAAGGGAAAGGGCACTGCGGGGCCTGGGGCCAAGCAGCCTGAAACTCAACCCTCCTCCTGTCAGCCATCCCAAAGACCTGTCATGTTCTAAGCCTGGGCCCAGGCACCCTGCTAGCCCAGGACCGTCCTGGCCCCAGTCTTCTGTCTTACTTCCTGCCTCTGACCTCAGACAAACGTGATAAGAATGAGCCTGTGTTGGACCTCTGAAATTCATGCACCTACAGAGCGACCCTTGTGTGTCTGTGCAGGGCCTCCGCTGGGGTGAGGGCAGCCAGGGCTCCCGTCTCTGCCCGCTCTGTGTCAGCACTCAGCATCTGCCAGCTCCTCTAATCCAGGAGCCGCGTGTGGTGGACACAGACAGCATCCCTGCTTCACTGAAGAGAGGGCAGGGAGTCATGCCACAGTCCCGCAACATCCTAGGTTTGAACCCAGGACCTCAGGTCCCCAAGGCCATGCTCTTGAAACCTTGCGTATTTGTTTTATTCATCTGTGTCTCTTGGGCCCTGACACAGAGCCCTGTACTAAACTTGAATTACATAAATGTTGAGTAAAAGATAGGTGCTGGTGGTTCACACCTATAATGCTAGCTCCTCAGGAGGCTGAGATCTGAGGATTGTGGTTTAAAGCCAGCCCGGGCAGGAAAGTCCATGAAATTCTTATCTCCAATAAACCACCAGAAAACCAGAAGTGGTGCTGTGGCTCAAGTGGTAGAGCACTAGCCTTGAGCTGAAGAGCACAGGGACAGCGCCCAGGCCCAGAATTCAGGCCCCTTGCAAGGAAGGAAAGGTGACAGTGATTGGACTTAGTTTATATCCACGCATACCTGCATCTGCCCATCCATTCATTTACCCATCCATTACCGTTCCATCCACAATCCATCCATCCATCCATCCATCATCCATCTGCCATCCAGCATTATCTTTCCATGTCTCCCTCCCTCCAGCTCCCCATCCATCATTATCACCTGCCTATCATCCATCCCACAAGCATCACAGCATATCTACTATATGCCAGCCACCATACCACGTGCTGAGGATAACAAAGTAAAATCAAACATTTGTGTTCAAGAAAACTCCCCCACATCCTGGGGGAGGTAAGTCGGGGGAGTGAAAAAACCGTGGGGTTCAGTTAATGCTGATGTTTGCGCTGCCGATGTTTCCTTGTCTTTGCGCAAGGCTTTTGCATTTATTAAGTATTTATTCAGTGCCTCCTGGGGGAAAGATCTGTATTTCCGAGGGCTGAGCCTCCCTGGCTACCCTGGGGCTGCTCTGGCTGTGTCAACAGTCACTGCCCCATCAAAACGACTCTTTTTAGAGACATGACCCTTCTCCGGCTTGCTAAGGCCTGAGGCATGGGGCCAGCCGCTTTCAGGGACCACATGGCTGTACCCCAAACCTGAGGTCAATCGTCGCTGTTTGGACCAAGGCTGACACCTGACTAGGGGCAGCCAATGTCTGAACGGCCAATCAGATAACCTCTTCAAACTGGGACCAGGGGCCACAGGGGTAAAGATTGGCCAGGTAGTGGAAATGGAACATGAAAACATGAAATTCACGGCCAGCTGTGCTGGGCAAGGAGCCTCAGACGGCGCTGCCCTGCACAGCCCTGACTCCGGACCACTCTCTGGTCCCTGTGAGGCTGGCCAATGACCATGGGAGGATTGTCATGGGCTGGCCCTTCCCCCATGACCCTGGCATGCCCTTGCAGGGCATCAGATGCTGGCCAGTGAGTGAGAGGGCCTAAGGAATCTCAGGCTGCCCTTCCCGACACTCATTGCTGAGCCCGCAGGCCACGAACGCCTGCCCGGCCGTAGCAGCACAAGGCACGCTAGCTAAAGGTCAGGTGGATTTCTGGGGGTTCCCGGGCAATGCACTCATTCACATGGGCCTTTGTTCATGCATTTATTCCACAGCTCTGGATTGAGGGTCTGCTCTATGCCAACATTTGTGGGGAAAGGCAAATTCACTGTCACAGAGGCCTGGCCTCTGGCTTTGGCACCTGCTCCTGGCTAGTGGCTGGAGGGTGGGGGTGGGGAGAGGGGACAGAAGGAAGGAGGTGCAGCCAGCTGTCCCAGGCTGGCCGAGGCTACCTGCTCTGTGTCTGCCGGGTCACCTCCTCGGCTTCCTGCCAGGATTGGCAGCGCTAGGTCCTGATTTATTTCCTCTGTTCTGCCTCTCTGGGACACAGTGTGCTGTTGAAGAGCCCTCCTGTGAGCCCCACACTGAACAACCCCAACCAAGGGGTGAGCTGGGCAGGGCGGCTCAGGTCTGCAGCTCCCAGCTCTTCTCGGTCTCCAGCCTCCCCAGTTGTCTGAGTATGAAAAATCTCATCAACCCGTTAGTGATGCTCAAGTATTTAATGTGACGCTATCACCAGCTTGGCAGGAGCCCCATTAACAGGGGAGGCGGGGCAGGGGGGGGAGAGGGGGCGCTCCTGGAGACCTGTGGCTTCGAAGCTGATGAAGCTTTGAAGTTCTCCCATTTAAGCTAATGGGGAGTCGCCAACATCTGTGTGTACTTACACATCACCACAACACGGAGCCTGTCTCACGGTTGCTATGGAGACCTGGAGTTCCTGCCCCTCCCCACCCCAGCTCTGTTTGGAGGCTGTCATTCTTGCTGTCAGCCATTGCTGAGCAGGGAGGCTGCAGATGTACCAGAAAAGCCAGGCTGCCTTGGTGTGTAAAACTGCAACCTTAGATCCAAATGTCTGTACACACACACACACACACACACACACACACACACACACACACACACACACGTTACTTTGACACCAAGGAGGGTAATTAAGATCCTCCCCATCAGACCTCATATCCCAGAATGCTTTTCATCCCCAAATCTGAGACTTGTTGAATTCAGCCCCAAGTCTTCAAAGGTCTTGGGTCTGAGATCCCAGGATGAAAATTCTAGAGTGTCCAACCTTGACAGCTTTTCAGTACTCCTGAAACTTGGGTTCTGGATTCCAGGGTCATGGAGAGTTAGAGATGGAAAGAGCTAGAACTGTAGGGCCATCACACCTCAAAGCTAACGAGGCCTTCCATGGTGTCAAATCAATGTCTGTCTCCCTGTGGATCATCACACGGCATCTGCTTGAATGCTGCCAGGAACAGTGAGCTCGCCACCCACAGCTGGACAAACGCTTCATGATACGGAGCAAATGTGTACCTTCTCCCCACACCTGGCCTGGGCTTGCCGGCTGACCAGCCAGGACTGTCACACAAGGAACGCCACAGGCCCCCCGTGGAACACCCACCCCCCAGCCCCAAGGAGCCAGGCTAGCCGGGGGGCTTGTCCCATCTGCCCAAGAGGCAGCGGATCCCCATGGGACTTCCTTGCACGTGCTGCCCAGGTGTGAGCCGGGCCGTGTCCCCCACGCCAGTCTTCTCCAGGGCCAAGAGTCCAGTCTCACTGACCTGTGAACTGGGCAGCCGGTAGGCGGCCTACGGCAAATCTGGGAAACTTTTCCATAGGACTTCACGGAGGGGGACCAAGGACATGGGGACACATAGAGAACATTGGCGCCTAAAGCCAAGATCAAGGTTTTCCATCTTGATCGCCTGTCCCATGTCTTCCTAGGAAAGGAGGTCTGTCCTCTTCTGTGTGTGTGTGGGGGGGTTCCTGCCAGAGGCCTCCCCTCCCCCTCCCCATCTCCCCCTCCCCCCCCCCATGCCTGCCCAGCCTCTGCTTCCTGGCTCAGTCCTCCCTCCTGGGACAGCACCAGGCCCGGCCAGGACTTGTGTGGGGCTGGGCGTGGAGGTGGCAGGGCCTTCCAGGACTTCCACTCAGCAGGCAGGGGACCCCCCAGCTCACTCCAGCCCCCGACTTAAGCCCACCGCCCACAGCTGCTTTTGTCCAGCCCCTCAGCAGCAGCATACTGACCACGTCTCCCTTCTCCCCAGCTGTCCTCCCGGAGCGCAGCCAGGCGGCCAGGGCTGGGGGCGGGGAGGGGCGTCTTATAGGACAGCGGAAAGGCACGGAGAACTAAAAATACAGTCTCCACGCAGGCTCCTCCTTTCCCTGAAGGCCCAGGGGGCCTTATTGGAGAAGGGCTGGCAGGGACATGGGAGCCACATGCCCTGGGCAACAGGTGTGGCCTGAAGAAGCCGGCCTTCCTTCCCCTCTCCCACCCCAGCCCAGCCCCACCCCGCACCTGTCACTGGGGGGCCAGGCCCCCTCCACTTGGAGGCCTGTCCCACCCCGAGACCCTCGCGGTCCCTCTTTATGGCCCCATGGGCCTTGTTTGTCCTCCAGGCTCTCACAGACATAGCCTTCCCATCTCTGTGCTTCGGGGAACGGCCAGGGGGGACGGCTTCCTCTTTCTTACTCTGTGAGGTGCTCGCAAGTAAGTTTTCTCAAAACCACCCTTTCTGTGGAATGAACAATTTAGGAGCCCCACCCTACTCAGGAAGAAATGGAGGCACTGGGAGGGCCAGAAAGCTGCCCAAAGTTGTAACTGGAGTTGGAGGCCAGAGGCCTAGCAACTTGGCTTTCACATGCCCCGCCTCGGGCCACCGTGCCAACATGCCAAATAAAGAGCCCAGCGTGGTGAAGGGCAGAGAAAGGAGATTTATTACAGGCACGGGCAGCTGCAGAGAAGACAAAGTGAGCACTTCAGGCCTCCTCCCCACCCAGAAGTGGGCTTTAGATTGAAATAGACAAAGAATCCTGGCAGGAGTGAAAGGTAATGATTGGAAATCTGATCAGAGGTGGCGGGTTGTTCATTGTCTCCAGGTCCTTGCTGCTTGGTGGGTGGTCTGTCCCTCTCCTTGGGAGTCATTTAGGTCCCCTGTGAATATGTTATCCATCAGACCTGCCCTTCCTGGACCCCACGGTCCAGGAACATAGAGAGAGGAGACAGAGACAAAGGGGAGGCCGATGTGGCGAGCTTTTCTCTTTCTTTCTTTTCGTTACCTCTGGGGCATTGGCAGGCCCAATTGAGGAGTCGGCGGATTTCCAGCAAAAGTAAGTTTCTAAGCACCTGTTCTAAACATACACAGCTAGAAAATGCCAGGCCTGAGACAGGGACCCAACCACCCTAGCCTCATGGCTCAGGAGTGGTCTAATTTTGGGATCCTTCCCTTTCAGCCTCTCATCTCCCAACAGCACTAGCAAAAGCCAGGCCAATTGGCTCTTCCAATGTTTATTTTATTGTCTGGATTCTGTCCAGGGCCTTCCCTGGCTTCTGGGCCGGCAAGGCCGTTTTTCCCAGTGGCTGACAATGGGGAGGCTTCTGCCATCTAGTGGTGATAAGGAGAAGCACCACCGACTCTTGCAGGTTTCTTTGTTCTTTTCTTCCTCTCTGCCAGCTAGATGGGGTCTTTCTGATCTCTCTGCTCATAGCACCTTGTTTAGAAGACTGGAGATGGCTTTCTAAACTATTACAAGATGAGAGAGCTATGATCCTGTCAAATGGAGGTGACAGGCCGCGTGGAGCAGAGGTCTGAACAAAGGTTCTGGTGAGCTAGCAGGCAGCTTGGCTGTGAGGAGAGGCTATGAGAGAGGGGACAGCTGGGGTGACTAAAAATACAAGGGGCTGCAGAGCTGAGGTCACAAGCAGCCTATGCAAAAGCCCAGGGGCAGACATGTGGGAAAGGGGGTGGGAAGGGAGACCATGGGGAAAGACAGGATGAGCCGGACAAGCTCGTGGGGGCTCAGGTCTGACCTTCAGTTCCACAAACACCTCTGTCTGAAGCCTGGTACATGCCTGTCTCTGGGGGTCCTGAGTTAGGAAGCGACTCGAAGGGGGGGGAGTCCACGTTAATTACACCTGTAATCCTGGCTAATTAAGAGACTGAGATATGAAGATTACAATTTAAGGCCAGCCCAGACAGGAAAGTCCCTGAGACGTTTATCTCCAATTAACTACCAAAGTAGAGCTGTGGTTCAAGTGGTAGAGTGCCAGCCTGGAGCAAAAGAAGCCAAGCAAGAGCCCTGGTCTGACCATCTAAAGCCACGATCGCCCCTCCTGACACACAAGAAGTTGGTGACACACAGCCTAGCCTCCAGAAGTTAACGACACATCAACCCTGCTTCCAGGACTGCCCACACCCCACATCCGCATGCCCTCAGCACAGTGCTCTGTCAAGGAACAGCTTTGCCTGTAAGAAATCTGCTCCTTCTCAGGTCTCCTCTGTGTCTGTCCTTGAACTCTTTCTCCAGTGAGACATGGCTTCCATTCATCCATGTGTCCATCTGTCCATTCATCCATCCATCATCCATCTACCTTACCATCCATCCATTCAGCTGCCCATCCATCCATCCATGTGTCCATCTGTCCATTCATCCATCCATCATCCATCTATCTTACCATCCATCCATCTGTCTATCCATCCATTCGTTTGTCCATCCACCCATCTATCCATCTATCTCCATCCATCTATCTGTCCTTATCTATCGGTGGCATTTCAAAGTCCAATCACGTGCCATGTAAGGACCTTCTAGCTGGGCACTGGTGGCTCATGCCTGTAATCCTAGCTACTCAGGAGGCTGAAATCTGAGGACTTCAGTTCAGAGCTAGCCAGGGCAAGAAAGTCTGTAACACTCTGCAGGGTGTGATGATGCACGCTTGTAATCTCAGCACTGGAGAGACTGAGGCAGGATTATTGGGAGTCTGAGGCCAGCCTGGACTACATAACCAGACCCTCTCCCTCCCCGCAAGAAAAAAATACCCCCAAAATTGTAGTACTACCCCAATTCCTGCATGATCCTCAACCCTGGCCCTACCCACTGCCCCGAGACCATCAACACTGGACTGGGTTTTTTGGGGGGGGGATGGAGGTAGGGGGTGCTGGAACTCAAGCGCTCTGTGTTGGCTCCACAGAACCACACCCAGCCCGAGAATTTGTGGGGTTTTTTTTTGGTAAATCATAGAAGGTCTGGGGAAGGCAGACATCAGAGTCTGCGGTGGGGATCGCAGCCAGGGCGGTGGTTTGGGGAGAGGCAGAGGAAGCCGCGGATGAGGGGAGGCACCTGTGAGAGGCAAGAGGGGGTCAGGCTGAGAGGAAGGGGCCTGGTGGGTCGTCCAGGTCCGGAAGTCAGCAGCTGGGAGGCTGGAGGCCCCACCCACCCCGCCCTGGAAGGCCCCGCCCCTCGAGGCCCCAACCATTGGGGGACAGGGAGGGGCCATCCCCTCCCCCTTTCCCTTCCCCCTCCTACCCCTCCTCCTCTCAGGGAGCCCTGGCTTCAGGATATACCTCACCCCACCTTCTGCCTGGCTCCTCAAAATGCCCAAACCAGGTTGTGGCTCCGAAAAGACTATTCAGAGCTACTCAGAGACCCAGGTCTTTCAGACAATCCTGCTAGGGTCCATAGGGTGTGTGTGTGTGTGCGTGTGTGCGTGTGTGTGCATGCGTGTGTGTGCGTGCGTGCGTGCGTGTGTGTGCGTGCGTGTGTGTGCGTGCGTGTGTGTGTGTGTGTGTGTTTTCTGTGTGTGGTGTGTGTTTATGTGTGATGTATGTCTATGTGGTATGTGTGTGTGTTCTCTGTGTGTGTGGTGTGTTTATGTGTGATGTATGTCTATGTGTGGTGTGTGTTTATGTGTGATGTATGTCTATGTGTGGTGTGTGTTTATGTGTGATGTATGTCTATGTGATGTGTGTGTGTTCTCTGTGTGTGTGGTGTGTGTTTATGTGTGATGTATGTCTATGTGGTGTGTGTGTGTTCTGTGTGTGGTGTGTGTTTATGTGTGATGTATGTCTATGTGGTGTGTGTGATCTCTGTGTGTGGTGTGTGTTTATGTGTGATGTATGTCTATGTGGTGTGTGTGTGTGTGTGTGTGTGTGTGTGTGTGTGTGTGTGTGTGTTCCTGTTTTCCCACCAGCTTGGCTTGACTTAGTTCTAAGAGACTTAATCTAAGAGAAAATATGTCCCCTGGCTAGGCAGACACATCACACAGCAGTGTGTCTAGCTTGCCATTTGGGGGAGACTCGGTTTACCTGTGCTGGACTGGCAACCACAGGGGCTGTGTGTGGAGGTGAGGGGATGGAAGGGGGGTAAAGTAGGGAGAAGGACAGGACTGGGGCCGCCACAGGGAAGGGCTGGGAAGGGGCAGAGGGAAACTCTTTATAAGGAGGGCAGGGGTGAGGGCCAGACTGCAGAGAGGATAGAGGACAGGGACATCACGATGCTGGATGAGGGCAGAGAAAAAACCTTGCCACAGCGGCTGCTCCCTACCCCACCCATCCCCCAAAAAAGATCTCAGGGACTTAGTAGTTCTTGGGTGGTGAAAGCTGGGCACTGGTGGCTCACGCCTATAATCCTAGCTACTCAGGAGGCTGAGTTCAAAGCCAGCCTGGGCAGAAAAGTCTGTGAGACTCCTATCTCCAATGAACCACCAAAAAGCCAGACGTGGTGCTGTGGTTCAAGTGGTAGAGTGCTAGCCTTGAGCAAAAAGCTCAGGGACAGCACCCAAGCCCTGAGTTCAAGTTCAAGTAACAGCACACATGCAAAACCAGGAGTGATGGAGAGGGCTAGCTCTCGTTTACTGTGCAAGAGGCAGCCGCACTCTACAAGGTGGCTTGGGAATCCGGGTCCCTGTCCAGGCTTGCCCAGGAGCCCTGTGCCTCTGTGTCCAGCAGGAGGGACCAGGACGAATGCAGATGGACGAGATGAACGCAGACGTAGGGTTCTGTGAGAAGTTGTAGGGTCCTCACTGAACACCTCAGCCTGTTCCCGGCTGCCTGGCCTTCCAGCTGGGCACCGACCGGGGCAGGAATCAGGACTAGGTGACACGCCACAGGCGTCTGAGGTGGCAAAGGCTGAGCTAGCAGCATCCTAAGGCCCTGGTCACATCTTGGAAGATGGGGAGGGAGGCAGGTGGGAGGAGCCTTGGAGGGGACTGGGGGGGCGGGGAGGGGGCGCCGATCACACCAGACAACCAGAGCGAGCTCTTCAGAGCAAGCTGAGGGAAGCAGGCGTGCAAATGGAACATTCTGGAACCCCCTGCAAGGACCTGCTTGGCTGGGTCTGAGGGTTGGTGACGTGGTGGAGGAGGAGGTTGGAAGGCGGGCTGACTTGAGGCATGGAGGGAGGGGGCGGCTCTTTGGCAGGATGAGGAGCTGCTGTGGGGGTGGGGCGGCTCTGTCATGACTCACGGAGGTCCTGTTACAATGAGTCATGATGGCTCCCAAGACAGAAGCCAAAAGCTGGGTGCCAGCTTCCCCCCTCCCCCCTCCCCGGGGAGTCTCTGGTCTTCCTGCCCTGGGGAGGGGGCCCTCAGGATGGAAGCGGGGTTCTGTGCTGCCCCAGGAACTCTGAGCAAGGCCGGTGGGCAGTGCCCAGGCCTCTGACCTCAGCAGCAGGCTGGTATGAGCCGGGTCTGGGTCACCATGGCCTGGAGATGTCCCCTCCACGCATCCAGCTCCGCTCGCAACAAATCCATCTGCATGGGCCCAGGCAGCCGTCCCTGGCTCCCTGCCACAAGAGCCGCAATCGCTATCATAAGGCTGGGGGATGATTCAGAGGCTTGAAACCGTATATTTCCAATCCCTTCCCACCAGGCCTCCCCATTTCCCCCACCTGCCGTGCACCCTGGCATCACCCCCAAAGAACCCTGGGGTCCTGGGAAGAGAGGGAGGAGACAGAGGGAAAGAGGAGGGGAGGGAGCTGGTCTTGTGCAGGGCTCCTCCGTTAGCTGCAGCCAGGGCTCAGGCTGGAGGCGCTCCAGTGCTCAGGACACTGGGGCCACTCATCTTTGTGCTGTGCATCAAGACCAGCCCTCCACTGGGGCTTCTGGTGGGTTCTCCACCCACAGGTCTTCACGCCAACCCTGGAGGCCATGGCTCTGGTCCCCATCTTACTGAGGAGGAACCGAGTTCCCCAGAGCACTGTGATCTGAGCAGTCTTACGTATTTAGGAGGCCGGGACCACCCCCCCTTAGGCATGCAAACACCAGGGGATGGGGGAAGAGGATTGGACAGGACAGTCCTGAGTTTTTCACGGGTAAAACAGAAGACTAAATGGCAAAGACAGGCTCTTCAGCCTTGTAGGGTCACCTGGCTGAGTGGCCCCTTCAGCCAGCAGCAAGGGGTAGAGAGGGGAGGGAAGGGGAATCGAGGGAGGGGAGGGGAGAGGAGGGGACAGGGAGGCCACCTTTTCTGTTCCTATTTATTACTATTTAGGGAAGAGGTCCATTCTGCTCACAGGCTATTGGCTAGAACTGGGTCACATGGTCAGAGTAGCTGCAAGGGAAGCTGGGAAGCAGTCCTCAGCCATGTGGCCACAGCAGCTGAAACTAGGGGTGTTGGGGATGTCTCAGGAGAAGGGCCCCAGCTCTTCCTGCTGGTCCCCCATGGGCTGAGTGTATTTGTGCCTAGTCTAGAACGTTCTTTGCATGGCACTGAGAAGAGGTGGAGTTGTGGATTGGCCGGTGGTACCACAAAGGAGCTTAGAGCCCAGGAACTTAGCAACCAGATGGAGAACTCCAGCAGCCCAGGGGCTCAGAGGGAAGGCCAGGCAGGCCTACTCCTCAACAGGCACCAGAACCCTTCAGGCCCCAGGGCAAACCTGACCCCCTAGAGCACAGAGCCAGGACATGGATCTCCTTTATAGCTCTAGCACCATCATCTTGGAGAGAGGGAAACTGAGTTACAGAGAACTTACCAGAAAAAAAAAAAAACAACCAAAACTATAGTACCACCAATTGGTTTATCTTAGTCTTCCCTCCTCCACCCCCAGCAGTGAGGGGTAAGCAAGAGGCAACATGGTATACTGGACCTGCTAATAATCTGAAGCCAGATTACCTGAATTTGAATTTCTTTTCCACAGCTTGTTTGCTCTGTGATTTTAGGAGGTTCCTTAGCCTCTCTGTGCTTGCGTTTCTTAATCGACTAAATGGCAAGATCTGCCTCACAGTGTGCTGTGAAATTTAAATGAGGTCATCGCCTCACTAACTCCACTGTGTTCTTTCTGGCTGTGGCTTTATCTCTTCTTAGTGCATCTCTTCTTTTCCTCTTGAGCCTATCTCTCCTGCAGCCACCGTGGATTCCAGGAAGGACAGGACCGACTGATACCACAATCTATGAGATTGAAGCTGCACCCCCAGGCAGGAGGGGTCACCTCCTGGGGGCCAAATTGCTCCTCTCCACCCGTGACAGCAGTGCGTGTTTCATCGCCCTTTTTTTTTTCTGAAACCCCAGACCCCTTGGGGTCACCAAACCCCTTCATCTGTCTTCCTGACAATGGCTGCAGTTGATCAAATCTCGTTTCTCTGTTCTTCAATACTACTAGTGATTTCCTGGGTTGGGTATAGGGACAGGTGGCTAAGCTTGCTCCGCTGAGACCCCCTGGGCTGAGGCTTGTTTAGATCTGTGTGTGCCAGTACTGGGGCTTGAACTCAGGGCCGGGGTGCTGTTCCTTAGCCTTTTCACTTCAGCCTGGTGCTCTACCACTTGAGCTCCATTTCTGGCTTTTTTTGCTAGTTAAATTGGAGATAGGAGTCTCCCAGATTTTCCTGCCCAGGCTGGCTTTGAACCATGATCTTCAGATCTCAGCCTCCAGAGTAGCTGCAAATCCAGAGCAGTGGAAACCTGGCTGAGTGGAGGCTTTGGCCCTAAAATGTCTGATCTGGGCAACAGTGAGTTGAGTTGGTCTCTTTCTACTAAGGGATTCCCACTCATCCCTTCCCCATGCCCCCTAATCAGGAAGCCCCCGTCCCCAACACACACATTAATCCCAGTCCGCACAGCTCCCTAGATTTTACTTCCATCTGCACACACCATAGCCAAGAGCACACTGGCACACACTGTGACACACTCGGACACACTCAACCTCCTGTGTGTGGGTGGAAGGTCACAGAACTTTCCTCACGCCATGTTCCCCGGAAGAAGCTGAGCTGTGATTGGATCCCAGGCTTCTCCAATCCCCAAGACCATGGGGGGGGCGCTGCGTCTGGGTCAGGGGGCTGAAGACACAGTGCAGACGAGAAAGAGAGCAAAACTCTTGGAACCTGTCCAAAATTCAAGAACAAAGGGGAGCGCTCCAGCCGGTTCCCGCCTCCATCCTTCCCGGGCTCGGCTCGGGCTCATTTCCTGGTGTCCTCTCAAACACCTGTGAGCTGAGAACACCTGTGCCCATCTTCAGGGGAAAGCAGCCGCTCGGATGGCCTTCCTCAACCTCCCCTGTCAGCACAGGGCACCCTCAGCCAGAGCCCCTGTGTGGAGCGCTGCAGCCCTCCCCTGCCCCCCTGCACACAACATTAACACCCAGTGAGGGGCTGGGAATGTGGCTTAGTGGTCGAGTGCTTGCGTAGCATGCATGAAGCCCTGGGTTCGATTCCTTAATATCACAGACACAGAAAAAGGCAGAAGTGCGCTGTGGCTCAAGTGGTAGAGTGCTTAGCCTTGAGCAAAAGAAACTCAGGGACAGAGCCCAGGCCCTGAGTTCAAACCCCAGGACTGGAAACAAACAAACAAACAAAGACCCAGTGGGACTTCAGCCCCGCATCCTGCCTCGGCGGCGGCGATGAGAATTCTCTGGAAGTAGCCAGCATCTCACCTGCCCAGCCTTGTGGCTCATGGCTCCTTCTCTTGGGTTTCCCCGGAAGCCACCCCTCCAGCCCAGCCCAGCCGCCCACGCGCTGTCTGTGGGTTTGCATGTGGGGTTTGCAACATACTGGTGGTTCACTGTCAGTTTAGCTTCGCAGTTCACCCATGAGCTCTGCAGGGTAGAGGCCAAGTTCAAGTCTCTGAGTGACCTCTCTGACCCCTGGAAACCCCCAAGCCACACTCGGTTTGTTTGCTTCTGAGGGCGTCCATAGCAAATGACCATGGTCTGGTGGTGAGAAGTGAGTCACTTCTCATAGCTTGAGAGGAGGAAAGCCAGTCAGAAGTCTAAGTGTGAGCAGGGCTGGTATCCTAGGGAGTCTCTGGAAGAGAATCTTCCAGGCCCTTTCCTGGCTTCCGGTGGCTGCTAGTGGATCTTGGCCTGCAGACACATCACTCTACACCCCCTCCCCCTTCTCTTTATCTTCTGCCTGAGTGTCCCTACATCATTTTCTTTTCCAGTCTCTCTCTCTCTTTCTCTCTTTGTCGGTTGTGGTGCTTGAACTCTGGGCCTGGGTGCTGTCCTTCAGCTCTTTAGCTCAAGTTGAGCACTCTACCACTTGAGCCACAGCACCACTTCCGGTTTTCTGGTGGTTCATTGGAGATAACAGTCTCAGAGACTTACTGCCCAGATTGGCTTTGAACCGTGATCCTCAGATCTCAGCCTCCTGAGTAGCTAGAATGACAGGTGTGAGCCACTGGTGGCCCCTAGTCCCCCTGTGCCAGTATTGGGGCTTGACCTCAGGTCCTAGGCACTGTCCCTTAGCTTTTTTGCTCAAGGAGGATGCTGTACCACTTGAGTTGGATTTCTACTTCTGGCTTTTTGGTGTTTAATTGAAGATAAGTGTCTCATAGACTTTCCTGCCTGGGCTGGCTTTGAACTGCAAGCCTCCTGAGTAGCTAGCTAGGATTACAGGCGTGAGCCACTGACACCCAGTGAATTTTCTGTCTCTGTTTTTTTTTTTGGGGGGGGTGGGGGAGGTTGGCTGTGGGGTTTGAACTCAGGGCCTAGGAGCTCCCTTTGAGCTCTTTTGCTCAGGGCTAGTGGCCTACTACTTGGAGCCACAGCTTCACTTCCAGTTTTCTGGTGGTTAATTGGGAGACCAGAGTCTCACAGACTCCTGCTTTGAGCTGCATTCTTCAGATCTTAGTCTCCTGAGTAGCTAGGGTTGCAGGCGTGAGCCACTAGTGCCCGGCTTCATCTGTCTCTTTTAATGACACCGTTGTTGGACTTTGGGCTGACCAAACCTAGGTTGATTTCCCTCTTAAAATCTTTATTTATTTGATCAGCAAAAATCCTCTTTCCAAATAAAAGTTCCATCCCAGGTCCTGGGGGTAGAGAAAATGAAAGCGGGGGACCTCGCAGCGTACCGGGGTAGCCTAGGGATGCCCTGTCCTCTGAGGCCCAGCCACACCGCCTGGCCACACCTCTGCCTCCAGACCTGCTGCAGTTCCTGGCCTGGGAAATCACTCAGTGAAAAACCATCTGGAGTCCGTCTGGGCTGAGCTGAGCCTCCCGCTCTGCAGAGAACAACTGTGGGCAGCAACTCCCTCTCGGGACGCTCCTCGGGGGCCTGGGCTGCCCACTGGCTCTACTCACACCCTGGCCACAGTGTCCCTGCCTGCAGCCACCCCCTGGCAGGACAGAGGCCGCCCTGGACACCCCAGGGCTGGGGAGAGAACCGAGGGCCCTGCCCTCTGGGTGTGTTCTTCTGGGGAAATGGGGCCTGCTTTCCCAGAAGCAGAAATCCTTCATCTCCAGCCCTTTGGAAGTTGAAATCAGGGTTTTTGTTTTTTGGTCGTGGGGCCTGAACTCTGGGCCTGGGTGCTGTCCCTCAGCTCTTCAGCTCAAGGCGAGCACTCTACCACTAGAACTACAGTGCCACTTCCAGTTTTGAGTGGTTTATTAGGGATAAGAGTCTCACGGACTTTTCCTGCCAGGGCTGGCTTTGAACCCATGACCCTCAGGGATCTCAGCTTCCTGAGTAGCTAGGATGACAGGTGTGAGCCACTGGCGCCCAGCCTGAAATCAGGTTTATCACCCACTGAGTCCCAAGGCACAGCCCCTCTCCCCTTCCTTCTCTCCTCCATCTTCCTCCCCTCCTTCTCTTTTCTCTCTCTCTCCCCCCTCCCTTTTCTCTCTTCTCTGTCTTCCCCCCTCCACTGGACATATTTATCGCCTCTCCAGAGCTTGAAAATGGTATTGACAGACGAGGGACCCCAGCAGGCTGTAGGAGGTTGGGGATGGGGCTGACATGCTCCCCCAGTTCCTCAGCTCTCCTAAGTACATTGAGTCCTGGGCCGTCAGCACACAGAGAAGCTTTGTTCTAACGAGGTGTGATGTGTGATGTATAGTGTGTACAGACTCAGGGAAGCTGCCTGGCCCTCCAGACCTAGCACCCCATGGTCCTCTGTCTAGTTCAGGGCTCTAGGCTCTACTGGTAACTGCTACTGCTCCACTCTGCTGAGCCTCTTTGGGCCTGCTCCTGGGCAAGGCCTGGCAGTGGGGGTGGGGAGGGAACTTTTGCTACCTTTGGCCCGCGGCACCCGCTGGCAGCGCCAGCTCAGACTGCCTGATCTGCAGCCAGGAAGAAGAAGAGACGTTCCTGGAATCCGAGAATGGCAGGGTGAGAGTGCAGTCACTGCCCAGGCCAGGTTTTGGTCTGTGGATCTTCTGGGCCTTTGAGCAAGGCCTGAGCTGATCCTCACCCAAGAGAGACGGGTGGTCCTGCAGCCAGTCCTGGTGTTGACTTCTGTGAGTGTGGCATGCACGTGTCCCTTGCAATCAGCTAGCTAAAATGCAACAGTCCTTTGCCTCCGTCCCAGCCTCAACCTCTCAGAGAGGTTGTGTTGATATGCACGCCGGTGTTTGTTTATAAGTCTGATATTTACAAAAATGAGAAGGTCCGTTAGTAATCGTAACACTTAAGCTATTTATAGAAGTGCCCTAAGGGACCGGGTGCCAGTCTCCTGCCTGCAGTATTGGCAGAGGGGTCAGGAACCCTCTCTCCCAGAATCCCAAGCCCCAAACTCTTATGTAAATAGCATGGCATTTGAGCACTTTAGGTCATTTCTAAATGACTTACAACTGCTAATGCGTAGGAAACGATCTGTGTACTTGTTCAGTTCCCAACTTTTTTTTTTTCCCCCAAGACAGTGTTACATATTAGTCCCAAACTGACAGTCCTCTTGCCTCAGTTTTCCCAGTGCTGGGATTACAAGCTTGTACCACCACACCAGCCAAATATTTTTAATTGATAGCTGGTCAACTCCTGTGGGCCTGCTCCATCACAGCAGCACAAAAGTGGTTAGATGAGGAATAAGATAGTCGATGGTGCTTGTCCCCTGTCCCTTGTCCTCTTGCTGGGCCTGGATGGGGTGGGGCTCATGGGAGAGAGAAGCAGCCCGTGCCAAGGAAAGGTAACGATCGTGGCAGAAACACCTATCTATACCTGCTCAAGAGCTGCGGCAGCACTGAACCTGAGGAGCCGCCCAGAGGCTGTGAGCTGGGTGTCCAGGACCGAGGGAGGCCAGTGCAAGCATGGTCCAGAAGGACCCTGCCTATGCCGTTCCCAGACAAAGCTGGGGGTGGTGCCAGGGCTTGCCAAGTGCTCTTGGGCCACGACTCTGTTCCTTTCATATGTGGGGGTATGTGTGCTGGTCCTGGGACTTGAACTCAGGGCCTTGGCTCTGTCCCTGACCTCCCTTGTGCTCAAGGCTAACCTTCTACTACCTGAGTTACAGCTGCACTACAGGGTTTTTTGGGGGTAGTGAATTTGAGATAAGAGTCTCATGGACTTGATCCTCAGATCTCAGCCTCTTGAGTAGCTAGGATTACAGGTGTGAACCATTGCCACCTGGCTTCATAATTTTTTTCCCCAAATTTGCATTTGTTTTTGAGATAGGGTTTTATAGTTTTGCCCAGCTGGTCTCTAACATGGGATCCTCTGATCTCCAACTCCAAACTGCTGAGATTACAGGGATGAGCTACCACATCTGGCCCAAAAAAGGCTGTTAGGGGAAAGAAAATCATAGAGTGTGTGTGTGTGTGTGTGTGTGTGTGTGTGTGTGTGTGTTTGTGTGTGTGTGTGAGTACTGGGGCTTGAACTCAAGGCCTGAACACTGTCCTTTAATTGTTTCATTCAAGGCTGGTGCTCTAGCACTTAAGCCACTGCTCCACTTCTGACTTTTTTTTGGTGGCAAATTGGAGATTAGTCTCAGGATTTTCCTTCCTGGGCTGGACTAGACCCTCGATCCTTAGGTGTCAGCCTCCTAAGTAGCTAGGATTATGGGAGTGAACCACCAATGCCTAGCTAGGAAGAAGTCTGAACAGAAAATCTGGACTTGAGTTTGCCAAACAGTCTTTCTGAAGGTTTGACAGAGCCCAACAGTGGGTTACAAATTCTGGGAGCCAGGGGGCTTTGCAGCCATTTTGCTGCTGTCTTTTAGGATTGGAATCACAGAGGGAGGGCAGGTGAGTAAGATCTAGGTAATGAGCCACTCATACTTTCTGTCTTCTGACTTACAGAGAATGTGTTTTCTTTTGTAATTGTTGTTGTTGTTGTAGGTTGTAGGACTAGAACTTAGGGCCTGGGCCCTGTCGCTAAGCTTTTGCACTCAAGACTAGCATTTTACCACTTTGAGCCACAGCTCCATGTCTGGTGTTCTGGTGGTTCATCGGAGATAAAGGTCTCAGACTTTCCTGCCCCCGGCTATCTTCAGATCATGCTACTCAGATCTCAGCCTCCTGAGAAGCAAGGATTACGGGCGTGAGCCACCAGTGCCCAGCCAGAACATGTGTTTTCTATCTCTCCATGTTTCTCTCCCCCAGCATCTCTGGGGCCTTTGTTTCACAAGGGCCGCTGTGATAAATTAGTCTGGCTGCCAGCCTGATCCAGAGGCTCCAGCCATCGCATCACATCTGGATTGTTGTCAGAGTAGCTGGGTAGGCACAAACCACCAGTGCCTAGCTGGGATTATTTTCTATTGAAGTATTGTCATGGCTACCATGTTGGTTGTCATAGGCCGAGTGTGGCTTCACTTGCTTATAGGGTCCTCAGGGCAGCTCTGTTCCCATTTTACCTATGGGGCATCAAGGGCAAAGGGAGTGAGCAGTGTGCTCACTGTGCAGCCGCTCTAAATAGCCCACTGCCTTCTACACCCTCCCTGGGCAGCAAGGACACAGCTGGGAAGGGAAGCAGGAGACTCGGACCTCTGGCTTTGTGTTTGTTGGTTTGTTATCTTCCTTGCTGGGAAAGGAACGGAGAGCTTTGCACTTGCTAGGTGGACCCAACACCCCTAAGCCACGTCCCCAGCCACGCCATCGACTTTGGACTTTAACCCCATTCTCCCATTCAGGGATGCACATCAGGGGGAAAGACTCAAAAGCAAAAGCACCGGTTTCTTGACAAGCCTGGAGTTTACAGGAACTTGACACTTGCCATGCTCGGTTGCTTCCCAGAAAAGCAGTCAACTTGAACCCAGTTTCACAGTGATATTTGTTCCCAAGCCACAGGCTTGTACGCTGGACAGTAGCCTGACTGCTAACTGCTGAGCTGCTGTCACCTCTGGCTCTGTGTGGCCCAGACATTTCTCCCAGCTTCCAGCTAGACCAGAGGCTCCCGAAGAGGTGAGCACAGAGTCTATAGTGCCCTTCTTCCTGGAGGCCTGGAGGAGGGTGGCGGGCAGAGGGGAGAAGAAGGGCTGCCTCCTGCATCTCTCAAGTACGAGGTGGTCAGGGATAGGCTCTGGGTGCCTAGCTCAGGAAAAATGAGCAATTTTCAGGATAACCAGGTTTCCAATCCCAGGCAGCTGGGAGCTTCATGGACTGGGTGGGGGTGGGTCTCTGGCTCTGCTCATATGCAAACCAAGCAGGAACTGTGCTAGTTCCGATGTGGTTCTTGAGCGAAGCACTCAGTTGGGGTTCGTCTCTGATCTGATTGGAGAATCCTTTCTTTTGGATGGATCATTTTTTTAAATCCTATAATTTTACAATTACAAATTTAATTTTGTAATTGTGAAAAAAATTCACAAGGTAGGTACTTTAACAGTAGCTAAGCTAGGCATTTTGGATAGTGAAAGAGTTCTGGCAGAGGTTAGAGTTCTTGAAATCTCTGGGTCGGTAAGGGCTACAGACAAGCGTCAAACGCACAGATCAGTATACTGTATGGAAGCAAATGCCTGTCTGTCTTCTGTAGGAAGAAACAGCATCCAGTCCCAGCTGGACCGCCAGCCGTTTGGAGCATGGAGGAAAGCAGAGGTGCCTTTCTGGACACTGCAACGTCACCTCCAGTTTGTGAAGGTGTGTTTGCCCTGCACATATCCCCTCTCCTCCCCTCCCCAACACGTCTCCCCCTTTCCCCTCTACCAGTGGTGCCAGCTAACTACTAATGGGAAGAACAGAATCAGCCATGTCTTTGTAGAAGGGTAGGAAGAAAATGGGGTTGATATTGAAAGAAAAAAAATCTCAGGAGTGACTGTGGTGATCTTGGGAACAGAGAGCTTATCCAGCAAGAATGAGGCCCTGGTTTCTATCTTTAGGAACACACAGGCAGATATGTTAATCACATCTGAACATTTCCCTTGGATTCTAAAATGTCACTCTGTTCTTCTACCCCTTTAGCCCTTCCTCCATTGCTTGCTTTTTTTCTCTTCTTCTACCTGATTTTTTAAAAGTTTATCTTACTTATGTGGTACAGAGGAATTGAACCCAGGGTCTCATGCATGCTAGGCAAGCATGCCACCACTAAGCCACATTCCCAGCCCTCTACCTGATTTCTGACGGTTAGCTACCCCAGGGCGCTGTTTTCCTTGTACTGTGTTTTACCTCTATTATTACTCTTCCCCTAGGATTCTCACTTAATCAGTGGCATCTGTCTGTCTGTCTATCATCTATCTACTGTCTATCTTGTCTGCAGCAGCAGTTTGAACTCAGGGCCTCACATTTGCGAGGCTGGGGCTCTAGCACGTGAGTCATACGTCCACCTCTATTATGCTTCAGTTTATTTTTTAGCTAGGGTATCTTGCATTTGCCCAGGGTCAATCTAATCTCAAGTGAAGATCTCCCTAACTCTGTTTCTTTAGTAGCTAGGATTATAGATGTGTGTCACTACATCCAGCCCCAACCCATGGCATTCTGGTGACTGCCAACATCAATTTCCCAGTAGAAGGAAACTCATCTATCCACTCTTCTACCTCACATAGATGGCTAACAAACCTCTCAAACGTAACCCCTAACTGAACCATTACACCCTATACCACACATACCCAGCCAACAATCTTCCCATCCCTCTCACATTAGTGCAATTGTTCATGACCCAGGTTGGAAGCTGTGCCTGACTCTGCCCTCATACCCCACTTGCACTGGGAAAAATCTATGGGTTCCCATGTCCCCCACTCTCCTTATTCTTATAACCTTGTCCAAGCTACCACCTGACCTGGCTCAACTGACTGTAATACCTTCCTGATGATTCCCTGGCTTCTTCTCTGGCAAAGCAAGACATTATAGAAATGCATGTGTTGGTCTCTGCCCCTAGTGGCTTCCATGAAGCTTGTAAAGTCCTCAGAGGGGACTACCTGGAGGCTCTTTTTATCTAAGATCTGGTCTTTGACCCCAGTTACCAATACAGAGATCCCAAGACCTTGGCAATTTTCTGAACCATCTGACATCCTGGGCTGTGTGAGCGAGGTGGCTCCTGGCTGACTCCCGGATGGGCTCTGGTCATTTAGAGGCCAGCCCATGGTTAGACACATGGAACCTTCAGCTCCATCCCTCTTTCCCTGGGTGAGGAGACAGTGTATTCATAATTGGTCATGCTGACAAAATACAGCTCTCCTTAAAGATCCCTGAATTTCAGGGTTTGGAGAGCTTTCAGTTTGCTTGCTAAACACCAGGAGATCTCTAGAGGGTGGGACACAGGGAGAGAAAGGTGTTTGGGGAAGACCTCTGTTCCTTCCCCTCCACAATCCCTGCCTATGTGCCACTTCATCTGGATTTTTTTTTGCGGGGGGGGGGGGCAGTCAGTATTGAAGCTTGGACTTGGGGCCTGGGTGCTGTCCCTGAACCTTTTCAGCTCAAGGCTGGCCCTCTACCACTTTGAGCCACAGCTTTGCTTCCAGTTTCCTGGTAGTTAATTGGAGATAAGAGTCTCAGGTGAAGTGGTGCTGTGGCTCAAGCGGTAGCATGCTCACCTTGAGCTGAAGAGCACAAAGACAGCGCCCAAGCCCAGCGTTCAAGCCCCATGACTGACAAAAATAAATAAATTAATTTAATTAAATTAAATTTCTATGAGGCATTTAGGCCAGGCGCCGGTGGCTCACGCCTGTAATCCTAGCTACTCAGGAGGCTGAGATATGAGGATCACGGTTCAAAGCCAGCCTGAGCAAGGAAAGTCCATGAGACTCTTATCTCCAATAAACCACTAGAAAACCAGAAGTGGTGCTGTGGCTCAAGCGGTAGAGCGCTCACCTTGAGCTGAAGAGCTGAGGGATAGCACCCAAGCCCAGAGTTCAAGCCACAGGACCGACAAAAAATAAAAAATAAAAAAGAGTCTCAGGGAATTTTTTTTTTGCCTGGGTTTGTTTCCAAACACGATCCTCAGATCTCAGCTTTCTGAATAGCTAGGATTTCAGGCGTGAGCTACCAGCGCCTGGTGGCTTTTTTAATCTGTATCTTTGTAAATCCCATTCTAACAAATGAGTGTACTAAGTGTTCCCTGAATTCCCTGAGGTGCTCTCATAAATCTATCAAACCTGACAGTGGAGTGATAGGAATCCCCATTTGTAGTCTGTTGGTGAGAAGTTTTGGGGGCTTAGGACTGGCATCTAAAGTAGGGCTAGACTTGTGGGACTGAGCTCTTAGCCCATGAGAACCAACTATCTCTGAGTATTTATTTTCAGAATTGAGTTGAATTGGAGGACTCCCCCTTGGTGTCCACTGAAGAACATTAGGGGAACTTCAACCACAGATGGTTCTAGAAGAGTGCCATAGTGACTCACAGAGAAAAAAACAACAACAAATGTTTTTCTGCTGCATAAACCTATAGTCTATTTTCTAGCTAGAATCATCATTCTTACCCATGAGTAAGAGCAGGCTTGTGGTTGACTACATCATGTCTGTTATTAGTCAGTTTTCTGTTTTTAGTAACATAATCTCACAGGCCGAGCAAGTTTTTAAAAAGTTATCTTGTGGGGGTGGGGGAGAGCTCATGACTCATGCCTGTAATCCTAGTCACTCAGGAGGTTAAGATGAAGGTTCAAAGTCAGCCTGGGCAGGAAAGATGTGAGACTCACTGCCAAAAAGCCAGAAATGGAGCTGTGGGTCAAGTGGTAGAGCACCAGCCTTGAGCAAAAAAGCTCAGAGACAGTGCCCTAAAGTCCAGCCCTGGGGGGGTGAGGTTATCTTGGTTTATTTTGATTTTATGGGTCTGAAGGTCCAAGGCCAAGGGGCTACAACTGACAATGTGTTTCTTGCTGGCAATCACAAGGCAATACAGGATATCACAGAGCAAGAGAAAAGGAGCATATATATGTGTTTTCTGGTCTCTGTTCTTATAAAGCTACCTGGGTTCACTCTTGGAGTCCATAATGACCTAACCACCTCCCAGAGTTCCCACTTCTCACAGCTGCCTGTAGATGGTCAAACTTCAGTAATTACTTCAAGGTGGGATTGGATATTGATCGAACGGAGGATCCAGAAATCAGTATCCTCTTTGATTTAGGGTCACATCTTTAGGATATACTATATAAAATAAAATCTTTTCTTATCTATAAGTACTTAAACTACCTTTCTTTTTCCAAAAAATTATCTTTATATATGTGTTTTTGTTTATCGGTCCTTTTATCTCTTTTAAGTTTGTATTTAAGACAACTTTGATAAAATTTCTGAATTTAGACAAAATTACTTTTTCACCCAATAATTTCTAGCAGTCGTCTCCTCCTCCTCCTCCCCCTCCCCCTCCCCCTCCTCCTCCTCCTCCCCCTCCCCCTCCTCCTCCTCCTCCTCCTCCTCCTCCTCCTCCTCCTCCTCCTCCTCCTCCTCCTCCTCCTCCTCCTCCTCCTCCTCCTCCTCTACCTCCTCCTCCTCCTCCTCCTCCTCCTCCTCTTTTTGGTGCTGGTCCTGAGGCTTGAATTCAGAACCTAGGCACTGTCCAGGAGCTTTTTTGCTAAAAGCAGGCACACTATCACTTGAGCCACAGCTCTACTTCTGGCTTTTTGGTGGTTAACTGGCAATAAGAATCTCATTGACTTTCCTGCCTGGGCTGGCTTTGAACCATGATCCTCAGATCTCAGTCTCCTGAGTAGCTAAGATTACAGGTGTGACCACTGGTGCCTCGCTTAGTAGTCTTATCCTTAATGAAGAGCTAGGAAGAAAGCAACTTAAAACTATTTCTTTTAATATAATAACAATTTACAAAAAGCATTATGTTTTTAATAGACCCAAATATGTTATAAAAGAAGGTTGAAACCCAGATGCCCCACCACAGATGAATGGATCCAAAAATTGTGGTATCTATACACAATGGAATATTATGCAGCCATTAGAAATGACAAAATAATGGCATTTGCAGGGAAATGGATGGAGCTAGAAGGAATCATATTGAGCGAGGTAAGCCAAGAGCAAAGAGACAAACGGTACATGGTCTCCCTGATAAGTGGATGCTAAATCCAAAATGTTAGGTGATATGACAAAACTAACAGGACTTAAGAAACAAAGAACTCCCACTCATCTGGTCGAACCACTACTAAATATCCCCATGCTGCTGATCACATGTATGATATATAGTGTACACCATTATATGTTATAGACTGTGATAGACAATTTGCTCCAGGAAAGTTAGAATGAACTTGTGACTTTAAATGAGCATCATTATTCCACAATACTGTGAAATTTGGGAAATTATGTAATCACTTAACCACAATTAAAAAAAAAAAAGAACCTCAGGGAAGGTAGGGAGGGAAGGGATGGTAGGGGGAAAACAATGGAGGGGGTAACAATGCTCAATAGGAAGTGTACTCATTACCTTACTCATGTAACTGTAACCCTCTGTATAGTATCTTTACAATAAAAATTTTTTTAAAAAAGGAAAAAAAAAAGAAGGTTGAGCCCAAATTACACTTCAGACCAAATGAAACAGATTAAGATCATTTGTTGAAATAAGCAAACTTTAGAATCCCTTTTATAAATCTTTGAGGTGGTCTCAGTGGCTACTTGAGTTAAATGACATCTTGTCTGTTTTTTTAGTGTGAGGCTGGGAACTCAATACCTGGCCCTTAAGCTCACTGGGTAGTGCCCTATCAACTGAGCCATGCCTCCAGCCCTGATATCTTTCTTTTCTTTAATCTAGATCTTGAAAGTTAACTTTTTTTTTTTTTTTTTTTTTTTGTCCATCATGGGGCCTGAACTCTGGGCCTGGGCACTGTCCCTCAGCTCTTCAGCTCAAAGCTAGCATTTTGCCACTTGAGCCACATCACCACTTCCAATTTTCTGAGTGGCTTATTGGAGAGAAACCACTTTCCTGCCTAGGCTGGCTTTGAACCACAATCTTCAGATCTCAGCCTCCTGAGTAGTTAGGATTACAGGTGTGAACCTCCAGTGCCCGGCTCTTTATTGTTCTTTTTTTTTTTTTTTCTGAACTCTGGGCCTGGGTGCTGTTCCTCAGCTCTTCAGCTCAAGGCTAGCACTCTACTACTTGAGCCACAGTGCCACTTCTGGCTTTTTCTGCTTATGTGGCACTGGGGAATTGAACCCAGGGCCTCATGAATGCAAGGTAAGCACTCTACCACTGAGCTACCTTCCTGTAAGCTCCTGGATGGCGAGCAGACTCCACCCTCCTCGCAGCAAAGTCTCCACCCAGTACCTGTGTTACCTAGGCAACTGGAACACCTGGAAGAGGTCACATCTGCATCCCCTGAGGTCACATCTGAATTTGATGTGGCCACACCCTTCTCTGCCCATACCCTAGATAAGGCCTAGCGCAGGCCCAGGCTCTCTCTCTCTCTGTTCTATTCTAGCTCTCTCTGCTCTCTCTCTGTTCTATTCTAGCTCTCTCTGCTATCTAGCTCTCTCTCTGTTCTTTTCTAGCGCTCCCAGCTCTCTCTCTGCTCTTTTCTAGCTCTTTCCTCTCTCTCTCTCAACTCTTAAATGAGGCAACAAACACTCAAAAAGTAGATGCCTAAACAGAACCAATAACCTAACCCCTCTGTAATTTCAGTCTAAGAGTCATTTCATGGCACACACATATGCATACAAATGTTTAAGTGAGTGTGCCAAAAATATCAATTTTGGCAAACACATGATGAGCTAAGAAAAATGTAAAGGTTAAATGACCATAGGTAGCTTGTCATTTATTTTTCTGTAAGTCATGGACAGACTAAGCTTTTCCCCACATTGTTTTAAACAAAATCACATACCCAGAAAAAAATTTCATTAACTTAGAGTGTATTAAATCATTTATTTTTCCAGAGATTGATAATAGACTAGTCAGTTAGAACTTATTTTAAGGGACACCAGAGTTAGTACTTTTGAATTTTTAAAATAAATTATAATAGGTCTTTTTAAATCTCTTTTTGTTTTGTTTTGTTGTTGTTAAAACACTCCTTTCCTATAATTGCTAACAAAGTTGCTAACAAAAGGTAGAAGCTAGAAGTAGTTTAAATGAGTTCAAATGGTTTAAGAAATAACTGATGTAGGCCTAAAGAGGAAACAGAAAGGAAAAACCCCCAAAATAAATGTCATTTTTGCAGCCCCTCATCTAGGACAAGCCTGCTGTAAGTGACTTATGCTCAAAGAGCTTATTTTATTTTTAGATTGTCAAAGTTGTAACTGGAGTTTTGGGCTAAAGGTCCCATTCTGGGGTTCCAATAGATGAGGTTTGGTTATACATGATTGTAAAGCAAATGAAATTTGTCCCTCGATTGTCCCCTTAAAACTCCAATTCTTTTTAACATGAACCCAAAGAGAGAATTGTCAAGGATGTGGGCAATATCAATATTGCCCATCAAGACATAATGTCTGCTTATAAGAAAAAGAGAAGATAGACACCTATGCAATCATTCAAACAGTTAAAAACAGACCACACCTTCAATCATGCTGGTCCTGGCAGACAAGGCCCGCCCACCCTGCTCTTACCACGTCCTGGTGAGAAGGTGTCCCGCCTCCCCAGAGGCCAACCTCTTTTCTTCACCCGCCAGCCTCCAGCTCCCTCTTTACATAGAAAACAAAAGCACTTAAGACAGAACAGACTGAGTGGACGACTTGGTCTTTAACAGCGGTAAGAATTTTCTTTGTTGAAACTTATCATATTTAGCCTTTTAAAATTACCCTGGAGAAGACTGAATGGATTCCCACAGACCTTAGATAGTTAACTTTAAGGGGACGTTTAGGTTTGTGCCTTTTAAAACCTTAACTTTTAACCTCGATTTTTTTTTTAAATCATAGTTATAAAAAAGAGAGGTCTTTCATTACATTCATAGTTGCCTGGCATAGGTTGTACTTACAAGCAATCCTGGCTATTTCTTCCAAGGGGAAATTTTCTGCTCTGCACAGGCAAGATAGAGAGATATAGTACAATACCCAGACAGGGGTGAGGGTGCATCTCATACACCAGGCTCGAGTGCTCTACCACCACTGCCATTCACGGTGAAAAGCAGGCTGGGGTTTGGCCCAGATGAACTGTAGGATAAATGTTCCCTTCAAACGGGTACATTTAATCACTGTTTTATTAACTGGGTCCAGAGATTCAAAGTTGGCCTGCTCTTTGAACTTGGGTTGCCCATGTCTGGCCAACCCTTCAAACCAAGGATGATTTCAGCTTCATTCCCTTGAAGACCTGTATCTATCCTTGAGATAAGTTTTATTTTATTTTTCCTTTTAAACACATTTTGTGCCAAGAGCAATCATTTCCCATCTCCTTCTCCCACCCTACCCCTCCTATCCCACTCCCTCGACCCTTGCAAGATAACTTTAAGATATCTTCTGTTCCCAGAGCACACTAATTAATTTGGCCAAGTGGGCTAGGTCTGAGGGAGAACTGTTCCCTGCCTTAAACAAAACAAAACAAAAACAACTAAAAGTTGCAGCTTATGAGGGAGTGTAAGGCTTAAAGCAAAGAAAATAGTACTTATATGTTTCTAATCAAGCCAGCCACTGATACAATGTTGGTCTGGGAATTCCTGGCTGCTGTTTCCTGTTCCTTATTTTCCCTGATCTGCCCTGGGCAGTGTGAGCAACTACTTTTATTTGGTTTGTAGTCTACTGGAGCCCAGTGCAGGAGCTCAGTCCCAAACAATAATATCTTGTAACGTCTTGTAACATTATAAGTCACAAAATCAAACATACTATGATTATGTCCTTGGGAATATAATTTGCATGGCTGCTTTATCCTGTCAAAATGAACTTTCAATCATTATAGTCAATTTGCTCACCACAGCAAATGACAAGAAACAATCCAAATCACATCAAACGATAGAAGAAAGATAAATCAACTATAATATATTCACATGATTAAATACTATGTGATAATTATGTAGAATTATTAATTTAATAACAATTATATAGTATTTGTTTATAGTAATACCTATTACTATATAATAGTAATTACATACAATTCTTATATTGTATTTAATTATGTAAATATATTACTATTATGTAGATATGAAATGCATTATATAACATTATTGTATATATTAGACACACATATATATTTAGTGCTAGTAATGGGGTTAAATTCAATGTCTGGGTGCTGTCCTTGAGCTTTTTTACTCAAAGCTCTACCACTTTGGCCACAGCTCTACTACTCTCCTTTTGATGGTTAATTGGAGATAAGAGTCTCCTGCCCTGGCTGGCTTCAAGCTTCAATTTTCAGATCTCAGCCTTCTGAGTAGCTGGGATTACAGGTGGCTCCCAGCCAACTACAATAGCTTTTAAAACTGAAAGCTCCCACTCCATAGATGAACTTCACAGACCTTACATGTAGTGAAAGAAGTCAACCAAATGGCTTTGTTTGTGTGAAGTTGAATAAGCCAACTAAGCAACGGTGTGTGATTATCATGATTCTAACAGCAATTACCAGTCAGAGTGTGGTTACCTTTGGAGTGGAATATTATTAGTGGGAGGAGTAGATCTTGATCTAGGTGGCAATTCTCTAGTGTACAGAAAATTAACCTTCCTTATTTTGCTTCCCAAGGTTTCAGCTACCCATGATCAAGAATATTAAGTGGGACATTACAGAAACAATTGATAAGCCTTAAACTGTATACAGTTTTGTGCCTGATGAATCTTGTGCTTTCTGTCCTGCTCAAGACCTGTAACACCCCTTTAAGGCCCAGTGTTTCCATGTAGACTATGCTATCTACCCATCAGTCACTTAGTATAACACAGTATATACTGGGCTAGGTCTCAGCCACCCTGGGAATGTTGGGGGTGGGGCTACTGCATCTGCTTTTTTACAATCACTTTTAGCCAAATATAATCCTTATGCCAAAGTGGCATCTTTTTCCATCTTCCAATGTAGATATTAAAATCTGTTGAGCTGAGTACTTTATTGTATGTACTTATTGTAAGTTAGACCTCAAACTAATATTTAAAAACAACAGCTGAGCTGGGTTCTGGTGGCACATGCCTGTAATCCTAGCTGCTCAGGAGGCTGAGATCTGAGAATCTTGGTGCTAAGCCAACCTGTGCAGGAAAGTCTGCACTCTAATTAGGGCTCAGGCCCTGAGTTCAAGCCCCATGACCAACAAAAATAAATAAATAAAAATTAAAACAAACAAACAGCTGGCAAACAGCCTGCCATGTGTTTTATTATGTTTTCAATTTTGCATAATCTGTATGATTGAATTTCACAAGGTATATGACATATGTCATAATTTTGTTTTCTACATTTCTAACCAGAAGACCATTTAACTCGTGGGTACATGGATTTGGTGCTGGATCAACTGC
Organism: Dipodomys merriami; assembly: GCF_024711535.1. Classification (NCBI taxonomy): domain Eukaryota; kingdom Metazoa; phylum Chordata; class Mammalia; order Rodentia; family Heteromyidae; genus Dipodomys; species Dipodomys merriami. The sequence continues at coordinate 4,429,846 of NW_027206590.1, forward strand.
CTGCCACCCAGGTAGTGAGAGATTTGGAGGCTGGCATTGATATGCAAAGGTAATCCATGGCTTGGCCCCCAGGGAGAGGGCTGGGTCTCTGAAGGCTGCAGGTGTCTTTGGAGTTAGGAGTGGCTGCTTCAGTAGCACTGGCTGCCAGATACTACTTGCCTTTCACTATCTCTGTTATTGTCTCCCTAGGGAGAGAAAAAAATATCCCACCAGCTTAACTAAATATTTTTGAAAGCATGTTAAGATTTACTCAGGGGCTGGGAAGGTGGCTCAGTGGTAGAGCGCTTGCCTTGCATGCATGAGGCCCTGGGTTCAATTCCTCAGCACCACAAAAGCAGGAAAAAAAAGCCAGAAGTGGTGCTGTGGCTCAAGTGGTAGAGCGCTAGCCTTGAGCTGAAGAGCTGAGGGACAGCACCCAGGCCCAGAGTTCAGGCCCACAACCGGACCCCCCCACCCACACAAAAAAAGAAGATTTACTCAGAACTTCATGAACAGGAATTACCCCTCATCTGGGTCCCATGAAAGGGACCCACAAAGGAAGCCCGTTAGTATTAATGGATTTAATGTGTTAAAAGCTAATTCTGTGTTCAGCTATATCTCATCACCTCTCAACACAGCATGGGCAAGCAACTGGGTGAACTGTCTGTGCAGAGTTTCATAGAACTAGATTTTGATTTTATTCTAAGACAGGCAATGTGGCTGCCCAAGGAAGGAGGGTCTGGGGGTACATATGAGATATTTGGTTTAATTAGGAAACATGTAGCCAGGCACTGGTGGATCATGTCTATAATCCTAGCTACTTAGGAGGCTGAGAGCTGAGGATGGTGGTCTGAAGCCAGCCTAGGTAGGAAAGTCTTTGAGACTCTTATCTCCAATGAACCACCAGAAAACTGGAAGTGGCTGTGAACTGTGACTCAAAGTGGTCGAGTATTAGCCTTGGGCAAACAAACAAAAAAGCTCAGGGAGAGTGCCCAGGCCCTGAGTTCAAGCATTTGAGGATATTGGTATCCATGGGGGTCCTAGAACCATGGTTACAGAGGCACAGCTTCAGGAAGGGATCTGGGTATCAGCTGACATCTAAGCTCTTCTGGTCCCACATGGTCTCTTGGGAGAATCCGCTTTCCTTTTTGGGCTTCACAGGTCCCTCAGCTAGAAAGTGAAGGAGGAGACTGGGCACCACTGTTGTCACTGGCCTCCTCCGCTCATCTAAAGGAAATGTGAGCGTGGCACTTGACAGAAGATGCCAGAAGGAGCTGCCTTGCCACTTCCTGTTGCTGCTCTTGGGGCTTTCAGTCTTCTTCACTCTGTCCTGCCAAATGCAAGGGAGAAGGGGCCAGAACCCCTCATCCCAATTTTTTTCCATGCAGGACCAATCCTATCTGCTAAGGGGCCAAGTAAAGCCAGGAGGATGCTCTAACTCCTCTCCACACAGAGGAATGAGGGCATGCCCATAGAAGCTAACATCAAGTTTGTCCACATGAGTGATCTTGTCTACAATCAGGCTTCCTCTGCCCTCTGACTCACCTCTACATAGAGGTCTCCTACTCCTGCCAATCATCTGACCTTTACCCTTACTCTTCCCAGATCTCTCCCTCCATCCCTCCCATGTTCCTTCTCTTGAGCAGGATCCCGGCATTTCCCTGCACACAGGCCCAGAGCTCTTGTTCCTCTAAGCACTGACAGAAATGTCCCTAGGGAAGAATGTGCCTGCCCCACCTATTTGGTCAAGGCTGCTGTTACTCTCACTAGGCTGTTCAGAGTCCCCTGTACCTCTTTCTTGTCTTCATGAGATCAGTGGCTTCCTGCAAAGGTTAGGCCTCTCATTGACACCCTGGAACTTTCAGACCGGCTCCATAGGGAGATGCAGAAGGGGTTTGTCACCAGAGGATGGACTAAGGGGTTCCCTCAGCTTCCAAGTTTCTATGAAAAATCACAGATCCTTGAGCTCCACACATGAAGAGAATTTCAGGAGCCCAGCTCTGGTGGCTCACACCTATACTCCTAGCTACTCAGGAGGCTGAGTTCTGAGGATTGAGGTTGGAAGCCAGTCTGGAAGCCAGCCCTGGCAGGAAAGTATAGAGTGCTAACCTTGAACAAAATAGATCATGGACAGTGCCGTCCCTGAGTTCCAGCCCCAGGGTTTCTCTCTCTCTCTCTCTCTCTCTCTCTCTCTCTCTCTCTCTCTCTCTCTCTCTCTCTCTCTCTCTCTCTCTCTCTCACACACACACACACACACACACACACACACACACACACATGCTTTACCCTATCGATCCTGCCTCAGGCTCAAAGTTAGTAAAGGTAGAACATGCTGAAGCCACAGGGTTAGATGCAGAGTCAGGCTTTTCCCTCATCTTTATTTCCCTCATCCACAGAGAGGAAGAAGATGAGGGCCCCATGGGTGAAGAGGAGATGCTACAAGATGAAGAAGGTCTGTCAGCTAGAGAACAAACATTTTTGGAAGAGTTCCCCAGATGGAAACAGGATCAAAAAAGAGTCATTAGAAAGCTCCTCAGACTTGCAGATGAGATTGACGCAAACTACCAGAGAGCCACCAAGACCAAAGTGATTTCTAACTCCACCGCCATCGTCTCCGGGATCATGAGCATCCTAGGTTTAGCCCTCGCCCCAGCAACAGCAGGAGGGAGTCTGATGCTCACAGCTGCTGGCCAAGGCTTGGGGACCATAGCTGGGATCACCAATATAGTGAGCGATGTGTTCAAAAATTCTCGAAATAAAAAAGCCCAAGCTCAAGCCAACAGCCTCATGGCCTCTGAAGACAAGGAGTTCCAGCAGGCTGGCGGAGGGAAGACATCTTATGTTACAGCTCTGGGTAAGATTGTCTATGCTTGTGGGAATGCCGTGGACAACATCAAGAGGAATGCCCAAGCCTATCGCCTTGCGCGAACCCGCCCGCACTTGGCCACTGCCGCCAAGCAACTCCTGAAAACTGGCCAAGTCTCAGCCAAAAGCAGCAGACAGGTGCAAAAGGCCTTTGAGGGAACAGTCTTGGCCATGAAAAAAAGTGCACTCATGTCGGGAGGGGTGATGGCTGTCATCTTCCTATACCAGGACTCGGTGGCTCTTGCAGATGATTTGAAGCAACTGAAGGAGGGAACAAGGGCAGAGCTTGCCAAAGAGCTCTGGGACAAGGCTCGGGAGCTGGAGGAGCTGGTGGCAGAATGCACCTACTACTATGAGAGGTTACAGAAGAAGGTAGAGACTGAATTCAAGGTGAGGGAGCTTTTTACTGGGACCTGTGGGAGTCAAGGTGGACCAGACAGAGCAGTGTGTGTGTGTGTGTGTGTGTGTGTGATGGATATTGTAGGGATGGTCCTCAGGATATAGTCTATGGTGGCCGAGGAGATCCAAATAGTATCAAGTATCCCTTAGAGAAGAGGAAGTCAGTACTGGTCATGCCTTCTTAACATTTTTTTTTTTTGTTGTTGTTGTTGGTCATGGGGCTTGAACTCTGGGCCTGGACGCTGTCCCTGAGCTCTTCAGCTCAAGGTGAGCCCGCTACCACTTGAGTCACAGCGCTACTTCCTAAAAAATTTTCTTTTAATCCCTCAAGGTTTTAAAAAAACCCTTCTACTGGGAAGGGGGTCTTTCTGATTTTACTGAGACACTGAGAATCCTGGACTTGATGGATTGTGTCCTATCAGACTCCCATGTAGAAACACTAAGCCCCAGTGTGACTGGTTTGGAGAGGGGCCTTCAGCCTAGGGGAGGGCCTAGGGTGGTGATCCTATCCTAATTGGTGGGACTGCTGTCCTTAAAAGATGAGAAGGCTGGGCACTGGTAACTCACACTTATAATCCTAGCTACTCAAAAGTCTGAGATCTGAGGATAACAGTTTGAAGCCAGCCCACGCAGGACAGTCTGTGAGACTCATCTCCAATAAACCACCAAAAAAAACCAGAAGTGGAGGTACAGCTCAAATGGTAGAGTACCAGCCTTGAGTGACAAAGCTAATGCACAGTGGCCAGACCCTAAGTTCAACCCCCAACACTGGCACACATAAAATAAATTGACACCTAATAATTGCATTGAGTTTTTTTTTAATTTTTTTATTGTAAAGATACTATACAGAGGGTTACAGTACACTTCCTCTTGAACATTGTTACCCCCTCCATTGTTTTCCCCCTACCATCCCCTCCCTCCCTCCCTTCCCCAAGGTTCTTTTTTTTTTTTTTTTGATTGTGATTAAGTGATTACTTAATTTCCGGTAATTCACAGTATTGTGGAATAATGATGCTCGTTTAAAGTCACAACTTCATTCTAGCTTTCCTGGAGCAAATTGTCTATCACAGTCTGTAATATATAACAGTGCTCACATGTTATATACCATATATGTGATCAGCAGCATGGGGATATTTGGTAGTGGTTCAACCAGATGAGTGGGAGTTCTTTGTTTCTTAAGTCCTGTTAGTTTTGTCATATCACCTAACTGCATTGAGTTTTATTTTTTTCCTGCAGAAACTCAAGAAAGAAAGCTTCTGAGCTCCTGTCTGGAGGGAACCATGGAGAGTCCTCAGCCTATATCCAGATGTGGGCAAGCAGAATCCCTGGGTACAGGAGGGCTGAAGGCACGCTAAGGCCCAGGACCTCTGGGCCAGGTAAAAAGCAACCAAAGTAGGAGCCAAATGCTGGCGGAGGAGGTGCCCAGAGACCTGCCATTTGGGAGGTCCAAGAGAGTTCCTTGGTCTTGAGAGGAACCATTTCCACCAAGAGGTCACTGCCAAGCCTGGTAATGAAGCTCCTTCACCCCTCTGCTACTACTGACACTGTGCCCATGTTCCCAGCCTGCCCTACCGCTGGTCCACTTTAGACAGGTCTTGTTTCCTGCCAGCCTGTAAAATGAGGGGCAGGAGAGGTCCTGCGGAAAGGTCAGCTCTGTGTCAGGTCATCTCTCTGTCCCTACCTTGCAGCTACTGGCTCAGAGCCAGCTGCACACACAAAGGATGTCACTGGAACCTGCTCAACCAGATTCCATCCAGAAGGAGAGAGGCCCAGGATCCCCTCTTGTACCCTAAGTTCTTAGTGTTCTTTCAGGACCTTACACCTTGTTGGTGGATTTTTCCTGGATGCCTGGTTCAGCTCTCTTAATTATATTTTTGCATACCTTTACTAGAGCTTGAACTCAATGCCTAGGGTTTTTGTTTTGGGTTTTTTTTTTTCTCAAGGCTGGCACTCTGTGACTTGACCCATGCTTTCTAGATACTGTGTGTGTGTGTGTGTGTGTGTGTGTGTGTGTGTGTGTGTGTGTGTGTGTGTGTGTGTGGAGATGGGAGGGGAAAATTGGAAGAGAGCAAGGGGAAAGGGTTAAGGGGTAACACTGTCCAAAAATAGCCGTACTCATTTCCTGATTTATGTAACTGTAACCCCTCTGTATATCACTTTTATAACATGCACAAAAATTGCATAAAGAAGATTTACCTTTAAAAAAAAACAGAAAAAATCCTTTGGTGTGTGAATACCTGTCACATCCTGAATAATTATCATCCAGTACTAATACCTGGCACCAAGTAGTCACACAGCTCTGGGCTTTGGTTGGTGGAATGGCTGAGAGAATGGGAGGGATGAGTGGGGCTCTGAGAGTCACCTGTGACTGGCTGAATCCTACGACTGAGTTTTGGTTTCCTTGGCCATGAAAGAAGGATAACCAGAGGTCAAATCCAGGACTCCATGTGGGCCATGACTTACAGGGCCTGTCTATAAGAAATGCATCCTGGAGGTACCCATGAAGGAAATCTAAATCCTTGCTAGGGCCACTGAGGCCATACCAAAGTAGGTGGGAGAGGAGCTTTCCTCCTACCACCCCTCCCTGGTGCCTCTTCCCAACTCACGGCCCAGCCAGCTGTCTGCATTCTGCCTTCCCACCTTCCTCTCCCACTCTTCCTTCCTGGCCTCTTTCAGGTGTGTCCTCCTACTCTCTCCCCACCAGTTAAATATCTATACTTCTTGCTGAGAAACCCCATAAACTAACCCAAGCTATAAAACCTTTGCTCCGTCCTGCCCAGAGAACTGGGTATACTATACCTCTCTGTCTAGCTGCCCATCCACCATTTTTTTCTTTAACAATGTCCTAATAAACCTATTCAGGGCCACCCACCCCATCAGGCTCCCGGCCCCTACTTTGGGTCCCCGAGATTATTCATGGTGCTCTGAAGGAATGTGGACCAGGCCACCACGGTGCCATCATCAGTCTGAGATGTAATTTTACTTTGGAAAGGTAAGGAATGGCACCCACTCATTTCCCATGGGGAAAGCTCTACCACTTGAGCCACACCTCTACGACTGGCTTTTCACTGCTAACTGGAGATAAGAATCTCATGCATTTGTCCATCTGGGCTAGCTTTGAACCATGATCCTCAGATCTCATTCTTCTGAGTTGCTAGGATAACAGTCATGATCTACCAGTGCCCAGCTTCCTTTTTTTTTTTTTAATTAGTACAAATAACTTGCATGCACATCTTTACCCATATTTCTCTCACTTGTTTGTGTATGAGTGAATGTCTAGAAGTGGTTTGCTGAGCTCCAAGCATATGTGTGGTTAATCTGAGGAACATCCCCTCCAAGGTCTGTCACGTGACATTTCCAAAGAGGGAGGGTCTGCTTGGGCACAGCCTGCTCTTTCTCACTGATACTTCATTTTTTTGCTTTCTCCAGGTCAAGCAGCTAGGTCTAAATTTGCATTTTTTGGGGGGGGGAATAATGACGTAAAGTTTTATGCCCTATGCTTACTGCTCTTTCTACTTTTTTTGTGGGACACATCTTCAAAGAACAAGAGAAATACCCATTTACAGAAAATGAGAACCAAATGACATGTGAAAGATCAGATCAAAGACTTGATAATGATTGTTAATTTTCTTCATAAAAGAACTGGCCTGGGGTAGGATAAGGAAGACCCACTTTAGATGTGGGGACCAGACAGGAAGTCATATTTAGTAATCACATTAAAGACTGCAGATTCTTGGTTGCAGGGTACTACCTGGTACCTGGTGAGGTGTGTGTGTGTGTGTGTGTCTGTGTGTGTGTGTGTCTGTGTGTGTGTGTGTCTGTGTGTGTGTGTGTCCAACCTGGGGCTTGAACTAAGACCACTGTCCCTGAGTTTTGTGCTACAGGCTAGTGCTCCATCAATTGAGCCACAGCTCAACTTCCAGCTTATTGGATATAAGAGTCTCATGGACTTTCCCCACCCAGGCTGGCTTCAAACCTCAGTCCTCAGATCTCAGCCTCTTGAGTGGCTAGGATGACAGGAATGAGCCACTAGCACCAGGCTCTGGTGAGTTCTTTTAAGCTTTCAGAAAGAGCAATGCTCTTATCATACAACTAGTCCTAGAAAGAGAACAAAAACAAAATGTCTTTGGGCACATGGTTATAAGTACATCTGACAGCAGTGATAAATAAGATCACAAGAAAACCACAGTTCTAGCTCATTTCTGACTCCAAGATGAACATATTGAAGAGAATACTAGACAATATAGTATTTCTAATAAAAAAAATCTGCCAAGACCAAGTTGAGGTTTTCACAGTCAAAATGTGGAAATTGCCAGGCACCAATGGTTCAGGCCTATAATCCTAGCTACTCAGGAGACTCTGATCTGAGGACTGTTATTTGAAGTAGCCTGAGCAGAAACGTCTGTGAGACTCTTCTCTCCAATTAACCAGCAAAAAACTAGAAGCAGAGATGTGGCTCAAGTGGTCGAATGACAACCTTGAATGAAAAAACCACGCAAGAGTGCAAAGTCCTTGGTTCAAGCCTCAGTGCTGCACAAAAAATATGGAAATTTATACACAAAGTACACTATGTTCATGGCATAAACTTTAGGAAAGAGAAACTATGATCATCTGATTAGAGTCTGAAAATTTAGCACTTAATCCTAATAAAAGTCTTTCAGCACTGGATTAAAACACAAGCCTTATCATGATGAAAAATGGATTTGCAAACCAGCTGCCGAAAGTGAGTATTAGTCAATTCCATCTTATAAAATACTTTGAGAAATCCAGCCAATGTCATAACATATGGAAGAAAAAAAAACTTGGAAATAAGGGGAAAGCACCATTAGTTATACATGAACTATTCGCGTAATGTTCCAAAGAAATAAATGTTAGCCAGAAATGTAAAGGAACTTGAACCCTTATATGATAGGAAATGGAAAATGTAGATCTTTGGGAATTACTAGGCACTCAGCTCTCAGAGAGGTGAGCTGCTATGTGAATACAGAGCAAATCAGGTCCTGAGTTCAAGTCCTGGTCCTGAACAACAAAAATAAACCATTGCTAGAAAATAAGCGATAATTAAAAAAAAAATCATCCTTAATTTTACAGAGATGAGAACATGATTAGCTAGCAAAGTCATAGCCCAAGACCAGAAGAAGGGGACCCATGAGCCTTTACTAACGACGTGCAAACCCATAATTTCACTCACTCAACAGATTTTAATAAATTGAGGCCTAAGGTGGGGCTGAACATTTAAGAAGTGGTTGAACGTTATGTTAACTTACCTATGCTGGTAAGAGTTGAGTGCTGCTGGTGACTCACATCTGTAATCCTAGCCACTCCGGAGGCTGAGATCTGAGGATTGCTGTTTAAAGCCAGCCTGGGGAGAAAAGTGTGTGAGACTTTTATCTCGCATTAAGTACCAAAAAGCTGGAAGTGCAGTTATGGCTCAAGTGGGAGAGTGCTTACCTTGAGCAAAAAATCCTCAAGGATAAGGTCCAGGTCCTGAGTTCAAGCTCCAGAAGAGAGGAGGGGGGAGAGAGAGAGAGAGAGAGAGAGAGAGAGAGAGAGAGAGAGAGAGAGAGAGAGAGAGAGAGAAGGAAGGAGGGAGGGAGAGAGGGAGAGAGGGAGGGACTAGGAGGGAGAGGGAGAGAGGGAGAGAGGAAAAGGGGGAAGGGGAGAGAGAGAGAGACAGAGAGAGAGAGACAGAGAGAGAGACAGAGAGAGAGAGAGAGACAGAGAGGAGTCAGGGAGGACCCACCACTCTCAGGAGAGGGGACTCAGTTGGGCTAGGAAGGACCTAGACTGTGTTTTCAAAAGATGGGAGGGATGTTCTTTCTACTTGACACCCGGGGTATCTCTTCCACCTTGTCAATAACCAAGGGCAGATGAGGAGATACTGGGGCTCATATGCCAGTGTTTCACCTGTCTTGTCTATCACAGATCCCCAGCTTAGGTCAGCCTCTGGTGTGACATTGAGGATATCATGTGACCCACAATCTCTGCACTAACAGTGTTTAGGGCCTGGGAAGCCATTCATGAAGACAGGAAAGTCAGGTATGTTTAGAATCCCTTACTCCTCCCGGGGTGCAGTGGGTCCTGGGGATACAGAGGCAAGTATGCAGTGAGGAGAAAAGCTGGTCTCTGATGACTGTGCCACCTGCCATATGCCCCTGGGCTTGTTGCCTTGTCACTGAACGCTCTGCGTTTCCAGCCAGATGGCTATTCATTCTCTCATTCATTCTTTCACTTGGTGCACAGATGTTTGCTGAGCACACCTCCGTGCTGGGCACCCTGCCAGGCCCAGCAGCGACTAAGACAGACAAAGCAGGTGTGGAAAGTGAACAACGCCTGTCCCCCCACCCCCCAGCCCTGCACCATCTGGGGATTCTTGGGGCCATCGACTAACTAGTGCTGATTACAATCCTAAAAGACACAATCGTGAACACCATAATCCCGAATGTGAAAATCCTAAAAGATCAAAATCCCCGCAAATCTGAAATCCTGGAAAATTAAAATGCTGAAAATCCGATCCCAAACACGGAAATCCTGATATTGGCAATTTCTTCTGTAAAGAATGCTATTTGAGGGATAGAATGTCTAATTCTAAGACACGGAGTATTAGTTCATTTCTGGTTGTATGGAGGATAGTTACTGAGTTGCTTATTTAGTTGTGCATTTCTGCTTTTCACTTGTAGCACCAGGCCTTCCTTTAAAAAACATTGGGCAGGAGGCTGGGAAGGTGGCTCAGTGGTAGAGTGCTTGCCTTGCATGCATGAGGCCCTGGGTTCAATTCCTCTGTACCACATAAGCAGAAAAAGTTGGAAGTGGAGCTATGGCCCAAGTGGTAGGGTACTAGCCTTGAGCTGAAGAGCTGAGGGACAGCACCCAGGCCCAGAGTTCAGGCCCCATGACAGGCAAACAACAACAAAAATAAAAAAAAACAAGGGCTGGGAAGGTGGCTCAGTGGTAGAGCGCTTGCCTTGCATGCCTGAGGCCCTGGGTTCGATTCCTCAGCACCACAGAAGGAAAAAGCCAGGGTTGGCACTGTGGCTCAAGTGGTAGAGTGCTAGCCTTGAGCTGAAGAGCTGAGGGACAGTGCCCAGGCTCAGAGTTCAGGCCCCACGACTGGACCCCCCCCCCAAAAAAATAAAAAAACAAAAAATGTTGGGCAGGCCGGGGTCTGGTGGCTCTTGACCATAAGCCTAGCTCTTCAAGAGGCTGAGATCTGGGAATTATAGTCTAACACCAGCTTGGGGAGACACAGCTGTGAGACTATTCCAATTAACCACCAAGAAAGAAGGATGTGGAGCTGTGGCAGTAGAGTCAGCCTTGAGCAATAAAGCTAAGCAAGAGGAGGCCCCATGTTCAAGCCCCAGTGCACACATACACATAGGCATCAGAAAACAAAACTAATTTGACAAGCTAAATGACCTTCTAAACCAAGTAAACAAGGTGATAGAGATTCTGCAAGGGTCACAAAACCTATGAAATGGTCCCTTGATTACTAAACATACAATTTCTTGTATTTACTACTAAATCTAAGGTAGAAAAACTAGTGTGTGCTTCACTTTTTCTAGCGGATAGCTCTTTAAAGAAGAGCTCAACTCTTTGTTGATATCTTGGCTTTGGATGACTGTATAAGGTGTGATAGGCCACAGTCATGTTTGATCTAGCTCATCGGGGGCCAGGGATGTCTCCTATTTCAGGTAGCCCAAGAGTAACCAACAACAGTGCCACCTGTTTCTTTCCACATTTTGCTTTTGGACCTGATTCTTCATGAGTATAATTAATCTGTGTACAAACATCATATCCTTGTGACTATCATCAGCATCCTTGGGGGGGGGTGTATGCTTGTGAAAATACACATCATTATTGCTTGTTACTGTGCAACAGGGTGATGAAGTGTACTGTTGTTTTTCTTAAATATACCTCTCTTTCTTGCAGTACTGAGAATTGAACCCAAAGCCTCATGCATCTTAGACAAGTTCTCTACCACTTGAGCCATGCCCTAGTTTCTAAATTCCCCTTTAAAAATGCAATCTCTACAGACATTTTTCATCTAGTGCAGAGGCTGTACCTACTACCTGGCTAAGAATTCAGAGGACCAGTGGTGGGCCTGGGGAATGCAGATACTGTTGAAGGATGAAGGCCAAGAGGTGATGCTTGAGGTGGGCCTTCCATGGTGAAGGGCAGTTTCATGGGCTGTGAGCAAACAGGCACAGCTTGCCAAGAGCAGAGGACATGCCAGCAAACAGTTGGAGAAGGCAAAGTACTGTAGCTGTGGAGTACCACGCTGACTAGACATTGGGAAAGTTTTGAAGACAGTGAGATGTGGGCATGTTGCTTTTAGGGGAGTCCAGGTGAGGTTGAGGAGGATGGGTGATGGAAGGAGAAAGACGCAAGGAGTGGAGGCCAGAGCACTCACCCTCAGAATAAGCTGGGCTTGTGATCCATTCTCACCAGTAGAATTTAATGGACAAGTGGGATGAGAAGTTGACACGCAGTCAGAAGTGCTGCATCACAGTGACAGGTGCTGAGAAAGAGGTCTATAAGGTGCAGGAGATAAGTGGCTGGGAGGAGCTCATCGATCAGGCCTTCCTGGAAGACAGCAGGGCTCAGACAAAGGATCTAAGATGGGAATGAACTTGGCTGTAGAGCAGACAGGGATCAAGTACAGTGAGAGTTGGGAGAGTGGAGATCAGGAATAAGCTGGACCCTGCTGAGTTCACATTGGGAGAAAAAGCAGACAGGGGAGGCCCCTGAGGCTCTGGGAAGTGACGGGCATTTGTGTCCGCCCTCTCCCACCACGTGAGGACCAGAGAGGGTCCTGTGGTCAGGAAATGGGCTGGCCAGACAGAATCTACTGGTGTTTTGCTTTTGAACATTGAGAAATAAATCTGTTTATAAGCTCATGTCATTTTCCAGTGACGTGTAGAAAAGAGGGAGTCCTTATTACAGCCCCAGGTAATGGCAGAGTTTGAGGGAATGGTGGGCCAAGAGGTCTATATGGAAGAGGGGGTTGGTTTGGGGGCTCCCATAAGCATAGCTGTGACAGCAGCACCAGAAACACTAGCATTGAAGTCAAAGTTACACAATGGGGAGCTAGATAGCCTGGGCCTGGATTTCCCCCCACCCCCCCTTTCTGGTCCTGGACTTAAACTCAGGGCCTAGGCCAGCACTGTCTTGAGACTATTTTTCCCCCCTCAAAGTTAGTGCTCTGCTACTTGAGTCACAGTACCACTTTTGGCTTTTGGGTGGTTAATCGGAGAGAAGAATTTCATGGAGTTTCCTGTCTGGGCAGACCTTGAACCTTGAATCCTCAGATCTAGGCCTCCTGAGTAGCTAGCATTTACAGGTCCGAGACACTGGTGGCCAGCTAGACATGGACTTTTTTTTGGGGGGGGGATCCGGTCATGGGGCTTGAACTCTGGGCCTGGGCGCTGTCCCTCAGCTCTTCAGCTCAAGGCTAACACTCTACCAACTTGAGCCACAGCGCCTCTTTTGGCTTTTTTCTTTTTGCTTATGTGGTGCTGAGGAATCAAACCCAGGGCCTCATGCATGCAAGGCAAGCGCTCTACCACTGAGCCACCTTCCCAGCCCTAGACATGGACTTTTTTGCAGCAGGCAACACTAATATCTGCAGTTATATAGCTTGTGTGGACATTGCACAAGCAGTAGCTTTGTGCTAGGGCCAGGCACACTGAACTTAGGGACCCCACCTCAGAGCAGTGAGTAGGATGCTTGTTTAGAAGAGATGAGGTCACAGAGCAGGGGAGTCATGGAGGTCCTCCGCACCTTGGTCTGACATGGACAGCCCCTACTGGATGGGCCCGCATCAGAGCACCACAGCAGCTGTGTCCCTGCTTTGTGGGCCAGGGCAGCAGGGTGAGCGGTAGCGAGCAGATGGCAGTCAGAAGAGGCTTACTTTATTAGTTTGCCGTAAGATGAGAACATGGGATATAGCAAAAACAAACAAAAAAACCAACACCCCCAAACACAAAAAACCCCACTAAAAATGTTTATGATTTAAGCATATTTAAATACCAAGATGATCCTAGAGAGAAAAGGTTAACCATGCAAAAGAGGAGGTCAAAGTCCCAAAGCTGAGAGAGCAGGGTAGATATGGGTCTGCTTGTGAGACGATGGCCTCTTCCACAAGAACAGGAGAAAGAAAAAAGAATGGGTGGGATACAAGTAGGCTTGTGACACTGACAGCCAAATTTATTCAAGGAGACGCTATGTGATGACTCCATAATCTTCACAGAAAAGGAAGCAGGATTACCTCGTGGGGTGAAGTTAAAGGAGTTGGAGATGGAAAGAGGGTGTTATGGTAACTTCAGACATTGAGCAATTATTGGCAGTGAAACCAATGTATTAAGGGGTAGCTAACAGGTCCAGGTAAGAAAGAGGTATCGTAGGGCACATTCCCATTCAGGAAAACGCAAAGGAGCTGGCGGAGTGGTAGGCGGCTCAGGAGGTTAGGGGAGAGTGAACGCATGCAATTGCAAAGGGATTTCAGAACTCTGGACAGATGGAAGCTCACTGGCTGCAGACCCCAGACAGCAGCTGGTGGTCCCATCTATCTGCCAGTTTACCACCTTCTGCAGGAAGAGCTGTGGTTTTCCTTCTTCCTTTTACCATCCTGTGAATCCAGGGAACACCTTGTAAACTTCAGGTGGAGGCAACAGGGAAAGAGGATCAATACACACAGGCCAAAGATGGTGTTTCTCTCTTTTATTTAAAAACAGTGCTTCATTACCATTCGCAAAGGGTGAGGCAGTCCTCCTCCTTTGCTTAAGTTTATAAAAGCCAGCAACATGATCAATAATTTATACACATGGAGAGTAATACAAAAAATAAGGAAGAAAAGCTAAAGATCTAACTACTCCGACCTTCACAATTCCAGCTACTTGATAATAATAGGAGTAACCCAATGAATACTGTATGGTCTGAAAGCTACTATACAATATGATTCTTAAGGAGAAGGGAGGGGAATTAGAGACTGTCACAAAGCCCTGGGGTGCTTCTCTGGAGTTGGCAGGGAAACAGGGCCCTGGGCAAGCGGCTCGGGTGTCCTAGGAAGTGAGTCTTGGGGAGGACGGGAGGGGAGGAGGCAAGGCCAGGTGGTCAATTGTACAAACATCCCATGGATGCCCCCAAGACCCAAATGTACCTGTTCTGCCATGGCAATGGGAGGGGCCAGAGAATCCGTGGTGCACGTGGGGCCCGGCCAGTCCCTGCCATGGGTGGGGGTGGGGAGGAGAGGAGAGGTTCTGCGGCAGCGGCGCTTGAGCCTTGCAAAGATCTGGACTGAAAAGCTCAGAGCCTCAGGTGGGTGAGCCTGTCAAGGACAAGGAAACTCCTCTGGCTCTCTCCTCACTTTGTAGCCCTAGTGTCAGCCCAGCCTGGCTTCAAATATTCACAAGCAGAATGATAACATAAGAAAAAAAAATTCATGTCCTTTAAGGGGGAAAAATAGGATCAATTCATCACTCGATATATAATACAGCCAAAATGAGCTGCCGAATAAGCACGCGCACACAAAAATACTGTGAACAGAAAATACGAGGAAACGAAGAAGCTGGGAGTCTTCATGGGGTGCAGACATCACTTAAAGCACTTATCAGTCCCCAGGAAAAAAAACAACAACAACAACAAACCAAAACATTTTCTTTTTGAAAAATTCAAAAACCTCACATGCCCGCTGGGGAATCTGGTATTGGTAATGGGCAGGGGGAGAGGGGAGATAAAGAGAATCTGGGTTCCCTTTTTGCTTGCCAGGGTGAGCTGAGCCCTCATGTCACTGGCAGGTATAGCACCACCAGGCAGAGGACCATGGCCCTATGCTGGTGGTCTCCATAAAGGCAAGGTTTGAGTTTTGGCTGTTGAGCAGTTCTCAGTTACCAATCCCTGCCAACCAGCACTACCATGGCTGAATTGATCTACCGTTTTCCTGAGTAAACTGTAACTGGTTACAGTTTCGGTAACATGCATAAGAACTCGGCTACTACAGCCACCTGCAATACTTCAGGGGTCCCTCCATCCCTTGGCTCCTCATCCTAGCGCCTCTCACTGAGAAATGCCATAACTGGTAGTCTGGTCTGTGAGCTGTATTTTCAAAGCAAGGTGCCAGAGACTCTACTGTACTCAGTGATTGAGAGGGCACAGGCTGGCTTAGGACACCCAGAGCCGACTTGGAAAGGGCCCTGTTTCTTGCTCTAGCTCCTGGATGGCTATTGCCTGGCTGATCAGTAAAGCAAGGATGAAGGAAGTACACAGGAAAAGGACAGGGAGGGAAGAGGCTTTTGGACAGTAACATTTCCAAAAAAATATAGTGTTTTATGCAACAGAGAATCAAATGTCACTGTTGTATACTACAAAGAGTCAGACATTCTCAAGAGCATGACAAAATAAAACACACACGTTTACATCCGATGTTCACCTTGCCCACTATTTTTTTTCCTATCTTAAAACAGTGCAAACAGGTAACTTATGCTTTTTAAAACATCACGACCCCTTCCCCACCCTCCCCTCCCCAAGTCCCTTTCCTCCTAATATCTGGGGGAAAAAAATCTGCAATTCTGCAAATGTTACTGTGCTAGAGAGTTGCAAGCAGCAGAGAATCGGCTAACCTGGGCAAAGAGGGAAAGTTCACCCCTCTCCCTCTTGAAATGTCCAGGTGCTAACCAAACTGTCCCTTAGTTGGCCTTGTTCTTCTGCCAAAAGGAAGTACATCCCTGGGGCAGCTTCCACCCCATCTTATAGTCCGTCATATCTGGAAGCTACGTCGTTACTGGATGGTGGTGATAACTGATGTTTGCTACGTCTCTAGTAAAGCATACCCTAAATTAAGAGCAGTTCAGCCCCTGAGGAGTCCACATTCGAGGAAAAGCTGCTATCACTGATTTCTATTGACTAGATAGCCACTAGCTCCCCTTGAACTAAGAGCTGAGCCCCAGTTGACTTCTTTAAAGAAAGAAAATATACTGGCTCCATTCAGACTGAGGCTGCTGGAGGATGATAGTGATAGGTTTTGTTAAACCTGAGAGCCTTAAAAATCGATGAATCACAATGATGGATCTGAGTTAATGCAGTTGAACTATGGAACACAGGAATTCTAGAAAAGACCTAAGGGCAGCTCTCTGGGATGAAAGAGGGATATCCAATAAAGGTTTTAACTAGGGGTCTCCCTAAAGGAGGCCGACTTCTAAGAATAAGATGCCTAGTATAGAAAGTCCAGGTCATGGATGAGAGCGAAGTTGAGAAGGCCATCCTTGAACTGTGATTCAGCAACAGTAAGCTTTTTGAAAATTTATCAGCCTACATCCCCTAGAGAAGTTATTCATAAAATGCCAACCCCTTTGGCTGTGTCAGGAACGCAGAAGCACAGATGCCTCAAGGAACCTGCCTCTGGTGACGCTGATGGGAGGGGACCTCCAAGCTCCACAGCGGATGGGGAGGCTGATACTGTGAGATCAGGATGGTTGAGAGGGCTTCGATTCTCAGCGTTGACCCTGAAAACCAGAGGGCCCTTGCATAAGAAGCAGAATTCCAAGTATTCTGTCTCAGAAAAGGGAGCTGGAGAAAGCGACACAGAAGAGCACCCCTGGCAATACAGCAGGAACACCCTGGAAAACAGAGCTTGCCTTGGAGGCCTCAGCCAGAACCAGCTGAACTGAAGTGCACAAAGGCTCCTCAAAGCCTGGACTCTGCCTCTTTTGGAAGGCTATGGGAGGGAGCTGCCTTCTCTACCTTGCCGGCTATCCTCATTCCTATCCAAGAAAAGAGAAACATTCTCACTCCTCTGCCACAAATATCACCAGTGAGGACTTGATGGGGTCTCCACCCGGCTAAGTGGCTTGCTACTTTGGGAGAATGACCCTAATGTCTGTTTCTTCAGTCAGCGGACATTCTCCCTCAAAACCAAAGTAAAAGAAAGAACCTCCCTGCCCTCATTCCCCAGAACTCTGTAAGCCCCCAGCCCTTGTCCTCACCTAAAATATTTATATACACACAATATTGTCTTAACAGCAACAAACCTAACTTTGGCTTGGGGGAGGAGGCAGCCCTGTGAATGGCCATTTGCTTGAACTGTCTTGTCCTTTACTCTATTGGCTTCCTCCTTCCCCGAATCCATGAGTGCACCAGGCCTGGAGTTTCTTTGCCATCTCCCCAGGTTATTAGGGAAGAGGGATGGGAAGAGGGAGATGTCTCCATGTGGCAGGCCAGTGCCCTCCCAGACATCAGTTTACAAAGAATGCTTGATACTGTCACATGTCAGTCATTTTAATTCAGGGACACGAAATCAGCTTATCAGAAAAGAACGTGTGGAGGCAGGAGTTAAAAAAAAAATCAAACAAAACCCATAATAAAGCAGAAGCTCCACGTCTCTGAACTACTCCCTTTAGCAGCTATCCCTTGGGGTGAAAGTTCACCCTAGTACCAGTGTGAGCAGAGCAAGGAGCCAGCGGACCATACTTGCCCACTTCCTAATGCTTTTTGTTTTGGAAACACTGTCAGACTTTTGTCTTTACTAGTTATAGCCCGGAGCTTTCTCCCCTACCTTGCTAACATACAACTAAAGCTAGACAGCAACTGCAGTGACTCACTGTGTGGACTCTGCAGGGGACCCTTGCCGTTTCATAGCTTCTTTTCTTGGTGGGCTCTAGATTTTGTTTCCTGTAGTGTTAATGTGCACCAAGTGGTTCAGGTGCTCAGCTGGTATCTTTGGAGGATAATGCGAAGCTGGGTGGAATGGCCAAGAGAGCTGGAGACTGTGGATAGAGAAGTGACTCACAGAGGCTCTGGAAGATGAAAATTCCTATGGCTTTGGGGTGAATGCAAAGTGCCTCTGCCTGTCCTCAAGTGTCTTTATCACCAACACTCCCAGGGGCAGCTGGCCTAGGGGCTTGACCTTTCCCCAACAGATGCTTTATTATGTTTTCAAATAAATTGTACTGATTTTCTGTTGCAAGCAAGATAAGGAATATCAGACTTAGTATTCCTTTTTCCTCTTCTGAACCCTCCTTAATGGCTCTCAAAATTTTTATTTTGACTCTTCAAGCTGTGCCAAGATACCTGGAGGAAATCTGGCTATTTATTCTCTGTCCCTGGATACGAAACTCCTGAATGTTGAGGACATGGGAGCAGCATGTAACTGAAGAACAGATGAGCTACACGGTGGTTACAGAAGTAGCCAGCAGATGTGCTAGGATTGGAGGAAAGAAAAGAAACAAGTGTTTTCATACTCCAGAGTTCATTCTGAGATTGGTTTCCTAATGAGGTGTTTATTATCCACAGTCTGAGAGCGTGTTTGGAAATATCAACACTGTAATTCCAAAAGCTATGCCAACTGTCTCAGGCTGGGTGTGTAAGATGATTGTAAAAAGAATGGAGAAGACAGGAGGGAAGGAGGAGAGGAAAAGTGTTTTTAATTCTCCTGCTTTGCAAGCACAAATTCCTCTCTAGTGGCATGTGGATTCCAGCCACAGCCAATCAGAATCTCCTGCCAAAGACCAGAATTCAGAAGACTAGAAGAATATGCTGCTGCAGAAAGATCTCTTCCACTTCTGTTGTCCCCAGCCACGCAGCACCAGATACACTTTGGTAATTCTGTCTGCCGATTTCTGATCAGATGCATATCTCTGCTCCTAGTGTCTCTCCTTCCTCATCAACTGCCTTTTCCGTGACTGACAGAATAAGCTAGGCACGGACATATAGACATGGAAATGCATTATCTTTTTTTTTTGTTTGTTTGTTTTTCGTTTACCACAGTTAAAAAAAAAGAAAAAAAAAGAAAAAAATGCACAATCTTTGGAACAAAAGAATTAAAGGCAGAAATTTAAAGGAAAAATACATATTCAAAGAACATAGTGAGGTATAAAAAAGTATTCTCTCTTTTTTTGTGTTTTTTTTGTTTGTTTGTTTGTATTTCCTCTTCATCTTGCTATAGAGTTCCTCTACTAGTAAATATTGCAATAGCCAGGCCTCATGAACTGGGGGCTGTCCCATTTGCAGGGGTTTCACGTCACTTCAGTAGGGGGCAAATCGGCTGTAGCCACCTCGGTATAAACTCGCCTGTAGTGATTAAAGACAAAAATAATTAGACAGCTGATGAGAGCAGCATCACAAATGAAGAAACGTGTCTTGGGGATGGATTTGGGGAAATGGCTTCCTTTGAAACTTCAGTGAAAGGGGCCACATACTGCCTGGTGAAGTCAGGAAACCAACTTCTGCCTCCAAGGTGCACCAGCCAGAGTCCAACACAACACCTACTTTATTAATCAGCCCAGAACGGAGACTTAATGAAGTTCAAGCTGAGTTTAGCAAACAGAATGATTTTGACCAGAATGGGTCTTTCTTTACCCTGATACATAATCACAATCCTTACCAGAGACCCATCAGGGGCATGTGTTACTTCTGATCTTTATTTTTGACATGAATTCGTGTCACATCCTGTGTTTGAGATGATTCAACTTAAGTTCATCTTTCAACTATATATACATAAAAATCCATTTCCTTTGCAATCTATCTATTGGATTGATTCTACAACTGCCCAAGGTTACCAAAACCAGTGGATACTCCGGTCCCATATATATATATATATCTCCTCTATATGCTTTCAGTCATCTTTAGAATACTTTTAATTCTTTCCCTAGTATTTCAGTTCTTTCTATGGATGTGAAATGTATTCACATGAAGGGCTGAGTATATACTAACTAGTTTGTTTCTTTCAACTTTATCTGATGGCTTATCTCTGTCAAGAAGTTCCCCAGAAATCTACCTTTCTTTGGCTCATTTTTTATATAGGACTTTTTACATATGATTTTTATCAGAAACATCCACTGTTGTGCTATTACTCTCTCTGCTTCAATTCTAAACATACTTTCCCCGAAGACCTTATCTTTTCTGTCCCCAAACCTTCATCAGCG
This sequence comes from Dipodomys merriami, assembly GCF_024711535.1. Classification (NCBI taxonomy): domain Eukaryota; kingdom Metazoa; phylum Chordata; class Mammalia; order Rodentia; family Heteromyidae; genus Dipodomys; species Dipodomys merriami. Next base: position 4,450,005 of record NW_027206590.1, read on the forward strand.
GGCTTTCGTTGGGAAAAGTGGCAGGCTCTCATATTTCACACCTTAACTTTTTCACTTCATTCTGCTTCCCTCTCAGACAATACTGCCCATGTATGGAAGTAGCTGCCTAGCTGCATTCTGTGTTGGAGGTCCCACTGAGGCAAAGCCTGCCTGGCCAGTAAGTCCCATTCACTAGAACTAAAGTTTTTCTAGCCAGACCCAAGAATATTGCAGTAAGGACTTTGGTTAGGGTAGATTATTCTAGATAAGCTCTACGGTCATCTTTCATTTTTTCCATGAAAATATCACTTTTTGCCAATGATAAAATGTTATTGATAGAATAATATCTACCAGAAGGCTTAGGAATTAGCAGAGATATGCTTTGGATCTGCAATTCAAAATGATATATATTATGATCTTTGGAAAGCTTGCTCTGATTTTTATTCTCCAGTCTTTGCCAGTATCAATCAATAAAATTATGACAATGGCATGTATCTAACACTGGAACTTGTTCCCTTACTCCTCTTCTAAATGATGTCATTATTCATCGAAGACAGGCACTACCCATTCCTTTCTAAGCCACATAGCTGATATACAGATAACGACAGTGACGTGAAGTTTCCAGTGACCTAGGAGGCTCTCACATTGTGGCAACAGATGAAGGACTGAACTGATCCTTTCTCGAGACCTTTTATAGTCTGTATGTAAAAGTTAGAGGGAGAAAAACAGTTTAAGGGAAAATGTATATTCACTTACCACAGCGCCAACTCCATAGCTAGCGGCAGGGGCAAGGGCATGGTAGGGGTCGGCTGTGTACACCCTGCCATAACTGGAAAAAAGAAGCACAATCAGAAAGAGAAGAAAAGGGTTTACTCTGCTAAAGATGTGAGTTATTTAGTCTTGAATTGTTATTAGGAAAATTCTACCTGAATGCAGTCCTGAAATATTCTGAAGTACTAGAAAGGGAGTTGAAAGAGGAAGAAGGAGACTGCAGTAGCAGATCCAAGAAAATACAACAAGACAGTGAATAGGGGGAGGGGCCCATGGCTCCTATGCTGGCACAGCGAGGCCATGCAGAGCAGACCTGCAGAGAAACCTGCCTGGCAGGAAGCCCAGTGAACTAGGTTCTGCTCTAGCAGTGGTGAGGAGGAAAGGACAACGCTGTGGATGGTGCAGTGCCTGCTCCTGTGATCTACATACCCGTCGCTGTAAGCGGCTGCGGCGGCTGCAGCAGCTGTGGCTGCGGTTGCAGTAGCAGGCTGTGCATATCTGTAGGCTGCATATCCACCCTACAGGAGAAAAGAGAACTGACTTTACAGATACCTCTCCCCCGGGACAGACACACACCTCCCCACCCAACAGACATACAAGTGTAGACACAGGGACAGACAGCAACACAGACACACATGGGAAGAAATGTTTCAAACTGCATTGGTCTTCATGTTATTCCTCTAAAAGGAAATTAAGCTCTAACCAAATTGCTTTCCAATTTGTGACGGTAACAAAAAATAATCTACATAGATAATGCCTATTAAGAAATAGATGTAATTTTGGATCTGTCTTCACAGTGTTTCTTGAACTTTCAAAAAAAAAGTCACAGAATGTTGAGAGAACACTAACAGGAAATGCAAATTATAGAGTTAAAATATGTAACATACTTGGATTGGCTCATTCATTACTAAGAGACTATAGTATACCACAGGAAGGTCTAACCAGATCTGGTCTGGTCCTACCACATTTGTTAAGAAGCTAAGATTATCAGGCAGTATTTAAAAGGAAAGGACAAAGTAGGTCAAGACCAGTGAACTTTATCTTGTGAGACAATGAAGCTTGCCACCTGCTTAAAAAAAAAAAAAAAAGTAGTGTGCTGGGTGCTGGTGGCTCACACCTGTAATCCTAGCAACTCAGGAAGCCGGTTTCTGACGATGGCAGTCCAAAACCAAACTTGTCAGGAAAGTCTGTAGCTCATATCACCAATTAACCAACCACAAGAAAACTGGAAGTGGTGCTGTAGCTCAGAGTAGTAGAGTGCTAGCCTTGAGCAAAAAAAGCTCAATAACAATTCAAGCCCCACGATTGCAAAAAAAGTAGTTGTGACAGACTGTATAGCTTAAAAGCCAAAATATAATTTACCACTGGACCTTTTACAGAAAAGTTTACCAACTCCAATCTACATTTCAGATCCTGGCACATACATGGGGAGCCACTCTAAGCATTTAATGACATCGGCTTTATCTTGCTTTTCCTTCAAAAAGATTGTGTGATTCCTACAGCTTCATTGTAAACTGAGACTTTTCCTTATTTTCAAATATTCTCTCAGCTTGTAATTTCACCTCCATTTATATGAATCAAATATTCAAAAGGTATTATGAATGCCTCAATAATTCATGTCCAGTTTTAGAAAAGACTTCAAAGAGGATCACCACAACCAATGAGCCACAAGATAGGTGACTAACAAGTGGCAAGTCATAATTTCCCTTATCCTTCTAAATTTCCTATTTACACCAAATTCAAACAAAAAATTATTATGCTCTTCCTCTATCAAAATTAAGTGTTTGGTTGGTGCTGGTAGTTCATACCTGTAATCCTAGCTACTCAGAAGATCTAAGGACCAAGGTTTGGAGCCAGCCTGGGCTAGAAAGTCTGTGAGACTATTATCTCCAATTAATGATCAAGAGAGCAGGCAGTGGAGCTGTGGCTCAAGTGTAGAGCCTTGAGAAAAGAAGCTCAGGGACTGTGCCCAAGCCCTGAGTTCAAGCCCCAGGACTGGCACACACACACAGAAAAAGTAATTGATGGGTCATCTGGACACCATTTAAGTCATGAACAGCAGGATGGCATTTTGTTTCTGTAGTCTATGTTTACTTTTCATGGACATCTGAAGCTTTCCACTATTCCTTCTAATATTCAATTCTTTATAAATCTATAAAAGAAATTTCACATTTACTTCTGTGTCACTGCTTAGGATATAAAATAAGTAGCTGCATTTTTCTTTCATTTTGATGGTACTGGGGGGTTTGAACTCAGGACTCCATACTTGCTAGGGAGATGCTTTTTTGTGCTGGTTATTATTCTTTCCTCTTAAGTTGGGGGAGAAAAAGGAATCTTGTAAACTTTTCTGTCTGGGCTGGTCTCAAGCAGTAATTCTCCTGATCTCAGCTAGGATTATAGGTGGGAGCCAGATGAAAACAAATATTTTCTAACGGAACTCTTGCTCTCCTTGCCATCCAATCTAGCAGCTTCTCACTTCTTTTATTTTTATTAAATTTTATTTTGGAAAAACCTATAATTTTATGGGCTACTAGAGCTCTTCACTTTTGGTGTGAGCTGGTTCTGGGGTTTGAACTCAGGGCCTGGGCACGATCCCCGAGCTTCTTTTGGTCAAGGCTAGCATTCTATCACTTGTACCACACAACTCCATATCCACGCCCCCCCCCCCTTTTTTTGGGTAGTTTATTGCAAATAAAGAATCTCATGGACTTTTCTGCCTGGCTGGCTTTGAACTACGCTTCTCAGATCTCAGCCTCTTAAGTAGCTAGGATTACAGGTGTGAGCCACTAGCACCTGGTGTTTTTTTCTTTTATGACTTACGCTTTCTGTAATTGAAGAAACTGCAATGTGAGGGCAAATGTACTCTTGCTTTTTAAGTCTACAGTGTGTGAAGTCATTTGAAGTAGTTTGGAATATATATTAAAAACAACCTGATTGGCTTTAGCAGCTATGTATTTACTTTTTTTTTTGGTCGTGGGGTTTGAACTCTGGGCCTGGGCGCTGGCCCTCAGCTCTTCAGCTCAAGGCTAGTACTCTACTTCTTGAGCCACAGTGCCACTTCTGGTTTCCTGGTGGTTAATTTGAGATACGAGCTCACTGACTTCCTTGCCTGAGCTGGGCTTGAACTGTGATCCTCAGATTTCAGCCTCCTGAGTAACTAGGATTGCAGGTATATAAGCCACTGGTGTCTGGCTTGTATTTAGTTCTTTAAAGTATAATTTCCTACTCATTTACAAATTCTTCTATAAAGATGATGCTACTAAGTATTACCAAACACTGGCAGTAAAATGGTAATGGGTATGAACATGGCAGAAAGTATTTTCCAGGTCTAGTTGTGATCAGTGGTTTCTTGGAATTCCAACCACGTCTATTGGAATGGGCAAGCCAAACTGATCTGGCAAAGCTCTAGATCTTGGTTGCAACAGAGTTCACCAAAGTATTTCTTTTACTTTTTTTTTTTTTTTGCCAGTCTTGGGGCTTGAACTTAGGTACTGTCCCTGAGCTTCTTCTTGCTCAAGGCTAGCACTCTACTACTTGAGCCACAGTGTCACTTCTGGATTTTTCTGAGTAGTTTACTGGAAATGAGAGTCTCATAGACTTTCCTGCCTAGGCTGGCTTCGAACTGCAATCTTCAGATCTCAGCCTCCTGAGTAGCTAGGATTACAGGTGTGAGCCACTGGCACCTGACTTACCTTGGTTTTTATAGGGTTCTAAAGATGACACAAAGCAATACAAGCATTTACTATATAAAGCAAAAGTTGATTAGTATGACTGAATTTTTAGTTGGACCCCAAAGGCTTGATTTTTCATAATATTGAGACTTGCTTTCATTAGCTTAGAATTAAAGCTTTGTAAAAGCAAGAGCAATCTAACATGTGGTCTATCCTTAAACATCTAAACTAATAAAAGCAGTTAATGTTCAATTCTTGCTTCCCTAGGTAAAGTACTACAGAATAGTCTCATTAAAGAGTTCTGAGGCCCAAGAGTCCTCATTGAGGGTGGCTTCAGGCTCAACCCCTGGAAGCCTGAGTAGAGATAATGGGGCTACTTTTAGTATAATTTTTCCAATTACAGCTTTGATCTGGATCCTACAAATTCTGAGAAAAAAAGAGGTTCTAAGTGAGGTACAAAAGGAGTAATTCCCTACAGTTTCTGTGGCCTTCAAGAAGACAGAGGGACCACTTTGTTGAGAAGTTATGTCACTGTTAACCCACAGCATTCCAAATAATGACAACTATAGTAAAGTTTCTTCCTTCCCACTCAGAAGGAAATGGACATTATCCATGGGCTATGGTTTCCTTCTTTTGCAAGTGAATGTGACTTTGAAGTCTGAACTTGATGAGGCTGTTTGTGCATCAAGTGTAGGAAAATAGGGCAGGAATGAACTGTTTTACTGACAATGACAGGATCAAGAAGAATGTCAACACCAAGGGGAAAAACCCAACATTAATATGTTTAAAAAATCAGATAACTTTTCAACCTGGCTACTCTCATAAAGACTTTAGTATGATAATGATACTATAGAGAAGTACTTCAAAGGAGTGCTATGTATAGGATGGACGGGTAATAGCATAATGAAGCAATTCACCAATTACTCCAAATTAAAAAACTCAATTGCACATCATGAATTTATTCTTTTTAGATATTTATGCTAAGCATTTCTGGATACTTAACTGGATATTCAAAAATATAATTTAACAAAATGTGTGAAAAAAAACCCATCTAGGTATATTTATTTCTATTCTGGATTTCAGAGTGCATAAAGATTCCAGGCTGAGCAACTGCTTAGTGCTCATTTCTACCAATAATCTGAAGGTTTTGTTGAACATGAGAACAAAGTGCAGTTTGAAACACCAGGTTTTCATTACTGTTTCTTAAATTTTTCAAAAAGAATAAGGTGGGAAAGGAGTAGGAGAGAGGGTTCAGGCGTGGGGAGGGGATATGGCGCCACATTTATTAATCACATTAAAAACTAAGCATGCCAACATCTGGAGCTAAAACAACCAGCAAAATCACCACGTTCAGACTCAGTATTGGCTAACTCTATCTATCCCAGCATTCTCTTGGGACAGCGGTTTGCCCTAGGCTCTACCACAAGCTCGGTGAAGTACACAGCCTCAATTACTAGAGCGTGCAGCCACAACGACCTGGTATTACGGAAACAGTCAGTCACCACTTGAGTTAACATTCCATACCCTAACGACTGGCCCCTCCCCAGCCCAAAGGAAGAGTAAATCTTGCCCACCCAGCCCTGACCCACACCACAATGTTAATAATTATAACAAGCAGTAACCCATCTGTTATATCAGAGAAGGGAACAGAGACTCCACTGAGAGATTTAGAGTGAGATGTTAACATTTCTTCAGCTGACTGCACAAACAAACAAACAAAAAAAAGAGGAGAAATAATTCATTTGGAGATATGAAGTCATGAATAGCTGATGTGTATTGCTTTTAACCATGCACTGATGCAAAACTGAAGCAACCATTAATAATAAAAATTAAAAAGGACATATGTATTTACACACAATCAGACCTGTTTGATCTGAAGCAGTTTGCAGATTCTATCTGTGTGTGATTTGAAATAAAACAAAAATGGGGATTAGCATGGCCACAGCACACCCTAATGTAGGAGGGCACACACGGACAGCTTTCTGGAACTCTGAGAGCTGCCTAAATTTGGCTGGCTAATCCTGATTCAAATAGATACATGCCCCTTGAAAGGTAATTACTCTCTAATTCTTTTGTAATTCATTCTCAATAACACCTAGGGTTCCCAACTGGAGCAGTCCAATGCTGCATCGCTTCCTATTCAACCTGCCTGACCCACAGTACTCATTTGTCTGTTCATCTTTTGGCAACAACTGCATATTCTGATTTACAATGTTCTTAAATCTTTCCTGCATTTGAAAATTTTATTTTTCAACTACTCTTAACACATCTGTTTTTCTAGTTTAATGCTGTTGCTTTGAGATCCTTTTCTGCAAGGACTTCTGAAGCTGTTAAAGGAAAGCCTCTTTCCCATGCCTAGTGTCATCTCCTTGGGATTCTTACTCTGTGCTGAATCAACTTAACCATCTAGTTAACCTTATACTGTTGCCATAGCCAGCTACAGTATTTTTCCACAGTCTATGGCTGTGTTTTAAACTAGAACAAAATAGAAGAGTTCTAAATGTTGTTCCTCCTGTATCTGAGCTTTATCTGCCTATTTATTAGGTTTAACTCACACTGGTTTTATTAACCTTACACTGATAGACCTTTATCTCATCTTAATTTTACCCTTGCCTTTAATTTCATTATATTTTTGCTTTAGGTTTACATTAAAACAGGACTTTGGTGAGCATGTGATGTCAAGACACCTTCTTTCTACCTGAAAGACAATGACATGTGACACTGAGGAGGAGAGTGTATATTTCAAGACCAGAAGACAAAAATGAAGGCTTATTATCTCCATGTAGTGCATAGATCAACAGAGCAAGGTGAGTGTGTATGTGTGTGTGTGTGTGTGTGTGTGTGTGTGTGTGTGTATGTGTATTTAGGTAGGGGAGGTGAGTAGGTGTACTGACTAAAATCATCAGAGCAGAGATCTATTCTAATTAGTAAGGGTTTAATACTAAGCCTTTTGGAATCACCTCATTTGCTCTCTCTTTTCCCTAATTGCCTCTCCACTCCAGCTGAGAACTACCATTCTGGAAGACATCACTGAGTTCTTATATGGTAATGTGGCCATCTTTGAGTAAATGTAAATAACAGATAGGAACACAAAAACTTATCATTACTAATTTTTTGACTGAGAGATCTATCTACTTGGTAAAGTAGTATTTGAATTTTATCTTAATGTGGTATCCTTGACATCACTTCTGTAATGGATATGATTTTTAATGAATCAAACTTTTCACATACTTACTATTCCACATCTCTCCAAATTAGTTCAATTTCAAAATTGAACTGAGTAGCCACATAAAGTAATTAGAGTAAGAAGTTGTTGGCTTTCCCATCTCACACCCATCTATCAGCACACCTCCTTACAGAGAGTGTATCATTCATTATCCAAAGACATTCACTGATCTACTCAGGTGAGAGGAAGAGAGGGTGAGAAAAATACTCCTTTAGTTTTTTGAGTCCCAGCATATTTAGATTTTTTAACTTCAAATTTACCTAGCATAGTATAGTCCAATTATTACTAGTATTTCATTGTAGGGCCTCTTGGGGGACTCAATTTTTTATTTTATTTGTATTTGTGTGTATGTGTGTGTGTGTGAGTGCCCGGGCACACGTGTGCACACATGAGCTGGTCCTAGGGCTTGAATTCAGGGCCTGGGTGCTATCTCTGAGCTTTTTGCTTAAGTCTAGTGCTACTACTTGAGCCACAGCTTTACTTCCAATGTTTTGGTGGCTAATTGGAGATAAGAATCTCATAGATTTTCTGTCCAGGTTGGCTTTGAACTGTAATTCTCATATCTCGGCCACCAGAGGTGAGTCACTGGCACCCGGTGGGACTCAAAATTTTAAGTCCTATTTGGGTGGAATTCTACTTTCTTCCTTTTCACATTTCTTTCACAGTAGTTACAAATGTCCCTTTCTGCTAAAATCTTCAATATGAAAGACAAGTTTAAATGCCATAGGCAAATGTGGTTAACAAATTACGAGAGGCAGCAGTGATGGGACAGTGCATATGACACGTCTGGTGCAGATATGTGGCAGTGGGACAGGAGCACTTAATTTGGAGAAAGTGCTCTTAATGTGTGGGATGTGACAGTGTGCACTGCTGAGGTAGCAGGGCTTAGATCACACGCTCACAAGTCTTGATTGTCCAAAAAAGCCTCTGTTCCCATCTCTAACGTGGAGCTGGAATGGTTAGTATAATTCAATTTTTTCACTGCAATCCACAATCTGATTGATTGGCAGGTCACACTGGCACTCCTACCTGAGGTATTTTAGCGCTAATGATTGGTTCCTGTAAGACTATTCTATAACAGAACACAGGAAGAGCAGTTCAAAAAACACAGCTGTGGAAGGAAAACAATCATACAAAAAGCCCACTATGGGGCCCACCAGCCTTTTCTTTCCTTTGGATGCAAGCATGCTTTTCACAGGATGAAAATTTGGAGCAGTTTGTTGCCCCACTTAGAAGGTAAATTAGGGTGAACTATGCCTTTTCTACTGGGCAAAAGAGAAAGGAAGAAATAGTAGACACATGATCTGTGAGCCACGTACCCCAGCCCTATCCTGGCAGGTCTTTATATTACTCTATGGACACAGTGCTATATCAAATCTTCACAGAGGACAGTGCTATTAAAGAAACAAAGAAAGAAAAGTGGCTATCAGAAGTTAATGCTTAAGAGTAGAACAGGAAAAGGGATCATAAGAAATCCTCCACAATTAACAATTTAATGTACACAAAACCAGCACTTAACTCTTCTGTCTTGTGTCTTCTCTTCAAGCTCTGCTCTCAGTGTACTTTTTATATGAGATAAAGACTTCACTCATTCTGTCTTAATATGTATTTCTAAGGAAGAAAGAACTAAGCATATATTGATAGACTTTTACAGATGGAGAAAGGAACAGAGAAGTAGACATATTCAAGACAAAACTACTGTGAGTTTTTAAGAAGCATCCTTTGCTCTCTCCCATATGGACTAGCTGGTGTAACAGCTACAGTTAGAGTAGGCTTAACTCAACAATTGCCTCAATGAATGCTTGATTTTCACTAGGGGGCTTAGTAATAATATTGCCACTAAGTACTTTAATCAATAAGAGACCAAAATGTTTTTTGACCAGATTACTGAATTACTGTGAATTACTTGTTTGGTTCCATAAGGTTAGTAAATTAAAATAAATCAAGAGTATTTTCTTGACAGGTTCAGAAAAATAACCTCAATAAAATTTTATGTTGTAAAACAGGGAAATGAAAGAGCCATAACAAATACTCAGTTGGTTGACTTAGCAAGGTGAAAATAAGTGGTATTTATCAAGACAAAACTAGGAAAAATGCCTAAATAAGACACTAGAGAAAAAAACAAACAATTTTACAGATAATTCAAATGGAAAAGCCCACTCTACCATACCAGATTTCAAGAAAACAAATAACATAAAGATGAAATTTGTGAGAATATGGAGAATAATACATATGGTAGAATGTACATAAATAAAAATGTGTATTTAAAAATATCATAAATAAAAATGTGTATTTAAAAAATGTGCAATTTGGTGTCAAGAGTAAAACAAATTTCTCCAATCCTCAAATTTAAATGTGAACATGATGGGAAAAAAAGTATCATTACTTGCCGAAAACATTCTGAGGAAAGATGTGGGTTTTAATTAACATACAAAGAGAGATAATGAAATATGCATTAGGTGTATGAATAATTCTGGGAAGTTACAATCTAGGAAGCATGTCTATCAGGTTAGAGTATTGGACCAAATTGTAAGTAGTTGTTAAGGCATATTTTGAAGGCTTTACTACATAGCACAGGTGCAGAGTCATGTGGACCTTGTAGGACAGCATTACCTGAAAACCTCTGAGTACATTCTGGCTCATCAAAAGGTCCTCTCATAGATACTGGGAAGCTAAAGGTAGAGAAAACATACCTAGGCAATGATAATCTATCCCCACAGAATAATTTGTAAGGACTAATTTTTCTTATAGAATTCTTAATGATTTTGGTGACTAGACTATCTTTACATTCAGAAAATGGCCATTTGGAGAGGTCCTAATAAAAGATTTCAAAATTTAAAAAGCTTTTCCTTTTTGCAGTTTGATTACTTTTAAGTAGTATGTAACAAATCAATAATGGATTTTAGCTATAGCAGATGAATGAATAATGGGTTACGGGTGACTGTGGCTGGTGGAATCAACAAATCCTGTAGGATAATTGAATGACTGCAACTCTATGTTGTTAATTACACTGCTTGTTTCTCCCTGCCAGCTCCTGAGGAAAAGAGACTCGTGGGCTCTGGGACCTTTGAGTATGGATAGGTTTTAAATACAGACTAGTGTCCTCTCATTACTACACAATCTCCACTGGCATTAGTTTCTGTGTTTCTTTCATAGCCTATCTTCTCTATTAGTAGGTAAAAATCAGAAAGCACACCTTCACAAAGTTTATTGCTATCTATGTAAATAAAAGGTCTAATGATCTAAACAGGGATATGAAATGAGAACAGAAGCAGAAACGGTAGAACTTGTACACCAAGGCTAAGCTAGTCCTGTTATTTATGTATGCAAATGATACATCAGTAACAGAAGACTTTAAACCTGCTGATCATCTCAAAGATAGATTAAGAGATATACAGTATATCGTGGGCACAGGGAAGGGAAAAGAATATGTCCAGTAGACTGACCCTCGCAATGATCAGGAAACCCAAAGGCTTAGTTTTTGCACCCAGGGGCAAGCGCAGTGGCAGAGAAGCATGCTTGCATTCTTAAATATATGAATATATATATATATCCACAAGGAAAAAGGAAATAAAAATCAAATAAATTATATTTAAAAAACAAACAAACAAAAAAACCAAAGAAACAGAAAAAAAAAGGCTGGCTTGTCAGGGGATGGGGTCGAGAAGTCCCCGGCGTGTGTACTTACATAGAGGTCAGCACCGTAAAATCCGTCCTGGTAAACCACACTGCAGAAAATCCACACAAAAACAAAAACAAAAAACAAAAGAACAGAAACACATTCCGGTTATTGAGGACGGCAGCATGCACATGCGCTCTACACAGGCAGGTGATGTATGAATATGGAACCTGGGCGTGGGGCCATGGCGAGTCGGTGAGCAAATGTGTGAGTGCACACGTGTGTTACAGAGCTCCAGGACATGCTAGAAGAGCTAAGGGTGTGCAAAACAGGACCAACCACCTGGCTGTCTAGAAACTTTAGAAAGACTAAAATAATCAACAGCACTCTTAGGAGGGCCTACAGTTATCCAAAACCTACTGGTTTGTTAAGATCAACATTTTTATCTGGAGTATTTTTAAAGTTAAGTTTTCCCTAGGAGGAAGTTTTTCTTTAAAGAGCTTACAAAGGGCAGAGGTGGAGAGGGGTTTAACATGAAAAAAAAAAAAAAAAAAAAAAGAATCTCCCCCATCCCCTGTTCCCTGTCAAAAGAAATTCTTTTAGGGCAGGGTCTATATGTAAAGAGTGTTTCAAAATTATGTTTAGTATTTTGTTTTCCATCTCATGGTGAAGTGCAATATTTTTCTGATATCCATACATCACCTGCTTTTTACCCTGCACATTAGACATGCGATAAGATTTGGCTGATCACACAAGCATGCAAAGTATTATTATTCAGCATTTTTAAGAACCAATGCAACACCTGGGGAAAACAAGTCAATCAATTCTGACCAAAGTAAACAGAGAAATGTAATTAAACAAAACAAAACAAAAAACCAAAACAACCAAAAATACCCACAATGCATTGCTTTCACAAGCAGAGATAATGAGCTAAAGGTTAAGGTGATTGGTCCAAGGTCCAAGAATTGAAAGGTGCAGTGGGGATCCCAGATAGTAACAATATAATCCAGAGTGGGAAGGAGTATTGGAAGATTTTAAGGGTTCTTTTTTGAAATGAGAGTATTTGTGGAATTCTCACAACTAATAGCTGAAGCTCTGGGCATGATCAAGGATCATCCCATATTATTTAAAAGAATAAAACTGAGAAGGCAGCTATTTAGAAATACAAGTGTTTACTTCCTGCTTAGACAATGAATTTGTATCAGTCAATACTTTGTCTTTTCTTCTCCTTAAATCCAGAGCAACACTATACACTGTTAGTTTTAAAATATAGATTCCCAACCTTTTAAGCTATTTTGTATATACAGATTTCCCCCAAAGTCTTATTTTTGAGATCAAAAGAATGAAACAGTAGTACAGCTAAAGGATAAAAATTTTCTTCTTCATGTTTATTAGGTAAAGATTTGGCTGTTTTATATTAGCTGATGTGTTTATTTTTTATTCAATGAAACAAGGTTAAGGTTTCACCACTACTTTTTCTTTTATATACAAAAAGAACTACCAAGTAAGGTCACCAAATCATATATTTAACTTGAATACAACATAACTTGTTTCAGGTAGCTAAAGTGTCTCACTTTTATTTTCAATGTCCTTTGCTATATTTATAGGTTAATACTGTCACACCTTGCAGTATCTCAAATATGCTATGCCTTTGTACTATGTAACAGACAAATAAAACTTGTCTTTGATGTTTGTTAGCTAAGTCTTATCAGTTACAGTCTGATATTAGAAAGTAATCTGCCTTCCACTGTGCTAATAAAAAAGATATGTATAATGAGAAGGCTGATAAAATGGAAGGCACTGAGACCAGGTGGTAACAAATTAATCCTTGGCAGTTTCAGTAAGAGGAAATATGCAGAGATTTAAAAATTTTTTCCATAGAGAGGTGCTCACATCAAGAACGAATTCAATTTTGCCTTGAGTCAAGTCACTTAATGGGAATATTCACCTAAATGCTAGAAGAATTCCAATATTCCCTATATTAAATGCTGTAAGGAGACTAGAATACAATAATGATGGGGTTAGTTTACTAGGCTGAAAGCAATTTTAGGCCATTCCCCATAAAATACTGGACTTATTCCTTGCCATCTTCCATGTAAACAGGTGGTTTAGTTTTAAAAAAGAAAATATGAGAAATTAGTGTTCAATATAAAGCAAAGAAACTGATGTGATTAAATACCATATCTGACATTGGTAGAGAATTGACTCAAATTTGGCCAATATACTAAAATGACCTATGCCAAACAGGAATGAATTCAACCACTTTATGAAGTAACTAATGAAGGTTCAAAATAAGGAGAGTAACATGTGTCTCTGAACAGTCTCTCTGCAAATGTGACAGTAAACACTCTTAGATTGAAATGGAAGATGCTTTCTGAGCAGTTTTCCTAACATGTAGAACTTTCAGAAGGTTCATCTTTGTATCATACTCAAATATTTCTTGATAAAACACTGTGCCTTTGTTCACTTCTTTAAAGAGATGTCAGAGGTTGAAGGTCAAAGGTCAAGTTGAGAGAAAAAAGATAAAATTAAAAAGTAAGTCATGGTAGAAGATGGAGATGATGGAATGCATGGAATTTAAATATCTATATATTGCAAATGAAAGTTATTTTCTGAAGCAGTTCCCTTCCAGGGTCTATTTGAGTCTGCCCACTTCAGCATGCATACTTGCCTTGTCTAAAAAAATGCTTTTATTCTGTGGCATGGAGGACTCCTAATCGTATGTCCGTTTGGTCTATGAATGAATGAATGGTAAATTAGTACACCTCTGGGTGAAGCCAATTTTGTTGTCACAAAAGGACTTATGAAAGAGGCTGTTTCCCTTTATAATTTGACTAAGTAGCAGCTAATAAGCTTTTCTGCCACTATTTATATTGCTCCAAAAGATTATAGGAAAACAAAACGAAATCTGTCATAGGCAGAGAAAAGATGAAGAAGAGAAATGTCACATCTTTGAAGAGAAAAAGACCTTGGTATAACTAACTTATAAAAGTCTACTTTTTATAAAAATACACATTTTAGAGTGACCTGGAGAAACAACTAAAAACAAATCTGCCATCTTCCCTCCTTCTCCCCATTTGATAACAAAGGATTTATTTGTTGCTATGGAATCATTCCACTGCATGAGACATCCTCCACACAAAATCAAAAGGTGAAGGATGCTCAGCTGTATCAGCTGTTTACCAGACTCAGTCATCAACTGCAGCTTAATTCCTCCTACTTCTCCTTTACTCCCTTGATTCAATTGGACTTGGTTCATCTTTGAATTAACCTCTTTTAACCTGTTTCCTACAAAGAAAGCAAATCCATTGTGGGTAACTGGCTCTGCTGCTCACCACCCAGGCAGTGAATACATGGGAAGGCACATATGCCAGCCTCTGCCCCAGCACAGGGTGGTGGGAGGGGGAACACAGCAGATGCAGTCTGGTACTACAATCTCCAGCTCCTTTCTTGGTTCTCTGCAGTAGTGTTAATCCACATCCGTGCACTGCTGAGTGAACCATGCCAACACACTGCTAGTAAACACAGGACGGTCTGGCTACTGTCTTAAGCGCTCACCATGAACGTTTAAGGTAGCCAAACAAAGGTTTAGGTAATGAATTGACATTTGGTTACATTCTGATGATGGTGTATTTTAGTTCTTTCTTGCCATCTATTCCATGAATTTGAACATATTCATTATTCATTTTTGTGGCACGGCAATGTCCCAGAAGTTATGAAAAGACCATGGCATTCTGTTTTAGTCCAGTTGCTTACTGTAGAAACACAGTGATTTTGGCATCTAACACTTACCCTGGATAGGCGGGGATGGCTGTTGGAGGTACCGCTCGGACTGCACCATATACTGTCCGCCCTCTGCCCCTCAGATGGGCTCCTCTGAAAGCGGCTGCCGTGGTGGCTGCAGTTGGGTAAGGGAAGCCAGGAACTAAAGGGAGACCCAAAATATGACAGAAATTTCAATCTACATTCTACAGCAGGTATACACTCACAGCTTATGAAATAATTATGGAAAAGATGGAAATCTTTCCTAAATATACAGCATACATACAC
This sequence comes from Dipodomys merriami, assembly GCF_024711535.1. Taxonomy (NCBI): domain Eukaryota; kingdom Metazoa; phylum Chordata; class Mammalia; order Rodentia; family Heteromyidae; genus Dipodomys; species Dipodomys merriami. The sequence continues at coordinate 4,465,321 of NW_027206590.1, forward strand.
TTCCTAATCTGGGCCTCAGAGTCACAAAGAAATGGAAAGAGATCCAACATGAGCAAGTGACCCATTTCATGCCTCATTCATCACAAATCTTCAATGAGTTTACTGTTTCCTTCCCAATTTTGCCATTTCAATGTAAGTTGATAAGAAATGAGTAAGAAGCTCTGAAACTACTGCCATGGTAAGATTTAAGGCTTTTAATTTCTGTGACAGTTTAATTCAAATAGATATAAGCTCTTTCACTAGCCAATTATTAATCTTGCTTCCAAACATTATTATATGAATATAATTATTCCTTAAAATAATGCTCTTCTTGTATTTTACAAGGTGTGCCAATTTCCAAGGCACATAATAGGGTTTAGACATTCTGTTCATTTGTTAATGCCATCCCTTTTCTAAAATATTTTAATCTGAAATCTAAGTTGAGAGGTAAAGCATTCCTTCCTAATAACTTGTGTCCTTTAAGAGGTGGACATTTTCTAAGAGCCTATTTCAAAGGGTGCCTTGTTTTAGAAAGCACTCAGAGACATTGATTCCACATCCACTGACTTGTTTAGGTATGCCTTCTTCTGTAGTAAAAAGGTTCAGGTCAAAGTGACCTTAGAGACAGTAAGAGAGCTGCAAAAAAATCAAGAAAATGGGTGGTGGTGCTTTGATGGGATACACCACTGGGAGGAAATAAGTAATACACTTTTCATAGGCTCATGTCTTTTAATTTCCTTAGTAGCAAGTACAAGAATATTCTTCATACTCTTTTTTCCTTCTTTTTGTTCTGGTTCTTGGGCTTGAACTCATTACCACTGGAGTCAGGCCACACTTTTCCTTTTCCAACTATTTTTGTTTTGTGCCAATCTTAATATTTGGTTAGGAAGATCCCAGAGGAGTATTTATCACTCCTCTTAAGAGTATATCTTGGCCAGGTGCTGGTGGCTCACGCCTATAATCCTAGCTACTCAGGAGGCTGAGATCTGAGGATCTCGGTTCAAAGTCAGCCCGAGCAGGAAAGAATGTGAGACTCCTATCTCCAATTAACCACTAGAAAACTGGAAGTGGCACTGTGGCTCAAGTGGTAGAGCGCTCGCCTTGAGCTGAAGAGCTTAGGGACAGGCCCAGCATGACCAACAAAAAAAAAAGAAAGAAAAGAAAAGAAAAGAAAAAGAATATATCTTTAGGCTGGGTGCCCATGGCTCACACACTTGTAATCTTTGTAATTCTAGCTACTCAGGAGGTTGAGATCTGTGGATCAAGGTTTGACTTATTCCAGGCAGGAAAGTCTGTGAGATCTTATCTCCAACTAACCATCAAAAAGCTAGAAGTGGAGTTATGGTTCAAGAGGTAGAGCATTAGCCTTGAGCAACAAGAAGTTCAGGGACAGTATTCAGGCCCCAAGTTCAAGCCCCAGGAACATGAACAGGAACACACGAAACACACACACACACAGACACAGAGTATATCCTTGCCAGTTATATATTATTCTAGGAACAGAAAAACCCCAGCCAATTAGCATAACACTGTTTTTAGACACAAGAGTTAAAGCCCATGCCAGGTCAACATAGGCTACTTACTGATTAAAGGAATGTAGGTGTTGATACCCCCTCTTCCTGATAGGGGCACAGCCGCTTCATTGCCAAGAGACACATCTGCTTGAAAGCTGGATGCTGGGGACATTAAAAAAGATTTAAAAATTCAGAAAGATGATCAAGGAATAGCCAAATGAAAATCCACAGATGCTGTTATAGTTAAACAGCACAAATGGAAAATGTAAATACTACCTGCATATAACTCAGGGCCATATACAGCTCCAACTACTGGACTTAATTTCCAACCTAGAACAGAAAAGAAGGCAGTGAACTTGAAAGACTACAGAAGAAAAGTGATCAGTGCACATGAAGAAGGCTTCACACATCTGGGCTGTCAACTCCTTTAGAATGCCAGTTTGAAGTAAGACATGAGAGGGCAATCACCTAAGCATAGTTGGAGGGATAATGAGGTAGGCATGGGTACATGTGAAAAAAAAAGGAGAGAATGGGAAGGAAGGAGGAAGATGGAGAGTGAATGAGAGGAGGAAGCAACAGAAATAAACCCTAGGGCTTTGTGGAGGTTCTCTTATGGCCCTACCCAAATGATTACTCTGAGTTTTGAACAGAAAAGAAGGCAGAATGTGTCATCTAGTAGGTACCACATGACACTTCAAGTTCTTACACATCATTTTACTATTGCTTACTACTGCTGTTGTTTCATAAAAGTATCCTTTGACTGAATTAAAATTTGATCTGGACCTTTGACTCCAGGTTCAATTATACCATGGCAAGTTTTCTGAGTAAAGTGAAAATCCCTTCCCATGGTACTTCACTGGGGTTCACTGTGTAAAAAAGGGAAGATATAATTCAAGGCATATCCTCAACTTCAGTGTGTGGTTATTAAGTAATATGTGTGTGTGCATGTGCACATGCATACCAATACTGGGGCTTGAATTTAGGGCCGCTGCTTTTTCCTTTAAGGTTGGTGTTCTACCAGTTGAGCCTTATCGCTACCTCTGGATTTTTTGCTGCTTAACTGGAGATCAGTTTCTTAGATTTGGCTGCCAAACCTGGATCCTCAGATCTCAGCCTCTTGAGTAGTTAAGATTATAGAGGTGAAATATTGGAAGTGGAGCTGTGGCTCAAGCGGTAGAGCCCTTGCCTTGAGCTGAAGAGCTGAGGGATAGCCCAAGCCCAGAGTTCAAGCTCCACGACCGACCAAAAAAAAAAAGAAGAGGTCTACAGGTGAAATACTGTCACCTGAGGTTTTTTTTTTTTTTTTTTTTTTTTTTTTTAAAATAATGGACTTATTTAAATTAAACAATTTAAATTAGGTAAAGGGCTGATGTCAAAAATTTGCTTCTAGACTTTGCTATTCTGAAAATAGGATGGAAAAAAGAAAAAGCTAACTCTATTAAAATTCCCAGATTTTATTTAACTAATTTTTTGGACAGGCTCTACTACTGCACAGGCTGGCCCATACTTCGAATCTTCTTGACTTCGCCTCCCAAGTGCTAGTATTAGAGGTATGCTATTTCAATCTCCCTTCTTTCACATGAATTTGCTTGTTATGTACTTATTTTACATGAAATTTTGACAAAATCTGGGTTCAAATCATATTTGAATTGCAAAAGCATGGCTGTTTTGCAAGTCAAATATCTAAGTTACACAGATAACAAGTGATTCCAACAATATGAGAACACTGGTTAAGAATTCACCAGAAAGCTCACAGCATACAAAATCTTTTCTTCAGCCATTAATGGAGCAGATGCAGCAGTTCTTGTTTTCTTGACTATCAGGCTTGAATATTAATGTAGAGAAAACTCAAAATAGTCTTCCTGCCTTACCAATGGTACTATTACATCCTAAGCATTCCCTTTAAATTCTTTTTTTTTGGGGGGGGGGAGGAGTCAGTTATGGAGCCTAGGCATGGTCCCTGAGCCTCTCTGTGTTCAATGCTAGTGCTCTACCACTTGAGCCACAGCTCCACTTCCAGTTTTTGAGTGGCTAATTGGTCTCACAGGGACTTTTCTGTCAGGCTGGCTTTGAACTGTGATCCTTAGATCTCAGCCTCCTGAGTAGCTGGGTTACAGGTGTGAGTCGCTGGCACCAGGCTCCCTTTAAATTCTTACAAAAAATGTTAATAACACTTTGCATGTGTTTAGTTCTGTACAATTTATAATGGATTATCCCAGATGCCACTGACTTTCACAATACCCAAACAGGGTGAGAAGTACTATATTTGCAGCTTTCAGTAAATACTACAGTTCTCTGGGTCTTATTTGCTCAGTAATAAGGTGAGAGGTTTGGGTTTTAAAGGTTACTAAAAAGCATTCTGGTGCTAAAATTCTGCTGTTGCTAATTTATAGTTAAGCAAATAGAATCAGACAAATAAAGAAATTGGTACAGTCATAGAACCAGATATAAATTAAATCCAGAGAAAATTTCTGCCTTCTGAAAAGTAATCAAGGGCTTCTTCTGGATCCAAAGGAAAGGTAGGGTGTGTGTGTGTGTGTGTGTGTGTGTGTGTGTGTGTGTGTGTGTGTGTGTGTGTGTGTGTGTGTGTGTGTGTGTGTGTGTGTGTGTGTGTGTGTGTGTGTGTGTGTGTGTGTGTGTGTGTGTGTGTGTGTGTGTGTGTGTGTGTGTGTGTGTGTGTGTGTGTGTGTGTGTGTGTGTGTGTGTGTGTGTGTGTGTGTGTGTGTGTGTGTGTGTGTGTGTGTCAGAAATTCAGACAGAGAAAGAGAGAGATAGAGACAGAAACAGAGACAAAGAGGGATGAATTAAGGAATGTATTAAGGTATTAATACATTAAGGAATGTATTAAGGCACTCTACTACTCAAGCCATGTCTCTTTGGTTTTGGTTGACTTTTTGAACAAGGTCTCATTTTTTTTTTTTTTGCCTGAGCTAGCCTGGACCACAATTCTATTTATGCTTCCACTTATAGCTGGGATGGTAGGCATGGGCCACTATGCCCCATGTTTTTATTGATTGAGATGGAGTCTCTCAAGCTTTTTGCACAGGCTGGCCTTGAACCATCATTCTCCCACTCTTAGCCTCTCAAGTAGCTAGAACTACAGGAGTAAGCCATACTATCTAGCTTATATTGTGCTTTTATCAAAACTATGAAATATGTATATAGTAAAAAAAAAAAAGAACTTACTATAAAAATAAAAACCCTGCAAGAAACTTTTGTTAATAGCAGTAAAAATGAGAAACGTGAGGGAGGCAGTGATTACCAGGATTATACCATTGATAATATGCTGATACATTTTTATCATCAGTCTAAAAAGCTAGTAGTTAGGCAACAGTGGTTCATGCTTCTAATTCTAACTATCAGGAAGCTTGCCTTTCAAAGCCAGACTAGGCAGAAAAGTCCATGAGACTCTTATCTCTAATTAGCCAGCAAAAAGTTGGAAATGGAAGTGTGGCTCAAGTGGTAGAGAGTACACCTTGGGTGGAAAACTAAGGGACAAGGCTGGGAATGTGGCTTAGTGGTACAGTCCTTGCCTTGCATGCATGAAGCTCTGGGTTCGATTCCTCAGTACCACATCAACAGAAAAAGACAGAAGTGGCGCTATGGCTCAAGTGATAGAGTGCTAGCCTTTAGCAAAAGACGCTCAGGGACAGTGCCCAGGCCCTGAGTTCAAGCCACAGGACTGACAACAAACAAACCAACAAAAAGCTAAGGGACAGTGGCCAGGCCTGAGTTTAAGTTGCAGTACTAGTGTGTGAGTGTTTTCTCTCTCCTCTCTCTTCTCTCCTCTCTCTCTTCCCCTCATCTCTCTCTCTCTTTCTCTCTCTCTCTCTCCCACATGCACATAACATTCCTACTTAATAAAGTAGTAAAGACTGAACACTAATACCTCTTTACCTGATTTAAGATTTTACTAGCACACAAGACCACACTGTAGACCAGTAGGTTCAGACTTTTGCAGACAGAGTGACTTAGCATGAGATAGAGTGACTGCTTAGCATGCATGGGGCTCTAGGCTCAATTCCCAGTAAAACAAAGGGAGGATGAATGGATGGAAGGATGAAGGTAAAGGAGGGGACAATGGGCTAAAGATCTCAGCTCTTGGCTTCTTTGGTTTCTAATTTTTTTCATCCCCAATTTGCAAAACTACTGTGTACTATAGGTTAAAGTTATATTTCTATCTCATTTAGAGAAGAACATAAATTCAAATTACATTTGACAGATGATCAGTAATTCTACTTATGTTAGAGGAAATTATTCCTAGAAATTTCCCTTCTCAATGAAAACCATTTATACATCTTACTCTATAACTTACAATCATAGAATGGAACACTGTATACTACCTGTAGCTGTTATTCTTAGGCCTTAAGGAAAAGCAAGAGATCCTTCTAATGTCTTCCACTTGTGCTCATTTGAGGAGGGATCAATAGGAAAAGCAGACTTAGTGGCCTTTCAGGGGTTTTAGGAACAATTGCAACATGTTACAAAGGAGCTCCACCAGCTGAAAAAGAAGGTACTCCAGGGCACCTAATTTGTTTTTTGTTTTTTTTTGGTTTTTTGGGTCCGGTTGTGGGGCCTGAACTCTGGGCCTGGGCGCTGTCCCTCAGCTCTTCAGCTCAAGGCTAGCGCTCTACCACTTGAGCCACAGCACCACTTCCGGCTTTTTTCTTTTTGCTTATGTGGTGCTGAGGAATCGAACCCAGGGCCTCATGCTTGCAAGGCAAGCACTCTACTCCTGAGACACCTTCCCAGCCCCAAACATTTTTTTTGTCGGTCATGGGGCTTGAACTCAGGGCCTGGGCACTGTCCCTGAGCTTTTGTGCTCAAGGCTAGTGCTCTAACACTTTGAACCACAGCCCCACTCCTAATTTAGTTTAATAAGCAACCTTGAATGGGATGCTTGTGCCATGTAGAAAGTAGAAGTTACCAAGAAGAAAACACTTCAGTAACTAAAAAGATTGGCTTAAAATTCTAAAGAAAAAGTTTATAGGTAAAGAGAACACTTCCATGTAAATTAAATAAACAGATTCTATGAAGTCTATGAAAAATCCCTATGTTTATATGAGTATAAGTGACATCCTCTGAAGATGATTTGTAATTTCTTACCATTTGCATATGGTGTGACCATCTTCTTATTGGTCATTACACGTGCTGTAGCATTATTAACCTAAAAATAACATGTAGAAAAAGGGACAGGGAGGAAATAGATTACATTAGCAAATATGAATTTGCTCATTTAGTAACACAGTACTTAATTTAAAACGTAAGTTGCTGGTAGCATTGATTTAGATAATATAGCAATACAAAATATTTATGTAATAATTTAAGTGCTTGTTAAATGAGGCTAACAAGAGTAAAATGAAGTTTCTTGGTTTCCAAGTGGAAAGCTATGACTATTTTATCATTCAATATTCCAAAGGAAAAATACATCTTTTTATAGGAGTCTCTGTGTTAAGGAAAATACAGAAACAAAATAAAGAGGAAACAACTATATTTGCAAATTAAATTTTAAGTTCATTAGTAAAACAGGCTTGCCCCTGGGTTATAAAGTAGGTTTAAAGAAAAATAATGAAGTAAGTTTCACCTGTCCTATGTTCTGCATTGTAGACATTTCTTTAAAATTTAATGAGATTAGAAAATGTAGGAACTTCATTCCCATATATCAACAGTACTTAGGGCTATTCTAAATTTTCTAGACTATGTGGCTTATTCATTTAAGAGTTATAAATCTTCAGAAGGACTTTTGAGTAGGCACTTAAAAAATACGTGAACTATAAGATAACTATTTTGTTTTATGGTTCACTCCATCTTCATCACAAAGTACATATTTGCTTTCTCTAAAGCAGGATGAACAATCTTAAAAACATAGCAGATATGAATGAAGATGAGGAAGCTTTGAAGCCAGAACACTTCAGGCTGCCATTGGGTAAAAGCTCTGGCCAGGAGAGGAAAGCCTCACCATAGACTTAACTATATAATATGTTGACAGGTCATAAGAAATGTGTACTTTAAAAAGCGTTATTTTGCATTGTGTAATATACATTGTGCCAGATTTTTGTTATGAAGGCCAATTTCAGACAGAAATAGAATTTAAAAAATCTTCATGTGTTATTTAAAATTTGTACAGTGATCACCCTTCCCATGTGAGGACAATTTGAAACTCCATTTGCTCTAGTTTGACCTCCAAAAATATAAACATTTCACATTTACAAAGAATGAATGGGAGACAGCAGTGATGAGACTGAGATGGCATGCAGTTCACACACACACACACACACAACAGAAGAAAGGAAAAACAATCAGTTTTGGAAAGAAGGGAGAAAGGAAATAGCGAGATTAGAATAGAGCAAGAGCTTGAACCAATTGCTAGCGCAGAATGCAACCAAGCAATTAAAAGGAAAAATAGCCAGAACCAATCAGAAACCACCAGTCAGCGAGAGACCAATAGCGGAGTGAAACAGAAGGGAAGGGAAGCTAGAATAGGGAAAAGGGCAAGAGCAAGAGTTTGAGCAAAAAGAATAATGGGCTAGGGAAAAATAAGAGAATGTGAGGAAGGGTGTTCCAAGCAGGAAAAGAACTATCAGGGTAAAGAAAATCTACCAACAGTGGTTTGGGAAAAAGGGAAAGTGGGAAGGAAATAGGGGCAGGAAGTGCATTAATAAAACCAGCCAAACTGGAGTTCAATAACTCTGAGTAAGATGTGCAAGGGGATAAAAATCACCATGAAGTCAGTAATCAAACAGCTCAGACTGCTACAAAACAATATGTACATCCAAAGTCCAGGCGGCATTACTTAATAGCATTGAAAATAAAAAGGAGGGGGAAGGAAAAGGAAGAAGAACAACAAGTCAAATCACATTTTGTAGTGTTAATGTGAGATGGCAGATGGACTTTTTCTTTCTTAATTGTTTTGTAATTACATTTTAAAAAGCTTCTTCTCTAGTGCTTTGGTTTCACTTACCGCCAATGGGCACCATCGCCAGCTTTGTGTATAGTTACCATGGAAAGAGTGAGTCAAGTGAAGGGCCCTAAATGCTAAACCATTGGAAAGGGGGAAAAAAGCAAAATATGCAAACATCTTACTCAAATGGTGGCTTTTATGTTTAATACTTTTAAAAACTGGAAATGGGGAAAGGAGCCAGTTAACCTTCAGTGCATTGATATAAAGGGCTGGTGAACCCCAGGGGTTCACACGAGCAACCACAGCACACTAGCCAGGCGGCCATCAAACCCTCTTCGTTGAGGATATTAACTGCTAAAATTCTTGTGGTAAATATAAAATCTTCCTGAGTTTTGGTTTATCTTCCCTCCCCACAACCTTTACAATCATCTATTCCATGCTATCATCTATTCCACATACACATGGAGGCGAACTGGCCTCCCAAGAGAAAGAGGGTATTGGCTGGCCACCTGATTCACTACAGAACACAATGTTAGAAGCAAGATAGTTCCAAGACATTTTAAAAGTTAGCTTTCTTTTCTGTTTTTTTTTTTTCTTTTAGGTCTTATTGTAAGAATTCAGAGTCTTGCAAACTGAAGCAAAGGAAAAAAATCAAGGAAGCAGAAGGATGAACATTTTGGAAGGGGGAAAACGTAAATGGAAAACACATACACACACACACCACTCTCTCTCTCTCTCTCTACTAAAATCCCAAACAACCAAAAACAGGGGAGGTGGACAGAAGCAGTTGTTTTTACATAGTTGAGTGCAAGAAGGTGAAGAACAGAGAGATGCAAACACACACATGTGCGCACACACAAGACAGGGTCCAAAAGTGAAATAAGTGAGGTAATACAAAGAGAAATAAAAATGGAAACCAGAAATTGAATTATTGAAGACATGCACCTCGATTTTACGGCCCTCTACCACGGTGCCGTGTAATTTCTCCCTGGCCCTGTCTGCATCAGCACTATTCTCGAAAGTTACGAACCCGAATCCCTGCATGCAGCGGGAGAAGGGGGGGAAAACATGCACATCGTTATATTGAAATACTGATCTCTGGTATATAGAGAAACATTACAGTATGAAAGTGACATCAGCAACAACTCAGCAATACTCTCAAAGTCACAGTTTTGGTTCATGCATATTTTGTAAAGGGAAATTAAACTCAGTAACAGAATAAAGAACTGTAATGATAACAGTAATTTAACTAACAATAATAACAATAAAATAAAATAAAATATAAAGCATGTGAGGCCAGACCAAAACTAAGGCATTAAGTTACTCGGATCAAACTATTCAACCAAGAATCTACATTTTTCAATTCCTATCTTTCCCAGTTCACAATGTTAGTTAACATCCCCAGTGTAATACTAAATGTATTAAACTCACCAATACTGCAAGCCTGTTACTGTTCACTGACTTCTACAAAAAAAATCTAACATTAACATTAATCATTTGTACAGTGAGATTTTTAAAGGATGTTCCATTATTTTATCCTTACTACTTTGCCTGTTATAATAGTAATAATTTATGAGAGAGAGAAAGAGAAAGAGAGAGAGAGAGAGATAGAGAGAGAGAGAGAGAGAGAGAGAGAGAGAGAGAGAGAGAGAGAGAGTGTGTGTGTGTGTGTGTGTGTGTGTGTGTGTGTGTGTGTGTGTGTGTGTGTGTGTGTTTTGGTACTGGGGCTTGAATTTAGGGCCTGAGAGCTGTACCCCTTAGTATTTTTGTTGGTATTCTACCACTTAAGCCACACCTCCATTTTCAGCTTTCTTTCTCTTTTTTCTTTGTTGGTTAATTAGAGGTAAGAGTCTTATGAACTTTTCTGCCTGGGTAGATTATACTGTCTCCTGAGTAGCTAGAGAGTCTTGATGTATAATTCTGTAGTTAGCAGGTATGGAAGCAGTGAAGATATTATATTCTAATTTTTCTTTTTTTTTCTTTTCTTTTTTTAAAAAAATTTTTCTATTGTAAAGATACTATACAGAGGGTTACAGTTACATGAGTGAGGTAATGAGTACACTTCCTCTTGAGCATTGTTACCCCCTCCATTGTTTTCCCCCTACCATCCCCTCCCTCCCTCCCTTCCCCAAGTTTCTTTTTTTTTTTTTGATTGTGATTAAGTGATTACTTAATTTCCGGTAATTCACAGTATTGTGGAATAATGATGCTCGTTTAAAGTCACAAGTTCATTCTAACTTTCCTGGAGCAAACTGTCTATCACAGTCTGTAATATATAACGGTGCTCACATATTATATACCATATATGTGATCAGCAGCATGGGGATATTTGGTAGTGGTTCAACCAGATGAGTGGGAGTTCTTTGTTTCTTAAGTCCTGTTAGTTTTGTCATATCACCTAACATTTTGGATTTATCATCCACTTATCAGGGTTTTCTTTTCTTTTTTTGTTTGGTGCCAGTCCTTGGGCTTGAAGTCAGGGCCTGGACACTGTCCCTGAGCTTTTTTTGATCAAGTCTGGCACTCTACTACCACTTGAGTTACAGCTCCACTTCTTTTGGTGGTTAACTAGAGATAAGAGTCTCATGGACTTTCCTGTCTGAGCTGGCTTCAAAATGGCAATCCTTAGATCTCATCCTTCTGGGTAGCTGGGTTTATAAGTGTAAGCCACTGGTGCCTGACATAATTTCTCTTCAATGATAATTTTAAATGGTCAGATTTGCACATTAGAGCAAGAATATGTTAATACTGAATTTCAGAAAACTGCTAACACAAATTTACAAACATTCTAATCTGGATTATTATTATTATTAGTGATTTTCCACATAAGGAGAAAAAGGCAATGGGAATGAGATCTACATTAGTGACACTAGCCATACATGAATCAATAAAAAATACCAGAAATAATAGAGCTGCTATATTGAGTTGGGATTCATTTCATTTTTCCATTTCATTTGTTTAGTAGCTACTACCCAAATAGAATGGAGCTCATTATGTAGACAAATGAGGAGATCAGGGAGTTAACCTGCTCCCCTGTTCACATTATTACCTTACCTCCTTTAACATGAGCAGGATCTCATAAAACTTCATTCTTCATCTTCAACAACTACAGGTTGATAAGAAATTTCCCAAGCTGTTTACATTTGCAGAGTAGCAAATACATGGGATTTTCTGGAAAGTCATCTCCTAACAGCTTCATTGTCCCTTCCTCGCTAGCATGTTTTTGTTTTTGTTTTTTTTAACTTTTCTACTGTAGGATAACTTAAAACCATTTATTTGTTTGTTTGTATATTTTCCAGTCCTGGGGTTTGAACTCAGGCACTGTCTCTGAGCTCTTTGTGCTCAAGGCTAGCACTCTACCACTTAAGTCACAGTGCCATTTCTGACTTTTTCTGAGTAGTTTATTGGAGATTAGAGTCTTCACAGACTTTCTTGTCCAGGCTGGCTTCGAACTGTGATCCTCAGATCTCAGCCTCCTGAGTAGCTAGGATTACAGGTGTGAGCTACCAGAACCTGGCTAAAACCCTTTAACTGAGGTTTTGGTCTTGTTGCTTAACAACATGAGTAACCACTGAGATGATACTATTTACCATCTCAATTTGTTGCTCAACATTTGCTAGGAATACTCCACCATTATGTAATAACTGATTACTCGGCACTCTACACAATGTGCATCATTACAAATACCCTAGGATGCAAACACTGAGGTGACAAAAAAACTTACATGCATGATGTTTATTGTGGAATACTATGGTAATTTTAGCTAATAGTTTCCTAAAGAATGGCATACATTTCTTGAAAATGTCAACAGGACATATTTTGGGAAATACATTTTGATATTAAAATGTTACACCCATTTTGATACCTCAGAGTACACAAGGGCAAATAAATAATTAAGGACACTACTTGTTATTTACATTTACATCTGCTGAAGACAAGAAACCAGTTTTCTAACCCTAGAGAACCCTCCAGTGTGGTAATTAAGCCTTTTAAAAAGCACTATATAAACCATATTTCAATTGATTCTCATAGTAATAAATGAGTTGATTTGGGTTAGTAAGTTATAAATCAGGTGAGTTACTAATAAAGTTATTAGTGGATGTGGAGACTTTCATTTTAACACTGTATCTGGCTACAGATATCTACATGTCTACTTACAAACCATATATACTTCTGTTTCTAATCACAACCATGGGGTTGCAAGGGCAGATTTTTTGGGTTTATTCTGAGGTAGATAAAGGGAGTCAAATGCAGTAAAGTACCCAAGGTTATAAATAATGGTGAAAAAAATTAAGCTTTGCCAACCTGACTGCAGATTTTATTTACAAAACGTCTTTAGTCAGAAAATCCTTCTCCCATTCCTTCCAAATCTAATTGTACAATGTCTTGAGTAGCCTCCCCTTTTGGAAGGTATTTATAGAACCTGAGTGACACAATAGGTATACCAAAAGAATGCAGGTATATAACAGCACTGACAGGTTTTAGTCAGCAAGTAACAAAGTTTAATGTAATGCTTATTGGAGATTTTCTCAGTAATGACTTTATTCTGGAACAAAATTATATTTCAACTTCCTAAAAAACGTTTTATAAATAAAGATGCTTATATGCCAAAGGAAGTTCTAATGAAGATACTAAAGACATAAAAACAATCTTTATAAGCATCTTTTCCTAGGGTGACAGAAGAAAGGTCTGCTTTGTGCTATGTGATTCACTAACATAAAACACAGAGGTAAGAGGATTTCTTTCTTTCCTTTGAAGATAAATAGTCCTGTGGTAGGCAGAATTATGTCCCCTGCAGTTGTTCATGTCCTAATCCCTGGAACCAAATAATATGTCACCTTACCCACTAAAAGGCATTTTTCAGATGTGATTAAATGATCTCAAGATAGGGAGATTACCCTGGATAATCCAGGTGGGTCCAATGTAATCCCCAGTGTATTTGTAAGCGAAAAGAAGAAGTGGGAGAGTCTGAATCTGATCGTAGCAGCTTGAGAAAGACTTGATTGGCCATGGCTGGCCTTAGAAACAGAGGGGACTAGAGTCCAGTGAATGTGGGCAGTCTCCACATGCTCAAAATGGCAACAAAACAGGTTATCTCGAGAGTCTACAAGAGCAATCCAACACCTTGATTTCAGCCTACTATGCCCTATTTCAGATTTCTGACTTCCAGAACTATAAAATAATTAACATGTGGTTTTAAGCTGCCACATTTGTAGCAACTTATTCAGAACCATAAGAAATTACTACACATTTCATTTCAGTTCAAAGTGATCACACAGTATTAAATACTAAAACATAATAACTACACTGCACAGTTAAAATCTATAACAAACACATTTTATAGTCTGTAATATATAGATTTAACCTAAATGCTTAAGGAGAGGAAATATCTCAGGCACACAGAGATGAATTTTATCTCAACTGATTAATAAAAGTAGGTAAAAGTTTAAAAAAAAATTTTTTTTTTTGGTCCAGTCATGGGGCCTGAACTCTGGGCCTGGGCGCTGTCCCTCAGCTCTTCAGCTCAAGGCTAGCGCTCTACCACTAGAGCCACAGCACCACTTCCGGCTTTTTTCTTTTTACTTATGTGGTGCTGAGGAACTGAACCCAGGGACTCACGCATGGAAGGCAAGCACTCTACCACTGAGCCACCTTCCCAGCCTGGTTCTTTTTTTTTTTTTTAAGTTTAAAATTTTTAACTAAAAAAGATGTCACGAATTGTTAGTACCAGCACTGACAAATATAATTTAAAATTTTCTATAGGCAAATTAAAATAGTAAAAGGAAATAGGTTAAACTAATTTTAACAATATATTCATTCAACCAAATATATACAATATATTATTTCAATATGGTACCAATATAAAAAACTTGACTAATGAGGTATATATCATTCTTTATGGTACGGCCTTTGAAGGCTTGTGAGCATCTTTCACTTAGGAAGCATCTCACTTTAAACTCCCCATTTCTAATGCTCATGTGGTCACTGTACTGGACAATGTAGGTCTGTACATTCCTATTAAAGTTTGCAGTCCTCAAAGTCTATGTTAATAATTCTATATTCATAGTTGAAACACATCAGTGATACATCTATGATTACCACTCTATCTGCTAACTTTCTTAAGAAGTGAGGAAAGGCTTGTTAGGTTGTGGTTAAAGCTTCTATGGTGGACGGCAGCGATCTCACCACCTGTCTGGGTCCCCACTGTCATCAAGGACACAGAGGAGCCGAGTAACGGGTACCTTTTTAGTCTGGCCTCAGGCTGCAATAAGTAACAAGCAATAGGATGAGCATTTTAAACATGTTTTTAAAACTTGTATAATCTTTAAATTTTTCCATCTCAGAAGAATGAGAAAGAAAATTTACCATGTAACTTTTAAGGGAGAAATCAAAAGCAGACGGATCTCCTGGGTATGGCCAGAACACAGGAATTAAAAAAATAAATAAAAGAAAACTAAAACCCCATAAATGGTAACACCAAAGAAAAGAAAACTAAGCCCTTTGGAAATACATGCATTGCTAATTTAGTTTTAAGTATAATGAAAAACATTTCAGTATTTCCTATGTATTTTACTGGAACTACAAAGACCTATTTAGTGCAGCTTCAAGGAAAGTATTTTGAGTACATTTTGAAAGGAATAAGTAACTCCCCTTTTGTGAAATAAAAAGTCATGGTAATGGGCAAAAAAATCACAGCACAGTACTAGCGTTTGAGGTAATTTGAATGTTATGTGTAGGATGTGTGTATATATTATCTCCACTTCTTAATTTAGGTAAGGAAAAACCAAATGAAGACCAAATAAAAGAGGTCAGTAATAAAAAAAGGAGGACATTAAGTCCTTTGTGGAAGACAGTGATTCTACTCTGTAGGCAGGAGCTGGATGAGGTGGAACTCTGGTGACAAAGTGTGTGGATGTGGCAGTGCAACACGGTTCACTTCAGCCTCATAAAAGATGAGAGCTGGGTGCCTATAATCCTATCTACTCTGGAGGCTGAGATCAGAGGATCACAGTTTAGTCTGTGACTCTTATCTCCAATTAATCCCCAAAAAGCCAGAGGTGGAGCTATGGCTCAAACCTGAGCTGGCCTTGAGCAAAAAAGCTCTGGTATAGTGCCCAGGCCCTGAATTCAGGCCCCAGGACCAACACACATACATACATACATACACACACACACTCACACACACACAAAAGATGTGGGGCTAGGAATAGCTCAGTGGCATAGTGCTTACTTAACATGCACAAAATCTTGTGTTTGGTCCTCAGAACCATACACGTAAAAAATTTATGGTGAAGAAATAAATGCTTTCTGTTTTGGAGCAATCTGATTAAGTTCTAATTACTTATCTCAGATTTATTTGTTGACTAGTTTTTCCCATCTGCTTCAAAAAAAAATCAATAAAGCTAATTTTGGAACAGAAAAACACTATTTAAAAGTCAGAACAACACCTAACTAAAACAACAGGACCACATAATGCCTTCTTTTCTCTGGTTTGAGATGCTATAATTTTATAGTCAACCTAAAACATTTAAGAGAAATGAGATATTAAATTTAATTCACAAAAATAAAAGCATTCATTAATTTCTCTTAGGAGGATCTCAAAGAAGGTATCTTTGGGTCTGGCTGACTTCAAAGTAAATCTCACTCAGAGGCCTCAAAACACTTCCAGAGAATTCACTTGGGGGGAAAGATTTAGTCTTTAGAAACAGTGAGGAAGGAGAAGGACAAAACCAAGGTCCACAGTCCTGAAAAGCCAATCTGGGCAGTTGTGAATTCTGTGCTTCGTTTTTCATGTACTGCCAATTAGTACATCATCTATACTACTGCAGCCCAAAGAAACCAGGGGCAGTAAGGATACCACATATACCTTCAGGTTCCCCAGAAGGAAAAGGAAGGCTTGGGTTATTATTTTAAAATATGGGAGAAGTAATTGGATAAGGTAGATTTGGAGGCAGACAAATCCTCAAAGTCAATGAAAGAAGCCTTAAGATCAATTTCCTTTGCTTCACAATAGATCAATCAAATTATTTTCTTGATAAGGAGCAAGTCTTCAATGCCTGATGAAACTGTATTGGGGTTCTGGTAGTTAGAACCTAGTTAGGATTATTTAAGTGTATGCACTCAAAACCAAAAATATTTCATATTACTACAGCATGTGAAGCGTGGTCAATAATCTTCATCAATTTGTTTCACATTCATGTACTCCTATTCACTAAATCACATCATTTTCTCACCTTGTAGCTGACCATTTCATAAAAAATAAATTTGAACTAAACAAAGGACTAGGAATCCACTGTGAGAAAATAACAAGCAGAAATGGACAATAAAGGACCATACTTTTTATTGGTTGCAGCAAATAGATTTCACTTTAACATACTTACCAAGTAAAGTGTTGGAGAAAGTTCTGTATAGACATATTAATCTTTTTTTAATTGAAAGCTGAAAATTACCTCTTTAATAATTAACAAATAATTGTTCTAGCCAGAATTAAACATTTTTAGTGTTGACACAGTCTATAAGGGAATAACAATCAGAAACATTAGAACAATGTATTCAACTTGTGTTAGTACAGAAGGGACAGGAGGTGTACACCATCATGTATGTTATTAATTCCCACAGTGTGGTGGGTTTGGAGTAGGAAATTGAAGAGAGGTAAAAAAATAACTCATTTATTGAGAGTTTACTTAGCTTTCTTCCTCAAACTACATCCTTAGAAGATTTAATCTTAGCAAAGAGCTGTTTTCTAGGTTCAGCAGATATGACCAACTAAAAATTAATTTAAAAATCACTAATAGGAAAAATAATTTTTAACTAAGAGGGTTAGTTCTTATGAAGAACATACTTAGGAAAGAATACACACATCAGCTTGCACACTGTGACTACTTTTATTTTAATGTAAAGTCTAGCTGTGTGTGACTGAGTGCCTCCATATCCCAAAGCTTACCCACCTGGGGGTGACTGACGGCAGAAATGGTACTAGTGAATACCAACTCACTACTTATTGTGAGCCTTGCCAAAATTTAGTCCAAAGTGAATGCAAATGAATTGAATAACTGAAAGAAATAGCCATTAAATTTGCTCTAAGTATGCTATTTCAAAGATGCATTTTATAAAAAAAAGCTGCATTGTTCTGACAGAATTCACAACATAAAGCTTCACTTTTCTAGGCTCCTTTCTGCCTTTAAAATGAGGCAGCTGAATCTAAGGCCAATCAAGGACCATGCTGTTCTGTATCCTGTCCTCTACACTTCTACACTTCCCTCTAACTTCTCTATTTCTCATTTCCCTCCCAATTTGGACATTTGGGTATAGTCTGGCCATGTTGCAGCCTCTTTTCAGAGATAAATCTAGCTCAAGGTGGACACAGGGGATAATCTTGCATACAGGCTTGAAAAACTGCCTATGCTTTGTGAACACCTACTGTTTAAAACAAAGTTCAAAAAGAAATGAAGCATACAACTTGATATGGAAATAGATCTTACCTTAGAACCACGCTCATTAAAGATTATTTCTACATCTAGGATTTTGCCAAATTGCTGCAGAGACAAAAATAAAAACATTTACTTATGGTGAGCTTTTTATTGACATAAAACTTTCTTTTCTAAAATGGAGGGTCTTTCCTTCTTCTTTAAACTAGTATGTCTGTAGTACCTATGTTTCTATGTGTCAGCTGGCCCCAGTGTGAGTTTCTGGCTTATCCCCATCACTGAGCTGGTGACTGTTTTTTCGCCTCTTCCTCTGCTTCAGTGTCCTCCCTTACTTACTATCCATGCCTATGTGTGAGAGCCACTGTTGGGAGACAGTAACTGTAACTCACAGTATTTCCCTATTATGTGCTGCTTCATGTCAACAAGAACTAGTGATTTTATAATCACTGTTCTAATTTTTTAAATGTCTCAATTTTAAAATTAAATCCTAGCAAAGTAGAATAATATACTATTGAAGGCTGTCTTCCCCCTCCCATTAAAAATTATACAAGTAGGGCTGGGAAGGTGGCTCAGTGGTAGAGCGCTTGCCTTGCATGCTCAAGGCCCTGGGTTCGATTCCTCAGCACCACATAAGCAAAAAGAAAAAAGCCGGAAGTGGCGCTGTGGCTCAAGTGGTAGAGCGCTAGCCTTGAGCTGAAGAGCTGAGGGACAGCGCTCAGGCCCAGAGTTCAGGCCCCACGACCGGACCCCCCCCCAAAAATTATAAAAGTAAATAACATTCATTGTATAAAAATTACAAAATATGAACAGGGAAAAGGAAACCAGAAAATAAAGATCATCTGCAATCCAACCAATTCAGCATTGGTTCATGGCCTTCCAGGCTTTCCCACAGGCCTAGCTAATTTATATCTATCTATCTATCTATCTATCTATCTATCTATCTATCTATCTATCTATCTATCTATCTATCTATAATATATATGTCATCATACCATAATTAGGTAAGGCAAGTCTGAATGAATGCCAAAGATACATATTCTCACTTTTGTAGAGACTGGTTTGAAATCCAAGTGAAACAGTTAATAGGTAAAAGTTCAGTACTCCAAGGGTTATGTGATCCAGAAAGATACCTGGATGTTTACTATACATACTTGCCCATTCAAGTAATGATTAAAGAAGTTTTGTCTTAGCTAGGTTCTGATGGCTCATGCCTATAATCCTAGCTACTCAGGAGACTGAGATCTGAGGATTGCAGTTCAAAGCCAGCCTGGGCAGGAAAGTCTGCGAGACTCTTATCCCCAATAAACTAACTTGGAAAAAGCCAGAAGTAGTGCTGTGGCTCAAGTGGTAGAGCACTAGCTTTGAACACAAAGAGGCTCAGGGACAGTGCACAGGCCCTGAATACAAGCCCCAAGAATGGCAAAAAAAAAATTCTGTCTTCATATACAGATCTCTCATGAAAGTGTTCTCAGACTTTGTGTAACCTCTTTAGTCTACTATTTAGCTACCTAACAATAGAATTATTTTGGTTTTGTGTCTTTATCTGTTTTACCTTGCAGGTGTAAGATTATTCTTACTGTAGAAATATTAAAGGAGCAAGTAAATGGAATCATTGTTAATGCCAGAAAATGTTTAAGTATGATGAAATATATAGCCTCTAGAAATGGTAACATAGATATGTGCTTATTACTAAGTTGGATTGTTCATAGCTCTTGCAAAATTGCAAAAGGTAGAAGCTATATGCAGAGTATATCTTGAAAGTCTCACCTTTCAAGGAATGGCCACCTGTGTCTATGACAACCTGCAAGGCTAACATCTAGAGCCAGATGGGTGGCAGAAGAAGGTTCTTAAGACTGATAACAATACTGATTTCCCTCAGAGCCTCACTCATTTCCTTTGCAGTTGAATTCTAAAATACTAATGATTAATAACACATACAATGCAAAAAATTCCATTTTAGAATCCACAAAAGGACCTCAGAGACTTACCCCAAACATTTGCCGGAGGTCAGGGTCCCGGAAGCGAAAAGGAATATTAGAAACATGTAGTCGCTTAGGGGTAGATTTACTCTCTGAATTTTCATTACTTTGTGTCTGTGACTGCT
Organism: Dipodomys merriami; assembly: GCF_024711535.1. Classification (NCBI taxonomy): domain Eukaryota; kingdom Metazoa; phylum Chordata; class Mammalia; order Rodentia; family Heteromyidae; genus Dipodomys; species Dipodomys merriami. The sequence continues at coordinate 4,485,247 of NW_027206590.1, forward strand.
GGCCATCTGTCTGGGCTCCACCGTCTGTCTGCTGAAGAAAGTAAGCAATGTCAAACAAAAAATAAACATAATTACTCCTAAGAATTATAGAAAATAACTGAGGTCTTTCTTTATCACAATCATTCTCATAGTATGTGTGCCAGGTGCCAGTGGTTCATACCTGTAATCCTAGCTACTTAGGAGGCTGAGATATGAAGATAGTGGTTCAAAGACAGCATCAGCATGGGCAGAAAAGTCCCTGAGACTCTCCCTCCCCACCTCGCTTTAAAAGTTTGAGACCAGGACTTGAACTTGATACTTGACACATTTACTTACTGGCTAGCATTCTACCAACTGAGCCATGCCTCCAACCTGCCTCCCTCTCTCTTTTTTTGGTTGGTCCAGGGGCTTGAACTCAGGGCCTGAGTGCTGTCTCTGAGCTCTTTTGCTCAAGGCTAGCGCTCTACCACTTTGAATCACAGTGTCACTTCCAGTTTTTGAGTGGTTTATTGGAGATGAAGAGTCTCATGGACTTTTTCCTCTGGGCTGGCTTTGAACCACAATCCTCAGATCTTAGCCTCTAGAGTAGCTAGAATTACAGGTGTGAGCCATTATACTAGCACTCCAAACCCTCTTATCTCTTAACTACCAAAAAAAAGCCCTAAGTGGAACTGTGGCTCGTGTAGTAGAATGCTAGACTTTAGCAAAAAAAAAAAAAAAAAAAAAGTTAGTGCCCAGGCCCCTTTGTTCAAGCCCCAGAACAGGACCTCCTCTCCCCCAAAAAAGTATGTGTAAGAAAAAATGATAATTGTCTCTTCAAAGAGAAAAACCCTATATATATTTGAAATGTTATAGTCTACAAACAAAATTTAGATTTTTTGAATGTTTGTAGTAAATGAGCAAAATTGTAATACAGACACAAAAATACTGACTTGCTGAAGATCACAGGACATGTTTTGGCAAAAGGGAGAGGTGAAAATAGTACCTTAGATCCTTAATAAACATTCCTATATTTGAGACCTTTCTTTTTTTTTTTTTTAATAAGTTTTTTATTGTGAGAATACTGTATTTGAGACCTTTCTACTTGGAAAACAAAGTCTGTTATGCTTGGTTCTACCTCATACTCTTAAGGATGAAAACCAGCATTTTAACCTCCCATTCCCTTTATTATAGTTTATTACTACTCAGTTGTCAAAGTATATGAAGATATTTATGAACAGGAGGAACACAATGGTGACAATTTGCCTAAAAACAATTAGATTCTTGTTAATCTTAACAAATTTATACTTTCCGGTCTCCTTGTTTCTGTCCCAGTTGACTCTGTTATAGATGATCCTTCCTCCTGTGCTGAGCAAAGGCATAGTTAAGAGTCTAATTGCTAGTAAAGGTCAATCTACCATCAACACATAAACACTAGATTTATAGCCTTAGTGAAAGAATATGAGGATACATTTTTAATCACTAATCTCTTTTGCAAAATCTGAGGCATGTTTATCTACTTTCCTCCCACTAAATCCTCAAAACAATTACTATGTTCATAAACACTTTTTTTTGGGTCCGGTCGTGGGGCCTGAACTCTGGGCCTGGGCACTGTCCCTCAGCTCTTCAGCTCAAGGCTAGCGCTCTACCACTTGAGCCACAGCGCCACTTCCAGCTTTTTTCTTTTTGCTTATGTGGTGCTGAGGAATCGAACTCAGGGCCTCAGGCATGCAGGCAAGCGCTCTACCACTGAACCACCTTCCCAGCCCCTAAATACTTTTTTATAAACACCAAACAGGTGTAACATATTCTAGGTATGCAACAATAATTTGTTTTGAAGTATTCCTCTGGCAATTTGAGGACCTTATGTTTTCATCATTCTCTGTGAAGTACATGCCAAGGTGGATGGCTTGTTGAGCCGATTAAACCAACATACTTTTAATACCAGAGTAGAACTTGCTGTTCCTATTATTATAATTAAGATGAAATGAAGTCCCTAGAAAATTCTTGTGGATGTTTCAGGACAAATCTCTATTTGAACCAAGTGATATAAAAACAGCAAAAAAGAAAGAAAGAAAGAAGAAAGAAAGAAAGAAAGAAAGAAAGAAAGAAAGAAAGAAAGAAAGGAAGGAAGGAAGGAAGGAAGGAAGGAAGGAAGGAAGGAAGGAAGGAAGGAAGGAAGGAAGGAAGGAAAGAAAGAGAAAGAAAGGAAGAAAGAAAGAAAAAGGAAAGAAAGAAAAAGAAAAAGAGGGGGAAGCTATGAAGCAATGTTCTAAAAAAGTATGATGTTTCTAATAATTAAATTGAGCAAAATGAAGACAAGATGAAACAAATATGAAATCCACTAAGTTTCAAAAATAGCATCATGAACACTAGGCATGCAGTCAAAGCAATAAGCATCATATATAACTAATGCTCAAACTTGCTTCTTACATGCACAGCTCAATCACATAAAACTTTCCTTTATACTTTAAAAGTACCAGAGGTGTTCTGTGATTTGTCACTCACGGTCTGGGCACTGTCCCTGAGCCTCTTTGTGCTCAAGGCTAGTGCTCTACCATTTGAGCCATAGTACCACTTCCAGCTTTTCTGAGTAGTTTATTGAAGGTAAGAGTCTGATGGAATTTTCTACCCAGGCTGATTTCAAACCAGAATCCTCAGTTCTCAGTCTCCTAAGTAGCTAGGATTATAGGCATAAACAACCAGTGCCAGCTTCAAGGACATTCTTCAAGGACATTTTATCTTTTTGTTCAATCTGTGTGCTCCCAGTGGTGAAGGATGGGCAGAACATCAGCAGCAGCATGGTGCAGTGCTACTGCCTTGATTCATACTTAGGCACTAGGTTAAGTTTAAGACTTTAGGGCTGAAGATAAAAGTCAATCAATATATGTGGTAAAAATATCAAGTACTGTGACAGTATTATTATGGAAATAGTATGACTGGGTGGCCCTCATGAAACTTGGGAACTGTCAGTGAGCTGTAGTCACACTGGGAAAAGCACTGCTGTAGGCCACTTCCCAGCCTGCTGCACATTAATCAAGGAATGGAAGAAGCAGTACCTGAGTCCTAAACCACTCACTATGAGCCCCTAGCATAAAAGTGCCATAGAGAATCTAGGTGGAGGATTCCTTGAGCTTTGTTCCTCTATTCATCTGATCTACATAGAACCTGACCATCTTCTACAAGCACATCTGCGCACTTTGTTTCCTTGCTCCAAATTTACCATAAGTTTCCTGTTTCTCAGCCTGGCATTCAAATACTCTTGCCAACTTGTACTCAAGTGACCTTTCTCTCACCTCCCCCCCACCTAGTCTCAACCATTCAAAACTTTGGCCAAATGAAAATCCATACTTTTATCCCAAGGCATTTTGATTCTTCCCTTTTCTCCAACTCTACATTGAGAACTGACTTTCCTTCTCATCACCATCTATAAGGTCTGAATTCCGAGAATACAAGGCTAGATCAATACTAACCTCAAGAAGCCTCAGCAATCTGTCCTGAGAGCTGCCAGCACGCACCTATACCTTGCTTCATATTTCTTCAAAAAGCACTTATGAAACTATCCATTCCAGGCAGGCACTTATCCTTTTAAATCCGTGATACAAAGAGGAATACAAAATAATTTTTACTTTAAAAGCTCACCGTATGGGAGACAAAAGTGAATTTAAAACACCAGAGCTTTTAAGTTACACAAAAAGTGATGAGCTTAGGATTCTACCAGATTCTAAATGAGAATCCTAAACCTTTGACTAGGAAGGCTTTGCAGTAGATGTGACACCTATTCTAAGTGGGACAAGATACTCACGGCCTGGTAAGAAGACTAGTAATACATGCAAGCACACACACCCCACAGTCTTCTTTCATTGGGTTTGAATGAGAATTAGAGTGGTAGAGTGGGGTGTGTGGACCTAGAACTGCCCACCCCCCTAAAAACCCTAACATATCACCAAGTTTTTATAAATATAGTATATAGATATAGTATTTGTGGAAGCAATTTTAAAACAAATTTAAGACAACATTAATAAATTTGCAAAGACTGCTTTCATCTACTTAAGCATTATTAAATTCACCATAAGAATTGCTAGTTCTTTTTTTTCCATATAAGTAGTAGATTAATGTAAATGTTGTTAGATCTTCTTCTTTTCTTTTTTTTAGCTCAAGGCTTGGTGCTCTATCACTGAGTCACAGCTCCATTTTGGCTTTTCTGTTGATTAATTGGACTTGGATTAGCTTTGAACCATGATCCTCAGATCTCAGCCTCCTAGGATTACAGGCATGAGCCACTGGTGCCCAGCTAGATCTGTTTTATAATATACTACTCCTCTACTGTTCAATCTCTCTCTAAACCACATCCTCAAACACATATGCACACACATGTACAAATATGTTCTCCCTCCCAAAATAGCATAATAGCATAGAATTTATAATCACGTCCCAATGGACACTTTAAAAGATAGAGTATTTACATCAGAAGTAAGTAATAGTTTCTCTTTTATTGTTAAGAACTTCCTAAAGTTAGAGACAATGTGCTATTATTGTTTTTAAGTACAATTCAAAGGATTTTTTATTTTGTCCTCAGCTATTTTTTTTTTTTTTTTTTTGTCAGTCATGGGGCTTGAATTCTGGGCCTGGGTGCTGTCCCTCAGCTCTTCAGCTCAAGGCGAGCGCTCTACCACTTGAGCTACAGCGCCACTTCCGGTTTTCTGGTGGTTTTTTTTTATTGGAGATAGGAGTCTCACGGTGTCTCCTGCCCGGGCTGGCTTTGAACCGCGATCCTCAGATCTCAGCCTCCTGAGTAGCTAGGATTACAGGTGTGAACCACCAGCGCCTGGCTTATCAGCTATTTTTTTTTTTTTTTTTTTTTTTTTTTACCACCAATGAACTCACAATCTATGAAGTCCTATTTTTATTTCAACATTTCTTTGAAAGCTCAAATTTCTTGATGTATGGAATTTTACAGTGAAGTTTTTGATATGGATGAGGAACATAGTTTGAACTACGTATGTTTATATTAAGAAGCAGAGCTTGCCCCTAACCATACCAGTGTTACTAGACATATACCACCTGCAGCCTCAAACAATGGGAAATAGAGGTATTGAGGGTAAAGAAAAGTACAGTGAGAAATAGTAAAAATGAATGGTTGAAGGAATGGACTTCTGAATTTGATGATCAGTGAATGAAGGTTCACATCTTTTCCTCAAATCAAGATGACAACTGAACAAAGTAATCAAAAACATCCATTTTAGGTTTCTGCAAATCAAAGACAAACAATACATAGAGATATTTCCTAAAACATACTAGAATGTAGAGTAAGACCAACAGGACCTTGTGAAGACTTAATGCTTGGGCTTTGAAAGACAGCAGCTTTTGCTTCTAGAGAGGGAGAAAGACTTGAGAACATATGGAGGAGGAGGAATGTGAAAGGAGCAGAAAATGTATGGATTTGTCCGTCCAAAGTGGCAAGCTTGGTAAGGACCTCACAGAAGAACCGTTTTCCTAGCTTGAAATTGTGGTCTTTCATGGTGGAGCAGCCGAAATTATGGAAGGCAGATTCTGGAAGGAAAAGAACCATGGAGGAACTAGACAGGCTTTCCTCATAACCTGAAACCACATGGTTAAGGAGACACCTGAGAGGTCTCAGCAGAGTGAAAACCCCAAGGCACACTTGAGCAGTAGATGAACTTTGAATGTACTTCTCAACACCCAACTAGTTGGACAAAGGGTGGCAGCTCTAAAGTGCCAAGCACCAAGCCTAGCCTCTGCCCTACATTAGATTGTGTAGCCATGAATGATCTTCTCTAGGCTAAAAGTGAAACAAAGAAAAAAAATCACTAAACAGAAACATCAATGCCATCACACTGGATAGGAATCAGACTTCAGTTCACATATACTTGCTCTCGTTTTTTCTTTCAGAAGAATAAAGAACCTTCAGTCACTAAGTGAACAATTTTCATGAAAAAATTTATAAGCCATGCAAAGTAACAGGAAAGTGTAACACAGATTTAGGAAAGCAAGTAGTGATCAGAAATAGACTTAGGCCTAAGGGCTAAAGAGAGCAGAGGACATCAAAGCACTAAATACAAATATACTCAAAGACCTAAAAGAAATGAGAGGTTAAAAAAAACTTAATAGAGAGGATTGTAAATGGAAATTCTAGTTAAAAAGTATAGCTGAAATTTATCAGATAAGTCCATTTGCAGATCTGAGATGGCAGAACAAAAAATTAGTGAACAAAAAAAACAATGATCAACAGAAATTATTCAGTTTAAAGGACAAAGAAATAAGACAGAAAAAATGAACAGAAATTCAGGTTGTTTACATTTATATTAAATTTTAAAATGAAAAAGACTCTAGGAAATCACCAAGTATCTCAATGTATGTGTAATGAGAACCAGGAAGAAAATGAAAAAGAACAAATATTTGTAAAAAAAATTAAGATCAAAACATCGGAAGTTTGATGAGGAAATCATGAATCTACAGATAGAAAAAAATCTCAAAAGACCACCCCCCCCAAAATAGATCCACTCCTAGATGTAATACAATGAAGCTCATTTTCTCTCATTCATTATGTCTTCCAATGCCAACCATTTTCCTGTAAATGGGTTGATTTCATTTTTCTCTGGCTATGTAATATTCCACAGTGAATGTGTATGTGCACTCATACGTGCATGCACAGATATGTGCAGAATATGCACTGTTCCTCAATTTTGATATGAATCTAAGCTGCACTAAAAAATAACCTTAAGATTACTTAAAGTAATAATTATATTGTTTTGTTTCTACTATGTTTAAGTACTTTACACATATATACATGACTATAGTCTGCTACATGTATATATACAAAAAACAATATAGCACAGAGTGTGGTCCATGGAGCTATATTGTAGTGAAGCATCTTATTTTGCCAGAATAATACATACCTCCATAGGTTATGATAAATCCAAATTGTAATCTCTGACCATGCATTAAGAAAATACAAAAACATGAGGTTGGAGACATAATTCAGGTGGTAGAGTGTCAGACAATGAGAGAAAGCTTCATTCAGATCAAGAGTTCAAATCCAGGTCTTGAACAAAAAGAAAGAGGAAAAAAGAAAAGAAAACACAAAAACAATACAAATTAAAAACTGTGTGTGGTAGCACTTGTCTAGCATGTGAAAGGCCTTGGGTTCAATTTCCAACTTCATAAAAAAAAAACAACCCAGACCAAAATGCCTCCCTTCAAAAAATAAACAACCAATAAAAAAACAGACAAAGGGATTTAATGGATACAATAAAATTTTAACAAATCAATAAAGATGGCACAGAGGAAACAAAAAGATAAAATATAGTAAAATGGCAAGTATACCTGTATTAATAATGTAAAATGTAAATGACCTATACGTACCAATAGAAAGGTGGAAATTTTCAAACTGGGGAGAAAGAAGACCCAGTTCTATGTAAGTCTATTTGTTTGTTTATTTTTTAATTTTTTATTTTTGTTGGTCGTGGAGCTTGAACTCTGGGCCTGGGCGCTGTCCCTCAGCTCTTCTGCTCAAGGCTAGCACTCTACCACTTGAGCTACAACACCACTTCCGGTTTTCTGGTGGTTTATTGGAGATAAGAGTCTCACAGTCTTTCCTGCCTGAGCTGGCTTTGAACCGCGATCCTTGTTTATTTTTTTTAAATAAGATGTGCTTTAAAAGAAATTGAAACAGGTGCTTGAAAAAGACATGCAAACAGCAACAAGCATTTGGCTGGGATGTAGCTAAGTGGCAAAGTGCTTGGCTACCAAGTGCAATGTCTTGGGTTCAATCCCTAGTACCAAAAAGAAAAGGACAAAAAAAAAGGTGGGGAAATGTGTGGGGGCAAAGTAGTCTGATGCTGATACTTCTGTAATCCTACTCTGGAGACTTAGATCTGAGAATCATAGTTCAAAGCCAGTCTAGGCAGAGACCATGAGACTCATCTCCAATTAAGCATAAAAACATCCAGAAGTAAAGCTGTGGCTCAAATAGTAGGGCACTAGCTCAGGGACAACAACAAACAAAAAGGGCCAAAGTAATCTGAGAGTGAAGGTGATTATAAGGCTAAAATCCTAGCTACTTTGGGAGGTAGAGCCACGAAGATCTTGAGGTCCAGACCAGCCTGGGGAAAAGCAGTGAGGAAACTTAAGTCTCAAAAAACAAAATATGATAAAAGCCAGCCTGGAAAACTGGAAGTGGCACTGTAGTGGTAGAGCGCCAGCCTTGAGCTGAAGAGCTGAGGAACAGTGCCCAGGCCCAGAGTTCAAGCCCTAGGACTGACCAAAAAAAAAAAAAAGAAAGAAAAACGGAAAAGAAAAGAAATGCACTAAAAGGGGAAGGGGATACTGGGGACATAGCTCACAGCATAAAAATGCTTGCTTAGTATTTGCAAGGCTCTGTATTCAATCTCTAATACTTCAAAAATATAAAAAGGCTGAAGTGACTATGTTAAAATTGGACATAACAGATTATCACTCCAGACAAAGAACTTTTATACTGCTAAGAGGGAAAAGTGGTTGGGAATGTCTTATGGCTTAGCCTCTACTACACCCTGTACATTTCAATAAACTTCAAACATAAAAAGTATGTTTTCAAATCGTAAAAGAAACTGAATTATAAATAACAAAAGAAACTTTGGAAATCTTTTAAACATTTGAAAAGCAACGTATTTTTATTAATTCAAGATCACAGAATAAAGGAATAAGATGAAAATGAAACTATAATCTATAATCTTTTATGGGATCCAGCTGAAAGATAATTAAGGTAAGCTTTAGTTTCAAACATAGAAAGGAAGAAAACCTAAAATCAATCATCTTAACTTCTAACTCAAAGAGCTATAAAGATAAGGTCAAATCAAACCCAGAGAGGCGTCAGGCAGCAAACTGTAAAGAGCAGGGTGGAAATCAACAAAATATGAACCAGAAAAACAACAAAATAAAAACTAATGGGGTGGGAGAGAAGGAAGGGTAGGAAAATTTAACACCTGAAACCAAAAGCTGGTTTTCTAGAAAGATTTGCAAAATTAATGAACTTTAGTTAGACTGACCTAAAAAAAGGAGAAAAGACATAAATTATCAAAATTAAATCATGGGATATTACTACAAAGGCTACAGAAAATCCAAAGGATTATGTATTATTATGAATACTTTTCTACTAACAAAACTATAAAATTAGATAAAATAGGATGCCTAGAAAGACATAACCAAAATTGACAAGTAGACAACAGAAATAAAAAAGGAATAGGAAACACAAAGACCAATAACTAGTATAGAATTACATTTAGTAACTAAAATACTTTGCAAAGACTCAGACATATATTTTATACTTCTTCCTCATTCCTTTCATTGAAACTGCCATGACCATTTAAAAATCATTTCGAAATAATGCCTATCATACAGACTGTACATTCGTGATGCCAAAACAAATGCCACAGAAAGCCTCATCTGTTAACTTGTCATGACTAGACTGCAAACACATGTCTATTATAGCCCATTACTTAGTAAGTGTAAAATTATTCTTAAAAATAATCACCAGTGGAAAAAAATAACTTTCAAGAAAGAAAGGTGCTTCTTGGGAAGGGGCCCAATATCTAACAAGAAAAAATGGCAAGTATTTGTGGGTTAAGTCTATCTTTACGCAATAGAACCTCTGTGCAATAGAATCTGTTTGGAAGTAAATATTGTAAATTCCTTAATTTGAATAAAGCTCTCTTCTGATAATCTGAAATAGAAAAGGAAAAATGAAATCTAAAAGCTAGAGATAGCTCTTCTGAGAGTACAGAATCTTGTTACTCTTGGAATAAAATTCCATAGTACAATTTACAGAATAACATGTTGGTACATATCTATTGTTAACTTATGACATTTCCTTTCACTTTATCAACTAAGTAGTAAGAGGTGAGGTCAAAGGGGTGGGACAGGATTAGGGACTAGAAAACTAAGCATGAAGTTTGGACTTTAATTGTGTTAGAAAACGTTTAGAATGAAGAAGGAAAATAGCATAATTTGAATTAAGAAACAAAAATTTTCTGATAGGTCAGGCAGCAGTAACACAGGGAAGACATGATACAGTCTGGACTAGAGTGGTGACAATGATAATGATGATGATGATACACACAGTACCTGAATCAAAATCTCCCAACAGTCTCTTCAGGTACTGTTAACTTCATGTACCTTCTCAAACCAAGGCACAGAGAGATTAAAGCAGTCTGGTAAAGAGCTAAGCTATCCCATCTGTGGTAAGATGAAAAGAAGAGTGTGAAGTAGTATAATGTTTGGGAACTTAGTTGCCAAGACTTGTTAATAGATTACAAGTAAAGATGAAGAACATTAAGAAAGATTGGCCAGGTGCTGGTGTCTCATGCCAGTAATCCTAGCTACTCAGGAGGCTGAGACCTGAGTATCCCTTTCAAAGCCAGCCTGAACAGGGAAGTCCATGATACTTTTATCTCCAATTAACCAGCAAAAAGCCAGAAGAGAAGTTGTGGCTCCAATGGTAGAGGGATAGCCTTGATTTAAAAAAAAAAAAAAAAAAGGGCAAAAAGACAACACCCAGTACAAGCCCCAGTACTCATGGGTAGCTGGAAGGAAGGAAGGAAGGAAGGAAGGAAGGAAGGAAGGAAGGAAGGAAGGAAGGAAGGAAGGAAGGAAGGAAGGACTTAGGAACACCTATGTTCTTAGGTGTTGCTTGAGTAACATTAGGTGGTATAATTACAGAGAGAGAACACATAGAACAGGAAAAGGTGTTCCATGACCCAATCTTGGAGCACTGCAATACTTAATACTTGAACAAAGAAGGAACCAGCAAAATATCTAGTGCTGTGAAGAAAAGCTGGGAGGGCAAAAAAGCAAAAGGGCAAGTATTTAGAGGTGAGGAGGGAAGAGAATGCTCCTTGAGAGACTAGGTGAGACAGATGTTGTGAGATTTGGCATCATGGAGGTTCTTGGAGAGATAGAAAAGAGCCAATACCCCTAACTTTACTTTTTTTTTTTGGCGGGTCATGAAGCTTGAACTCTGGCCTGGGTACTGTCCCTGAGTTCTTCAGCTCAAGGCTAGCACTCTACCCCTTGAGACATAGCGCCACTTTTGGCTTTTTCTGTTTATGTGGTACTGAGGAATCGAACCCAGGGCTTCACGCATGCTAGACAAGCACTCTACCATAGAGCCACATTCCCAGCCTCCTAACTTTACTTTCACTACCATATATAATGTATTAAAGCTCCTAGGCAATGACTAGGAGGTATAATTCCAGCTCCCTATATCGTGATCACAATGCCTGGAGTAGAACTGAAGTTACATGTACACTATGAAATGGAATATGAGCACTAGATTAATTCAAAGGGGTTTGTTTAATTAATTTCAGGGAAGACTTTAGTGTGGCATCCTTTTACATCCAACTCCTAAGTCACATACCGTGAGAGATCCGTTTTGTGTGCTGGGCGAGTTGCTGCTCTGTTCTCCGTGGGCTTGTGTGTTCCCATAGAGCGTTAGGTTATGCTCACTGGTCTGGCCGGCATAGTCCTGAGTGTGTGGCACTCCATATTCTGTGGGAATTCCATTCTGCGGAGGTGGTGGAAAAGGGATGGTAGTAAAAGGCTGAACCATTGCGTCAGGAGTTGTTGTTGGCTCCTGGTTACCCTAGAAAGATAAGAGAGAAAAGAAGAATAATGTTACTTAAATTCTAATTATAAATTACTCTAAAGGTAAATATACAAAAGTCTCTGAACACTTACTGCCCAGGATTGGGGAAAAATTATTATACATGCCTGTACAGACATACTTCAGTAGACACACATGCACACTCCAACTTGTGCCTATTTGTGGTTATCAGATATTTCCAGGACTACATTAAAGTTGACCAGATGCCTTAGGTAAAAAGTTTCCTTTGCTGGGCACTAGCAGCTCATGCTTGTAATCCTATTTAGAAGGCTGAGATCTGAAGGATGGAAGTTTTTTTTATGCCAGCCTGTACACCTAAGTCCATACACCTCCATTTCCGAAATTAACAAACAAAAAGCAGGGTTGGAGGTGAGGCTCAGATGGTAAACCATCAGTCAAGTGAGCAAGTTAAGCAAGTATAAGGCCCTAAGTTCAAACCTGTATTTAAAAAATCCTTTAAGCCAAATTAGAAAAAAAACAAACCTGGAGCTAAACTTGCCTAGCATGGGTGAAAGAAATCTTGGTTCAATCCCAATACTGGGGGTGGTAGAAATTTCTCTTACAAAATAAACTGCAAGTGGGGTCTAATTCTTTAGTGATTCTTAAAGAAGAAACCTAAGAGAAAGAGATAAAATCCTTCAAATTACAATTCACAGCAACTGGGAGAATGCTACTGAAAGGTCTCAGAACAAGACAATATGGACTGTAGACTTCAGAAGAGTATTATTATTATTATGATGATGATGATGATGATGATGATGTCAGTTGTAGGGCTTAAATTCTGGGCCTGGGCACTGTCCCTAGCTCAAGGCTAGCACTCTACCACTAAAGCCACAGCGCCACTTCTAGCTTTTTCTATTTATGAGGTGCTGAGGAATCGAACTGAGGGTTCATGCATGCAAGGCAAGCACTCTACCAGTGAGCTACCTTCCTAGTCCCCAGAAGAGTATTATTAAAACTTAATCTCTAGGTGTCAAGCATCATAGTATAAAGAAAAAATAATCTAGCTTTCGGTCACTACGTTTCCTGCCAGCTATGAGCATCACTTCTTCCAAATGAGAAAATAATCATCTTTTTTTCCCTCTCATATCAATTATCCTTTCTTCTCAGTTTGAGAGGGGATCTCCTCCCTCTAAGAGGCAGAAACTTGTGCTTTCTAGAACATCTTCTAAACATCGTCTCCATGACCTTTCTCCATGACCTTGATAGTTACTAAGTACTAGCTCAGAATCCATGAGAAAGATCTCATGTCCTTTTCTTTTTGGTGCCAGTCCTGGGGCTGGAACTCAGAGCCTGGATGCTATCCCTTATAGCTTTCTTGCTTAAGGCTAGCATTCTACCACTTGAGCCATTGCTCTACTTAGTGCTTTTTGGTAGTTAATTGGAGACAAGAGTCTCATGATTTCCTGCCTGGGATGGCTTCGAACTATGATACTCATATCTCAGCTTCCCGAGTAGCTAGGATTTATAGGCATGAGTCACTTGGCTTCCAACTCATGCTATTATTTTTTTTTAGAGGAAGGTTTAACCATTATTACAACGTTCACTCTGTGTAAAATGAAACAACAAATTTATTTTTATTTATTTTTATAGAAACAACAAATTTATAAAGGCTGATATAAATGAAAAAGATGCAGGATCAGAACACTTAATATCTTAAATGGCCACCACTCCCACATACCCATCACAACCTCACAGGCACTTTTGTTTGAACTGACAAATGGTTATTAAAATGAATATAATTACAATAGAATAGCTAAAACAATTTTCAAAGAGAAGAACAAAAACTGGATACTTTAATAACATTATCTGTTCAAGACTCACTATTAATCTATAGTATCCAAACAGACTCTTCTTACCAGTTTAAGGACAACATATGAAACAGAAAAGAATCCAAGAAGAGATACATATACATACTGTCAATAGTAGGGCATCAAAATGTCTATTGTAAACCACACAGTTTAGGAAATAATATAAAATAGAACTACTATTAGTCCTTCTCCAAATAAATATATCCCTAATGTCTTTCTCAATCAGAAGTGGATGTCTGGAAAAAGAGGTAGATGAAACACTTTTCTAATTTGTATGGAGAAAATTTCCAAAGAGTTGGGGGAAGGGAGAAGAAGGAAGAAAGCTTGAAAATGAGACATGATCTATTATCTATTAAAACTATAAGCAGTGAGATCATATGCGAAGTGATCAAGAGAACAATCTGAAAACAAATGAAAGTTTATGGAATGTATAGAAATTTATAGAATATATAGAATATATAGAAAAAAAATAGAAAAGCCAGCCACTGGTAGCTCATACCTATAATCCTAGCTACTCAGGAGGCTGAGATCTGAGGATTGCAGTTTGAAGCCAGCCAGGGCAGAAAAGTCCCCTTGAGACTCTTATCTCCAATTAACCACTCAAAACCTGGAAGTGGAGCTGTGACTCAAAAGTGGTAGAGCACTAGCCTTGAGCAAAAGAGCTCAGGGACAGCAACAGCACCTACGCCCTTAGTTCAAACCCCACAACTGACAGAAAAAAAAAGAGATATTTATCTTAGTGTTTAGGAAAGTTATGTACTAAAAAATATGAAATGCAAGAAAATAGGACAATTGGGATATGTGGGATTTTCAAGATCAGAAACCTAAAAAATGGAACAGAAAAACGACAGGTTTAGATATGTTTGCTAAGATGGAAAGAAGAGGCTAGGTGAGTTAGTGTATACCTGTAATCCCGCTAAAAAAGATTAGAGAGACAAGATCACATCTCAACCAACAAGCTGGGCATGTTGGTGCACCTTGTAAAGGCAGTAAGTAGAAGGATCTTGACACAGGCCAACTATAGGCAAAAACATGAGACCTTAAGCAAAACTAGCTCAAGTGATTATAGAGTACCTGTTTAACAAGAGCAAGGACCTGAGTTCAAAACCTTCCTACTGGGCTGGGAAGGTGACTCAGTGGTAGAGTGCTTGCCTTGCAGTCAGGAGGCCCTGGGTTCGATTCCTTAGCACCACCTAACAGAAAAAGCCAGAAGTGGCGCTGTGGTAGAGTGCTAGCCTTTTGCTGAAGAGCTGAGGGACAGTGTCCAGGCCCAGAGTTCAAGCCTCAGAACTGACAAAAACAAAACAAAATAATCCCCCAAAACATTCCTACTACCAAATGAATGAAACAAAAAATCAAATGAGTTAAAATATTAGCAACAGTAAGAAGGAAAATGTTATTACCACTACTTCCTAATTCAAGTGAGTTATACCTATTAAGAAGTCAGACACCCACAAAAGTACACACACTGACAGAAAAAGAGATGGAAGGATATAACTGAACAACTCACATAGGATGAATTACAAATGGCCCAAACTCAGTAGCAGTCATGGAAACACTGATCATTAGGCTAAGTCCAAGTTTTCTTGTTATCAAAATAAGCAAGGAATTTTAATATAGTTCTATAGAGGTATAACGGTCATGCATTAAAGTATACTCTTTTATTTACAATATCCAATTAGGTAAATTTTGACACATACACAAGTATCCTCATGACATCATCTCTATGATCAAGATAGGGAACTATATCTACCCAATCCCCCCAGGTTTTCCTATGCCCCTAAAAGCCCATACTATTTTGTAATAAAATCTACAAATGATATTGTTTTTAATGGCAAAGATACTGACAAAAACATATAAGCAACAAGAGGACATCAACTTGCTAATGGAGTGCTGCTCACAATGCCACCACCACCACCACCAACAACAAAAAAAACCACCCAAGCCCAAGTAGCTTATCTAGAGAAAAACAGTCCTGGTTCTCGTCTTAAAAGTTACACACTCTTAAAACCTGTCTCCAGTGTTCAAGCATCAGCTCTACTTTCAACTAAGAATTGCTATACATAAAAAAACTTCCCTTTAGCTATTATGCTATATAAAACATTAAATTGTTTTTAGCCACCCACAACATTTCTCAGAAAAAAGCCTTTTTGGTCACCAATACTTTATAACTTATTTTCATTATCTCTAGGTCAGGATATAATTTCAGAGGTATATGATTTTCCCGTAAATATTTTGGGATTCCTAGGAGAGACGAAAATAATTCTTTCCCCTTTCCTGCAAATTATTTGGTTGGTGCTTGACCTGTCCCGGTTAGCTATATGAGGCATACACAAGCATCTCAGGTTTGAACACAGATGTGAAAAAGAAAAGAACCGAATTCAGGTAGATTAGAAAAGGAACAAAAAAAGAACAGCAAAGGGTCTGCAGATGTGTGTCCTCTACACATGAGTATCACATCCAGGAATCCTTTGGTAGGGTCTACTAAACAACTGGTAGCAAAGTTTCCAAGTTAGCATTCACATAGCCAAGGGGACTTGTCCTCAGGCTCTAACTCTTGGCTTTGACTTGTGTCTCCATTCTCTACCTTAGCCTGCTGGGAATGTGACAAAGGCACATAGCACAGAGTAAGAATTCTCCCACTGGGGCAGTTTTGACCCAACTGGCTCAGTCAACTGAATAAACACATCAATTAGCAATGGGAGATGGGGAAATTGGTAAAAACATTTTCTATGATCTGTGTACTTGCTCAAAAGCAAGCCAGGCTAAGTGAGGTTGTCTTCCTAGAAGGGAAATGCATACCTCTATTAGGAGGTCAAGAATACTTCATGTAAAAAAATGCTTTATTATTTATAGAAATGTTGTAAACTTTTTATGTTGAAATGTAACAACAATTATGTGTATACACCAAGAATAAACTTGTGATTAAGGGTGATTTATTTTGTCTTACTGTGCAGTATTTGAGCATTTCCAAATATGTTATTACTAAAAATCAAAAATGGAGGCTGGACATCGGTGGCTTATGCCTGTAATACTAGCTCTAAGGAGGCTGAGATCTGAGGATCATGGTTCAAGGCCAGCCCAGGCAGGAAAGTCCATGAAACTCTTATCTCCAATAAATCACCAGAAAACTTGAAGTGGCGCTGTGGCTCAAGGGGTAGAGCACTAACCTTGAGCTGAAGAGCTGAGGGACAGTGCCCAGGCCCAGAGTTCAAGCCCCCCTCCCCCCCGCAAAAAAAATCACAAATGGCTTGACTTCTATTAAATTTGCAGCTACATTCCAAAGTTTGAAGTTTAGAAGCAAAGTACAATAGATGAATTCACCTATGTTTACATGAAAATGTCTACTAATATAGGCTAATCAGGAGGAGCTTATTTCACAGGAGAAAACAAATCATGAACTTTCTCTTGGAGCCCACAAGGATAGGCGCAATGACCCTTTTCCTGAACTTATAAATTTCTGAACTTGTTCCTGGTTTAAGGCTTGCAGGATCTTTTGTTCTCATGATGTCAACTGAACACTAATATGTACAAGGCATTTAAATTAAAGGCCTAATACTTAATATATCCAAACGTTTCCTCTCCCTTATTAGATTAAAAGACTCATTATGATAGGTGAGGACTAGCTTGTACAATGTGGAAACCCACATGATACCTAAAAATAGATATTAAATAAACTTTCTGAGTAAAGGAATACTGAAATAGAAAGTCACTTTCAGCAGCCTGCTTTGTTTGGCTGGAGTAGAGAACACAGTGCAGAATGAAATAATGTTGCTTTCTTGGGTTGTATATATGAAAATGTGCATGTGCTCAGTACATACGGCTTCCTTTCATCTTACAAGCGGAATTTAAGAATGTTGGGCTGCTGGGAGTGAGAAACAGGTGTAACGATTAGTTATGAGTAGGGCTAAATTTGAACCTTTACCCACAGCAATCATCTATTCTTGGGGTGACTTCCACATATTGTTTAGGTCCCAAAGTGTCCTCTTCTCTAAAACTTTCATGGGCGGCCACAATAAAAGGGAGGAAAGCATGATGAACTTGAAAGACAGACTTGAGCTTACATCTTCACTACATCTTAGATGGAGTGATTATTTCGGAGGATTGTTGTGAAGATTATATGACAGCAAGTAGAACTGCCTGCTTTGTTCTTGCTCCTTAAGTAGTCTTGGATCCCTTTGAATTACTCTGAATGTTTCTTAAATCAATTACATGTAACATTTAAGCTCCTACTACAGGCTAGTCTTTAAGTGGAGAGCCACAAGGACAAATGTGAAACTGTGCCTTTGTAGGACAAATTTATTAGATGAGAAAGGCATACCAAAACTACTTGATGATATTTGTGCAAAAAATAAAGCTCTACATGTGAAAATAGAGAGAATGTCTCAAAATATAGCTGTCTTCATTTTTCTAAAATCAAGTCTGTGTAAGAGAGGTAATTTTCTTCATCTCTTCTCATTTTTAAAAAAATTTCACTCTAGTATCTCCACTTGCATACATATCTATTACTGTGTGATTTCACATCAACAAGACTACAAATCCTGAAAATTTCCCATATTCACACCAGCATTGTTCTGGCAGAGTCTATTCTTGGCCGTTTCTCACCAATGACAAGGTCACTAGTCATCTTCCTGATGCGGTATGGGAACAGAAATTCTTTCTCTAGAATAAAAACACTTGTGCTTTTAAGTGTTTTACAAATGATATAATTTGCATTTATTTTTATATTTACACATTATGTATGTTTTACATGTTTTGTATTTATTTGCTTAGATAGGCTTAAATTCCAAACTCTACATGCCTTTTGTGTGTGGGAGGGGAAGTAGAAAGAGAGAAGAGTATATGTAAAGCTCTTAGCACAGTTCTAAGCAAAGGCCTATAATTCAGATCTGCTACCAGTGCAGCCTAGATGTCCATGGCTAGGGAAGAAAAGCGGAGGCTACATAAATGTTATTTTGAAAAGATAAGAAGAGACACATCAGATTTATAATCTAGAATCATCTGGATACTGGAGGCTTAAGTCTGTAATCCCAGCTACTCAAGAGGTTGAGATTTGAGGATCACAGTTCAAAGGTAGTTGGGCAAAGAAATCTGACTGTTTAAAGAACCACCAAAAAAAGCCAGAAACAAAGTTATGGCTTAAGTGGTAGGGTACCAACCTTGAGTGAAAAAATTAAGGGACAGTGTCCAGGCCCCAGTACTGCCACCAAAAAAAAAAAAAAAAAAAAGAAAAAAAGGAGCTGGCATAAGGGCAGAAGGAAGAATATTATAATACTTGGGGGAAAAAAAGATTAAAAAAAGAATACTGCAAAAGCATGTCTTCAAATAACTTTTCTTCAAGATGCACACACTCTTTGGCAGCAAACCACGTGCATATCTGGATAGAATATCACCCCAGACAAAAAGGAACCCCAGTAAAAAAAGCCTCAAGGCCAAGACATGCTTGACTCATTCTAGGAATTAGAAACACAGAGGCTTTGACCAGACTGGAGGGAGTGAGAATGGCAGGAGAGGAGGTGA
Organism: Dipodomys merriami; assembly: GCF_024711535.1. NCBI lineage: Eukaryota > Metazoa > Chordata > Mammalia > Rodentia > Heteromyidae > Dipodomys > Dipodomys merriami. Next base: position 4,504,198 of record NW_027206590.1, read on the forward strand.
GGAGGATGACTGGCAGTCGAAACAGTGGTATCCTGGAGAAAGCTGCTAAAGCTTACAGCCAAAGGCAGGTATTTTGGTCATTACAATGCAATAGAGTTTTGTGCAGACAAATGGCAGGCTCAGACTTTAGGTTTTAAGTAGCTCACTCAGCAAAGGTAAAAGCCAGTAGGACCATTAGGAGGTAGTTAGTACAATACTCCACCTGAGTGACAAAAACGGCATGGCACAGGCAGAACTGGTACTCTCATCTGTCTTAAATCTTGAAAAGACCCCTTGCACTGTTACCTTCCGTTGTTTTGTTTTGTTTTGTTTTTAATACTTCTTTTTTTGTGTGTGTGCTGGTAACTGGGACTTAAACTCAGGGCATCATGCTTGCTCTTAGCCCTTAGCATGTTTGCTAAAGGCTGGCACTCTACCACTTTAGCCATGTCTCCACTTCTGTTTTTTTTGTTGGAGATAATAAAGAGCCTTATGGACTTTTCTGTCCAGGATGGCTTTGTAACCAATTCTCAGATCTCATCCTTCTTGAGCAGGTAGGGTTAGAGGCAGGACCCACTGGCACCCAGATTAAATCTCTATTCTTTCTGCTTTTTATATTCATTTGGCTAATCTGTACACACCTTTGATGTGTAGTTCATGAAATTCAACATCTATGCCTCTCTAGGCTTCTGATTCACCAAACAAGGGGAAAAATTTCCTCTTCTTACCCCTTCCCACCTCATATTTAACTCTTTTTTTTTTGCTGATCCTGGGCCTTGAACTCAGGGCCTGGGCACTGTCCCTGAGCCTCTCCGTGCTCAAGGCTAGTGTTCTACCACTTGAGCCACAGTACCACTTCCGGATTTTTCTGTTCATGTGGTACTTAGGAATCGAACCCAGGGCTTCATGCATGTAGGCAAGCACTCTACCACTGAGCCACATTCCCAGCCCTCATATTTAACTCTTGTAGTACTTGTACTCTACTATGATTACTTGTTTGTGTACTTATTTACATACCTGTTACTTTTATAGAGTATTAACTTTTTAAGGTCAGGTAAATGTCTGGGTCTAACACTTAATAATTTTTTTAGTGGGTGGTGGTCCTATGGACTAAGCTCAGGGCTTCTCACTTGCTAGGCAAGCTTTTTACCACTTGCTACAATCCCTAATCCTCAATAAGTACCTGTTAAAGGAATTTTTAAAAAGCATGTTACAATTCCATGGCATATAAAACAGACTTGTCATTTTTTTTAAGGTATAACTAAACTGATTTGCAAATACAGAGAGACAAAGTCCAGCATGAGGAAAGAAAAGACAAGGAAGCCAGCTGAAGGATACTATAAACTTTGAAAGTGCTCACAATAAAGATATGTGTGGTAACAGGGAGAGAGAACTCGAGGCCTTGTGTTGAAGACATCCAAAGAGAGAATCTATATTTCTGCTTATAGCAAGCAAGGATAAATAACCAGGCAAAAGAAAGAACAGACACTTGAATTCAGGGATCTGTTTGTTAACTGAGGGTCAGGAAGGAAAGGATTAGGACCACTAGTGGTCCAATGCCAAATGTATCTTAAAAGATCTTTGATTTTTTCTTCCTAGGTTGTGCTTAGTGATTCATTTTTCCTTTTCTTTATTTTTTTAATCTAATTTATAAATGCACATAATAGCAAGTCAAACAATACAGAAATTTATGATGAAAACTGTAATGCTTTATTCTATTCTGTCAGTCCTCTTGGGAGTAAATCTCTTTTAATACCTTTGAAAGGCAGAGGTTCCAGGATTACCTACAGCATTGAAATTAGACTTGTCGGACAAGCACAGATTTGGTACCCAAACATACAGCTCAGTGTAGACCAATGCATGTAACTGCAAAGGCTAGCAGACAAAGATAAGGTCCAAGATGAGTTTGCTGTATGTGAACTGACTAATAGAAAGAGGAGCAAGAGCTGGGGAAACTGGTCCACAAAACATCTCTTCATACCTGTCTGGGACAGCCAGAGAGAGGCCCTTGTTTTCCTTCAAGACTTCTACCAAAGCCAAGTGATAAGCCATGGCTGATACAAAGCTTCCATAGCTTTCAGTCTTAATTCACATTTTTTCTCCTTGCTTCCCTGAGATCTTTCCCATCAATAAAGTATTAGCAGGCAAGATTTTGCTAGACTAAGATTTCTAGAGAGCACAGGTAAGGAACTCACTTGTGTCTTTCTTTTCTATTTTTCAAAATCTTGGTGTCAAAAATCTATGTATTTTGGGAAGTATCTCCAACTTTGTTTTCCCATGATTATACTACATGCTTTTTTCCTGAAATGTTCTCAGTTTCTAACATTTTATTGACAGATATGCTCCAAATACAGTAATATGACATAGACCAATACATGCTAGGCATGGTAGTACATGTCTGTAATCCTAGCACTTGGAAGGAAGAGATAGGAAGGCCATGTATGGTCCATTCTAGGGCCACTATGGGCAAAAGCAAGAGGCTATATCTGAAAAACTAAAGCAGAAAGGACTAGCTAAGGATGTAGCTCAAGTGGTAGAATGCTTACCTCCCAAATATAAAGCCTTGAGTTCCAACCCTAATATATCAAAACCAAACCAAAAACTAAGCAACCTTCCCCCACCTACCCTTATAAATCCCAGGCAATTAAGTACAAGAAGGATTACCTTTGAAGTAGGAAAAGTCTAGGCTAAATCTTTAAAGATGAAAAACAAAGAATCAAACAAACAACAAACAGGGTAGAAAAAGGCTCATAGTAATGACTTATGAAAAAGAACATATAAACAGTTACAAGACATAACACAGGCATATGTGAGTTGAAAATAGTTTAGATTTGGTGTTGGGCAGGAGAAAAGTAGAGAAAGAAAAATATACATATTTTCTGGGGGTTGAGAAATAAAAATCCGGAGTTTCATTCTAACAGGGATTCAAGATGGACAGAGAAAACTGTTCAAAACTAGGTGTGAGCTGGTGGCTCACACCTGTAATCCTAGCTACTCTGGAGGCTGAGATTTGAGGATTGTGTTTTGAAGCTAGTCTGAGCAGGAAAACTTCATGAGACTCTTATCTTTAGTTAAATACCAAAAAAGTCAAAAGTAGAGCTGTAGCTCAAGTGGCAGAGGGCTAACCTTGAGCATAAAAACTCAGGGACAACACTCAGGTCCTGAGTTCAAAGCCTCAGGACTGGTACAAAACAAATCAACAAAAAAACCTGCTTAAAACTGTGTGGCCATTGGGCTATATTGGGAAATCCTTAATTACACTTAAAAAACAACAACAACAACAACAAAAAAGCCAAGATTCGTATCTCTCGGGTCAGCAAACTATGGCTCATGGTCCTAAAAGCTGGTCCACAGATCTGTTTTTATATAAATTGAAAGCTAAGCTTGGCCTTTACATTGTTGAGTAGCTAGAAAAAAGCCCCAAATAATAATATTTAATAAAACATACAAATTATAGGAAGAACAAATTTCACTGTCTATAAAGTTTTGAACACAGCCACATTTATTTCTTGAGGAATTGCTATGGCTTCTTTAATGCTATGGCAACAGAATTGAAGAGTCAGAATAGCCTGCAAAGCCCCAAACAATTACTATCTGGTCCTTCCAGAAATAATGTGTGGATCTGTGACTGGAAGTTGTAAGTCCTTAAAAATCTCATCTCTTCCATTTAAGTCTTGGTTTGTCTCTGCATACCACCTTGCAACGATTCTTATATAACTTAACACTAGGTAAAAGTACATAGTTACAACTGTAATATGGTCCCTCAAGCCTGTAATCCTAGCATTTTAGGAGGCAGAGATTAGGGGATCATGGTTTGAGGTCAGCCCAGGCATAAAGTTTGCTAGACTCCATCCAATGACTGGGTGAGATGATATGTGCCTGACATCCCCAGTGATGCACAAACAGAGCGAGTGCAGCCTAGGCTGTCCTAAGCATAAAGCAATACCTTGTCTCAAAAATAACCCAGGGAAAAAAGGGGTTGGAGAAGTGGCTCAAATGCAAGAAAGCCTGTCTAACAAGTGTAGGGCCCTGAGCTCAATCTCTACTACTACAAAAACAAAACAAATTATATATTTTGTGGATACAAAAATATTCATTAATAATTTCATAAAAAATTACTGGGTTCTATTGTTTCTTTAATATTCCTTTAAAAATAAAATACATGACTTCAAGTTTTTAAAAATAGAATCTTGATATAGAGCCTAGGTTGGCCTTGAACTTGACAAGTACTGGTATTACAGGTGTGACTACAAAGCTCACTAAATTCATCTTATTATAATAAAAACAGTATTAAGAACAACATATCTATTTCTGTTTCCTGAGGGTTAACTAAATAAGGAATGTTATTCTAAATCCAGAAACTGATGGCCATTTGAAATTAAGAGCTATGATGAAAATAACATGTTAAAGTAAGCTAAACAATATTTCTATGGGTTTTGCTTTGTAGTATTATTGAACAGAATGTTTTTAAAGGCTTCAGTTAAATTTTTTGTATTCTACTTTTTTTTTTTTTTTTGGTTGGCTGTGGGGTTTGTACTTGGGGCTGGGCACTGTCCCTGAGCTCTTTTTGGTTAAGATTAGCGCTCTACCATTTTGAGCCATAGTGAGCCATAGTGCCACTTCCAGCTTTCTGGTGGTTAACTGGAGGTAAGAACCTCACAGACTTTCCTACTGGGGTTGGCTGTGAACTGTGATCCTCAGATCTCAGTCTCCTGATTAGCTAAGAGTACAGGCATGAGCCACTGCCCTGGCTTACTTCTATTGTAAATAGAAAATATGACTAGGTTTTTTTTTTTTTTTAACCATTATTACTGATCTAAAGGTAAAAGGCTCTATAAAAGATTCTATCTAAAAAGTATCTAATATGATCTTCACACCTGTAATCCTAGCTACTCAGGAGACTGAGATCTGAGAATCAGGATCATGGTTCCAAGCAGGAAACTCCATGAGACTCTTTTAGCACCCTACTCCCAGGCCAGCCACTGCCCACCCTCTGCAAACAAAACAAAACAAAACCCAGAAGTAGGGTTATGACTCAAGTGGTAGAAAGCTAGCCTTGAGCAAAAAAGCTCAGGAACAGCATCCAGGCCCTGAGTTCAAGCTCCAGGAGTGGCACCAAGCAAGCAAGCAAGCAATGAAATTAAAGTATTTGTAAAAAGTTAAAAACTACATTTGTAGTGACAGTAATAACCTTTGAGGAATTATGGCAAGACTCAAGGGTTAGAAGACAGGTTCTTGCAAGTAAGTTGATGGCATACTTTATAATAGAACAAAAAAATAATACTCTTAGTTAAGTGATAAAGGCAATATTCCTTCATATTTGAAGTTGTAAATTGCTGACAATATTGTATGAGATCAACAAGCTATATAAAACTGAGTAAATTGTACAAGACACTATGTTGAAAATGAACTTTAAAACTTGGGGAGGGAGGAGTTGGGGAGGTGGGGAGGGAAGGGATGGTAGGGGAAAAACAAAGGAGGGGGTAACAATGCTTGATAGGAAAAGTACTTATTACCTTACTCATATAACTGTAACCCCCTCTGTACAGTATCGTTACAATAAAAATATATATTTAAAAAACTGAGTAAAGCCAAACATGTTTTCATAAAAAAACTTACAGTAAAGACACTTATAATTGATATTTTATGTAGTAAGCATAAATGGTAAATGATTCATATAGATAAATTCAATTATTCTAAAACAGTAAAGCTTCTGGAAAGCATCTTCACATCTATGAAGTAGGAAAACTAAACAAATATAAAAGAAGATGTATTTGGTTTTTATGTAGATTAAGCCCTTCTATGTGATTCCAGATGAGAGGATGGACAGCGAGAAAGCAGTAATAGAAACAGATTTCAGCCACCATAAGAAAAAAGTTTCTACTTTTTAGCAAGAATAATGGAACTACTTGCTACTTATGAGGCTGGTAATCTAATGAAAGAACACATCAATGTGGAATTGAATGACTGCAGGTTTGGAATTTATCCCTGTACCCAGGGTAACTGGTTGTCTGATCTCTATAGTCTCAAACAAAAGAAGGGGATGCATACCTGAAATACACATCTTTCATATACTGGCAAGCAATATCTAATATGGATATCATCATTACATTTGAAATTAGGTATGTATGCAATACACTCGTCCCTCACTATATCACAGTTAAAAAAAAACAAATATAGTGATCCCTCACCTACTGGGTGAGTTAGGTTCCAGAGACCCCTGCAATAGGTGAAAACCCACTAAGTAGCTATAAATGAACTGTGATATAGTGAGGAATGACTATCTAATGTTGCTACTTAGAGGATTTTCACCTATCTTGGGGGAGGGTCCTCTGGAATATAACTCCTGCGATAGGTGAGAGATCACTGCTTGTACTGGTGCAAAATAGGTATGCAAAACCAAAAAGTTGTTTCATTGACAGTCACTGTTAGTGGTGATTAATAGGGATGCTATATAAGCTCCCCAGGTTTAAATCCTGATATTGCTGAGAACAGAACAGTCTGATAACACACATACAGAAATGGAGTACACTAGTCACTGTTTAAGACAGCAGTAATACAAGCTCCCTGACCTCACTGAGGTGCTAGGGAGGAGGTGGGGGGAATAGACAATAAACAAACCAACAATTATATAACAAGCTACGATAAAAGGTAAAATTAGTGACGAGTAAAGGAAAATGAGAGTGGGGGTAGGAGTGGTGAAGTGAAGGACTGCTAGTTTAGGAAGGATAATCAAGGAAGGACTCTCCTTTGAGAACAAATGTGTGGGTAGAACAAGCCACCCAGATTCTGTGGGAAGAGCATGACAGGCAGAAGAAAAGAAAAAAAAATGAAAAGGGCAAAGGAGAGAGGAAAGGCTTAAAGTAGGAAAACAAAAGGAATTTCAGGGGACCAGCAAGGAGGTCAGTGTCACTGCAGTGAAACATGGGTGACAAGAGATAAGGTTGGACATACAAGCGCTTGACTACTCAGGTAGACACAGAAGTTTGTTTTCAATGGAAAGGAAACAACCGTTAAGATTTATGCACAAGATTGACAAAATTAATCTTAAATGAATCACCCTGGAAATGTTTTAAGTGAGTCACTCTGGAAATGACCTCTAAGGAATCACTTGATTCCATACTTACCTGAATTTAATCATTCTAAGAGGAAAATGTAAACAGCAAGCTATGTAAGGGCAGGCCAGGTATTGATGGGAGCCCAATAACAAAAGACTACAGTAGAGCAGACTACCTGTGATTGGCAGAGTTCACAGAAGAAACGTGTAGAGGAGATTTGGTAGGAGTTTTGGAATGTTGTGAATGGGGGAAGGGGAGTAGGGTGACAAATCACAACTCTAGCAGGAAACACTGGAGGATACCAATATTGTCAGATCTCAGAGAGAAGAGGCAGGTAGAAAGACTAGGTGGGCACAGGGATTTTATCGTCAGTATGACTGCTCCCTGGGGGGCAATCTGACTGTCACAAATAGGTGTCTGTGAAACAAGGAAAACATTATGTGACAAGAAGTTAACATTTAGACCTTCCATAAACCTGCAGTCAAGAGAGATGAAATTGTTCCTAAGTAGACACTTACATAGATAGATGTGTTTGGTTATTTTTTCAGGGAAGAACAGAAAGGTGAAAGAACAAAACCAGGAATTTTTGCCATTGTAGGATGAAGACTATTGTTACTTTTCAGCATGGAGATGTCCTCTGTAGAAATACAATCTTCAATAGTATTTTGTCAAACACTAAGCTTACCCAATCTCAACTGCAAACCCAAGAGAAAGATGAAAGAAAAGTAAGACAGAAGTGTAAAGAAAAAAAAAGTGTAAGTGTATGACTGAAACAAATTACCACATAATGAATCAAATTGCTCATTTTTAATAAAAGATCTATTTATGGAATTCTGGGTATCTTTTCAGGAAAGCTAAGCAATTTTAAAAATGGCATTTTTTTTTTAAAGAGTCAATAGGGCTCTGGCAAGGAAATGGTTAACCTGAAGATATGAAGCAATGTAGAAGAATTCAGAAGCAACCAAATCACTGGAAAAAGTGAGGGTTTTTTTGTTCATTATAAAGGGACATAAATTTAGCCTCCAACCCACAATCCCCTCCTATCCCCTAACTTCCCCAGAATCCTGCACAGCCCATAGAAGGTGGAAAGTGTGCCAAAACAAACAGTGTGAGCTCTGCTCTGTGGATGGAGGGTGGAACAAGGTCTGGGTGGAAAGGAGTGTGACTGGCAGGCAAACGAATGGAACCACTTTAGAGCAAGGCCACAAAATGGAGACTAAATAATCCGCTGATTTCCAGACTTCACGGAAAATGGTTATGCTTAGGGAAATCACACAAGAGATTCCCAACTCATTTCAGAAAGCAAAAACAGAAAGGATGGGAGAAAATGAAACAAAGCAAACATACCTGCTCTTTTATCTGTCTTTAATTTAATCATAAAATACCCCCCTCCCTCTTCTCTTCTCCCAACAACCCTGGAACAGAACAGCAAACTGGCAGCAGCTCAGGTGAAAGACTTCAGCCTCCCAGCTACAAAGGGGGAGATAGCAGACAATGGAACTGGTGATTCATTACAAAAGAATACACTCCACAGCGGCCTGCTGCCACATGGACTCACAGCACTATTTAAAGGAACAGCACTCCCTTTCCAAACTCCCTTTTCTTAACACCTTCCCTCCTCTGGATTCTGATGGAAAACAGATTTTGAAGAAAATGCCAGCAAAGCACTTAGCTGTCCAAGAAAGGGAGGGCTCTGTCTGTGCTTCGTAGGAGCTGGCAATGTTATGCCATTGTAGAGCACAAAAATCTGCATTCACATCCCTACTGTAACATCTTTCCTCTTTACCTAAAGCAGTTTACCTCAACAATAAATAGTATAACCAAGTTTGTGTCATTTTTCTTAAATTAGGGGAAAAAATAATTTTTTCAATTTTATTTTTTCTCATTTGGTTCTTGTATGATTTTTTTTTCTAACAAAAACAACAACTCTACTTTGTTATTTTCATACACGGGAAACACAGTATTCCTGAGCCTGTAAACCAAATTAAGATGGGACATCAATAAAAAATTCCTGCAACTACACACATGAATAAAAGATCAAAAGTTATTCTTTAGAATATCACATAAGCATTTCTGGTTACCAGATTAAGTTTGTCATCAAATGGCCAAGCACTTCTTATTTTTGGTAAATGACGGGGAAATTTGCTAATTACAAGAAAAAAGCTCATCTAAAGCTACAGCATATTTAATAGCTGAGCATCCTCTGGCCAAATACCAATGTGGAACTAATAATGGACGATGAGAGTATCATCACCAGAAAAGCCTTCCTCTACAAACTGAGTGATGGAAATAGCAGATGTGGAAAAGGACTAGTGTGAAGATGCAAAGAACCTAGATTGTATCATAATGAAGCATATCTGTATATCTCTCATAATATTCTAGTCAGGATACTACATCCTGAAATAAAACCATTTAACTTTGATAGTCCAGCCCTAGCCAGCATAGACAGTTTATATTGAAAAAGCTATGGACAGATTTTATTATCAAGTGTTTGGATTGGGTATCTGGCCTAAAAACAGAAAGCAAAAAATGGAACAAACACTATATAACACAACTGAACAGAAACCTAAATGATACAAAAGGACAGGTAACAATTGGCCCAGCCAGTTATTTCTTTGACTGTGTTTTCTAGATTACTAATAACTGTATACTGTATTACCACAGAAAATGTATATATCAAAACAAATATGCTGGAATACTGATAATTCACAATTCTTTTTTTAACTACCAGCTGTATATTTTTTCAGCATGGGCAAAATGAGTTATTTCTTTCCTTTGGCATTCAGTACCTTCTGAGAAAATTCAATAATTTAATTATTAGAATTCTTAACCACCAAAATATGCCCACTAATTTCTTCTACTTCATTCTTAACATTATAGTTTCCTTTAATACTGACAACTAAGGCCAAATTAAATATACATGAGCATTACATTTAGGATATATATACTTCAGCTCTCCTATAAACTAAAGGGCAATGTTCCATGAGACAGCAGAAAACTGAGTACAAAAATTCCTGGTTTAGATAACTCTCACTGGTTTAAAAGTACATATAGTGAAAACTCAAATATGTGAAGAGCCTTCAGTAAGAGCTCAGAAGGGAGCTGTTACCCTCTAATATTGTCAGTTAATGAAAATTGAATGAGAGCCCCAAGGCTCAGCAAGTAAAATCTCCAAACCAAGGAAGAGAATCAGAAATAAATAGGTAGATTTTATCCTTTGTGGAAATATAAAAAAAGGAAACAATATTTCAAGAGACTCCCTAAGAGGTTAAGAAAGCATATGAGAACTATTTTAATAGTTTCAAGGATTTCTTGCTCATCTCTAAACTCTGAATTGGTGAAAAAATACTTCAGGAGGATTTATTCTTTGAAAATTCCTCTGAATCAGGATAGGCGTGTTTCTCTATAGGTTCCTCTCCAGCCACATACTACTGCGGGTTATTATATAACATTTTAACTGACCAGGATCCAGTTTTGAAGATGAAGCATCTTTCCTGATAACTAGCTGCCTCTCTCACCCTCTGGCGGTGACTTGGAGAGGAAAAAAAAAAGGAGATTCAAAAAAGGGCACCCTCCTTAAAAGGAAAGCACTGTCCAGAGATGCAATTTCCCCAGTCCGAATAAAAGCCTAGAGTAAGACCCATTGAGAGCAAAGGGCTTGAATGTTCCAGCATGTAAATTATTCCCTCAGGATCAATTCCAGCCTCCTCACTCCTTCTCAACCTATATATAAAGAAAAAAAGTGTAAAGGAGCACACAGAAGGGTGAAATAGCCCTACCAGGGAATCTGTGTAGGAGCCTTCACCTTTCTATTAGTCAGGAATGACTTGCTAAAATACAGAGTAGACATTGCCTGACACACTACAGAGGGAGAGAGGGGAGGGGCGAAAGAGGTAGGGGAAGAGAGAGATCTTCCATTTCCTACTCCCTCTCCTTCCAGTGTCTTTTAAAGCTGGGTAATTGTCATTTATACATCCAGGTTTGTTCCCCTGTCAGGAGAGCTCTACCTGCCTAGGCTACCTGCCTCTACCTGGATGCTCCTATGGGTGCCTACCAAAAGCATTCTTTGCCCAGTAACAAAGCCATGGAAATGCAGTATTTTTCTCCCTAACCTTCAATAAGCCCTTTGCAGAGAAGGCAGCAAAACTGCAATTCCATAGCCAATCCTGAGAAGCCATAGTGAATCAGGAATCAGATTTCCCTATAACACACATTCTTTTGCAATTCTTAAAAGGAAGTCATTCCCTCTCCCCCCCCCCTTTTTTTTTTTGGCAGTCTCTCTTCCTACCTCTGCAGTCTTTCTCTCCCTCCCTCTTCTCAGAACCAAGACAAAGAGGTAGACAAATCCCCACCGGGTCTTCCTGAGCTACAGCTGCACAGTACAGGAAACAGGAATCTGCTATGGAGCTGGGGGGGGGGGGCCGGGGGGAGGATGGATACACAGCACACACATACGCGCTCGCAGACACAGACTAACACTTCAGCTGATAACAATACATCTGGCCTTTTAAGAAAACAACGCTAGTTAAAACTCTGCTGGCTATACTCTACCCCTAAACCTCCACTCAGATCCCAGAGACAGAAAAGAAACATGCCGAGGAAGCTCAGATCTTACCTGAGTTACCATTTTCTTTTTCTCCATAAACCAAACGGAACAGATGAGCAACCGTTCAAAGCTGCCTTGCTGGGGCACACCTCCACGGCTCTCTTTTACACCCCTCCCCCCCGGCTAGCTAAAGGTGAGAAATTGACGGTCCTTTGCACCGTTTTCTTTCTTTTTCCTTTCTAGTGTTTCTTTCTTTCTTTTCTCTTCCTCTCTGGCAGTCTCTCCCCCTCCTCCTTTCTCCAGCTCCCTCCCATATCTCAGGCAGATGGCTGAAGGAAGCCCCACCCCTGAATGCCTAAGGTAATTAATCAGAGCAGAGCCCCACCTCTTCCTCCTCCCCCACCCCCAGCTCCTCCCAGCAGGCTGACAGCTCCCAACTCCAGAAGCCAGACTGCTGGAGAGTGGCAGATTGGTGTGTGCTGTGCCACGCATGTGTGTGTTTGCGTGTGTGTCTCTGTGTCTGTGTGTGCACATGTGTAGAGGGGTACGGGAGTGTCTGTAGGGGGAAAGAAGAGCAGATTGAGGAAGGGGCAGTTGCCATGTGCTGGCATATTTTAAGGATGTGATGGTAACATTAATTACACGGCACTGGAAGCATTCCTTGTAATTTACAGCTAATACAAAGTTAAGAGATTATGGCCATAATAATAAATAAGCGCTGATAAAAAATTATCTTTAACAGTCTTTCACCCATGTGCAGTTTAAAAATGCAGCAGATTAAATGAAAGGTGTGATTCAAAAAGCTGTTCAGTGAGTGCTAACAGAAAGGTTTTCAAGGACAGGAATATGCAAGGGTCTGCTCCTATTAGAAGGCCGAATCAGCCTAATGAGGGCACAGGACTAAAAGAGAGAAGGAACACAATTTATTAAGTAACTATTTTTTTCTGCTGTGAAAACCCTGGGGATTCTGAAAAAGGTGTCATTACACAGATGACCGCTGAAGAAACTTAAGGTATATACAAAACTGCTTAAAACTTCAGCTTCATTAAATATTTTAGTTCCTGGCCTCTGTGTTTCAGCCTCCAGTGACAGAAACAAGTCCTTTCTTATGTATACACTGGCACCGGTGTCATTACTGTAAACAGTAACTGTTACTATAGAGGGCTATAAATACAGAGTGTGTAACAGAATATTTATTAAACACAAGAGCTTTTTTTTTTTTAAGTTCTCTTATTAAAAATGTGGTTCAGTCCCAAAGTTCTGGTCTGATTCTGTACTTTACAAGTGATCTTGGGAATGTCTTTGATTTCTGAATATAAATTTAATAATCTCCCTTCTTTTCCTATTTAAGACTCCAATGAAATTATATGTTTGATGAGTTTATAATTTTTGCAATTTTCTCAAAAATATTCTGATGAGCTTTTTAAATATTCTGATGAAAATATGTATTATGCTAATACCTCCCATAGACTGACTATGCAAAGATAAAAAGTATTAATATTATGCTAACAGCTCCCATAGACTATCTATGCAAAGATAAAAATGATTAAGTTGTTTTAAAAATAAATACACAAAAAACTATAACTGAAAATCAGTAGCCACAATTAGAACCCAGTTCTTTGAGGGCTGTGATGGCATGTAGAATCAGTCTTTTTATTATGCACAGATAACAATGTTGGCTGGTATTTGAACAAATGCACCATCATTATGTTCTCCTCTAAATTTATAATCTTTTTTGGGGGGGAGTGGGCAGTAGTCAAATTTGAACTCGGATTCTAGCATGCCCCTGGCTTGCTTACTCAGCTGGCACTCTATTACTTGAGCCATGCCTCCAGCCATGCTTTTTGCTGGTTATTTTGGAGATAAGAGTATAGTGAATTTTTTCTGCCCAGGTTGGCTTCCAACTGCAATTTTCTGGATCTAGGCCACCTGAGCAGTTAGGATTACAGGCATGAGCCACTAGCGCCTGGCTAGCTTTGGCTAACTACAGAGTTTCAAGTCAGCCTGGCATACATATTGATACCCTGTCTCAAAAATCAAAACAAGAACCAGGCTTTGCACATGCTTGTAATCCCAGTGCTTGGGAAACTGGACAAAACAGTACAGAGTTCCAGGCCATATTGAGACACATAGTGAATTTCAGACCAGAGCTACATGGCAAAGAAACAAAATGAACAAACAACCAAAAAAAAAAAAAAAAGATGAGTTTAAGAGATATTAGTATACATAAAACTATTTTCAGGGGAAAAAAAAAACCTATAAATCTTACTCATGGCATAAATTTGCTTTCACTTCTAATTCAATAGACCTGTACATCAATGTATTCCATTCGTCAAACCCACTAGGCCACTGTATTTTATTAGTCAAGCACCAAGTTACCTTGATACTTGGGGGTGAGTGAGGCCTCCAGATATCATGGCAAGAGACAGAGTCTCGAGGGGATTTGATTTTTTTAAATTTATTTTTATATATATTTTTTATTGTAGAAATATTGTACAGAGGGGTTACAGTTACATGAGTGGGGTGTGCTTTTTAATATAAGGCAAAAGAAGGATTCTCACTCTTCTGTATAACTACTATAAGCCAATAAAAAAAAAAGTCTAGGACTGGGTAGGATAAACATATCATTGGGTTTTGGATTATTGCTTCATTTTATACTTAGGACCAATATTTTACATTGAAAATAACAAGTACATTTTTATGCCTTTAATATATATTTTCAATATGTTTATATTGTACTATGAATAATAAACATTCATTTCCATAAGAAAAAGATGGCCTATTAAAAAATGAACTATTTTTATAAACACCAAGTAACAAGGTCCATAATGAGCACCAGACAATATTTTGAAGTGTTTCCTGACTTTAAACTCTGGCATTACAGAGGACAGTTTGCTCCCAGGTGTCCCCAAGAGAGAAGAGCAACTGAACAGCCTGAGTCTGACCCTGCGAAACAACTGTACCCTGGTGGCTGAATGTCCCCAGTAATGTACCAAGAGAAACTTCTTTCAGGGTCTCTCCTTTCCTCCCTTCCCTTCCCTTCCTCTTTTAGTCTCTCCTTCCTTTCCTTCCCTTTTCTCCAATTTCCGTTACTATGTTTGGTTCCTCAGGTTTGGGCCACACAGGACTTGCCTTTCTAGTGGGAGAGGTGGGATACCTAGATCCATCCAAGGCTGTTTCCAAAGGGCAAAAGCCCATTCCTCACACCAGAACCTGGGACTGTGATCAGAAATGACAATGATTTCCAGGTGGGCCAAACCCACGTTTGTCCTCCACAATTGCCAAAAAGTTCATTTTACCTGGTTGGATCAGGTTTACACAGTTGAGTCCAAAAGGCTTTGCAAAAGTTTTTGGATTTATTGACAGGTGCTATGCTGTTTTGTCTATCTAAATATTTTAATTTTCAGGACATAAATGAAGGAAAGGGGCATTTTCTGCTAGTTATTTTCCTCAGTGTTTCATGTAACCTTTTAGAATCCCAGATTCCTTTCCCAGACTACTTAACTGAAATTTGTCTTATTGAGTTACCAAAGACCTCCAAATGGTAGCTAAATTCAATGGTCATTTTATATATTTGATTTATCTGTGGCATTTGCTAGCCTCTCTTTTAGGGAACTCTCAGTGTTAAGCTTCAAATGATAGTCTTTACTGATTTTTTTCTTTCTCTGTTCACTCCATTCTCCATCTTCCCTTACTTCCTCCTCTTCCTCCTTCTGAATGTTGGTAATGTATGAGGTGCCATTGTTACAACTCTTTTTATTGCATCCCTTAAGTTTTCCACCCAACGTATACAGTAGCACACACAAATGTGTGTGTGTGTGTGTGTGTGTGTGTGTGTGTGTGTGTGTGTGTGTGTGTGTGTGTGTGTGTGTGTGAAATGAAAAGGATTCATAGTATCCAGCTGGTTCTTAGAGGGGTCCAAACCACACAGGCAAGCAGCAGCACCACATTCAAACTCACAAGTAATGGGTTCCTCATTCTTTCTCAACACTCTATCAAGTCAGAAACAAGTCCTATGATTTCTCTGGATCTGCTCTATCTTTCCATATCTATAACCATAGATTTAGTCTGAGTTCTTTACCCTGTATAGTTCCTTGTTGATTCTTGTCTCCAGTCTCTCTTCTCATGCAAGTTTCTTGCTATTGCCAGTGATCTTTGTGAGCACAAAATTGACCATTACAATTCCTGGTTAATATCCTCAACTGCTTCCCACACCTTAGAAGGAGGAAAAGCCCTAACTCTTGAACAAGAAGGTAAAACAATCTGTTTCAGAGTATCTGTCACACTGACAGACTGTAATTACTCTTCAACAGAACCATGTTTCCGTAGTGCCTTCAGTATAGTCTGCTATAAGCTGTCCTCTAAAGCCTTAGGTCCTCTAACTCAAAAAAACTTTTCCTGACCTTAATGGCTCCCATGTCTGAGTTAGGCATCTCTTATTTGTGTGCATAATTTATTTACCTTAGCAAGCAATACACAGGACAGAACCTTTGGAATTATTATTTCTGCATAAATGACTAGTTTCTGAGCATTCTGAGGGTAGAAATCATGTTATGTCATACCCAGTTCTGAACCTAGTGCTTGAATACACCATAAGTGAAAAACATGTTGTCTGAGATGAGTAACAATGCTTTGTTCTCTATCTCTAGACATTATTAGGCATACATGAATATAAGAATGCAGAATGCCTAAGTAGTTTTTATCAAGATACTATAAAGCACTCTTCCTTTTATGAACAAAGTTATACATTTACTTCAGTATCTTCTAGAAAGCTGAAGTGCATATAAAAAGATAAAATTGGAGAAAGGCTTAATTTTCAACTTTATTAGAATAGTTCAGATTCTAGACAGACTAATACACACTAATTAAAAAATCACTTCAATGCTTTTGCTCTTCATAATTTTATAGTTGTGACTCAACTTCCTCACCTTCCACCCACATGTCAGCAATGCTATAAAAGCAGATCCAAGAGTCCCTTGTAGAGGCAGGGCTCACTCATACTTTCCCAGGCTGCCTATCTCACCCAAGTGAAAAGGGACAGCATTTCCTGTGCTAATAAAAACTTGGTAGCATAAATCTCTTCATAACATGCCTCCATACAATAATGCTAATAAAGTCTAAGTAACAATGTACACTTTCCAGAGGAGATTATATATGGCCCTGTCCCCAAGAAGCATCTCTAAACTGTACTACTTGTAATATCATTTGCCCCAACATTCTCTTTTAATAGAAGTAAAGCTAAATAAGAGCTAATGCTACTGCAGCTTCTTTTTCTCTGGTTTAGGCAGGGTTCACTTATACAGATGACCTATTCCTTTCCCAGAAAAAAGGGTGAGAGTAGATTTAAAAATCAGCTTTTAAACCTTGCATGTTTCTTTCTCTTGCTCTCTTTCTTGCCCCCTCCCTCTTTCTCTCTCTCTCCTCATGTTTACTTCTGGTTTCCCAAAATCTAACATTTAGAACAAGATCAAAAGTAATAAATACTAATAGTGGAGAAATCAAAAATATTATTTGATTAAATATTATTTGATTAAAGCCAGCTTTAGATTACTCAAGTTTCTAGACAAATACTAAAAGGATATGATATGGACAAATGTGTCAAAACTGGATTATTTTAAAAAATGAGTTGGGTGGTGATGGCTTACATCTGTAATCATGGTTACTTAGGAGGCTGAGAGTTAGAGGATTGCAGTTTGAAACCAGTTCAGGCTAAAATTTTTGTAAGATTCTCTTCTCTCCTATAGATGGTATAGTGGCATGCACCTGTCATTCCAAGATATACTGGAGGTTAAGATTGGGAGAACTACAGATCCAGACTTGGGTAGAAAAGTCTTTAAGGCTCCATTTCTATGGAAGGAACCTGGGTGTCTGTAATTCTAGCAATGATGGGAAGCCTAAAGCATATGGATGGTAGCTCAAATGTTCACCTGGGTGGGAAGAGAGACTCTACCTTAAAAATAATGAACAAAAAACAGGGCTGGAGGCATGGCTCAAGCGGTAGAGTATTAGCCTAGTGAGCACAAGGTCCTGAATTCACATCCCAGTGCTGTTGGAAAAGAGCCTGGCCTGTAATATCAGCATACTCGGGAGAACCTGGCCTGTAATACCAGCATACTCAGGAGAACCAAGGCTGAAGAAGGAGAAGGAGAAGGAGGATAGAGAAGGATAAGGAAGGGGAGGGGATAAGAGATGATTAATCGTGAAGGGCTAAGGTGTGGGTCAAGTTATAGAGAGCCCATCTAGTAAGTACAAGGCTGAGTTCAAACCTGAGTACCCCAACAAAAACAAGTAACTTGTAAAAACTAAACTGTTCAGCAAAGGAAGGGGTGACACTGTCTAATAAAAAATATACTCTTTACCTGACTTATGTGACTGTAACCTCCCTGTAATCACCTAAATGTGTTATTATAAATAGTGACAATAATAAATTAAAATAAAACTAAACTGTGATATTTTTCTAATACCATGTTTGTTATTACTGGATACTTTTCTGGCTTGCTCTTCACTGTGTCTTTGTCCCTGGCATAGTACCTGGTACATGGAAGGTGCTTTAAAAATGTGGAATAATAAAATATTTCAAAATGAGAAATTAAAGCCATAGACACATAGAAAATAAAGCCATATGTATATATCTATCTTGAGACCACCTCCCCCTGAAGAACTTAATGGCATTTTCTCCAGCATTTTGCTAAGCATACCTCAGTACCTTTTAGAAAAGAAATTTGTCTCAATCTTCCAGAAACCTAATCTCTGGAAGCAGTCCTTAGCTGTCCTAAACCCTCAAATCAGTACACTTAGTTACATCTCCAAATTTTAGACCCCATTCATCTTTCTCCAACTGCCCCAATGTCCTGTGGGGGACAGGTTAAAGAGTCTTAGTGTGATAATAAACAATACCTCTAATTTGCAACAATAGTTAAATTTTATTCAGGTAGTCAGGAATAATATGTTTAATCTAAGTATCTGTTAAGAAACATTTTCTCAAATATTTTTCCTAGACAGGGAGAGTATACTTGATGCCTTTTAAATTATGCCTAACTGGCCCCTATATGCCCATATTTTAAACAAATTTGGTCTAGATTGGGTTCTGCAAAGAGTATAACTAATAAATCCCAATGACAACTCTTAAAGCAGATGTAATTTTAATAACAGTAAGGAAAATGAAAGGTCAAGTACATGGAATACTTTATTGGCTTGTTGAAAACAACTCACTTTGTTTTGTTATCTCAACACTAATAATTCTAGAAATACTCAATAAAACATAGGTGCAAATCCTCTAGTGCTCTTCAAGCATTTCCAATTGCATAATTCATTGGTGGTGTATAACCTCGAGTATTGTGTAACATATATAAGAATATACTTATGTGTAACATATATGTATAATGCATAATGTATATTCTTATTATGTCTATATACTATATAGTCTTATATGTGTACATATGTTCTTGTATATACTTATTCTGGGTAATAAGTATACTTGTATATTTAGTTATAACTATAAAGTTAAAAAGATCATTTTATAATCACAGATAAAATAGTTATATTAGTAAATAACCATCTATTACTCATTTACAAGTTCACTGAAAGTAAACTGAAACTAACAGAATAAATAAGGTTATAAAATATATTTGGATTCTTCAATTTGAAGTTGTTTTCAGTTTTTAGGACTAGGGGAGTAACTCAAGGGGTATAGCACCTTCTTCCTAGCAAATGCAAGGTCCTGAGTTCAAACACAGTACCATCACCAATAAACAAAAAAAAACTAAAATTATTTTTAATCCCATTAATTTGTTGATGTAGTAGAATAAGGAATATGCCCTTCAACTTTCAATATTCCATTTCTCTTCCTTTATTTCTAAGTTACCTTAATTTCAGATAGAATAAATCTACTAAAATGGCCCAAAGCCAGCAAAGTATAGTTTCAAACTGAGTATTATTACATTTTCTCAGTAGTAAATCTTAATGGCTAGTGGATTTTGGATGGCCAATTCATCTTATTATGAGTGAATGAATGAAATCTCACTGCAAAAGACTTTATCAAACCATCTCATGATTTCTGAACAGTAATTCCTTTGTTGCTAGATGTGCTGGAGATGAAACCCAGGGCCTCATGCATGCTAGCTAAGCACTGAGCTCTCTTTGAACTCTCTTTAATCTTCTCTGCACTTTTTAAAGGAGAGTGATAGATTTTTCTATCTGAAAAAATTCATTTATAATACTGTAGTTATTTTTTCACAAGTCCTCCAATATTTCAGTTTTCTTAGGATACTTACTTTTTCAACTTTTCCCTTGGACAATTTTATGTGTGTTACAGGTAGCTAGGCTGGGTTTCAGAAACTTAACTTTTCACAGATGTTTCTTGTCAAAAGTCTTCCAATACTTACTTGTAACAAAGATTTGTTTCTAATCTAGTCTCCATACTTTTAGCCTTAAGCTGTCAAAAAGACTAATCTACTATCTTATGTCAGCAAAGAAATAGTCCCTAAATAAAATCCACAAATATATCAAAATCTTATCATGGATGGGTGAGAATGACAGAAGGGGTGATATTGATCAAGATGCATTGTACTCATAACTTGAGAAGTGAATTAAAACCTCTTTGTACAACTATATAAAGATAATGAAAAAAACCTTATTATAGTAAATGTAATAAACACAATTTGAATAATAAAAATAATAAAAAAATTGGATAGATAGTTCATATACAACCCAAGTGTTAGAATATACAGAAACACACAACTGCAAACCCTCCCACTGGATTCCAGTCCTGGTAGCTTGAATGAGAATTGTGAGTTTATTCTGGAGATTTTATCCAACAGGTCCAGTTCAAAATACATTGGTTCGGTCTCTAGGCTCCATATTACTAATAAGATGTACTCATTTGTCATTTCTTTTAACTTTATACTTTCTTATTCAACCTGCAACTTAGAAGCAACTTACTAGAAAAATAGCCACTTGAAAGAAAAAAGACTAATGAAGGATCATGGAGCATACACACAAAAAACTGAGAGATCAATTGGTATTTATAATCCAGAATTGTATGAATTTTTATTTTCCTACTGTAGGTTTCAGCACATTCAATTAATATTTCAAAGAACTGACCACTTCATATTGTTGGACAATGAAGTTATGTGGGCAGAAATATGGGGGTGATTACCAAAACTGGAACCAGAATCCAAGACCCTTCTGCCTACTTACTATATTGCTATTAATTTAAAGGCAAATGGGTACTCTGAAATGTACTTGATAATGGCCTAACAGTGGGTTCTGGGCTTCAACAAGTTGATAATTAAAATATTACTAATTCCATCCCCAAATAATGTGTTAGACTAAAAATAGTCTAAAATAGTCTAAGCATGGGAAAAATGATCTTTATCATATATTACCTTTCTGAAAAATATGGCAACATTTGTAAACTATGATTTGTGCCTGTCATCTGACCCTAAAGAGACCAAAAATTTACTATAACATGGTGGCTTTATTATGTTACATTTATATTGCCCAGCCCATCCTGCTTAACACACACACACACACACACACACACACACACACACACACACACCACACACGCGCGCGCGCGTACACACACACACACGCACGCACACACACCCTCTGAAGTTTCAAAACTTTAGACTGAAAACTAACCATTTGTTGGTTACCAACAGTATAAAATTCAAACCTGCTACAGCAAACTAGCTTCTTAAGTCTTAAGACATCTATACTTTGACTGACACCAGGTCAATTGATAGAAAGCCCACAAACATTTCATTCCACCATAAAACTTTCACAGCAATCAAACAGTAGTTAGAAAACAAATGGTAAATGTTAGCTTACCTGGACAACAGGATACTGATAATCCATACAATATACACCATACATAGCAAAGGAATAAAGCAGTTTTGGATATGGACAACACAAAAAGTAGCTAAGAGTTTGCCTTGTTTGATCTGGCTATCCTGTCCAAAGAAATTAGGAGCACTAAAAAAAACCTTTGGCTGACTTCCAGTCTACGAAGATAGGTACACTGGTTAAGCTGGTCAAGTTAAGAGCAAGCCTCCACCCCAGCAGCATTCATTAACAGAGATGTTCAGGGAAAAGCAAAAAGCTCCAACTGAGTTAGGAGTTTCAGACTGGAAACTACACTAAAGATTTGTTCTTTCTCTTGGCCTTAAACTGCCAACCCCACCAGAAATTCAAGAGGCAGAAAATGACAGCCAGGGAAGAGATCATGGGATCCTTAAAGTGACACACAAAAACGGTAGGAATTATGAGGTCTCCAGGAGGCAAAATAGTATGTATGTCCCAGGCTTTAAATGCGTCAGAGGGAACACTATAACCCAGGATTTGGAAAGGCAGATGGGACTGGTATTTCTCTGTTCCTTCTTGGGTAGGAATACGCATGCGTCTGTACACATATATTCTCTCTCTCTCTCTCTTTTTCTCTCTCTCTCTCACTGTCTCCGTCATAGACAGGTGTTGGGATTAACAGCATAAAACCCTTCTGCCATGGAAAAGAATGGGAGAAAAAAAAGTCACACTAATACATGCAGTAAAAGGATCTCTTTCATGACACTGTATGTTTTTGATTCAGCTAACACCCCCTCACTGTGCTTTAACAGAAGCAAGGACAGCTGGCAGGATCAGCACTAGAAAAGAGGAAGGTGGCCCCACTCCGAGGCAACATGAGTCCACTGGAGGCCTGTAGATATGCAGGCTACAAGCTCTCAGCTGTTCCAGTCAAACTTGGAGGGATTAACTCTGGCTGCCTGTAAGAAGGTGGGGGTGGAAAGGTCTTTTCAGAGAAGCCAGTTGCTTTCCCCGTTTTAGGCATCTGCTAAACCCACACTGCCATTATCTACAAACACACATGTATACACATATTTCTATAACTGACTGATGTTAAGAGCAGTAACAAATGTGGACAGGTGTGGGGTTAGCCTGACAATGTACAGGAGGTTAAAGAATCAGCTTTCAGAGCCTAAATCCCATCTAAAATTAGGGAATACTCCTTAGAAAAGAAGACAGAGTGAGCAGAGTGAAGTAAGTGGGTTATGAAGAGGCACATTAGTTGTAACAATTGCTTTTAAGAAATCCCTCTTGTAGGACAAAATGTAAAATGATAATTCTAAATTTGTTTCAGAGACTATGCCTGCCTAATCTTGAAGAACCAGCTATGTTACCACATGCCTTCATAGGATTAAACACAGCAACTGTGAGGACATCTGTAGAGTGTAAGAGTTACCAAGCCACCAGTTCCTGGTTGTCTACAGTGTAACTTTTCTCCTTTTATGGTCACTGAAACTTATTTAAGATTCTTCAGAAGAAAAAAAAATAATGGTTGAAATAGCTTTAGCACATTTAAGGATAGTGCCCTAGGTTAAACATTTACTGTAAAATCAGTTCTAAGTGACTAAGAGGATCTTACAGAATGCTAGATTATCTTCAGATTGCTGGTCCTGATTCTTTATATCTTATACATAAGGAACAAAAATAAATTAGCCAGGCACTGGTGGTTCATGCTTGTAATCCGAGCTACTCAGAAGGCTGAAATATGAGGATTGTGGGCCAAAGCTAGCCTGAACAGGAAAGTCCACTGAGACTCCAATTAACCACAAAAAAGCTGGAAGTGGAACTCTGTTTCAAGTGGTAGAGCACTGGCCTTGAGCAAAAAAGCTGAAGGACTGTGTCCAGGCCATGAGTTCAAGCCCTAGCATAGCATTAATGGTCATACACATGTAAACCAGTATCTTAAATCACTATCAAGTCTTCTAAGATTCTTTTGAGATGCTTTATAAACTACAGAAGGACTATAATAATGAACTATGGTTGACAATATTAAATCTTCATTTAGTACCTTAAAACTAAGTTTAATATCTGGTAAATTACAGAAGATGAAATTCAAAACTGGTATAGTATGTAAGATGACAAACCACAACTCAAACTCTAAAATAAATGAATTAATTTAGGCCTGAAAGCAGCCCCCAAATATGTTGAGTAGGACATGAGTCTATTTCTAAAGATACACACACACATACACATAGCTGATGTATTAAGTGAAAAACTCATGCATACACATGATGAACTAATATGATGTATTAAGTGAAAAAGCCAAAAGTGAAATAATATGTGAATAAAATTTATTTACAAATAAAATTATATGGGAGTATCCATGTATACATCTAAGTATATGACAATCTATAAGTTATGCATTAAATTGGTAAGCTTGTAAATCACTTATGTATAAATATACATATATAACTTGCTATATGACAAATACAAATAATATGCTATATATACTGTATATCTTAATGTATGCCACATGTACATATATGTATATAAATATATATGTGTATACATACACACACATATATATACTCACATACATATTACATACATACATACACACACACACACACACACACACACACACACACACACACACACACACACACACACACACTCACAGAGGATCTCTCTTTTCTATGTCCCTTTTCTCTCCTCCAAAGTATAATCAGTGGCCAGGTACCAGTGGCTCATGTCTGTATTCCTAGCTACTCAGGAGGCTGAGATTGGAAGATTTTGATCTGAAGTCAGCCATGGCAGGGAAATCCATGGGACTCTTTATCTCCAATTAATTTACAAGAAGATGGAAGTGGAGCTGTGGCTTAAGAGGTAGAATGCTAGCCTTGAGCAAAAAAATTTAGGGACAGCACCTGGGCCCTAAGTTCAAGCCCCAGGACTGCACCAAAAAAAAAAAAAAAAAAAAAAGATTACATTTTCAAGAGACAAAATGGGGAGATGATCTGGTTTTCACTTAAAGCTTTAGCTATATTATAATTTCTTCTCTGTCTCTGTCTGTCTGTCTGTCTGTCTGTCTGTCTGTCTGTCTCTCTCTCTCTCTCTCTCTCACACACACACACACACACACACACACACACACACACACACACACACACAAAGGCAATTGTTACTCTTACAATTTTTACAATTTATCTTGTTAAAACCTCAAGGGAACCAAAACAGATTTTCCTTTCAGTAGAAGCACTTTAAGAATTAGGGCTGGGAAGGTAGCTCAGTGGTAGAGTGCTTGCCTTACATGCATGAGACCCTCGGTTTGATTACTCAGCACCACACAGGCAGAAAAACCGAAAGTGTAACTATGGCTCAAGTGGTAGAGCACTACTTGAGCTGAAGAGCTGAGGGACAGCACCTAGGCTTGGAGTTGAGGCCCCATGATGGACCAAAAAAAAAAAAAAAAAAATTAACACTAGGCTAGGAGCTCAAGTGACAGAGCCCTGCCTTAGCAAGTGTGAGGTCCTGAGTTCAAAACCTCAGTACCACCAAAAAATTAACAATACTCTCAATATCTAACTTAAAGAATCACATTCACTTTACCAATCATGCTGATCTAACTTGTTTAAGTCTGGAAAATATATATTAAGCAACATTAATCAAGTATCTTACTTAGGTTCTGCCTTAATCATGTCCAGGAATAGCATAAATAATCAGCCCTTCAGAAAACTGACAAAGTAATTTAATACTTAATTCCATATATAGTTCATGATCACCTTTTGCCCTCATTTTCTATAAAAATGTTTAAACTCTAATAATTTAAAGACCAATAATTTAGCCAAACCAACATGCTATGCAACACTTAGAAAAATAACAGGAAAAAAGGCTTAACTTTTCACCTGAAAGACAAAATATCCAACAAAAATCAAATTACAAATGTTAAAAAGTTATGATACCTTTCTTTCTTTTCCTGCTAGAGTTCTTGCATAGAACAGTGTTGCCTTAGTTATTGACAAGAAGAGGTTTCGTGCATAGATAAGAAGTTTAACATTATTGTTTCAGTATTTTGTGGATATAATTTCAGAAATAGAAACAGCAAATGTATTTCTACCTCCGAAATTACAACTGATTCCTTCCCTTAGAACACACAGTGTTTGTTTTATTTTTATTTTTATTTTTTTATTTTTTATTTTTTGGGTCCGGTCGTGGGGCCTGAGCGCTGTCCCTCAGCTCTTCAGCTCAAGGCTAGCGCTCTACCACTTGAGTCACAGCGCCACTTCCGTTTTTTTTTTTCTTCTGCTTATGTGGTGCTGAGGAATCGAACCCAGGGTCTCATGCATGCAAGGCAAGCGCTCTACCACTGAGCCACCTTCCCAGCCCCAGGGTTTGTTTTAGATACTATCACACTCACTCAAAAACTCCAGAAACAAAAAGACATTTTCCACAGTAAGCTCCAGAATTATTTTTTATGACAATTTACTCCATCTGAAAAAATAGACAGTCTTCAATATTATGGATGCTTTTAGCGCATTAAGGTTCTTGAGTACTGATAAGGTAGAAATACTAATGCAGAAAATAAGTTTTATGTACATTTCTATATATCTCATTACTAGAGATGTGTATGCCCATTCATTTTTCAATTGTTTCAATGCTTGGCATACCTGGAACATTACTAGAATGTTAAAATACCAAAGAAAAAATGTATTTAGACCTATAAACCAACTTGGTAGTCAAGAATGTGGTATCTAAGGTGTTACCATGACTTATGAAATAAAAGTTTTACAAGGGATAAAGTAGACAATCTATCAGGCTACAGCACACAGAGGTGATGCTGCATGTTGTCTATATCTGTATCTATAATCCTTTAAGATTTTAAGATCTTAAGGTTCATATTGGGCACTATAGTTCAGTCAAATTAACCAGAAAAGATTTGACATCCCTGTTTCTTCCATTGTATTTGTCTTTGTCTTTTCTTTTTCTTCTTCCTTCCTTCCCTCCCTCCTCCTTCTCCTCTTTCTGTCAGCCATGGGGCTTAAACTGTGGACCTTGGGCACTGCCCCTCAGCTCTTCAGCTCAAGGAGAAGTGGAGCCACAGCACCACTTCTGGATTTCTGGTGGTTTATTGTAGATAAGAGTCTCACAGAGGGGCTGGGATGGTGGCTCAGTGGTAGAGTACTTGCCTTGCATGCATGGGGCCTTGGGTTCGATTCCTAAGAACCACATAAGCAAAAAGAAAAAAGCCGGAATTGGTGCTGTGGCTCAAGTGGTAGAGCGCTAGCCTTAAGCTGAAGAGCTGAGGGACAGCGCCCAGGCCCAGAGTTCAGGCCCAAGACCGGACCAAAAAAAAAAAAAAAAAAAGAAGAGTCTCACGGAATTTTCTGCCCGGGCTGGCTTTGAACCGCGATCCTGAGACCTCAGCCTCCTGAGTAGCTAGGATTACAGGTGTGAGCTACCAGTGACCGGCTTGTCATTTCTTTTCTTTCCCTTCTGCTATATCCTGTCAAATGTTCAAAGATTCTAGTTAGGTCTCAGGATAGAAAGTGTTAGCAAAGACTGCAAAGACTTTTGCCATAGAAAAATAAGTTCGAGGTTTTTAGTAGCAACATTCTTAGAAGGTTCCAATGGTTGCAGTATATTAGGGTAATAACTTAAGCTAAACAGATGAGGATGGGGGAGTAAGATGTTTATGAAGGCAAAAAATGAATCAGAACTGTAACCCCTCCATACATCACCCTTATAATAACAATAAAAAATTAGAAAAAATGAATTTTAAATGCCCCAAACTGAGTGACTTAGGGATTAGTAAGACTAGTCTACTTGATTGTAGGTGAACAGTGGTGAAGGACAAGGAAAATCTGCTAAAGTTACTGAGTAGAAGGGAGGGTCTAAGATATCAAGCTATGTGCTTCAGACTTTTTCTCTAAAGACTGATCAAGAAGGAAAAGTGTGCTCAAAATTAATGGTATGTGGAATGGTTCTGTTGGCTGCAGGTAAGAAAAGGGAAAAGGGGGAACAATCTGAAGGCAAGAGAGCAATTAGAAACTACTATTACAATAGTCTGTAAATTATTAATGTAAAAGCCACAGATGAACAGTAGAAATAAAGGAGGTCTAGGTATAGAAGACATAGTAAAGGCAGCACCCATAGTAAGTGGATTCTGTCCACAGGCAAAACACAGAGAGTAAATCTAAACTTAAGGTTCTAAGTCTGGTTGACAGACCGATGAAAATAACACTACCAAGGAAAGCTGAAGAATGAAGTGGCTTAAAGTTCATAGCAGAAAACAGGTAACTTGGAGTTCAAAAGTTGCAGAGAACACCCTGGAAGATTAGGCTTAGAGATGACTATCCAAAAGGAATACAGAACAAATATCCAAGGCAATCATGGAATTGAGATTTGTTTCCCATATTGATTTAGTCTACTACATTTATTGACTATCAACCATGTAATCTGGATGGATAGATGGATGGATGGATGGATCAGAATACATGGGGGTGGGGGGCAGTAGAGAGAGAGAAAGACACGGATCAAAAAGACATCAAAGGGCTGAAAATAAAACTTTAAGGAATCTTCACCTCTAGAAGGCAGAAATAGCAACAGCGCATAACAAGATTAAGCCGGATCCTGTACTAGTAGTCACAGAAGCCAGGACACAGAGGACATCTTTTCCTTTTTTTTTTTTCTCCAATCCTGAATTCTTCAGTGTAAGGAAGGTATTTCATAAAATGACACCAGAGATACAGAAAGGTAAAATACAGAAATACAGAAAGGTGAAAGAAAATGAAAATTTAGGGAAAAAACAATGACAAAATTTAACAAATAGAAGCTCAAAAATTTTGAGAGAGCTATAAAAGAATAGTAGCCAAATTCATAAAATCTGGGTCAAAATGAAAAAATAGATATAATGCTTGCTTGCTTTCTATTGGAATACCTCATTTTCCAAGTGGCAATAAAGTATGGAAACAACTATTTACACATTCAGCTACTCATTGTTGACTCTTTAAAGGTAAATTTCACAAATTCACAGTATTGTGGGATAGTGATACTTAGCTAAAGTCACAAACACATTTTAACCTTTACAAGGTGCATTGTCATTATCATGGTCTATAAAGCTTATGAACTCTACAAACTCAAAGGTGAATTTTTATTTTGTTTTGTTTCTTGCCTCTGTGGATTTGACTGTATTGTTTCCATACCCACTTTAGAAAGTGGGAGAAGAAAACCAGGAATATTTTATGAACAATTAATGCTTATAATAAATTGTGAAAAATTAGCAAGAGTTTTCCAGATGAATGGTGATGGTAATTTGAGGTAGTGAAATAGCATTCTAAATGCATCAAATAGCATGACATAAGCAAAACCATATTCAGGGGTTTACTGTCTGTAAAGCCAGGCAATCACAGCACTTGGGAAGTGGAAGCAAGAGGATGGCAAGTTCAAAGCCAGCTTAAGCTGCATAGTGAAATCCTGACTTAAACCTACACTCACCGCCTTTGATAAGGTGGGGGGGGGGAAACAGGCAAAGAAGTATGTCTGAGAGAGACAGAGAGACACAGAGAGAGAGAGAGAGAGACAGAGACAGAGACAGAGACAGAGACAGAGAGAAAGACAGAGGGAGAGACACAGAGAGAAACCCAATTAAAAATATCCACGTATTAGTTTTACTGGTTTTCAGGTACTACTAGAATGGTGGTTTTTTTTTTTTCTACTAATGGAAATACTCTAAATAATGTCTACCAGAACACTGCAAATCACACTTAAGCACAGAAACATTCCTGAACATGATACATGAGACAAAAGTATGGGCGATAAAGGGGAAACCATTGTATGGCTAAAATGCACTCTTCTGTTTAGGAGTGACAGACATGGCATGCAAATACTCTGAAGGAATCAGGATTTTTGTCACTCATGTCCTTCGTCAGTCATCATTTCCAAATCAGTACAGGATGCAAATCTCTAATCCAAATATCTCAAATCCAAAATTTTTTTGAGCACCAATGACTGGCTCAAAATGTATAAGATTTCAGAGCATTTCATTTTTCAAATCTCTGAATTAGTAATACTCAACCACTAAAATCTAGGAAAATATTTCTGAATCTAAAATACTCTGAAATCTGAAACACTTCTGGTTCCAGAGATTTTGGATAGCCATATTCAACCTGTACCACTAAAAGGTAAAGTATATCAGCTCCATAAGTGATAGGACAATTGTTATTTACTTGAAATACAGATAGGTAATATATTGAGGTAAAATCTAACTTTTAAAGCAGAAATAACCATTATAATTCTGTTACCAAAATCTGTGTATACCATTTTACATCATAAGAGTTTCCCCCTCCATAAAAAGTGTATCTCAAACTATACAACTTGCTGGTGAGAATGGGAGGGAAAAACTGGGAGGGAGGGTAGGGAGTGACACTGTCCAAAAAGAAATGTACTAATTACCTGAGTCATGTAACTATAACCCCTCTGTGCATCACCTTTGTAATAATAACTTAAAAAAACAAAAAACTGTATCTCAACTAATTCCTATTTCTGTGATAAACTTGAAATGGTCATAATATTTCATAACTTCCTCAATAAGGAAGCAGAATATCTTCTATCACCCCAATTTGGTCTTAGCCTTTTAACTTGTAACTCACACTGGCCATGAGGACATTAATAAATGTGATACAAGGTGAGGCCTGAAGAGTGCTCCTCGCTGGGGCTGGCCCTCTCTTGCTCCTTTCTGGAACTGATACTATCCTGAATGTGAAGAATAAGATAAACCAGTTGAGCACCCCACAGACAAACCAGCCTGTCACTGTCAAATATAAAAAGTAAGGCCATCCTAGACTATCCTTTCCCAGCCATTCCAGCCCAAACTAGAAACACCCAAACTCCCAGCTCAGAATGACGAATCAATGAAACACTATTGTAAATAATTAAATGGTTTTTTTTGTTTTGTTTTGTTTTTTGTCGGTCATAGGGCCTGAACTCTGGGCCTGGGCACTGTCCCTCAGCATTGAGCTAAAGCATCACTTCTGGCCTTTTCTGCTTATGTGGTGCTGAGGAATCAAACCCAAGATCTCATGCATGCAAGGCAAGCAGTCTACCACTAAGCCACCTTCCCAGCCCCAACCATTAAATGTTACAGTTCAAATATGCCCCCTTCCAAAGGCTAATTGGTTGAAAGTTTAGTTCCAAGCTTAGGAGACTCTGACCATCTTAAAAGGTGGGGCCTTTTGAGGAAGTAGGTCACTGGGGGCTGCAGTTCACCTTGTCTTAATCCCTCCACCTCCACCTCTACCTCCTATTACCCAGAAACAGGCCCAAGGATTAGGGACTGAAACCTCTTAAACCATAAGCCAAAATTAGCCCTCCCTCTCTTAAGTTGTTTCTTTTGCTATTTATGTCACTGTGACACAAAAGTAACTATTAAACACACAAAATTTAACTGACAATCTCTAGTATAACAGTAAGATTACCTTAGGACCTATAAAATGCCTCATTTACAATAGTTTGAAATCTGTTCTACCAGTTCTTCCCTTTGTTGCTTTCTTCTTCAAAGTTGTTTGGAATATTGTTGGTTTGGGGGATTTTATATGAATTTTATAATTATTTTTTACAAAAATCTTGCTGGGATTCTGATTGAGGTTAGCTGTCACTTCTGATCCAGGTAGTTTGGGTAGAATTAACATCCAAGTATACTGAGTCTAGCAGACCATGAGCCCTGCATATCTTTAAACTTCAATGTACAGAAATTTAATGCTCTATCTGAGGTCTGTGATACTTATCAATTTTCTTGTATCCATTTGATTCCATAATATATTCCTATAAGAGATCCTGGTGCCAAGAGAGAAAAATAGATCAATAGAACATAATGCCAAGTCCAGAAATAGCTTCAGAGACGCAAAAGCGGTTCAGTGGAGAAAGAACAGTCTTTTCAACAAAAAGCATCAGAATAACTGGATATCCACACATAATAAAGTTGAACCTAAAACCATACCCATGACATATATTAATTTTAACTTAAAATAGACCATACCATCTAAAAGGATAAAACCATAAAAGATGGAACTATAAAATGTCCAGGCAGAAAACTAATATGCTTAATCAAGCAAAGATTTCTAAACTATGACACAAGGACTAGAAGCTTTATTCAGTAGTAGTGCATATATATATATATATACTTAGCATTTTCAAGGCTCTAGGTCCAGTACCAGAAAAATACTAAAAACAAAATTATAACAGAACAAATTAACAAATTACATTTGATTAGAAATTGCTGCTTATCAAGACACTGCAAAGACAAACACTTGTCTCTAACCACAGTAAAGAATTTGCAAAACTTATCCATAAGAAAAATACAGTCCAGTTTGAAGAGAAAAGAGAAGCTGGGTGTGTTTGTACATACCTGTAATCCCAGCACCTAGTAGGCTAAGAAAGTAATTTGGGCCAGGCTGAGCTACACAGCCAAACCCTGTGTTCCTCCAATCACTGCTCAAAAGAAAAAAGAAAAAAAAAAAAAGAAAAAGGATGAGGAAGACTTGAACACTTGGTAAATAAGTAAGCAGATAAAAAGATGTTCAATATCACTATGGACTAGGAAATTAAAACCTATTACTACTTTGCACCTATTGGAATGACTAAAATCAAGAGCTACAATGTCAAGTACAGGCTAGTCTACGGAGGAACTGAAAGTCTTACATATAGCTGAAGGCAGTTTTTGATATAGCCAACGTGGAAACAGTTTACAAATTTCTTAAGACATTATATACAACTTTCCATATGATCTACCTATTACTTTTAAGTATTTAAAAATAGAAATAAGAACATATATTCACATAGAGACTTGTACATGAACATTTATAGATTCATTATAGTCTATAAGTAGGGACAACCCAACTATTTGTCAATAGATAATGATGAACAAGCTGTGATGAACAAATGAATGTTACTTAGCAATGAAATTGAATAAACCATCAGTTTATGAAGCAACATACATGAATCTCAAAGTAATTAGGCTCAGTGAAAGAAGCCAGGTGAAAGGGTATTGATCGTATAATTTTGTTTTTTATAAAATGCTAAAAAATTGAGCCTAGGGGTGTAACTCAGAAGTGTAACAGTGTTTACCTAGGATGTACAGGGCTGTGGGTTTGATCCTCAGCATTGTAAGAACACAGTAAGTAAGTAAGTGAGCAAGCAAACTAGAAAATACAAACTAGTGTGTGGGGGGAAAGGGGGGTATGATTGGGTGGGGGGGGAGGGGGGAGGCTGGGAAGGGAGGTGAAGGGTAAACAAAAGAGGAGGCTGCAATGCTTGGTAAGAAATGTATGCATTATCCTGCCAATGTAATTGTAACCCCTCTGTACAAGTATGTTCTCAAATAAAATAAAATAAAATTTAAATTAAAAAAATAAAAAATAAATAAAAAGGTACAAAAAGAAAAAAGAAAATACAAACTAGTGTACAGTGACAAAAGCGATCAGTGGAAATAAGTCAGGGAAAGGGGGTCGGGGGAGGTTGGAAGGATTACAAAGGGACAAAAGGAAGTTTTGTGAGATGATTAATCTGTCCATGATCTTGGTTGTGGTGAGGACATCATGGGTGTGTAAATATGCCAGAACAACAAACCATGTATGAGCTTTAATTGGTAGTTTATTGTATATTAACTATACCTCAATAGAACGGTTAACAAAATAATGAATTCCTAAGTGCAATGAATTTTTGAAAGGTTAGTTATTTTTGTCTAGGGGAAGGAGGAATGGTAAAGAGAAATGAGAAGAGACATAACTTTGTCTTAAAACACTACAGAGAAAGGCTTATAATAAAGAAAGATTAGGGGTATGAGGTGAATTTTTTTTCTGAAAATGACTTCATTTTCCAGCTGTTTTATGTTATTTAGCATCTCTGCCTCAAGTTCATCTCTGGAGAAAGGAGATAGTACCAGTACCTACTTAGTAGAGCCGTTGTGATGGCTGCATCACTGTAACAAGGAACCCAACATATAGTGGTTATTATAGCTAAGCGGTTACTCTGGTCATCGTTGTCATAGTCACCATCATCATCTCTAATAATTCAGAAAGAGTATTTAAAGGAAATCCAGAATTGGCTGAATTTCAAGGCCAAACCATATTTGAGGAGTGACTTTAGCAGGAAGCAGAGGTAGGTAAAGAGGTGCTGAATTGTGGGGAGTGTGAGGCTGGGACTATGGTGGGTGCCTGTATGTATACTTAGTCTAGGACAGTAAGTGTGTTGAATACAATCAAGTAAGAACAACAGGCTTGACAAAAAGGGACTACTAATGCACAAAGGAACTGAGAAAAAAAACAAGTGGTGCATGCCCAAACAAACCTCTTTATCTAATAGTACTTTTTAAAAACAATGAGAAGCATCACCCGTATTTAATGTAAAAAGCTAACTGAAAGGGAGACCATGGTGTCTTGAAGGTGACTGCATCTCTTCTTAAATCTTGTTCACCATCCTCCAGCATTTAAGGGCACCTGACTCTTAATCCTTCTGGGGACAGG
Source organism: Dipodomys merriami (assembly GCF_024711535.1). Classification (NCBI taxonomy): domain Eukaryota; kingdom Metazoa; phylum Chordata; class Mammalia; order Rodentia; family Heteromyidae; genus Dipodomys; species Dipodomys merriami. The sequence continues at coordinate 4,538,085 of NW_027206590.1, forward strand.
GGCACTCTGATAGCAGCTCTGCAGCAGTGTGGGAATCCTTGGGTTGGCACCAACCCCTTGCTCTATTCAGACCTGTAATCTCTTCTGACTTTGATTTAATACAGCAATTACGGGTAATATGGTTTGAAGGAGATAAATGCCCAGTGTAGCTGGCTGTCACTTATTCTGCTCATGGTACAAGAACATTTTAAAATGAAAATTCCCTTTATGATAAAGAAGCTGCTTCACTGAGTGTTTCTGTACAGTCCTGATATGAAGCTTCACCCAAAGAGGATTAGAAATCAAAGTTGCCCCTCCTTACTTCTGGCAAAGCATGCATCTATATACCTAGAGTTCCTTTACCCTTAGGTTTTCCCATTTATTTAATTATATTCTGCTAACTTCTTTCTACTTTACAAGATTACAGTGTCAGTACTAGACAGTTTGGTTAATGAAGATTCATTTTTCCTTGTGGCAAGGAAATTCCCTTTTAAATAAATATGCAAGCCAGGTGCCAGTGGCTCACACCTGTAATCCTAGCTACTCAGGAAACTGAGATCTGAGGATCGTGGTTCAATGCCAGCCCAGGAAAGGCAACTCTGTGAGACTCTTATCTCCAATAAAATTACTAGAAAACTGGAAGTGGCGCTGTGGCTCAAGTGGTAGAGCACTAGCCTTAAGCTGAAGAGCTGAGGGACAGCACCCAGGCCCAGAGTTCAAGCTCCATGACAAAAATAAATAAATAAATATGCAAAGTAAACACTCAAAAACATGCATAACAAGTGTCATTGTCAGGGGCCTCACCAGTAATAACAGCACTTAGGGAGCTGAGGCAGAAGAATGCAAGTTAGAAACTAGCCTGCTACTCAGTGAGACCCTGCTTCCCACAAAAGACGATTCAATTCATTGAGGGTAAAAACATAGCTGAGTATGAAATACCAAAAAATAAGGCCAGTTTCATTTTAACTCATAATCAGTAGTTTACTATTCTTTTATGTCTAGAAATCGGAATAACTGAATCAAAGTAAAATAAACATGTAGGAATTAATAGTGTCTGCCAGGGATCTCCCCTCTCCCCCAGGACATAGAGCCATCAATTATATCATGGTATAGCAATATAAAGGAGTCTGCATTAGGCACTTCACGTCAGAGCAATATGATGCTGTCAAGCTAAACAACAATAGTAACAACTACAGGGAAAACAATCACAAAGACTTCAAAAGACTTCAAAAGAGACCATCTCATATAGGTTTACTGGTCAGAAATCAATCAATTTTGATATGAACATAAATGTTCCTACCCCTAAAAGTAGAAATAAAAAAAATTTATGTAACCCAGGATTTATCATTTTGATTGCCTGAATGGTCAATGATAATTAGCCTTTGAAATAACACACACACACACACACACACACACACACACACACACACACACACACACACACACACACACACACACACACACACACACACACACACACACACACACACACACACACACACACACACACACACACACACACACACACACACACACACACACACACACACACACACCCCACCATCTTTGGGAAAATAGCCCGGCATAATTAATAAGATTAAAGAGGATTTTCAATAAGATGAAAGTCTGATCCTTACAGGATTAAATCCAAAATCCTAGTTTGAATCCAACAGTTTCTAAGATCAACACCATATAACAGGATTAAATCAATAGCTGCTTTTGTTTTCATATTGGAAACAATCACAGTTGGCAAATTCAGACCTTTAGCATCTCACTGGTTAAGCTGAGGGGAGTTTAGGGCTAAAAATAAGGGCTTTTGCTCTGATTAGGCTCTCTGACTATCCTACCTATAGAGATCTAAAACCCCTTATCTAATCCCACAGTGTAAAAAGCATAGAAAACTAAATTTCTCTCTTCTCCACACTCCTGCTTTTATATGGTGATGGAAGAGGGATTCATTTAATGATAAATGTGACCTAAACTGTTATGGATTTAAGGCTATTATGGTGCTGCTACCAAAAAATATTTAGCTGCAAATACATGAATGAGCATCCTAGACAGAATTACATGCATTGCATAGATTCATTCTAAAATCCAGAAGATTCCAAGTTTTGATACATATCAGGGGTTTCAGTTAAAAGCTGATGGACTTGTATTCCATTAACTTTTCAAATATGACCTTCCATCTTTTCTCTCCCAGTTTTACTTTTTTTTCCGGTTGGTCGTGGGGCTTGAACTCTGGGCCTGAGCACTGTCCCTCAGCTCTTCAGCTCAAGGCTAGCGCTCTACTACTTGAGCTACAGCACCACTTCTGGTTTTCTGGTAATTTCTTGGAGATAAGAGTTTCACGGACTTTCCTGCCGGGGCTGGATTTGAACCACAATCCTCAGATCTCAGCCTCCTGAGTAGCTAGGATTACAGGTGTGAGCCACTGGCGCCCGGCTTCCATTTTCTTTTTTTAAGAGATGAATCTCTGGTTGGGTAGAATGTTTTTTATAAACTTCAATTAGGGCAATTTAATAGACAACATTGTTCAAGACTTTCATAACTTACTGATTTCCTATCTACTTGCCTTATCAATTTCTGAAAAAAGTATACTGAAATCTGAGAGAGAAAGGAGGTGGGGATGAAATCTGTTGTATTGCCAAAGCTGTCCTCAAACAAGCCTCATGTCTCAAGCTCCCCACCAGCTGGGACTACAGATGTGCCATGACACAAAGATGTTGTTCCTTAGCTTTAAAATGGTAGCTATAGCATGGCATGCACAATGGCAAATCAGAGAAAAAAACCAAAAATGCGGACCCCATAAGCAACCACATGCCAAATAACATCTACCCAACTGCACCAGTGTGTGGACATTTATTGAAGATAATGAAAAGAACCAGAGACCCCAGCTGCTGGAAGCCATGTATGCTGCAGATGGATCCTGGAGTTTTTCATATGACCAGAAAACCAGTATGTTGTGAGAAACAAAAAACTGAAAAAAACAGAAAACTTCTCACCATGTTGGTTTGGGTAAGTTTATAAAACTTGCCCCAAACAAACAACAAAAACCTTTATGGGGGCTGGGAAGGTTGCTCAGTGGTAGAGTGCTTGCCTTGGATGCATAAGGCACTGGGTTAGATTCCTCAGCACCACATAAGCAGGAAAACCTGGAAGTGGTGCTGTGGCTCAAGTGGAAGAGCACTAGCCTTGAGCTGAAGAGCTGAGGGACAGCACCCAGGCCCAGAATTCAGGTCCCATGACCGACAAAAAAACAAAACAAAACAACAACAAAAAAAACTTTTATGGGATATATCAGGAAAGATAGAACTGCATAATTAGATACTATATTTTTTGAATATCTTTGTTGCCCTGTGATTTTTAGAATATTAATTCCTACAAAAGAAATTAATACAGAAAAGCATTCGGAAGACATTATGTGTTCCATTAACTTCTTTCTCTTGGAACATTCATATTAGTAAATCAGCTTTCATGATCACAAGTGTATTTATAAATTAATTTCAACCTTATATACTACCCTTGAAATGCTTACATGTTATTATTTATGTACTTTTTAGTTTGACACAGTATTCAATTAACATAAAATATACGTTAATGGAAAATGGAGGCCATACATTTTCACAACTGTTCCTGCTAAGTACAATGTAAAATTGGGTTTTCTTTTTTTGAGAAAGTTGGGTAGGGTGGTTAACAGTTGTTAAACTAATCTGCCTTCAAAGCTTCAAATAAAAATGTGAAGTCAAAATACATTGCCCTTATAGTCATGCCTACATTTTCCTCAATTATCCCACATCATTCAGACTGAAAAAGTTCTAATAACATACTTTTATTGCAGATTTCCCAAAGTAGAAAGTCTGTCAGTCACTTGGAGAAAATTAAAGACTCTAAACCAGTGTTTCTTAACCATTTTTTAACTTTGTTTTATAATGCTTACTTTTATCTTCTGAATCTCCCATCAGCCCACAATGGCATGTATCATCTACTTTTTGAAATGGTTATTATGACTTAGAGGCTTGGATATTCTTTTTGAACTATACATTTTCTCATACTCTAACCCTTAGATTCTGGCTTATACTTCCCTCTCATTTATGAGTAAGATCATGATCTAAGCACAGAAAATATGCATATTTTTTTGTGGCAAGGCCTTTTTAAAGGGTTCAGAACAAGACTATATGAAAAATGTGGAGAACAGAAAACAACTACTGCTATCTTGTAAAAGAAACAAAACTAGAAGAAAAAGAAAAAAGGAAAAAGGAAACCCCAAGAGTTTCTGGTTAGCTGAGAACTGAAATATGTGGGAATCAACAAAATAAACAAAACTACACTAAACATATCTGCATCATGTTATGAACACTGATTATATTACAAGAATGTATGCTGATAGTGTAGGAGATGGTTGGGTTTTTAAACAGCATATGCTTTTTTGGCTAAATGGTTGATACAAGGGAGTCTCAATTTCCTCCAAAAGCAATAAGATATATTTTAGGTTTTGGATGACTATATTTGTTTCACTTTTTATTCAAATATTAGCAAAATGGAGTTTGTCCACTTTCCAATACACTGAAAGACATGACTACACAAAACATGAAATTTAAAGAAAATAATTTATGGGGAACTAATATATTTGGATTGCTTTGACATTATTTTTAATGATATTATTAGTATTCTTTCCCATGTTAGAGAAAGCACTTCCTACTGCCCTTTCTCTTTCTTGCTTCCATTTAGTTCCATACTTTCAAACTTGTTTATTTTAAACGTTTACTGTTCTTGCTCTTCTTCATGCCAGTTGGCTTCCCTTCAACAGTCTCCTGGGGGAGCTAGTATGTTGGCTACTTCCCTTGAAAGATATTTTAAAGGTCACTATTTTCATTTGTGCTAATTACCTGGGGAGAGAAATGAAGGGAAACTGAACTTTGCCAATGCATAAACGTATTTCCAAGACCCACAATCTGAAATATAACTGGGTTTCCCCAAGTAATGTGTATTGCACGGCTGGATGGGAAACAAAAGAAATGTGAAGATCAGAAAAGCGAACAAAGGAAAAAGGAAAGCAGGGAGTTATAAAAGTCCAGTGAAGAAAGGAAGACACTGAATATCAATTAAGAACTTCAGACTAAGTATAGCTTCAACATGTGGCAATGGAAATACAGGGAAACAGAGAAGTCCTAAGAACAGAACTTACATATGATGTAAGAAACTGAGATTGATCAGACTCAAAATAAGAAAAAAAGGGAATCAGATACAACAAGCTCAAAAATAGGCAAAAGTAAAAAAAAAAAAAATTTCAGAGAGTTCTTTGTTAACAGAATTGGCTTCAGTGTTAGTCCCAAGAAAAATCTGAGTGCTACCATGCACGGGAGGGGAGGGGAATGGCCAAGTAAGTAAAAAACAAAACAAAACAAAACAAAACAATCTAATAAGGGCAATGTTTAACCCCTAACTATATGAGTAACATGGCATTAGACTACTGAATGGCCTGGCTGACTGGTGGAAAAGTAGTTCCTTAGAAGAAGCCAGACTAAACTCTAATTCCATGTAGAAGGAGTTCAGCTTGCCTACCTTCAGTATCCATAGCTTGGCAAGCAAGGGCAAGCACAGACTGACAATTCTAAGCAAAATAGTATGTCAGAGTTCAAATCAGTTCAACCTCCACAGAGTACTTTACAAATGCTAGAACACGGAGATCCCATTCTTGCCTTTCAAGAGTTCATAAGAGAAGCTAAACAGCCTGTGTATGACCACTTTACATGGGGTTGCTCTCAGGGATCAATATGCTGATAACTGCACAGGGCTTAGAGTTAGAAATTAAAACAGCAGTAGCAGCCTAGCGCTGATGGCTCACGCCTGTAGTCAGGAGGCTGAGATTAAGGATCTTGGTTCAAAGCCAGCCCAGGCAGGAAAGTCCATGAGACTCTTGTCTCCAATTAACCACCATAGAACTGGAAGTGGTGCTGTGGATCAAAGGGGCAGAGCACTAGCCTTGAGCAAAAGAGCTCAGGGACAGCACCCAGACCCTGATTCAAACCCCATCACTGACAAAACAAAACAAAACAACAACAACAAAAACCCCAAAACTATCAATAGTCATCAATCAGCATCATTATAATAATCACCCAGTATCACACCTACTACTGTCTTATAGAGGTTACAGACTTCTAATTCTAAAATTAAAAGTTCTAAATAACGAGCCAGGTGCCTCACACCAGTAATTCTAGGTACTCACTCAGGAGGCTGAGATCTGAGGATTTGGTTTTGAAGCCAGCCTGGGCAAGAAAGTCTGTTAGATTTTTATTTCCAGTTAATCACAGAAAAAGCCAGAGTTGGAGCCATGGCTCAAGGGGCAGAGCAAAAGGAACTCAGAGACAGAGCCCAGGCCCAGAGTTTAAGCCCCAGGACTGGCTGGAAAAAAAAAAGTTTTAAATTATGTAAAATATATTGCTGAGTGGTTTGTTTCTTAAAACTGTGACCCTTAGACAACTTTTTTTTATTACAACTAGAACAAGACATCTCCCCACTCATGACATAGTTCCCACAATTGTCTTTATCCTAGTGTTTCTGGCAAACTTTCTCAATCAGTCATGCAAACATTAGCACCAACTCAGTCTCATACCTCCATTATCCAAAGTTTTCACATCCTGTGTAGCTAACTTCATAGCCTGTTGACAGTCCCAAAAGGAGAAAAGCTACTGAGACTGTAGAACCACTTTCAATATCACAGATCAAAAGGAAATGAGAATACTTCCTTCCCTTAATAGCAGAAAATTCATGACTATCTCAATTCCTACTTATTGATCACCCATAATGAACTAAATGTATTAAAAGAGTATCTCTAGCCTCCTCTGACTAAATTTTAAGAAATAATGCTCTGGAAGGTAAGTAGGGGGCACAGAAATGGAGGCACAAAGAGTGAACAAATGCAGCAGCGATATTCACTAGATACTATGTGGAAAGTGAATGATACAACTTGTAGGTGGGGTTCATGGGAAAAACTGGAAAGATCGAGGGAAGGGGCAGCACTGTCCAAAAAGAAATGTACTCAAGCTGGGTGCTGATGGTTCTCGCTGTAATCCTAGCTACTCAGGAGACTGAGATCTGAGGATTATAGTTCCAAGCCAGCCTAGACATGCAGGAGACGCATCTCCAATTAACCACTAGAAAACCGGAAATGGTGTTGTAGCTCAAACTGGTAGAGTGCTGGTCTTGAGCACAAAAAACTCAGGGATAGCACCCAGGCCCTGAGTTCAAGCCCATGACTAACAACAACAACAACAACAACAACAACAAAAAGGAATGTACTCTTTACCTGACTTATGGTACTGTGACCCTTTTGTATGTCGCCTTTATAATAACAATTAAAAAATTAAATATTACAAAAAGAAATAAAGCTATGAGGAAAGCTGCATAGCAAAGAACAACAGGCATCAGAGACATATACCACATATGTACTATAGTGATTAAAGGGCATGTACCTAAAGTTTAAGGGTTTTCTGTTAGGTATAACAGAAAAACAAAATATTTCAGCTACTTCTTAATCTTTCAAAGAGCCAATAAATATAGCAAACTTGTGGGTCCTTAGAAAATAACAGTTAATTCAGGACAAAGGGTAGAGAATGTAACATGACACACACAACAACAACAAAAATAAATAAACACCAAAGTTGATGTGGTGTTTCATGCCTATAATCTCAGCTCCTCAGGAGACAGAGATTACAAGGGTTACAGTTCAAAGCCAGCCCAGGTAAAAAGCTAGCAAGAAAGACTCCATCTCAACCAATAAAAGCTGGGCATGGTTGTACATGCCTATCATCCAAATTACACAGGAACCCACAGGATACATAAAACATCCATATACAATTACATAGGATAGCACAGTCCAGGATGGCTTGGGCAAAGATATGACAATTATCAGAAAAATAACTAAAGCAAAAATAGCTAGGGGAGTGGCTGAAGTAGTAAAGCACTAAGAATTCAAATGCCTAAGCATATAACATTAACAACAAACAAAAAAAACAAAGAAGGATAAAAAGAGAAAAGTCACTTGGAACAAACAATTCTAACTACCTTAGGGGAAGAAAAAATAAGTAAATACAAATGAATATAACAGTGATTAAACTATAATGAATCATAAATATTGTGGCCTGGTAAGGCTGAATAATTTCTTTAAGCATACATAGCTAGATAGTGGTAGGTCTTATCAAGGTAGTTATTGTACAGTAAGTAATTTTTTCCTCCCCTTGCTTCCCCTCATATACCCTCTCCTTCCTTTCCCTTTCTTCTCCCTTCCATGCAGGCTGGAACTGGGTATATAGCACAGGTTGGCCTTGAACTCATTGTCATTATCCTTTTGTCTCAGCCTCCCAACTTCTAGGCTCATAGGCATACACCACCATTGCTCAGTTAATACTCACTTTTTTGTATGTGAATTAAAAAGTGTAATGAACTCCAAATTCATGTGTTGAAACTCTTAATCTCCTGATATGTAATATTAGAGGATGAAGCCTCTAAAAAAGTAATTAAAGTTAAATGAGCTCATGACAGATGGGGGAGGGCAGTCCCTAATTTATATCCTTATTAGAAGAGACACCAAAGCTCCGTTCCTTCTTCCCCACTTTAACCTTTATATACAAAGGCAAAACAGGAGATGGTAGTGGCTTGCCAAGTCAGGAGAAAGACCTCAGTATAAAACCTACCTTGCTGACATCATCTTGGACTTCCAAGATGAAATTTCTGTGAAGTCATCCATCTGTGGTGATTTGTTCCACAGCTCTAACTGATGTTGAACATGAAGTCTTTTGGCAAAGCATTTAGTAGGAAAAGTTTTCTTTTAATATATCAATATAAGATAGGGATGACATGGGGAAAGAAGGGGGAAAACAATGGAAAGTATGACATTGGGTAAGATGTATTGAATTCATAAACTATTTAATAATAATAATACTTTAAAAATACTAATATAGGGAGTAAGAGTAATATAGAAAATAAATATGATCAAAGTCCATTACATGTGTGAAAATACCACAAGGTCAGGCCCTGGTGGTTCATGTCTGTAATCCTAGCTACTCCGGAGGCTGAAATCTGAGGATCACAGTCCAAAGCTAGTCCAGGCAGGAATATCCATGAGACTCTTATCTCCTATTAGCCTCCAGAAAACTGGAAGTGGTGCTGTGGCTCAAACTGGTAGAGCACAAGCCTTGAGCTAAAAAAGCTCAGGGACACCACCCACACCCTGAGTTCAAGTCCCATGACCTACAAAAAAAAGGGGGGGGGATAAAATATCACAATGAAATCCTTTGCGTAGTTAATATACACTAACAAAAATAATACAAAAGTACAAATATACCCTTGTCTTTTGTTGTTTCAGTAAAAAGAATGAGAATAAAGGAACTGGCTAAGATTAAGCAAAAATCCTTTTGAAACAAGGTCTTGCTATGTTGGCTTTAAATTCATGATACTCTGCCTCCTAAATGCCAGTACTATGTGCCACCACACCTGGCTTCAGGTAACCTTTTTTTGTTGTTTGGCAGTACTCGGATTTGAACTAAAAGCATTCTTGGTAGGCAGGTACTATACCGCAGAGTCACATCCAGGTATTTTAGCACTGGGTATTTTTGAGATAGGGTCTTGCTTCCTGCTCAGGAACCTGCCTTAACCATGATGTCCATAATCTGCCTATTTTAAGCTTCTCATTGTAGCTGGAATGACAAATGCACATCATTACACTTAGCTTCTTCTGTTTAGACAGCCTCATGCACTTTCCTGCCAGGGCAGTCTCTCAGTCTCTCGGTCTCTCGGTCTCTCGGTCTCTCGGTCTCTCGGTCTCTCGGTCTCTCTCTCTCTCTCTCTCTCTCTCTCTCTCTCTCTCTCTCTCTCTCTCTCTCAGTATCTCTGTCTCTGTCTCTCTGTCTCTGTGTTTCTATCTCTCTGTCCCTCCCTCCAGCAAAGCTAGGATAACAGACATGAACCACTATACCCAACAATGTATTGAAAAGGGGGATCTCATGAGTTTTTCTGGCTGAGCTGACCTTGAATGATGATCCTCCTGTTCTTAGCCACTCATGTTGCTAGGATTACAGGGTGCCCAACTCAAATAATATTCTCTTTTGTTGTTTTGGTGCCAGGCTTGGGGCTTGAACTCAGGACCTAGGTGCTATCCCTGAGCTTTTTTGCTCAAGGTTAGGACTCTACCACTTGAGTCACAGCTCCACTTCCAGCTTTTTTGGTGGGTAGCTGAAGATAAGAATCTCATGAACTTTTTTGCCTGGGCTGGCTTTGAATCACAATCCTCAGATCTCAGCCTCTTGAGTACTCAGGATTACAGGCAGAGCCACCAGCACCCAGCTCAAGTAATGTGTCTACACACAGAAACAGAATGAACCTTCATACAATTAATGAGTATCAAAATCAATTCTGTATGTAGAAGACATATCCTTTACCCAGTTCAAAAACTACTAAGCACCAACAATTGTAAATATGAGAAAGACAAAGAAAGAGAAACAGAGAGAGACAGAGAGAGATGTCCTTGCCATTCAGATTTAGACCATGATTTTAGAAATCTGGACAAGTCTCCAACATCCTTGTCCAACTACCCCTTCCTCTTTTCCTTTATTTCATATTTATATTTTATGGCAAAAAAATTTCTCCCAAATGAGGATTTTCTTGTCCAGGGCCTGCTTTGGACTGTTATTGTCTTAACCTATTGTCTTTTGCATAAATGGATTCTAAATGTGTGCTAACACACCCAGTTCTTGATCAAAATGGGGATCTTGCTTAACTTTTTGCCCAGGCTGGCCTTCAACTTCAATCCTCCTAATCTTGTCTCCAAGTAGCTGTGATTTCTGGCATGAGTCACTCCACCTAACACTTTACTATCAACTTTTCAGTCTACTTATGTAAAAGAGGTAAATATTAAATGACTCAAAGGAAAATGAAAGTTATGGAAAAATACAAATTATTACTAACGTATATGTGCCCAGAAAAAAAATGTAACAAGAAAAAGAGGCAGAAAGTGTACTGTTCTTGTAACATTTACTATATAATAGCATAGCTCACCTTACAGATGAGAGGCCCTTAAAGCCTTAAAATAAAAACCCTTCAAATGCATGCTGAAATGAGTTCACTTCCTCCGTTCTAAAGGATATCATATAGCCATTATATAATCTTCAACTTTGCAAAATGAGTCAGATTCTAAAAATGCATTTTCAGTTGTTTAGAACTTTGATTACATTTCTTCACTACTACAGAAAAGAACATAGATAAAATAGTAGCAAACAGGGCTGGGATATAGCTCAGTGGAAAAAGCTTGCCTAGCAACTGCAATATCCTAGGTTCAATCCCCAGTACCAAAAAAGAAAAGACAAAAAAAAATACAGTTATAGAAATAGCAGCAAATAGCAAATAATGCCAACTTAGTACACAGGAAGTTAATTTTCCCTACATCTTAGCATACTGGTTGTAGAAAAAACAATGTGAATTGACTCAGAAAGTGAGGATTTGAGGAATTTAGCAAGAGGAGTAAGAGTACTTTCACAAGGTTTTAGTGACTCATACAACATTTGCATTGTTGAAAGAGGGATGGTTCCAATGTTAAAAAAAAGTTCAATTTTGTTTAAAAGCCTATGACATTTCCATTTTCTCTGATATAAATGTAATTCAGGTCAATGAACCGTAATAAAGACCATTTTAAAATTTTATACATGGAACAAAAATTTGGAAGCAAGGAAAAGTAAACATCAAGATTCAGAACAGAATGGGGAAAGGACAAGTCATGATTAACAAACACTTGCTAAAGGACAGGAAAGGAAAAAAGAACAGAACACAAAGATATGAAAAGAAACTGAATGTGTAAGAACAGAAGTTTAAACACATTTAATAAAGGGAGGAAGGTAGAGATAGATAGGGAGGGGAGCCTGAAACACCTATGATATTTTTAAAATGGTAGAATGCAGGTCTTAAGACGGAGACCTAGAATTAGATAGTTCTTAGTACTGTCAACTTGGGACTACACTGAAGCATGATAGCTGGTTTGGGTCTAGAACAGTAACAATGGTAAAAACTAACATGCTGCTGAGCATTTACTGGACAACTGTTGTGAACACTTGTTCTTGAGAACAACCTCTGCAGTCAATACTATTTTTGTTATTTTATAGACAAAGTGTTGTAATCTACCCACTATCATTCAGAGAGAATGAATCAGAACCCAGGCTGTTTGCTACCACACACACACACACACACACACACACACACACACACACACACACACACGCACGCACGCACGCACGCGCACGCACGCGCGCGCGCGCGCGCGCGCCCAAGCCCTTGCTCCTGGTAAAAGAGAGTAAAAGAGAGTGACTGGTAGCAACTGGAGAGAATTCCACTATTACAATCACATAAAGCAACTGAGTGGTCCCTGTGAAACAAAACATCCCTGGTGAGCAACCTGGGGAACTGAGCAGCCATTTGTAAATAAAATACTTACTGAGTGCCACGCACAATTCCAGGCACTAGGGACATAGCAATGATTAAAACAGACAAAAATCTCTTTAAGTCAAGATGGGTAGTTAAGCAAAAGGATAGCTTAGAAAATGGTAAGTGTTATGGAGAATTTAAAATAGAATGGATTTTAAAGGGTTACATTTGAACAAGAACTTGAAGGAGATAGGAAGATGTGGGGACTGGGAGAAGCTCACTACAGGCAGAAGAAAGGAGCACATAAGGGCTGGCAAGTCTGAAGAACAGGAGGAAGGTTAATGCAGCTGGAGAAGAGTAAAACTGAAAGAAGAGGAGCAAGTCTGACTATACCCTCAAAGGGCATCTAGCTTTTTCTCTGAGTGACACACACATCAGCAGATTTTGAGCATAATCAGAATTTTAGTTGAAAAGAATTGCCTCAGAAGCTATGGTTAGAATGAACTATACAGTGTGGAAGCAGGAAAACCACATAGGAGACCCTATGATAATCCAGGCAAGAAAGGATAATAGAATCAACCAGTACAGAACCAGTACAGTTAGTGAAAAAGGCTTGGACTTAGATTATTTTCAAAAGTAGGAACCTAAGCAAATTCCTAATTAACAGAGCTGGCATGGAGTTCAGGATGACTAAGGTTCTTTTTAGTTTACGTTTTATTTATTTTTTCCTCAAGCAACAGAAAGATGTCATTATCTGAGGAAAGCAAAGGTGGGGGTCCAGCATGTCAGCGGGTAGAAAGAGGCAAGTAAAGACAGGCAGTTCACCACTGGACATGCTAAGTTTGTGGTAACTATCATATACAGGAATCTCAAGTAGAGTGAGACAAAGGACAAGGGGAGGGGAACCAGTACAACAGCAACATACAAAAGACACTATGTTGGAAATTATCTGTACAACTTGGGGGGGAGGGCTAGGGGGAGGGACAGTAGGAGAAAAATGAGGGAAGGAGGTAACAAGCTTGACAAGAAACATACTCATTACTGTGGCCCCTCTATACATCACCTTGACAATAAAAAAATATTTTTTGCCTCCCTCAATTATTAAAAAAAAAAAAGAAAGCAATGTCAAGAAGACATTTAGATGTAAGCTTCCAGGGAGAGGTCTGGCCTTATAGGTATACATCTGAGAATCAGTAGTGTCCAGATGGTATTTAACTTTCCTGTTACCATCAGAGTCTACAGAGTGATTCTTCTCTCCCCCATCTGTTTTTTGGGAGAAGTCCTACTTGTGAGGCTGTATATTTCATAATTTATTCTTTCTTAGAACTAATTAATCAATTAATAACTGCTGGTCCAGGCTGGTGGCTCACTCTGATAGTCCTAGCCACTCAGGGGGCTGAAATATGAGAATCAAGGTTCAAAAACTGTAGTGAAGCTGTGGCTCAAGTGATCCACTACTAGCCTAGAGCAAAAAAACTAAGGAACAGTGCCAAGGCCCTGAGCTGAGCCTTAGTACAAGCACACAAACATACATACACACACACACACACACAAATTTTCACAAATTGAAAAGGGGAAAAAAGACATTTTTTTCTTTTTTTAAATTTCAAAGAGATGGGGTAATTTTGTACTAAGACAAACTAGTAACCATCTTCTTGATTCAAAGTATTCTGAGGTTAACAGATCAAAAAACTTCTGTTAAAAAATATTTAGGTCTAAGCCGGGCACCGGTGGCTTACGCCTGTAACCCTAGCAACTCAGGATGCTGATATCTGAGGATCATGGTTCAAAGCCAGCCTGGGCAGGAAAGTCCATGAGACTCTTATCTCCAATAAACCACTAGAAACCTGGAAGTAGTGCTGTGGCTCAAGTGGTAGAGCGCTTGCCTTGAGCTGAAGAGGTGAGGGACAGCACCAAGGCCCAGAGTTCAAGCCCCATGACCGACAAAAAAAAAAAATAAATAAATAAGGTCTAGGTAATATAGTTTAGTGGCAGAGAGCTTATCTAGCATGTAACCTGAGATCTGCATTCAATATCCAGGACTACCTGTTGTTTTTTTGTAAATATTTTTATTGTTATTATATTATAAAGGTGATATACAAAGAGGTTACAGTTAGGTAAGTCAAGTAAAGAGTATATTTCTTTTTGGACAATGTTACCCCTTTCTTGTTCTCTCCAGTTTTTTCCTCCTGTCCCCACCCACAAGCTATATATTTCATTTTCAATATAGTGTCTAGTGAGTACCACTGCTACATTTGTTCACCTTTGTCCCTTCATTTCAGTACTCGCCCTTACCCTCCCAAAGACAGATAAATGAACAAACAAGACAAAAAGTTAAAAACAACAAAGAAAAACACTCATTTCCATTTCCTGGAATTTATTTCAATATTATTTTATATGATCAGAGGCACACAGGCATTGCACCTTTGTGTTCCTCCGCTAAGAGTGTCCTCCTTTGGTCTCACTGTGTGTAAATGTCTAGAGTCCTGTATAACTTATCATATCCCAATGTATCTTAGATCAAGCTTCCACATATGAGAGAAAATATGCACCATTTATCTCTCTGAGCTTGGCTTACCTCACTTAACATGATTTGTTCTGGGTCTGTCCATTTCGCTGCAAATGACATAATGTTGTTCTTTTTAATGACTGTGAAAATTCCATTGTGTATAGGTCCACATTTTGGGATCTACTTATCTATTGTGGGGCATCGGGCTGTTTGCATAATGTGGCTATTGTGAATAGTGCAGCAATGAACAGAGCCGTGCAAGTGTCTTCACAGTATCCTGACTTGTGATGTTCTGGATGGATGCCCCAGAGTGGTATGGCTGGGTCATAAGGAAGATCTATGGTTAGTTTTTTGAGGAGCCTCCTAACTGCCATCCAGAGTGGTTGTACTAGTTTACATTCCCACCAACAATGCAAGAGGTTTCTTTTTCCCCAACAGCATTTGCTGTTTTCAAATTCACAACGTGAGGTGATATGGAATCTCAGAGTTGTTCTGATTTACATTTTCTTTATGGCCAGGGATGAGGAGCATTTCCTTTTTTTTTTTTTTTTTTTGGCCACTCTTACCTCTTACCTCTGCGAAGTCTCTCCTTAGCTCCTTTGTCCATTTAGTGATTGGTTTATTAGTTTGTGAGGGGCCCTGGGTTTGGGTTTTTTTTCTTTTTTTAAAACAAGAGGAAATAAAATAAATATAAGTGATCTTGGATCTTGTACAATTACAAAACTAAAAGAGGGAGTGGATACATTGATAAAATGGTCAGTACTTATTCCTGCAAAGGACTAGGTGGAGACTGATACCTGAGATTCAGTACAGTATTGATATTAGCACACTAAATGCTTTCATTATCTAGGAGAAACTTCATTAATGAGATAATTACTCATGGAAAGGAAATAAACTTTAGAAGAATATAGACTCCTAGAGGAGTGTTTGTCATCTCAACTGAATGTATACATTTCACAGAATAGAGATATACAGGTTACAAAAAAAGAAAACATGAAATGTTTTACAAAAAGGATAAAAAAATGAATAAAGTTAAAATATGCAGCTCAGTAATAGAGTACTTGTCCAGCATCCATGAAGTCCTGAGTTTCATCTGCAATACCTCAATGTATCAACAACAATAAAGTAAAATAGTATTCAAATTTTATAGGACTCTAGGCATTTATACACAGTGAGACCAAAGGAGATACTCTTAGAAAAAGGAACACAAAGGCCCAATGCCTATGTGCATCTGATCATATGAAATAGTATTTATCAAAATGAACTCCAGGAAATAGAAACAATAGCTTTTTTCTTTATTGCTGTTTTTCTTTTCTTTTTGTCTTGTTCATTTATCTATCTTTGGGAGGGTGGGAGGGGTACAGAAATAGAAGAATAAAGAGTGAGCAAATGCAGCAGTGGCACTCACTAGACACTGTGTTGAAAATGAACTATACAATTTGTGAGTGGAACGGGAGGGAAAATCTGGAAGAAAGCAAGGGAAAGGGTGACAGTGTCCCCCAAACATATATACTCTTTATCTGACTTATGAAACTGTAACCCCTCTGTACATCACCTTTATAATAACATAAAAATTTAAAAAAGAAAAACAACACTCAAATGTGATTTATGACTATAGGACTATGTAATACTATATATATGTATGTATACATATATATGTGTGTGTGTGTGTGTGTGATTTTTTTTTTTAAGGCAGGGCTTCACTAATTGTAGCCCAACCTGGCACTGGAGCTTGTGATTCTCCTGTCTTCACCTCCTATGTGCTAGGATTATAGGTATGCTACCAGATCAATTCTAATAGAACTGATTGTTGCTATCATATTATTTTTATTTCTTAATGAATAATTAAAAAAGGATCCAATTCAGAGGACTAATGATTCTAACAATTTTTTTCTGGTCAACTGAGAGCAAAAGTCCCAAGGGCAGATAAAAATCACCAAAAGAAAGAAAATCAAGAAAAGCAATCTGAATCCAGATGCTAGTGGCTTACAACTATAGTTCTAGCTACCTGAGATCTGAGGATCGAGGAGGTGGAAGCCAAATCTAAAAGAATCTTATCTTTAATTTACCACCAAAAAGCTGGAAGTGAAGGTGTGATTCAAATAGTAGAACTCCAGCCTTAGAAGGGGGGGAGTAGAAACTTAGTAAGAATGCAAGGCTTTATGTTCAAGACCCTGTATTGGCATTAAAAAAGGAAAAATGGACTTGGTCTAGAGTTATTATAACTCCAAAACTGAGAAGTAGAAGCTTCTATGAGGAAGAAAATAAGTAACATGTGATGTCCTGAAAGTCTAGTATCCAAGAAAAGTGTATCATAATGGGGTATGCCAGAGATAATGATAGTCTATCAATAAGTCAGGTAAGATGAGGAATAAGACCTGGCCAACCCATGTAGTAGCACAGAACTTCTGGGAACCTTGACAAGAGCTGTTTCAGTGGCAAGGTGAAAATAAAAACCTGTCTGTATGCTTTACAGGGAATCAAAGGAAAAGACCTCAACAGTAGCTAGCAGCAAAGTAAAGGCCCCAGAATCACTTTTTTTGTGTGTGCTGGTCCTAGGGTTTGAACTCAGGACCTGGGCATTGTCCCTGAGCTTTATTTGCTCAAGGTTAGCACTCAACCATTTAAACCACCACTCTACTTCCAGCTTGTTGGTGGTTAACTGAGAAAGTAGTCTTCTGGACTTTCCTGCCCAGATTGGCTTTGAACCATAATCCTCAGATCTCAACTTCTTAAGTAGTTAGGATTGTAGGCATGAACCACCAATGCCAGGCCACAATCACTTTCAAGTAGGTGAAAGAACAGCAAGGTAACAGGGAGTTAACTTACACTGATGACAGAAGGTAGGAGACATGCTCTGAAAACTTTGGGAAACAAATGCCAGAAGAAATAGACAATTTAACAGCAGGTATGGCACTCTGGCAATCTGGCCTAGATGGCATGGTATCAGAACACTTTTCTCACTTAGCCTCCTAGTTTCCATTCTTTGAAATCTCTTGCAATTATCAAAGGTGAAATTTTTCCTTCGAGGGGATGACAACTGGGAGGCACCGGTCCCAAGTGATTCTGAAATCTGGCTGGGCAGATTTAGAAGCTACGTGGTTAGGTCTTAGGGGCTCAGAATAACTGTCCTTGACTTTCATTTCTGACATCTAGGCTCTAGTTCCAACCTCTGAGACACTTTTTTTTTTTTTTTTTTTTAATGGAAGATGGCATGTGTTAGCAGCCAAGGAGGAAAGTCTTTCCTGCCAACAAAATCTTAGGGTTATTCAATGGTCTCTTCTCATGATGCACTCATTTTCCCATTTTATCCTAGTGTCCTAGTAATCTCTGGGCATTAAGCTATACATACAATTATTGTCAAAATATTAAGCTGTTCTGTACCTCAGGCTCTTGCTACAAGGCTACAAGTTCTGCTGTTCAACTGCGAGGCCTCTTCTGGGAATGGATAGCACCCTAAGACAATACCTTTGATTTTTCTGAGACCTTGCCAAAAGGTTTATAGATATATGCTGGGCTTCAATTTTAGATCACTGTTCTCTTGGCAGTGCCCTTGAACTAATTTTTGCTAGGAACCAATGTCATAATTTTATCATTTGGCATCCACAAACTCTGAGAATGTTTGAAACCATCAAGTTATGGCAACATTATGTATTTAATAGTCTTTCCCTCAACTTACTTCTTTTCCTCTACACTTTACGATAAGCAGCAAGAAACCCAGGCATTTCTGTGTTTTTTTCCTGGATAGCTACTAGTCAGTCCAACAGGCACCTCTTCCACTTCCCACACAATTACCAATATAGTGCTGTTAAAACTTCCAACCACTATGTTTCTTTTTGGCATTTTTCCCCTGGGAACTGAGGACCCAATTTAGGGTCTTGCACTTGTTGTGCAAGTGCTCTTCCACTGAGCTAAATCTCCAAATCTTCATTCTAGTTCCTTTTTTAGGCCTTCACTGTAATAATCTCAAATTTTAGTCAAGATACTTTGACCTTCAAGTAACATTCTCTCTCAAAAGTCCAATATCCTGGTCCAAACTCACATTTTAAACTTGTGCTGTAATGCACCTGACTCTTGGTACCAAAATCTGAGGTAGGGGGGCTGGGAAGGTGGCTCAGTGGTAGAGCGCTTGCCTTGCATGCCTGAGGCCCTGGGTTCGATTCCTCAGCACCACATAAGCAGAAAAAAAAAGCCGGAAGTGGCACTGTGGCTCAAGTGGTAGAGTGCTAGCCTTGAGCGAAGAGCTGAGGGACAGTGCCCAGACCCAGAATTCAGGCCCTCACGACCAGACCCCCCCCCCCAAGAAATAAATAAAAATAAATCTGAGGTAGGCCACTCCTATGTAGTAACAACTCTTTCTCAAACATAGCAGCTTAAAGATACACTTATCCAACAGTTCATGTGGACAGGAAATCCAGTTAGACTAGCTGGTAGTTTCTGGCTCATGGTCTCTCCTAAGGCTGCAGTGCAGGTGTTGGCCGTCAGCAAGAGTCATCTGACAGGAATCTATTGTTAAATTCACTCGTCTGTCTGCCAGCAGGCCTCAGGTCCTCATTAGTGTGGCCATTTGGGCCTTTCCACAGCGCTACATGTTAGTCTACTCCCTCAATGTATTGTTTTAAGAGAGCGAGCTAAAGAGGACAAGAGAGGGAGATGAGGACCATTGGAAAACGGATGTTGCCACAGATTAGTTGACAGCACTATAGCATGACAGCTGGGTTTGGATTTTTTTTTACTTTTTCTGAGACAGAGGCTGGCCTCTAATTTAACAATATTGCTTTAGACTCCTGAGTACATATGTGCCACCATGTCTGACATAGGTTTGAATCTTGTTTCCCCATGAGAAGACAAAATAAGATAATAGTTGTGAACAAACTATGTCCAATACATAGGAGACACTGAGTAATTTGTTTCCTTCTCTCTTCAGTCTCAACTGTCTAACATTAAAACTGTTGGCTGATATCAGATGTCATCTGCAAACATCTAATCAGAGCAACGTGGTATTGAGCAACACACAAAATGATTATATTTTCAATGAATCCAGGAAACTTAAAGAAATAAATTTAATAAATACAATGTATATCACCTTTATAATAACAATTTTTAAAAGTAAATTTAAAAATAAAAAAGAGAAAAATAAAAACCTATAAATAATGAAATCTAGCAAGGGGCATATACATAAAAGCAGTTGCTTCTCCTGAAGACAGGCTCTGCCTTCTCTGCTTTGGCATCTACTGTACCATTTAATGAGATTTTTCATTCAATTTTGACCCAAAACATTATGTTCTTACCTAATTGAAATAATAAGCACAATAAAGAGAATAAATTATTAAGAATATTTTTATCTAGATGTCAGTTTTTCTGAGAAATAACATTCAACAATGCTAGTGGGAAGCAACTGTGCCCATTTTACAGACAAGACAGAACATAAACATCACATGACTTACATTCAATTACAGAACAGGCTAATGATTAAGCTATGTATAGAACTATAACCAGCATATAATGTAATATACAATGAAGCCATAATTATTGTAGAATACAGAAATCTTACTAAACTACTACATATCAAAGGGTTTATCCTATACCCAAGAAAAATAAAGTTGTTTTAAAGAATGTAAATGAAACCTTGATTTAATTACCCTTTGAATTAATGATCTAGCTCCAAACAAGATAGTACAGAATCTACTAACTTCAGTTAAGTAGAATAAAAACCAAGTACTTCAAAAGGGCACTCTGTTACCCATATAAAACATCTAGTTAACCTTCCAATCCATGTTTGTGAGATATCCATTCTATTTTGGCCTTATATTACAGGTAATAGGTGTTCTTTTGTTTTAATAAAAATAGAAGATGCAGAAAAGATTTGTGAAAAGTAGTAGCAAGTTCAAGTTTGAAAAAGAATGTCGATTCTAAACACAAATGCAATACATCCAATCAGATGTCAAATTTTAAAAGCAATCCTCATTCTATAACCAAAAAGAAAAAAAAAGTTAGCAAATGAAAAAAAACTGTATGTGTGCACGTGCGCGTTGGTCCTGGGACTTGACCTCAGACCTTCGCGCTGTCCCTGAGCTTTTTTGCTCAAGGCTAGCAATCTACCACTTTGAGCCAAAACTCCACTTCTGGCTTTTTTGGTAGTTAATTGGAGATAGAGTCTCAAACACTTTCCTGTCTGGGCTGGCTTTGAATTGTGATCCTCAGATTTCAGCCTCCTGTGTAGCTAGGATTACAGACATGAGCCACTGGTGCCTGCAAAAAAAATATAATGTTTAATTAAGATGCATTGTTTTGTTGCTAGGAAAAGAACCTAACTCCAAACTGGGAGTTGGAGTCTCCCTCACCCCTCCCTTGGTTAATATATGTGTTCTAACTATATTAAGTTTTTAGCCCTCCAAATGAATAATTTAAAATATATAAAACTGAGTATATGTTTACTTGGTTGATTTTATTGGTTGACTCTATAATTATAAAATTTTACAATAAAATTCTACATTCTGACTTAAAGTCTGACAAAACTATACTTCTTTAATGTTAGATGACACATTAAAACTAAAAGCAGACAGGTGCTTATAATAATAGCACAAGCCTATATTCTTAGCTATTCAAGAGGCTGAGATCTGAGGATCGCAGTTCAAAGCTAGCCTGGGCAAGAAAGTCAGTGAGATTCTTATCTCCAAATAACTACCAAAAAGCTAGAAACTGAGTTGTGGCTCAAAGTGGTAGAGTGCTAGCCTTGAGCAAAAAAGCTCAGGGACAGTGCCTAAGCCCAAGACCCACACAAACGACCAACCAATCAACAACAACAACAACAAAAAACCTAATAGCAGACAGACTAGGTAGATATAGTACGCATCTACAATCCCAGTTTTCTGGGAAGCAAAGATCAGAAGATTTTTTTTTTATCTGAGTCCACACAAGAGATCTTATCTGAAAAAATAAAGACCAAAGGGCTGAGGTATAGTATAGCTCAAATGGTAGACTATCTGCCTAGCTAGTACCAGGCCCTGAATTCAAAACCCCAGTACTGACAAAACCAAAACATTAGATAGCTTTTTTATTCAATGGTACTCAGCATCTAATCTCTCTCCAAACCATCAATTCCACAAAACAAAATTAAAAGGCGGTGTTTCAAGAAGGCTAAGTGTTGCTATGTTGAAAACAACTTCAAGAATTCTTAAAACTAATACAGAGGGGCTGGGAAGGTGGCTCAGTGGTAGAGTGCTTGCCTTGCATGCATGAGGCCCTGGGTTCAATTCCTCAGCACCACGTAAGCAGAAAAAGCCGAAAGTGACACTGTGACTCAAGTGGTAGAGTGCTAGCCTTTAGCTTAAGAGCTGAGGGACAGCGCCCAGGCTCAGAGTTCAGGCTCCACAACCAGCAAAACAAACAAACAAACAAACAAAAAACACCTAATACAGAGATCCAGCAAGTACTCAAGATTCTCCAATTTATCCATAAAGCCATCCCTTGCATTGCTATTGCTTTCAATGATAATACTCTTTTCATTATTCTAACTTTCTTTTCTCCTTTTTCTTTCTTTCTTTGTAGGTCTAAGACCAGTACTTGAACTCAGAACCTGCCACTTTTGCTCACTGGCTAGCACTCTACCAACTAAGCCATACCTCCAACCCCAGTCTCCCTTCTTACTCTTCAAATGCCCAAGGCTAGTCTACTAATACCAAGTCGGTGCTCACTATGTCAGGACTTTCCTAGGCACAAATGATACACTTGTAGCTTCATGAAGGAAGAAAACACACACACACACACACACACACACACACACACACACACAAAACATATAGCATATCAGCTAATGGTAGATGCTATAGAGAAAAATTCAAATGGGGAAATGGAAATGAAAAAAGGAGAAGGGAATTGCCATTTATATAGGCAATTCTTTTACACATGACATTTGAGTACAGATCTCACATAAACAAAGAAAGGCATCTTGCAGACATCTGAGGAAACAACAGGAGAATGGGTGAGGCCCTGAGGCACCAGTGGGTTTGGTATGTTTAAATAATAACCAGAAGGGCAGTATGGTATCAGTGGGGAAACGAGAAGCTTCAAAGAAAATGAGGCTGAAGATTTTAGCCAGAACAAATCAAAAAAGGCCATATAGGCCAGTGCAAGGCATCTGACTTTTATGCTGAGAGATAGAAAGCTACAAAAAAAAATTTGTGCAAAGGAGCAATATAAACAGATATTTAATAGGACTGCTCTGACTGCTGTGTTGAAAGACACTGGAACAATGGGTGGAAAGAAGAACAGAAGCAGGAAGCTAGTTTGAGAATTATTGTAAAAATATCAGTAAGAGATAATGGTGGCTTAGGCTAGGATGGAATCAAAAGCTCATGAGACATGGTCAGGAAAGGGAAGGGGCAAGGAGGAAAATGGAAAGGGTGAAGGGAGACAAGAAAAAAGGAAAAACAAAATAAAACAACAACAACAACAACAACAAGAAAACCTTTCCCAAACAACCCCTATGTTTTGTGATGACCTGTTTTTCCTCAATTCCTGTTAACAACTTCTAATACTTTACTGACTAGCAAGTAGTCTTTCTTCATAAGGTATAGTTCATGATTCCTTGAGCCTCTGTAGCCTTTCACTCCACTGTCCTTAAGAAAGAAAACAGGGATTAGAGACATGGCTCAGCTGGTAGAGTTCTAGCCAATGAGGGAAATTGGCATGTACTAAGTTCAAGTCTCAATCTCAGACTTTAAAAAAATTTAAAAAAATGATGTATGTATCCTGCTGCCATTAGTATCCTCATATTGCTGCCTAAGATATTCCATAAATATTTTCTAATAACCTGTCACTTAGAAATCAATATCCTCCCCCCCAAAAAAGTATCACTATTTATGATCTCCAAAAATTGCTGAAGACAAAAAGATGCCAGACACAGCTGTCCACAGGGAACCACTGCACATCACTCAAGGCATGCACGAGTTTGAGATGCAGATCACAGTTGGTCCCTGTGGCCACAACCATTTATCTGGACCAATCATTTTCAAAGTGTGGTCTCTGGACCAGCAACTTTGCATCAACTGGGAACTTACTACAAATGTAAACTCCCAGCCTGCACATCTAATGAACCTAAAAAACTGGAGACACTGCCTTTGATGCACTTTGGGAACTACGCTGTCTTAAAAGGCTTAATCAAATACACCCATCCTGACTCACCTCCAACATCACACCTTACCTGACTCACTTCAAACATCACAAGAAGACCATCCCTTTCAGATGGCTGAAACGGCAAAGCTCAGTGTATCTGCTCTTCTACTCCCATTTCTGACTTGTTCTTGTCCTCCCAAGCTCTGAAGATATGAGTGATTCTCAGGAAGCCTGTCTAAAACTTTGCCCTCTTTTCTCTGATGTTTCCTTACTTTTTTGCTCTAAAGGAAAGCTGACTGCCTGTGAGTTTACAGCTACTTTAGAAGGAAAAGCCGCTTACATGCCTCACAGGGGCAAGCACCTTCCTCACTCCCTACCCCCTGCGTTGGACATTCCAAATATGCTGTCCTCCAATGCGGCTTCCAAACTCTTTTCCCTGAATCCAAACCACAGATCCTTCCAACTTCTTGCTGACTGTAAGGTCTACACAGGGACATCTCCCTACCTCTTCGCTAAGTTTCTGCCAGTATCTGTTACCTAGGTAACTGGCACACCTGGAAGCAGTCACCTTCCCCTCCTGCTAGGTCACATCCTGGGCCACCTTAGGAGGGTCCCAGACCGTGAGGTCAGTGTGGCCGGATCCAGTGTGGCCCCACCTTTCCCCAACCTGGCCATACCTCTTCCTGTCCCTGGCCTCGATAAGTCCTGGCCTGGGGTGGGTTGCACCTTCCTTTTCAGCCAAGCCTCTCACCATGCACAGCAGGGGAAGCAGTTCAGTAAATAAACTTCCTCTCCTGCCTGAATAGTACATGTTCTCTTCATCGGCTACCTAATGAAACCTACCTATTTAATATACCTTACACTGACCTTTCCTAAAGTCTTAGTCTTGCCCTGTCTTTATCTGCATCATTAGTCTTATTCTGAGGAGTTCAACATCCACAGAGAATTAATACATTGGCCTCTAGGTAGATGTGTGTGTCTGTATGTCTGTGTGTGCACGTGTGCACTTGTGTCAGTCCTGGAGCTTGAACTCAGGGCCTAGGCACTGTCTCTGAGCTTTTCTGCTCAAGGTTAGGAGTCTACCACTTGAGGCACAACAACACTTCTGGGTTTTTTTGGGAGGAGGAATTTATTGAACATAAGAGCCTCACAGATTTCCTGCCCAGGCTGGCCTTGAACTGAGACCCTCAGATCTCAGCCTTCTGAGTAGCTAGGATTAGAGGCATGAGTGACAAGGGCCCTGCTAGGTTTTGTTTTTAATGTCTTTAGCACCAAGTATATTTTTTCAGCACTTCATTTCAATCACCCACCTAGTAACATAGCCTAACATTGTCATCACCTCTAAAAATGTCAAGCATTTCAAGCATTCCATTTTCACAACACCAAGAGTTCACTTGTGCTAGTTTTCCCACTCTGGCAAGGTGGTCCACCACTTTTTCACTGTCACTAGTCTTCTCATGTTCTTCCTTCCTAAGCCAGCCTTAAGTTTGATGGTTCAGCATTATGCAGAGTTCTTTCCAAAGTCTTCTTTCCCCTGCCATTTCCCCCCTTATCTAATATCTGGAAAACCACCAATCTTTGATTGGACACACCTATCTCTTTCTTCCTCCTGTACATCTAAACAACAGACGACTGCAGGGGAAAAAGCATACAACTGACCTATACCACAAACAATGTGAGTGTGATCTACAACATAAACCTTAAATCTACCATACTCCTTCAGTAAATTCTCTACCTTCTCCCTGTCCCAGCCTTGAGTAGATGGCGCTCAGAACCCATATCTCTCTCCTCAAATCTTCAATATCTGTCTACTCTCTATATTTCCACTTTTAGCTATATCTATCTTACATGACACAGAGAAGGAGTAATAATCAGGGGTCCCCAGGCTCTGAATCTATACCCTTTGCCCTCCTTCCTACCATACCCCTCTTCACTGGGATAGATATAACACAGCTTGTGAAATTAGCATTTTTTCCAGAATTATCTATGTCTTCCTCTCTACTTAAACCTCCTCACTGACAGGAAAAATACTTGCACCTATCTTTAAAAATTATCCTTTGAGAGCTGGATGGCTCAGCCACTTTTTACCAGATTAACAAGGTCTAGGCCATGAGTTCAACTCCCTCTCTATCCAAAAAACTCCCTTGAGCCTTCATTCTCCTGCAATTATGGCCCCAAATCAGTGTTGCCTCCACAACGCTCTTGGTCTCAATATCCTTACTTACCAAAATATAACTCCATTCCAACTGGCTTTTCATCACTCTAACTGAAAAAACTCTTAAACAATGACCGACAGTGTACCAAATCAGTGACCTCTCCTGTGAACCCTCAACCTAACCTGCTTGTTTATCTCCCCTGTTGTAAAAAATCTCTTAAACTCCTAGATGTTGCTAGCTTTTCCGTTCCTCTCTACTTTGCCTCTTACTAAGTAGTAGAGCTCTCCCTACTCCTAAATCAATTCCATCTTCTCAAAGCATATTTAACTCTTTATCTTCTTTCATATATTCTACTTCTCTTACTCAAATGAATTCACTCAATTTTTAAATGTGATTAAGTCTCTCTATCTATCTATCTATCTATCTATCTATCTATCTATCTATCTATCTATCTATCTATCTATCTATCTATCTATCTATCTATCTATCTAGTGATGCCAGGGACCAAACCCAGAGGCTTGCACATGCCTCGAAGGCAGTGTCTATGACTGAAATACATTACCAGACCTATGCCTTCTATTTAAAATTAAATAAATTAAGCTTCTTCTTCCCACATCTAATTCCTTCAGAGTTAAACTGTTCCAGTACTCCCCTATACTCATTATTTCTATCTTATTTCCTTTTTTCCCACTACCTTCTCACCTGGCTACATTCTATGAAAGCTTCTGTCCTCATTATTTCCCCAAAATAATTCTTACTGAAGTAAACAGTAACTGCCAAGTTGGTAAAATGGACCTTTTTCAGTTTTTTCTTCTGCCCCACACTATCATCTTGATTTTCTAGTTTTTTATTTTCCTCCTAAAGAACACAATTTTCCAGTGCCTATTCTCTGAGAGTTTATCCCCTTTCCCAGGTATTAACTTCCCTTTTTGCTCTATACTCCTCCTCAGAGCACTCTCATTTTAACCTATCATTGTACTTGTGCATGGCTTCACTGTCACTGCACATAAATTTTCACAAATATATAAAGCTTAAACTTTATCTTTCTTGTTCCCAGAACTAGGAAGCTGTTATCTAACAATATTTCCTCCCTAAATAACTCAATTACCCCCAAAATGCCAAATCCAAAATCAAACCCATGATCCTCTTTATCTTCTCTCCTACAGGAAAAAACAAACCTAAATGCTGACATTGGTCCATTGATCTGTGTGTATCTCTCATAGAGTTCTCATCTCTCCAGCCCACCCAGTCACTGACACTGCTTCCTATCACCTTACTTTTCTCCTCTAATCTCTGTAGATAGTGTTGTGGGTTTTTTTTTTTAAAGACATCTAATTATAAACTCCACTTCACTCTACTCCTAATCCTACTTTAAATCTTCTAATAGCTTTTCAGTGCCAAATACCCATTTATAGTATCTGGTCTTAAATGTTATCTGAACTGAACTGTTTCTACATTGTGTGATAGCTTAACTTACCATTGTCTACTTCTCTAATCCTATAGTCTAATTTGAATGGCAAAGGGTAAGAAAAGGTGGGCACTAGAAGAATAAATTGATGATAACCTCAATTTAAAAGGTACTGTTGTTTACACTAAATAGCTTCTCCCCCAATGTTTCATATTATCTCAGTAATTTGGTAATCTCATTTTAAGGTTAGAAAACTACTGCACAGGAACATTATACACTGAGAAATGTTACAACTGAGATTACAACTCCCAGTACAAGATTCCCAAAATTCATGGTAAAGCTATGGATGAGTTATTTACTACCTTGTTTCTAAAACAGTATATAAGTGGTTTTTGTAAGATTATTCCGCAAGTGTTCCCAAACACTGCCACATCCTTTTCACAGCCTGAAAATCAAGGTGGAGACACAATTACATTGCATATATCAGATAACTAGTGGAAACAGAATCAGGCTCATTTTCACATTTCTACTTCAGGTACACTAAATAGTAATGGCAACTGGAAATCACTGAACCAATATGAGCAAAGTTAGGTGTGATGCAGTAAGCTTTAAGGCTCAAATCCTACCTCTGCTGATTCTTTATTGGCTGATTTAGCAAGCTACTAAGGTTCCTGCTTCTCATTTGTAAAATTAAAGTAACAGCTAACTTCCAGTTTAAAATAAAACAGGAAAAACTTCAGCTTTATATGGTTGTATAGATCTTTTCTACTACTTGAAGTATGTTTATGTTTAAGATACCATGAAATCAGGATCTAGCATTTTGGTTTTAGAAGCACATTTCTATTTCTTTCATATAGGGAAATATGCCTTTTTTTTTTTAAGTCAGCTTCTCCTTAAAAGAAAAAAAGAAAAAAAGAAAAAAAAGGAGTCGTCATTTAACAAAGATGGGACTGAGTTTCCAGATCTGCCACTTACTAATTGGCCAGTCTCTTCCTTGGTCTCTTTCCTCACTTATAGAATAGAATTGTAATACCCCTTTGTGATGTGAGAATGAAATAAGCCAACATATTAAAAAAAAACTTTCTTAATTGAATAGTATCAAATAAAAAATCATTATTGTGCACTTACTCTTTGACACTATGTTATAATTTCTTTAAGGATACAAGATGTCTTTAATTATCTTTGTATTTGCAACAGCTGGCTCTACCCATTACAGGCATTCATTAAATATTGATTGAGCTGATTTATTAAGAAGACAGAATTGATCTACAACAGTTCAAAATGAGATCTAAAAGTTCCTCCATAGAGAATATGCATAAAAGATCCTAGTGCCAGGCTAGCCAAGTTCAGTTCAGATAGAAGATATCCTGCCTTCAGGGAATTTAAGTAAATGGAGTATAATTTGAGATACTGGATATAAACTGTATAATTATCAAGCAAACAAGGTTGCTCAATGTAGGAATAATGTCTGTCTGTCTGTTTGTCCATCTGTCTCGCCTCTCCCTGTTTTAAATAATGAAGAGGATATAAAGAAAATAAATGCTCAATAGTACTGCATATCCTCCAAAAAGTTTAAAGAAAACCTATAAGTTTTGCTGTTAAAATGTTAATTAAATGAAAAGTATTTCGCATGAAAAGAACTGAATTTCCCAAATTCTCCCTACATGAATTCAAATACATTCTCAGAGAAAACATCCTGGGAGTAGTCAGCAGTCTGCTTATGCAAATGTTTAAAGAGAAAAAACAGTTTGCATTAGTTGTTTACTGAGCATCTATTGTCTGTCATATGCCATGCTTAACATGTTTCATAGGTAAGCTCAGATCTTCCCAACAATCCCCTATGGCAGTCATTAATTTCCCTACAGAAGAAATGATGAAATTGAGGTTTAGAGAGATGGAGTAATTTGTCCACAGTCATATATCTGAGGACTTCAAGAGTAGGATTTAGTGAAGTCTCTAATGCCCATATTCTTTGCACCAAACAAGGTTGCTTGCTATCAAATTCACCAAAGGGGAAGATGACTCAATGGGAAAGACATGGAAGAGAGGAAAGTTTCTACAGCACAAGATAGCATTCTATCAGCATTTTAGGCCCACAGGAGCACATTAATGTAGCTAACTACACAAATGGAAAACACTTGTTTCATGAATATCCAGATCACTCAGAAATATTGACAACTGAACCCAGTTAGGTAATGTTCTTGGAACATGCACAAACAGTGGCTTTGACTTACTGCTGGTACCAAAACCAATCAGACAATGGGAATGATACATGTGATACATGTTTTGCAACCTTCTTGTGTTCAGAGACACAATATATCCTTGCAAAATTTGCATCTTTCAGGCATGTTTACTGGTCCATAAAATTCTCACAGATTTTCATAATCTGAACAGCTTCTGTTCAATCTTAGGGAGTGAAATTATCTTATGGTGTGGAAACTGAGGCTTAGAACAATTAAAGTACTGTCCAAACTCACGCTGGTTATATTAGCTTGCCTACCTTGGTTCTGATTAAATCCAGTCTAGAGTTCTGATCTGTTTCCACCTGAGTGAATTTTCTCCACACAATCCCCCAGAGCCTTCCACTTAAGATTTGACCACCTAGATTTTCTTTTCTTTTTTCTTTCTTTTTGGTTCTAGTCCTGGGGCTTGAACTCAGGGTATGGGCACTGTCCCTGTACTTTTCTGCTCTAGGCCAGTGCTCTACCACTTGAGCTGCAGCTCCACTTCCAATTTTTTTGTTTGTTTGTTTTGTTTTGGTAGTTTATTGGAAATAAGGCTCACAGTCACTCTCACCCCAGATGGCTTCAAACTGTGATTCTCAGATCTCAGCCTCCTGAACAGCTAGAATTACAGGCATGAGCCACTACTGCCCCATTTCTTTATGTGGAGTTATTCAGCTATGGCTCCTTGGACACCTTCACTGAATCCAACAAACCTCAGGGGCACTGGGCTAGATGATGGAGAAATGAGACAGAGCCTTGCTTCTGTAACAATGCTACCCACACTTTCAAGGTATCATGGTATACATAGAAAATAATAATATTTTTATAGCATACAGAGGCAATTGAGAGTGCCTATGTTCATCATGACCACAGAATCCCCTGGCTGCTTCCAGGATAGAGGGGAAGTTATCTTGACATATTTGATTTTCAATCCAACATGTGATATATTGGTTTGAAAGTTCTGCTCTGAGGCTAGTAAATAAAGGAGATTAGGACAGATATACAAATAACTGCAAGAGACACACTGTCTACTTTCATCAAACACAAATGAATAGGAATGTAATTAACTCAACTTCTTTCCTTTCATAACTCCTCTTGGAAACAAATAAAATGACAGAAAGCCTATCCTTTCAGAGGATAGCACTGTTCACTCCTCCAACCAGGCAGGTGAAAAACTGTTTAATGCACATTAGTGTGTCGGGAAGTCCTCTGAGTTCCCATAAACATAGTACTACAAAAGTAAATCAATAGAGTGGAGGAAATTACATTTCAAGCTCATATCAAATAGGAAGGGAGAAGCAGGAAAGAAGCCCCTCCCAATACATAGAAAAATACATACACATATGTCATAACCAAGTTCCATCTCCACAAATCTAGTTAAAAATTTGCCTTCTACTATTTACAAATTTAGCCTGCTGAACCAAGTAGGTTCCTGCAATTCCAGACATCTGGGCTGAAGGGCAAAGAGCAAAGTGAAACTTTCAAAGGCTGGCTGGTAGCCAAGGGCATCACATCTACTAGGCTCCCTTAGCAACACACAACAGCTGTCTGCTTAAGAGAGAGATCGCCATCTTTACAAGGGATTTTAGGTGTTCTTGTTTTTACAGCTAAGGTGAGTGAGGCCATGGTTCTGTATTAACTTTTCTTGGCATTCTCTTAAAAGTTATCACATTTGTAACTTACATACCTCTCCAATCCCAGAATGTTTCTCTCTACTCAAAATTATAATGCCATGGTTAACAGTAAATTAAAATAACATAAGGTACATATTAAGTTCTTGGCTCTATAAATATAGAATGCTTTACAATGTCTGGTTATTAATTACTATACTAGCTGCAACAGGCCTAGTTTCTAACTATGAGCAAGTCACTCTTTATGATTTAATTACTTCTCTCATACAGTTTTAATAACAATAGGGACATATTTCACCAGACTATTGTGAAAAAAATCACTAGATAAACATTAGAAAACCTAATTAGTGATTTGCCATATCAATAGGTATGGCTTGATTATCAAGGTCAGTGCCCTGGATACATAACCTAAGATGATTCTGATGTCAAGGCAGTTTCTGCTCCTGAAGCCAACAGCTCATTTCACCTGCCCACTTGCCTTCTCCAAACCTACCAAGCCCAGGGGATGGTACTGCTCTGGGAGCTCAGCCTGTGCCTCAGTCTAATAAGATAAACAACATTTAAAAACAGAATACAACAATATACCAATGTCACAATCACTGCTAGCTTTTAAAATCTAACACCTGTGTGAAGGGATACAGCAGTTTGTGTGCCGTGGGGAAGGCCATTTGTGCAAGAGCAGACCTCGCAGCTTTCCACTCCTTATATGTGCAAGTGCAAGCCCTCAGCCACAGCACTCCGTACTCACCCAGAGGTACATCATGTCAGACCCGGCTGCTCAAACTCAGAGGTCCGTTGATCCTGAACTGCAAAAAGGCACTTCAGTGAACCGAAGGAAAAGGGGTGCCAGAATGGGGGAAAGGGATAAGATGGGGAGAACCCCCCCAAAATTATCTGAGTTAAAAAAATCTTTAAAAAAAAAAAAGAGTCTCCTCCCCCCTCTTCTCCAGCTGACTGTTCTGTTGTTCTTTCTCCTCCCTCTCGCCTTCCTTCTCCTCCCTCCCTCCCCACCCCCTCTCTGGGAGTTCCCAGCCCCAAGTGTCTAAACTGGAGTGTACAGCACACATACTCTGTATTTGCCTTCAGGGACTTTGACACGCTCTCGCGTATGTGCGTTCCCCCCTCACCCCGCCCTCAGTCATTTCACTTCTAGAAATACAATCACCACTCAAAAGATTATTGCAAAAGACAGGGATGGGTGGGAGTAGTAATAAGCCACCAGGACCAATTTCTAGTTGCTAGACATAAATTAGTTTAAGATGATTCCTTTAAACATGAATTGAAGCCATCAGCAAACTCTGCCATCCAAGATCAAGGCAAATGCGCCAAGCTTCCCCTCTGACCTGATTCTTTTGGATCTCGTTGCAGAAAGCCAGGCATGCATACGCCCAGAATCTGCACAGCATATACTCCCTTCCCACACCATTATTCTTCATCTCATTTCACCACAAATAATTCTTAATCTTTGAAGATTTTAAAACACAGGAAAGTTTAGATATAAATGTAATTAGTCTTTGTCTTTTTTTTTTATTACTAATGACCTTAGTTCAGACCAACACAGCCTTCCTTCTGAAGGGCAAATAACAAGGGTTTTAGAGCCATATAGTTCAGCAGTCCCTAATATGTTACAGATACTATACTAGGAGGGAGAAGATTCAAGGTCTATAACTGAAATCTGCATCTACAGTACCACCATGGCCTAGGGAAAATTCGTCACTGTTTTAGACTTTTGTTTCTTCAACCAAAATGGATACACTATTCCCTTAGGAACTACAATAAGATCAAGTGATATAACTATGCATACATACTATTTTACCAAGATTGGAGTGATCACATTTTCTAATTTTGTTAGTTCAAACATTTACTGTTAAGTGACTCCTGTTTGCCAAGCAAGGCTTTTACCCTATGTATGTTGATAAATATCATTATCAAATTATCTGTCTTGGTAGGGCTGAATTGTTCTCCATACGCCAACGCCTGTGTTCTTTACTCATCTCCCTGACCCATTTCTTCATGTTTAAACCCCGAAGTCCACCCTCACCAAAAGTGGCTCTCCACTATGTAAGGCCTGAGGTTGCCCCTGCAACCACCACTTCTGCCAGTTAGAACTACGGGTTGCTTCCCTATCAGTCTCATCACCTTTTATTCTCCGCATCCTTCAGGGGAGACACTTAAGATCTAGTCTTAGTTCATCTATTTTTAACCATAGTCTGCAGCATAGAACCTAGCACACAGTAGATATATATAACATTCTCAGAATATTATTGTTTTGAGGAACATTCTCCTCCTTTAAGTCATTAAAGGAAAAATGAAACAAAATAAAAAAAAAAAGCCTACCACCTTCCAGTTGCCTCAGGGTTCTGGTTACCCCTCAGACATGTTGAAACAGCTCCATCCAGCTTATGAAATGTCCAAGTAAGGTCTGAAGTCCCACAAGCATGGGAGACATATGCAGGCTGTAGGTATACACAATCTCCCTCTTACTTGCTATTGGAATGCTGTGGTCTTCAGTTACCTGTTAAAGTGGAGTTTCTTTTTCAACTAGGGTAGAAGTCAAGTCACTTCTCCTTTTCTTCTATACTAAATAGATACCTTTCCCTAGACTTTATAACACCTTTGCTCTCTTCCCTCCTTAAGACTCAGCTCATTCAAACCTGGGAGGAACCCTACAACAGCAGGAACTCTTAGACTCACCCAGAACTTTTCTTTAGGCAGAATCTCCTTCTTAAGAAAACAGGATTGCTTCATTTCTAATACAAAAGCTGAGTAACAACTTCCAAGCTTAAAGGTATTTTTCCTATGAACTGTTAAGAAGATTCTTCTATATGCCCATAGATAGAGTGTATATGCAACTGCCCTGTGTCATCTCAGAGCCTATCTTCTCTATCATATTTCATATCCCATGCTCTAAGTCTAAAGCTACCCACACATCCTTTCCTTTATTGGATATAAGTATACTAACCTCACATTAAGACTGTAGTCTTTCCAAAAAATTTCAAAAGTTTGTATTTTTACCACTCATTCATCCCTATGGAAATATAATACAGTTGCAAATATTCATATAGTTGTTTTATGTTATTTTTTTTATCAAATTTGAGATGGAATAAAGATAATGTATCTGTAACAAAGCAAAGAATTACCCAGAAAAGAAATTCTAAAAAGGAAGTAAAAAAGTTTAAATACATCACAGAAGACCTGAAAACTATCTTTGCAATTCCTGTGGTATAATCACTACTAAACTTGAACTACATGGAAAAATTCGATCATAAATATGTTACTTTCCAGATTACTACTGTACTTTAAAAATTATAAGTCAAGCATTTCCTTCACATGGACATGCCCTCACCACAGTGGCAAACTAGGTAACTCTTTTTTGTGTTTCTGCATGTCTTCATTTCAGGAGGGAGAGAAGAAGGGACTGAGGAAAGCCAAGAGGTAAAAGCAAAAACTCTAATCTTGAAAAGTAAATAAGGAATTCTGTATTTTATAGCTATAAATAGGCTGTTATATTCATGTTAAGGGACAAAAGGGGGAAAAAAGGGGGAATGTAGCCCAGTGGTAGAAAGATTTTGAATTTGATCCTTAGCACCATAAGACAAGAGACAAAAAGGCCTAATGATTCCACATTATGAAAATACTCTGAAAAGGAACACAATCTCACAGAGTATCATGCCATATACTCCAGGAGACTGTTTCATCACTGTGACTGTACTGCAAAGTTTACCGGCCTCTACACTAGATTTCAGAGGCGTTAGCCTGTCAGTCTGAGCACTGAAGGAGGAATTCTTCTAGGGAGAGCCTACCAAGAAAGTCTCTGGAAAGTCTGACTCTGAGAAGAAAAAATCAGACAATCTGGGACAACAATATGGATGCTGCCAGTAATTCTAACCTTACAAGGCATCTTGATTTGTGCTTCTCGAAATGCTGAATTTTATACTATGCAGTCTGGTGGACTATATTTTAGAGTTGCTGTCTCAAGGTTTAATAATACAAGAAACAGCTTGCTTTGTACAACTTTCTCTGTGGTTACAAAGGACTGGTAAGGAGAAATGTATACATCTAGAGAGCAGGAAAATTTCTCAAAAATATAACTGGTCAGGATCCTCATGACTCCCTCCCCAAGTTCCTAGAACTGATCAATAAATATGGCAAAGTAGTAGGTTATAAAGTTAACTCAAAAGCATCAGTAGTTTTTCTCTATACCAACTATGAGCAGGTAGAGAGGGAAATAAGAGAAAGAATTCCATTTGCAATAGCCTCAAAAACAAACAAGCCTAAGAGTAAACCCTTCTAAGGAAGTGAAGGACCTCTACTATAAAACTCAAGAAAGAAACTGAAGAAGACTCCTGGAAGTGGAAAGACCTCTGATGTTCATGGGTCGGCAGAACTAATATCGTGAAAATGTGATGTACAAATTCAATAAAAGACCCACCAAGAACCCAATGTCATTCTTCACTGAGATGAAGAAAACAATACAAAACTTCAGAAGGAACCATAAAAGGCCCTTGAATAACCAAAGCATATATGAGCAAAATAAGCATTGCTGGAGGTATCATAATTCCAGACCTCAAACTTTATTACACAGCTATAATAACAAAAACAGCTTGGTACTGGCATGAAAACAGATCATAAGACCAATGAAATAGACTAGAAGATACAGAAACAAAGCCATATACTTAATAGTTATCTGATATTTAACAAGGAAACCAAACCTGTATTTGGAAAAAAGACAACCTTTTCAACAAATGGTGTTGGGAAAACTGGATATCCATTGGACCTGTCTGGTAACTTGCACTAATATCAACTCAATGTCAATGTCAGACCTGAAACATTCATACTCATATAGGAGGTGTAGGATAAACATAAGAATATAATGGCACAGACAGAAACTTTCTGAGTAGAGTTCTAGCAGCTCAGCAAATTGGAAACTCAACAACTAGGATTATATCGAACTAAAACGGTTCTGCAAAGCTAAGGACACAGTTATTAAGCTAAAAAATGCAGCTTACAGAATGGGAGATCTTTACTAGGTTTACACCAGACAAAGGCATAATATCCAGAATATACAAGGAGCTCAAGAAATTAGCCCCCCTCCAAAACCAATTAGTAACAGTAAATGAGAAAAAGAGTTAAACAGAAACTTCTTAGAAGAAGAAACAAGAATGGCCAATAAGCACATGGGGAAATGCTCAAAGCTATAAAGGAAAAGCATATCAAAACAACGTAGAGATCCATCTTACCCCAGTAAGATTTGCCAACATTAAGAATACAAACAATATCAAATGTTGGCAGGGATGGAGGAAGTGGGACCCTATTATACTGTTGGTGGGAATTCAAATAGTACAACCAATTTGGAAGGCAGTTTGGAGATTCCTCAAAAATAACTAAACATAGAACTACCCAATGATCCAGAGATTTACCACTCTTGGGCATTTACCTAGTATACTACAAATCAGAATATGGGTAGACACAATGAAAATGGGTCCATTGCCACACTATTCACAACAATCAAGATATGGAAATAACAGATGACCTACAATGGATGAGTGGATCATGAAAACATGGTACATACATACACTGGAATTTTACGCATCTGTCAGAAAGAATATTATGACATTTGTAGAGAAATATGTAGATTACAAAAAATTATGTTCAGTGACTTAAGTCCAGCTCAGAGAGACAAATGGTGCTTGTCTTCTCTCCTATGTAGAAGTTTGATCTAATATACAAATATACACTATAACATATACAGGGTTATATGCAGATACACACAAATAACTATATACCCAGCTATCGAGAAGGCAGGAATTGAGAGGACTGAGTGACATTCAAGGCTATCCTCAGCTAGTGAAGAGGCAGAACTTAAGGACAATTCTGCTTAGGGGAAGAGTCCAATTGTGTAATTCATTTGAACAACCAACAAGCCAGTCAACAAAATGAGTATCAGGAAGCTGAAAAATGTTTTCGGGGTGGGGATGAGGGTAATGAACACGAATGGAGGGAGGAAGAGTGGGCAAATACAGTCATTATATTCAATGAACAATACGTAAAAATTGAACTGTGTAACTCGAGGGTAGGGAGGGGGAAAGAAAGGGGAGACTGATAGATGGGGTCAAATTGGCCAAGATGCATTGTACTCATAACCTGACTTCTCAGTATTTTCACAGTAAAAAAAAAATTTTTTTCTCTCAAAAAAAAAAAAAAACCTGACTTCTGTAATTGAAACCACTTTGTACAACTACTTAATAATAATAAATACAATATATACCTGAAAAATCAGACACTGACACATTTTCCAAGCAAAAAAATTGGAAGCAAGCCTCTGTACACAGTTTATGATTCTTTCACTTCCAGTACAGGGAGAGACAATATAAGGTGACCACAACAATGTGAATTAGACAATTGGGATGCGCAAGGTCTAGTTCTAAGGCTGAAAAGAATGAGGATCTTTTCACCTCATTTTCACCCAGCTTTAAATAATAGGCATTCCCATAGGGCAATTCTCAAACAGAACTCTGCTATTCAGAATGTAACCTATGGACCAGTACTCACAGCATTAGCACCAACTTGAAGCTTCTTAGACTTTCAGTGCCCACTCTAGACAACAAGATCACCACTGTGACCAAGGTCCCAGGTGTTTCTCACAGTTTCAGAAGCTGGATAAATGAAGTAATGGCTTCTCCAGGGTAGAGACAGGAGGAAGGAACATATTCCAGTGGGCAGATCTGAACCTTCCCTCTGCTTGTTGACTTCAACAGCATCAGCTACTGTTTACTTGGAGCGTATTGTGTGCCACAACTTTGATTCATTACTTCACAGTATCCTCACAATAGCTCTGTAAGACAGGCCTTACTATCTTTTTAATGCAGTAAAGAAAACTGAGGCTCAAAGTGGTTAAATAGTAAGCTTATGATCTCATAGCCATTGTGTGAAGGAGCCAAGAGTAGATCTTCAGTTTATGAAATTTCAAGTTCATTTCTACTACACAATATTTATTCACTGCTAAAATCAAGATGGCAAAATCACTGGAAATTTAACCTGGATATAACCCAGCACTCTGCCTCTGCACATTACCAATAATAAAAACAACAAATGGGGGTGGGAATGTGGCTTAGTGGTAGGGTTCCTGCCTAGCACACATGAAACCCTGGTTTGATTCCTCAGTACCACACACATAAAACAGAAAAAGCAGAAGGGGTGCTGTGCGTCAGGGTAGTAGAATGCTAGCCTTAAGCAAAAGAAGCTCAGGGACAGTGCCCAGGCCCTGAGTTCAAGCCCCAGGACCAGCAAACAAGAACAAGAACAACAACAACAAAGGCTTGAGAATTTTGAGGTTTGATATACATACTTGGTGGAGCTGGGAAAGTGGCTCAGTGGTAGAGTGCTTGCCTTGCATGCATGAGGCCCTACGTTCAATTCCTCAGCACCACATAAGCAGAAAAAGCTGGAAGTGGCGCTATGGCTCAAAGTTGGTAGAGCACTAGCCTTGAGCTGAAGAGCTAAGGGACAGTGCCCAGGCCCAGAGTTCAGGCCCCATGACCAGCAAAACAAAACAAAACAGATATACATACTTGGTATAAGTATGTGCCTTACACAAAGCAGCACTGCTACTGATGATATCAATTCAGAGACCTTCCTGTGAACTATGACTATCTCCTATGTCTCAAATAAGCTCAGCTATGTACAAGGAGAAAACAGCTATATACAAGGAGAAAGCTGGACTCTTGAAACAGGCAAAGGAAACTGCATTATTCTAAGATCCCTGTTTCTCAAATGAGCATTCCTACCAAAACTTCCCCATTCTCCAAAATGATTACTGCCCGTCTTCTCAAATCTGCCTCATTCTCTCTTCTACCACCTACTCTTAGCTGATGATCTATCCAAATACATCAACTGGGAGATGGGGATGATACTAAGTAAGGTTTGAACTCAAGGCCTTATGTACATGGATCATGCCCTTAGCCCTTTATACTTTCCCCCATAGACAGTCTTTCATTTTTTAACTTGGGTAGCCTGGACCGCAATCTTCCTACCTATGCCTCCCATGTAGTTGGGCTTCCAGGTGTGTACCACTATCTCTAGCATTTGGGTTTTTTTGAGGGGGTGTCACACTAATTTTTTTGTCTAAGTGGCCTTGAACATCACTCCATTCTCCTAAACTCTGCCTCTTCACTAGCTGAGGATAGCCTTGAATGTCACTCAATCCTCTCAATTTCCATCTCTTCAATAGCTGGGTACACAGTGATAAGCCAACAAGCCTTTTTACCATTTTAAAGGACAAGCATTCAAACAGTATCTTCTCACTACCAAATTTACAGTCCTATCTAGGAACACCCCATCTCCTCTTGCTTATGTTTGCTTGTGATGAAGAAGTAATTACCTCGTTCTATGCCCATCTCACCACTTGTCCTTGCATCCTGTCTCTTAGCACCTGTGTGAAAACTTAACCGCTCCACTGACCATCCACTCTTTTTTAGATTATGAACCTCTCTCCTCTTTACAGATCATGGGCAGAATTGAAAATAAACACATATCCCATCTTCTGGAAACTGATGGGCTAAGTATAAACTGGTACCCCTACTCTGAAATTCAGGTTGGCAAAATCCTGGAAATTGTTTTGTGGCTCAGCAATCTGCCTTCTCCAAGTGACCATCTGAGAAACTTCCCAATCAGAGGGAAAAAGTTCACTGCAGCAATCTCTAAGAGCAACTCCCCCACCCCCATCAGGTTTCCCATTTTAGAATATCCCTCCCCCAAGTGTGGATCAAAGGTCACTGCCACAACCTGAAAGAACAAAACAAAAAGGTTAAAACAGGTAGATGGCTAAATAAGTTGTGATTTTTAAAAGTTCTCCTTGGGTCACACACACTCACATACACACAACACCCTGGCTATCTACCATTTCCCTACCTACTACTTCATATCTTCACTTCCTTAATTCAACTTAATTCTACTACTTCCATACTATCTAATTCAATAGACATTTTGCCATCCTCAAATTATTTGGCCTTTTAGCAAATTAAAAAAAAAATTGACTGTCTTCTTAAAACATTCTCTTCTGGTTTTTGAGATACTACAACCCGTTTTGATTTTTTTTGGTTTAGTTTTATTATAACATTCACTGATTACTCCCTGACTCCTCCTCTACCAGATTTCTAGAAATAAAATATTCCTTGGCACTTAACTATGGGTCATATCCCTTCTCTCTGAGTGGTCTTGCCATTCCCCTGGTTTCGATTCACACTAATAACCATTAAGTTATTAGTGAGAAGCCTAAGTTTCTTCCTATACTCAAATGTGACTACATGCCTATCACATATCAGGTCAAATACCACATGGCTAAAACTGGTCTTTAGTTTTCCACCACCATCATCTCTGAAATCTGTGAGTCCCTGGCATTCTCTACACCTCAGCGAATGGTATACCAGGCAATTATGAAAGCCAGGAAACCTTTACCCCTCAAATTCAACCTAGAAGAAGTCCTTCTGTGTGTTTCACTTCACTAGATCCTCATCACCTTAACCCTTACCTCCATGTTGTCCCCTTTAAAACATTCATTACATAGTAGCTAAGTAGACTTTGAAAAACAAAATTAAATCGTATTACTCTTCTCCTACTTCTACAGCATCATATTACACTTAATGTTTTTTTCCTATCCAAACTTAGGGAAGCCTTTAAGGTCATGTGATGTGCTGGTGCCCGGCCCTCTAATCTCATTTCATACCATTATCTCCTCTCCATCACTCTAAATACACTAATCAAGTGTCAGTTCTTGATCTGGAACAAGTCTATCCCTCTTCGTTAAATCCCTTTGTCTCCTTTATTTCCTCTTCTTCAGATTCCTTCTCATTAGAACTCT
Source organism: Dipodomys merriami (assembly GCF_024711535.1). NCBI lineage: Eukaryota > Metazoa > Chordata > Mammalia > Rodentia > Heteromyidae > Dipodomys > Dipodomys merriami. The sequence goes on from NW_027206590.1 coordinate 4,579,377, forward strand.
ATTGTTCACAAGATCAGCTCCTCTTAATCTTCAGGTCTCAGTTTAAACATCACTTCTTAACCTTCCAAACTATTCTATCCCACTGGAGGTCTTTTACTTCAATTCCTTCGTCTGTATTATTGCACCCTGTTTATTCTGTTCTCACAGTTATCAAATTTTCTAATTTTTAATTAATCAATATTCATGATTTTTATTATAGATTCTTCCATTAGGAGGTAATATTTTGCATGTATCAAATACAAGTAAGGTCTTCTACTAAAACATTTTATCCTTTGACTTTTTGTTAGAGAAGGTCAAAGTTATTTGTAGGAGTTTCTGGCACTCAGGCAAATGTCTAACCAAGTCCTATAAATAAAGTTAAGAGTGCTACTAATTTCACCCTAGTTACCAAAAGGTCTCAAAGCTTTGCCATGGCTACAAACAATAAATACATGATGGCATCAATGACTTAAAAATGTTACAGTTGGAAAAATTGTAATATTAATATAAAAGGACAGATCCAACTTAATCATTTAGCTAATTTGATCATCAGCATTCCAAATTATTCCCTCCAAAGTTACTACTCTCGACATAATAAAATAATAATAAGCCAATTCAAGCACTGTTCTAAACAGTTTACTGAACATACAGAAACAGCTTGTTGTACATAAGGTTAGAACTATGTCATACAACTCATAGTGACTAGTCCTATGGGGGCTATCTGAATTTAACTTAAAATTACAGTTCCTCTGTCACAGCAATGATAGATTAAGTCATCAAAGAGTACAGATCCTTGACAATCATGAAGCACCCTATCAACCATGGACCACCTACTTCTAGACTTATTAGTAAAAGACAAACCTCTCTCTTGAGTCTCTTTTGGGTAGTGTTCTATTATGTGCAGCTAAACTTTATCTTAAATTATTTATCCTTCAACAATAAAGTATTTCACTTTAACTCACAGATAAAAATTTGATTTTCAGAGTTCAAGCCCCATGACCAGCAAAAAAAATTTTTTATTTCAACTGAAATCATAGAAAGCTCTATATACACCAATCGTGTGCAAATTGCAATGCCAAGGCACAAACTACCAAAGAATTTTAAATGTCCAAACAGAAAATCTAGGTCAAGAAGTCAACTATTTTATCCCCCACTCTTCTATCCCTAAATATTCTGCATTAAAATGACTAAGATTTTAATTTAACCATCCCTGAATTCCAGTAATAGAAAAAGTAAAAATATTTATATGCATTGCCATCTAAAAAATGGTAGGGTAGAATACTATTATGACAGTTGTCAGAATGTAAAAAGAGGAATGTGTAAGTTCATTACCATTACAATTACTCTTGCTAACAATCAATGGTGAATGTGAGTCAGAAAACAAAATATTATATGAAGGCAATTAAGTAGGCAGAGGCTTGGGCTCAAGGAACTCTGTGGACTCCTCAAACCCCCCAAATCTTTTTTTTTCTTCTTTTTTGCCAACTTTCCCATCTCTATATTTCACAAAATATTAGGAACTCGTTTTATTCCTCAAAGTAGTAAGTAGTTGTATGGAGAGAAAAAGCACAAGTGAAGTCAAAGGTTAAAGCAATTAGTAATAGTACATCTGAAATATAACCATGGTTTTAGCACTTCATAAATTTTGAGTAGGTACTCTTACATGTTAGCAATATTATTATTAGGAAGTATCCTTTCAAATGAAAAATACACATACCACACACACATACCCTCCCCCACAAACATTTTACTTTTATAACCATCATCAAAGGATAGAAATAATGGTAGCATGTAGTACCTCTTTTACAATTAGACGATTTTGGGGAGGGGGGAGGGACCTAGGCACTATCCCTGAGCTTCTTTTTGGTCAAGGCTACCATTCTACCACTTGAACTATGGCACCACTTCTGACTTTTTCTGAGTAGTTTATTGGAGATAAGAGTCTCACAGACTTTACTGCCCAGGCTGGCTTTGAACCATGATCCTAAGATCTCAACTTCCTCAGTAGCAAGGATTACAGGCATGAGCCACTGGCACCTGGAAAATTAGACTGTTTTTAACTTGTGCACTAAAGCACAGGCATCATGAGCAATCTATTTTGATTACTAATAATCTATATAATGTATAATTAAAAATAAAATCATAAACATTCATTTAATTTCAACAATGTTGTGGATTTTACTCTTAAAATGTGAAGAAAAAATAACTTAATCTCTTTAGTGTGTGTGTGTGTGTGTGTGTGTGTGTGTGTGTGTGTAAATGTGTGTGTGTGTAGATGTGTGTGTGTGTGTGTGTGTAAATGTGTGTCCTGGTCCTGGGACTTGAAGTTAGGACCTGGGTGCTGATGTTGAGCATTTTAGCTCAAGGCTAGTGCTCTACTTGAGCCATAGTTCTGATTCTGGATTTGGCTTCAACCAGTGATCCTCAGATTTCAGCCTCCTGAGTAGCAGCAAGTGATCTGCACCCAACTCTTTAACTTTTATACTTAAAAATGACTTAACATCTCTAAAATGCTTTAAGGCATGAAAAAAGTAAGAGAATTCATTTCTTGAAGCCATTATCTCATTTCTGAGTCCACTTCTGGTGTCTAGTTTAATCCATACACATACTGTACATGAGTCATACAGGATGCTATGTTGTTCAATTCGCTGTTTTTTTTAATAAAATAGTTCAGAGTCAAATAACTTTGAGAAACACACATTAAGCAATTTTATTATTTGCCCAATTTCAGATTTTCACAGTCTTCCAACAAGATGCAAAAATTAATAGATGCTTTTTACAAATTTTACAAATACACATAGGAAGAAAACAAGCTGTTCAGGGGTGTCAGAGATTAGCTGACAGGCAAACAGATGCCAAGAATTTGAGCACAATTTACAGAGCTACAGCCAGGATAACAGGAGTGTGAGAAACAGACTCAGACAGCTTAAGGGTTTTTGTCTCCCCCAAATGAGTATCAATGGGAAGGCTACACTGCTGATTTATATAATGGCTGCTCTGAACAGCTATATGCAAAAGCAGCTTTACTGTATAAGCTTCCTGATAAATGAGAAGTATCTTATCTTTCTATATGATACCCTTATAAAGCCAATTTATAAGTAAAAATGCATGGAGGAGTATCTAGAGTTTCCTAAACTAGCAAGAAAACATGAAATAGCATTGCTTTCTTTCTTTCTTTCTTTCTTTTTTTTCTGTTGGTCTGGGCCTGGGTGCTGTCCCTCAGCTCTTCAGCTCAAGGCTAGCGCTCTACCACTTGAGCCACAGTGCCACTTTCAGCTTTTTCTGCCTATGTGGTGCTGAGGAATTGAACCCAGGGCCTCATGCATATGAGGCAAGTACTCTACCACTAAGCCAACTTCCCAGTCCCTAGCATTGCTTTCTGAGAAGGTAATCTATCTAAATCCATACAAGACAAGACGAGACTATCCCTCATCTAACCAATGGTTTCAACATCAAAGTGCTGAAAAATGTGTTCCTAAAAATTAGTACATACCCAACTTATTTTTAAGCTGTGACTACACTTTTAATAACATAAATGAGTTCAGTAGGATTTATTTTAATTATTTCTGAAACAGCTTATTTTTAGTAAATATTATAGTCCCCCACATGGGAAGCTACTACCATGCCAGACATTTTCTACAGAGAGATAAAATCCTATTTATAGACCTATCAGTTGTTCCTTGCTTAGGTTGTAACATAGTTTCCACTGAAGCCTGATATGACCTCCCCTGACTTCTCTGGTCTAATATTCCTTTCATCCTGAAGTTCCCACATTTACCTTTATCTCCACAGGGTACCTAAGTAGTAACAAAGGGAGGGGAGAGAAAAGGTGAGAGAGAGAAAAGGTGAGAATCTCCTTTTCTTAGGTCTTCTCCTACAGAGAAGATTTAGAAAAGGAAAGAAGTGTTTTTGAGGAGTCTCCCATGCATATCTAGCAATAATGCCTCAAGAATAATGCCTCATAGTAAATCATGCATATGGCATATGAGAATGGCCACAAGGCCTGGAGTGTCTTAACCTGTGTTTGACTTCTCTTAGAAATTTTACATCTTTTAAAAACCCAGCATGGCTGGTAGTACATACTGGGAGGCAAAGCAGAGAAAGGAGGATCCCTACTATGAGGCCAGCCTAGAGTATTTATATAGCTAGACCCTGTCTCAAAAACAAAACAAAACAAAACACCACTCAATGAGAATAAATGCTATGGTATCTTGATACAGAGAATACTATATTCCCTAATAACAAAGAAGCTAAGCAAGAAAGCAAAGGGTAAATGTTAAGATTTATTTTTCCCTAAAAATTGTGATCCTAGGGATTGTTTATAATATTGATTTTTACATTACTTGTTGATATCATTACATAACTGATTTATATTACTGATGGAATCCTCCCCCTGAAGACATCCAGTTTCTAGCTATAACTCCTCATTAACCATTCTGGAAGGCATGAGAACAGTAGTGAGAACAGTGAGTAAACCATTTTCACTATTTTCTTTCGCTCACTGTGCCATAACCTGTACCCCACCTCACCCCAGCCCTGCCCTACTCTGGATGAAATTCTAAATGAACCCTTTTCTCTTGCAAATCCTAATCCCTTTCATGGCTGGAGCCCTGTAACATTTGTTGTCTCTGGCTCATTTACTTTTAATTTGCAAGTGTAAGTATATCTTGCCTACTGTTGTTAATTCCATGTTTAGAGGTCATGTATCCTAAATGAAACTAAATTCCACTTGATTATGAACACCCAGAGGACAATGACCATGTATTAGGCATTTTATTATCAATAGGGTCATACAAAGTATGCATCATAGGTACATAGTAAACTTTATGGAAATACTGAAATACGTAATGCTGAATAAGAAGTAATTCTCCTACATTAATCTCTAGTAGCACAAAACTAGGTAATCCCAACCTAACAGTAGAAGAGTTAAATCACAAGCACTTACTGAAGTGTAGAAGGAAGAATGCATTGATAATACCAATCTACCTTTTACTGGACTCTCATCATTATGCTCAAATGTTCAGAGAAATGATAAACCTAAGATAAATCAGGTAATGAAGAAAAAAATAAATAATATTTCCTTACTCAAAGACAATCCTTCCTGATTTTCTCCATCCACCTCTATCTTACTTATCCTTTAAGGCCTACCTGCTCTTATCCACCCTAATTCATAGTGAAATCTAACTCTCTAGTATTTGATGACAATTAGCTAGTTGTTATTTAGCATTTGTACCTATACCAAAAAGGGATTCAGCTGGAGTATTGGTGGCTCATTCCTGTAATCCTAGCTACTTAGAAGACTGAGATCTGAGGATACAGGTTCCAAGCCAGTCCAAGCAGGAAAGTCCAGGGGACTCTTAGACTCTTTATCTCCTTTTTTTTTTTTTTTTCCGGTCATGGGGCCTGAACTCTGGGCCTGGGCACTGTCCCTCAGCTCTTCAGCTCAAGGCTAGCGCTCTACCACTTGAGCCACAGCGCCACTTCTGGCTTTTTTCTGTTTGCTTATGTGGTGCTGAGGAATCGAACCCAGGGCCTCATGCATGCAAGGCAAGCACTCTACCACTGAGCCACCTTCCCAGCCCTAGACTCTTATCTCCAAGTAAGCACAAGAGAGGGAGGGAGGGGAAAAGAAAAAGAAACAGTGCCAGACCCTGAATTCAAGCCTCAGGACTGGCACTAAATAAATTAATAAATAAAATAAATAAAGTTGTAAACATTAGAAAATAGTTTTCAATAGTGAAGCTTATCATTTCAAATTGTATTTTCTTTTTCAAAGGAAGACATATAGACTTTCTGGGTGATCAGAGTTGAGCCATGGACCTGGATGATCAAATGAATCATGAAACTGTGTTCCAGTAACAGCACAGCAATGAGGAAAAAACTTAGGCTTTAGAAGTGAAACAGACCTGAAATCAGAATAGTGAGTCATTGGAGCTGGGAAGGTAGCTCAGTGGTAGAGTGCTTGCCTTGCATGCATAAGGCCCTGGGTTCAATTCCTCAGCACCACATAAACAGAAAATGCTGGAAGTGGCACTGTGGCTCACATGGTAATGCTAGCCTAGAGCTGAGGGACAGTGCCCAGGCCCAGAGTTCAGGACCCACGACCAACAAAAACAAACAAACAAAAAAACTCCAGTGAATCATCACTCACTACATATAATCTTCAACAAGTATTTTAACCTCTCTGTTTTGACATCTATAGGTACTGGAATATTGTGAAAACGAAATAACCTGGACCAGAGCCTATTGAATAAATTGCATCGTTAATAGATTTGCCTACTGTCATTTTTTTTCTTAAGCCACAACAAAAAGAATATGACTTCATGGCAAACTGGACATTTTAGGGCTTCTATCTTTTTTAATTGGTAACAATAAAATATTGATGCTAACTCACCCCCAAAAGGTTATTTTCCCTGTAGTTTGAGAAGTTAAAAAGAAAGTAAAATTTTGTCTTACTAGGCCAGGTAAACCTGTTAAATCAGATGGCTAGAATAAGCAAAAAAAAGAAACCAAAAACAAAAACAAAAAAAAGGTCCTAAAAAAAGGAAACCTTTACACAGGCATTGTGACACATGCCTGCAATCCCAGTTTGTCATCACTTTAGCCCAGGAGTTCAAGGCAAGTCCGGGCAACACAGAGAGACCCCCAACTGAGAAGGAGTGGGAAAAAGGGGTTTCTAATACAGGTTACAGAGGTATCTCCCTAGCCTATTAGAAGATCCATAGGAAGGTAGACAGGCAGGCAGAAAAAAAGAAAAAGGAAGGAAGGAAGGAAGGAAGGAAGGGAGGGAGGGAGGGAGGGAGGGAGGGAGGGAGGGAGGGAGGGAGGGAGGGAGGAAACAGGGGTCCAGGTAGAAGTAAACCCAATACTGCTGTTTCTATGTCAAAGAAATGCTTTGGATACAATTATTTTTTGTTTATTTTGTTTTAACCTTCTTCAAAATTCTACCCACCCCTCCCTTAAAGTGTAGATACCTGCCTAACAATCACAAAAACAAAACGAAGAGAAAATAAAATACCTGCACTGCATGAATAACGGGGATGGTAAGAGGTAGGCAAGCTGGCTTCAGAAGATGGGAGCTTCTTAGTGAAGGAAGAAGGCTAGTGATGGCTGTACCCCCTTCTTTTGCTGCTTTCAGATGATGGAGGAATGTCTAAGTCATTCATCTGCTCAAACAGCAGAAGAGGAGACAGTAATATTTGGTCTTTCTACAGTACAAGATAAAAAGTGGCTAAGGAGTTACAGCTTTCAAATTGTGAGAGTGCAAATGTTGGCAGGACTTCCCAGGCTTTCTTTTTTCTCCAGCCCAGTGAAATGGAAGTAGAGCCAGATGGGTCTTTCTAGTTAAGTGACCTTAGGCAAGTTCCACAGCCTCTCTAACCTTCATTTTTTCTCTATAAATCTACATGAACAGTATCTGCCCTGAAGAGTTTAAGAACTTAATAAGCTAACAAATAAAAAGCAAACTGTTTCAGAATAGGCAATGCATACAAATTAAATACATCTCCCCAAACCTCAAGCCCCAATGATACATTGTTTATATACAAATACACCATACATTCTCCTCTTCCTTTTCCTTTTGCAGAAAAGGAATCAAGCCTAAGAAAAATAACTTTCCCAAAATGACACTGGGCTTAAAACAGGGTTAAAAAAACAGTTCCATGCATTGTAACCTTGCCTCATTAGACACATCCCCTTGGAGTGGCTCAGAGTCAACACAGTCAAGAAAACAAGCAAAGGTCACTGACAGCCGCTCCTGGAAGTCAGACCCAAAAGGAACCCAAGAGTTAAACACTCAACCTCACCAGTGCCTGGAGAGCTGGAAGCAGACTCTTTACAGGAGGAGGCCAGAGATTCACTGAAACCCATTCCTCCATCTTATTGGTTAGATCCCAAGGAGGTGAAGAAGAGGAAAAGAAATGTCACGGGACCCTCAGGATCTCCATGGGTAAACTACAGCTCAGGTTCTCACTAAATCTGTAAAATATTTCTGAACCCTTGTGATCACTAAGCTGTAAGATGGTAACTTCTGACCTTCATCAAAAAGAATGTCTTTGTAGCAAGGTACCCATGGCTCATGCATGTAATCCTATATACTCAAGAGACTGGGATATGGAGGACTGAGTGAAGCCAGCCAGGATAGAAAAAAGTCTACTAGGTTCCATATCCAAAATGACCAGGAAAAAGCAGGGCTGGAGGTATGGCTCAAGTGGTAGAGCACCAGCTAAGCAAGTGCAGAGCTCTGAGTTCAAACCCCAGTCAGTCTCTGTCTCTTCGTCTCTGTCCATCTCTCGGTCCTACAGTCTGTGTATGTGTGTCTCTCTCTTATACACACACACACACACACACACACACACACACACACACACACACACACACACACACACACACACACACACACACACACACACACACACACACACACACACACACACACACACATGTCTTTGTTCCTTAATGACCATATTCCTAATCATGCAAATCTATATGGCTGAATATGGATAGACAGTCTTATATGTCTGTAACACAAAATTAATATCCAATGCTCATGCTCTGGGCACTGAAAATCCATACTGCTACCTCCCCCTCCTTCCCTCTGGATATTACAGAAGGACCTAGTCTGTTTCTACAATCCTCAGTCATTTCAGAAACATGACAGCACTACTTAATCATATTTTTCTCCATTCTCTCTGAGGGAGCCCCTCCATTTAAAAAAGAAAGAAAGAAAGGCTATCTTGTTGTAGGATGTAACTCTAATTATGTTAGCACACATATGCAGAGCTGAGTGGAGACGACCAGGGAAGAGAGAAACCCAATACCTTGCCAAATCCATTGGGAGTTCTGCCCAAGTTATTAATCCGGGTAGGGGCCACTTAACTGAATTACTTGAGGCAATGCCCTTCAATTCTGGCTAAATTCTTATCCCCAGGGGGAAATCTAGGAACAATCTGTCTCCTCCAAACCGTATTACCTCCAACAACTCCTTTTGCTCAGAAGCTTTTCTTTCCCATTTCAAAGCCTTACATAAAGTTTCTCTGTTCTGTGCAGAAAATTAGTGAGGCATTTATTCTGCCCTGTTAGGCTTGAGGGACTTCATGTGTCTGAGCAATGAAGCTGCTGAACAGTGTATTCCCTTTGTTCTTACACATAACCTCAACTAAATTCTAGCCTCAAAATGTGTATATCCAAAGGGGACTGCGTGACTTAAGTAAAACTGAATAAAAGGTCTGCTGAGGAGCAAAAGACTTGGGAGCCTCTTAAAAAACTAAGTCAGTTCAGGAATCAACTTGAGTTCACCTCGGTATGACCTCAGGACCAGGGCTGACAGAATCTCTCCCAGGTCTACCATAAACAATCCAGAAGTGTTGGACAGACCAGCCTCTCCAGAACTGTAGAGACTAATTAATGATCTGCAGCTACTCTAGACTCACAGAGCAAGGACCTCTCAGCATAGCCCAAAGCAAATCAGCTCCAGAAACAAGGCAAAGGCTCACCATCTTCTCTTTGTATAGGCTCTATAATCCCCAAACCAAATTTAATCTAAACTATGCTGCTCATGCCCTTTGCTAACACAGATGTCTCATTTATAAACCCCAGGGAACATCAGTGACTCAGCTCTCTTTCACTCAAGGATGCTCAGCACAGCTATTAAAAGCACAGACTCAGGGTCAGGCAGGCCTAGGTTTAAATACCTGTTCTGCCACTTTCGGGGTCTATGACTTAAATCTCACTAAGGCTCAGTCTGTTCATCTGTAAAATAAGGTTTCTACCATCCATCTTACAGGGAAACTGGTTGTTAAGATAATAAGATGTTAAGTGCATGGATATGTAGGTGTGTGTACTTAGTATGGCACTTGATGCAAAGTAAGCATTCAATAAATAGTAGTTGTTGCTACAGATTATAATTGAAGACTATAAAACAACTTCTTTATAGGAATAACACTTCAAGCTGACAACCAGCATATTAGCATTCCTGCACCTTCCCCACCCCATCATAGAGTGGTAAGTAGCTGGAGAGGCACACTCTTAAGGACGATGCTGAACAATGTGCTTAGGTAAAGGAGAAAGAGCGAAACAGGCTTCTACCCATGAAGAGGTTCATGGGGAAGAGAAACAACAACAACAGCAGCAAATCATGAAGAAAAATAATGAAGAGCTGAGCTCCAGTGGCTCACACCTGTACTCCTAGCTGCTCAGGAGGCTGAGATCTGAGGATGAAGGTTGGAAGCCAGCCCAGGCAGCAAAGTCCATGAGACTCTCATCTCTAATTAATCACAGAAAAAGCTGGAAGTGGTGCTGTGGCTCAAGTGGTGGAGTGCTAGCCTTGAGCAAAATGAGCTAAGGGACAGCACCTGAGTTCAAGTCCCAGGATGGGGGGGGGGGGGGAGGAGAGAAAGAGGAGAGAGAAAGAGAGGAGAAGAAGGAAAGGAAGGAAGGAAGGAAGGAAGGAAGGAAGGAAGGAAGGAAGGAAGGAAGGAAGGAAGGAAGGAAGGAAGGAAGGAAGGGAGGGAAAAAAGAATGAAAATGATCTCAGTATGAAAGTACTTCTCAGCTTAAGTGTTCCACCAGAAAGTAGCTGCTTTTAAATCTACACCAGCTGATCAGGTCACATTTACCAGATTTGTGAGGTGGGGGGAGGGGCAAGTTAGAAAGCCAGGCCCATTCTGGAGGTCCACACATGTAGAAAAAGGGAGGACAGGGTGAGAGTGATCATAGGAGGAGAAGAGCTTCACTTCAGCTAAAATACCAACTGGGAGAGAGCCAGGGAAGGGGTGATACTGACCACAAAGAAATGTACTCTTTACCTGGCATTTAGCATTGTAACCCCTCTGTACATCACCTTTAGAACAATTAAAAATCAAACAAAACTTATACCAAGCATGAAGCTGACAACCACGACCAAATATTTTCAGGCAGGAAATACAAGATGACTGTTAGGCTAGGGTAATGACATGTATTTTCTTGAAAATTATTTTTAGCAAATAGATTATAAGCTCTCAAAGCATTATAATCATCATGTAATCAAAACCAAATATACTTATTTACTGGACACATGGTGGGAAAAACAGAAGGAGCTGGGTTCTACGAGTCTATAGCTCACTACATTCACAAGCTAGTGTTCTTCCCCTAGTCCTCTTACAAATTTTTTATCTTCATCCCCTGATTTGTCAAAATCCCCCACCTCACAACACATTGGAAAGCCCACACTGAAGCAGGCCTTAAAGGGGTGGAGCAGGCCAGTCCACACCTTGGTCAGGACAGTAGGTGCCATCAGGGAGCAGCACTACTGTGGGAAAAGCACTGAACTGAGAATGAAGGTTCTAGATCTCACACCCAGCTTTGCTACTATCACAAACTACAGATAAAAGAGTGTGGCCTTGGGTAAATCTTTAACCTATCTGGACTCAGTCTGCCCCATCTGCAGAGCCAGGATGACATGACTAAATCCAGTCAACAAATTAGGACCTGAAGGCCAAACTGATGGTTCCTTTCCTTGGTTCTTATTTCAGTGTTGGCAGACATCCCGCCAAAAAGCTTGGGTATCAATGGAAGTGACTATGGTTCATTCTCCAAACTAATCAGACAGATCCCTCACAGGAGAGAACCAGTGACATTTCTGAAGTACAAATGAGAAGGACTGAGGATGTAGAGGCCTGCCTAAGATTGCTCATTTTATAAAGTTATACTCTGTTCTTTGGACATTAAGTCAATTAAGTAAGCAATAGCTGGGTGCTGGTGGCTCACGCCTGTAATCCTAGCTACTCAGGAGGCTGAGATCTGAGGACCGCGGTTCAAAGCCAGCCCGGGCAGGAACATCCGTGAGACTCATCTCCAGTAAACCACTAGAAAACTGGAAGTGGCGCTGTGGCTCAAGAGGTAGAGCACTCTCCTTGAGCTAAAGAGCACAGGGACAGCACCCAGGCCCAGAGTTCAAGCCCCACAACCAACAACAACAACAAAAAAAGAAAGTAAGCAACAGAAAGCCAGGGACTAGAGTAAAGTCACCTAGCAGCTGGAAGAGCAAATAGTTTACCTCCTAAAAGAGCCCTCCAACATTTCAGCCAAAGAGAATGTATGTGAATCTGAGAATCAGCATTCATTCCAAAAACACAGGAATGATGGTTGCTCTTTCTGGCCAGTGGATCAGAACCTGAAAGATGGGTATAATTTGTACTAGGTAAATCATATGGTTAGAAATAATCTTGGAACTGCCAGCACTCAAAAAACTCGCAGGCAACTCTTTAGAGAGGATTCTCTGGAGACCTAGAGGTGTAGTAACCAAGGGAAATATAGCCAGATTAGATCAGTAAAGGCCTCTCCAGTTCCACATGAGGTACTGTAAGGGGCACTGATGCTGGCCAACACACAAGATTTATACAATGAGTTCCCTGATGCTGCACGTGTCCAGGTCAGAAGAGTGGCCACTCTGCCACAAAATGGCCCATGAAGTAGCAATGACAGCTGCCCCACTACTGGTGCCAACTGCTTAACTGTTACCACTCATACTCCTCCCTCCCATTTAATTATTTAATGTATTCGTGTCAGTACTAGGCTTGAACTCAAGGCCTCATGCTTACCTGACTTAGTCAAATGACACTCCCCAACATTCTCTCCATGTAAAAAATTTTAAACTTCTTATTTATTCCTATTCACTTCACTTTTTTCTCCCCAACATTCTCCCCATTTAAAAATTTTAAAATTTTGTATTTATTCCTATTCACTTCACCTTTTTCTCCCCAACATAAAAGCATGCTTTCCTAACATAAAGTATGATAGAGCTACACAAAGGAATATGACTTGTCAACAAAAACAATGGAGTAGCTACAACATGAATGAATCATGAAGACACCATGGTAAATTAAAGAAGTCAGACATAAAGGATCACATACTATATTGAAGCTATCTATATGAAATACCCAAAATGGGCAAATCTGTCAGGACATTAGTAGAGTGGGTAATGGCAAGGAGGTGAGGTTTTAAATGGAATAGTGAAAATGTTCTAAAATTGATTATAGAGATTGGTGAACAAAAGCCACTGGCTAAACAGCCTAGGATAACTCACTCCTGGACACCGAAGGAACTGAAGGTTTTCTATTTTGAGCAATCAACCAATAAGTACTCCATTTAGAATATTCTAATTCCAAATGGGTAAAAACATCTGAGAATGTAAGCACAGATTAAACAAAATAAAGAGACAGACACTAAGAATACAGTATAACTTTTCCTGTCACACTAGGCAACACTTGCTTTGCTCTGGGTGCCCTCTGCTGACAAAAACCAGCACAGCTACATCTCCTTTGCGCCCTTTTCTCTTCTACCCTAGGAGAGCCAAGAATCCTCTGAGCATGACTCAGGTTTCTAGTTATGAAATCTTCCTCGGCCCACATGTAAGCAGAAAAGGCTTTGTATTCCTCCAGCTTTATACTATCCTTCTCTCTGTGTTAGAACTTGCAGCTTATTTCTAAACAGGTTAACTGATTCAGGATTACAGAACAATAATTAATTGCAGAACTAGCAATTAAGTGTAATAATATTTGAAATTTAAGGTACATCTTCACTTCCCTTCAGAAATGACTAGAATACAGACAGGGAAATTTTGAAGCAACGATAAGAGTCCAGTACAGTATTAAAAAAAGTTTCTATAAATGAAAATTATTTAAAGCACTAACTAAAACAATCAAAAGTAGGATTAGGCTTTGGAGTTGGAAAGGATGTCCATTATAATCTTAATGGATTTCTTCATATATATATAACGAAACTAAGGGACCCAAAGAGGCAAAGTGATACACACATGGACCCCAAACCTGTGACAAAGCCAAGTTTCCTAACTCTCATGACCTTTGACTCCTCAGAAAACTTTTTCATTTAGCCATTACCAACACAAAGATTAAACCACATTTTAGCCATTCCCACTGGAGGGAAAAGAAATCAATGTAACAATTAATGGAATCCTACTTTTTTACTATTGTTAAAATAAGCCATTCCTAATACCAACACTTTTTTAAAAAAACAATCAACTTTTAAATTTAAATTATTTTTCACAGGGTCAAAAACTATACTGGCTACCAATAAGAAATATCTAAATCAAGATTACAGTCTGTGAACTATGATGTGTAAACCAAGATCAGCCTACCATTTGTTTTTGTACAATCCCCAATACAGATAGATATGAGTTAGGGTAGCATTTATATTTTTAACGAATAAAAAGAAAAAGAAGTATAATATTGCTTTAAGATGAAAAAGAAAACAATAAAGTAATGTATAGTATATGAAAAATGTTATTAAAAACTCAAATCTCTAGATACTCAGGGGGCTGAGATCTGAGGATCATGGTTCAAAGCCAGCTTGGGCAGGAAAAGTCTGTGAGACTCATCTCCAATAAATCACCAGAAAACCAGAAGTGGCACTGTGGCTCAAGTGGTAGAGTGCTAGCCTTGAGCTGAAGAGCTTAGGGACAGTGCCCAGGCTGAGAGTTCAAGCCCCACAACCAACAAAAAACAAAAAACAAAAACAAATAAATAAAAAACAAACCTCAAATCTCAGTGTACAGTGTCCACAAATAAAGCTTTATTAGAACACAGCCACACTTCCTCATTGTATATGGTTTGGGGCTGCTTTCATGCCACAGTGTCAGAACAGGGTCTGTTTGGCTCAAAAACATTTATTCTGAAAACTGATTTTTTTTTTTTTGTAAAAAAATGGCTTGTCCTTTCCTATTCCAAGCTAGTGACAAATGTGGATTCTGCGTCTCCATTAAAGTATAAAGTATTAGGTTGTAGTACAACTGAGGTGTTCTACGCTTCAATAGTGAGCCTTCCAGGTCACTCAGCATGGACCCTGTGCAGGGTGAGCAGATGGCCTGTGTTGTGTGACAGATCCATCTTTCCACCACAGAAGCCGGAGACACTGAGCTTTATTGCTGGTCTCTTTCTCAGCTAATATTTATTAGCAATCCTATAAAAGCATCCTGGTTTTACAAATAGGAACCAACTATCAGAGAAGTTAATATTAAGCCCAACATAGAACTTGAACTTGGATAAATGAAAATTATTTAAAGCACCAACTAAAACAATCAAGTTCTATGGTCATTCTCCAGTGGTTTTCAAACTATGTTGCAGTAGCAAAGGGGTCTCCTGGTCAAACTTCAGAGAGTAAGCTCAAGCTTCCATATCTGTTTTTCCAGGACTGCCCACTTACCTATATTTACAAATTTTATCCATATAATTTCATCATTGTGTGTGTAGCTCTGAATGATTTCAAGCACTTCCATGGTTTGCTATGTAACGTGTTTTCATTTTTCCCTTCAAGCAAGAGTGTAACACCTTATCAGATGTGCAATATGTGAGTTGAAAACATTATGTCAAAACTTTCTGCTCACATGTGAGCTACTGACCTTGACTACTAGACTACTAGACTTCAAGACATTCATAAACTTAAGAGTTTGACACTGGAGAATTTAGGCCATGGCAAACTTGCATTCATTGGCTACTTCTCTGTGTCAACAAGGAACACTATATTAGCCTTAGAGCTGTAAAGCTTGACCTCTGCACAGAGCACAGTCCTCTAGCCTCAACCCTCTAGCCTCCAGGGGCCTTGCAGGTTGTTGTGGATCTGCACTGGGGCTGCTACACCAGCTATTCCTGAGAAAAACTTACAGGAAGGTATTCAGGAAACCTTTTTTTAAGACTTTCCTTTTCATGGTGGCCTACTTCCAGTCTAGCTGAATAACCTGACTTCCCTAATGTACCTAAATCTACAGCGTGTATTCCTTAGGGAGTTTGCTCAGGCTCTTCTTCTCTTTAAGGGGGGAAAATCTCATTGTATGGCAATAAACTCACGGACTCATGAAATTGTACATGATCATCTCCTTATTTCTACCATACTCAATAAGCTGAAAAGGAGAATTTGTTGCTGAAAAATTTTAAATCTTTTCTTTTAACTCTGAAGGTCAGTGCATCTCACCAAAACAAAAGCCAACTTTATGCTATCACCTTTGGCCAATTGCTCATGAAACTGGGAATCTTGCCAAGGAATATTAAAACCCTGCCCCCTTACATACAGACTTCCTGGGGTCAGGCAAAGGAGAAATGGTATGAAAATGATATGTCAACTATAAAGGAATACAGAAATGTAATACAGAACCATCACCCCTTAATGAAGGGCAGGAAGGAGGAGGGAACTTCTGTCTGAAGAAAAATAGGCAAGTAAATGTTTAAGGAAAAAATCCACTAAAAGTAATTAAGTACAAGGCATAAGTCTCATGGAAATTTTATAAATTTTGAATCTAACACATCTAGATTTAAATTCAGCTTCACTAAAAACTACAGAACTGTGGGCAATGCTTTAGTCTCTCTGAGCCTTCATTTCTTTGCCTGAAAATGGGATTAAATGGAAATAATTCTTGCCATGCCTAATAGTGAGGATACAAAATATGCTAGCTCTCTTCATTAGATGATCTCTATTGGCCATCTGTTACTCTAAAGTTAGGACATGTCTGCTAGAATGAATGGATGGTTCCTGTAGCAATATCAAAATGACAAAATTAAAGAGATCTTAGATGTTTCTATGCTTCACATGACGCCAGAAAGCTCATGAGAGCCCAGACTGATGGGGCTCTAAAGGAACAGTGGAAGATCCTAATAGCAGGAGACACATAGGGAGAGTTCTACTAATTCAATAAAGATATTTATTGAGTGTTTTAAGAGCCTTCTTCGGCTCCATAAATGACAGATTTACATTTAATATCCACTTGACCAAACTCATTAAACTTGCAAGAGGCACTCTCTTGCAGAAGATCACATATCTAGTTTCTTAAGAATTAATTTTTCATAAAGGTCTGGCAGGGCAAAGGCAATAAAAATATAGTGAAAGTCTAACCAAAATTGGTTTTCCCTTTTCCAACAGAGAAAATCTCAACAAAGCAGTCTTTACCAGTATTTGTTTCAAGATGGCTGGAAATGAGATAGACATAGGGTCTCACATCTGTAATCCCAGTTACTGAGGAGGCAGATACAGGGAGGACCTTATTCTTAAGGCCAGCTCAAGTTAGATATAGGGAGGACTTCACTCTTAAGGCCAGCTCAAGTTAGTGAGTTGTCTATTTCAACAAATATATTGTACCAGTCATCTCAGTTATGCAGGAGGCAGGAACCAGGGCATCATAGTCTAAGGCTGGGCCAGGCAAAAAGTGAGGCTCTATATGAGAAGTAACAAGCAAAAAGGGCTGAGGGAGTAGGTCATATAGTACATACTCCATACGCACAACCCACTACATATATTTAGTAAACTATATATATATATGTATATATATGTATATATATGTATATATATACATATATATAGTACCTTAATTAGAAACAAAGAAAGGTAATAAAGTTATAATAGTTTACCATTTGGCCATAAAAATATTCCTAGCCATAATAATATACTATGTAATCAAAAAGTAACAATGAATATTGATTTAACAAACATGGCTGTCTTGGAGAGAAGGAGAGTATGTCTGTAAAACTGCTAATACCTCATCTTCAACAGTAGGAAAACAAAGGATGGTGCAAAAAAAATCCTCATTAAATCAAGAAATCAAATATACATATTATTTAGATCTATAGCAGTAAAGTTCAAAAATAGAAAGGAAAAAAAAGCTTGTTCCTGGAGGAAACGCTTATAAACTATAGAATGAAATGGCCAGAAAGGCAATCGTAAAGTCCAAGAAAGCACTTGCATAACACTAGATGCTGCTGCACTTGCCAGGCCTTCACACCTTCACCCACTAGAGGGTGTAGAGAGTGTTAAGGACATCACAAAAGTACCCAAACCAGGAGGGTAAGGGAGGGAGGTGAAAGACTTTCTCAAAGGTTAAAAAATGGGGAGCTATACGATCTATTAAAAGAAAACAACGTTATTTATATTTCCTATTAATTTATCAACAAAACAAGTTTAGCTTAAAAAGAACAAAAATTCTAGACTGAGATACAAAATGGATATCATTTCATTTCTGAACCAATTATTTTAACATAGCCTCTATGGGAAAAAGAGAAGGAATAGGAAGAAAAGGAATAGGACAGTGACTGCCAAAAACAATGTTTCATTAAGGTTGTGTGTGCAAGCGCACACATGTAATGAGGACTAAATCTAAATCTCACACAGGCTAAACACACACTCTACATCTGAACTACACTCTCAGACCCTAAAGCTGCATTTTTATGGATAGCAAGTATTAGAATAATGTTGTTCAGAACTATGTATTGCAGTCCCTTAGTGGGTCCTGAAATTCAATTTTGGTTAATCAACTGTCAGCTATAATCAACATTTTTTAAAAAATTATAAGGTAGTTGTACAAAGAGGCTACAACTCTGTAAGTCAGGTTACAGGTACAATGCTTCTTGATCAGTGCAACTCCTGTCATTCTCAACCATTTCCTTCTCCCATCCCTACTCTTTTTTACATAGCGTACACATAATCAACAATTTTCGATGCAATAGAATGGGACAGAAATATCACAATACTCAGAACACAGGGTATTATCTGGTAAAATTACTTCTATGTTCTATTCATACATACACATAGATGTATATGCTGGACCAGAGTATGAGAAGTATTGCAAACTCAGAATTGTGATTGTTTTTAAGCTGTGAAGTACTGAGCTAGAACTTGAACATGGCACCATTCCTCCATCTAATCATTATTCCTTTGCCCCAGACAAATGAGTACGACAGAAATGTTCTTATTTTTGTTCACAGGCTCCAATCAAAATAATCAAAAGCCCTAAAAGCACATTTGTAAAACCTAGACTAAAATAAAGCCTATTCTAGGATAAATAGGAGAAACAAAGATGAAAAGAAAGAAAATACTTTTTAAGACAAAACCACTTAGAGGTCATGTTTAATCTGCTCTCCATAATAAAACTAAAGTTTCAACTAATTACGGTATTTGCCACCTGATATTTTCACTTATTTCTGTAAATCACTGAAACTTATCCATATAATTGATTTCAATAGAATTTAGGAAAATGAAAGGGAAAAAATAAGGAGTTACTGGCAAACATTTTAAAAATCAGATCAAAAGTCTAGCAACACAAGAGCAAATTTTTATCTTAATGAGAAAAGAAATATAAGGTCAGCCATATTAGGAGGCAACCTTGACAGCAATAAGTAGTTCAAAATAAGTAGAGGTTGGAGGAAGAGTTCCCATGCTGCAGTATTCTGCAATGATTCCACATCTCTTTTCTTGTCACACGAGTACCACAAGAGCCATAACCAAAGAAGAGAGATGCTGGCAGAGAACTACAGAAGAGAATGTCAAACACAGAAGCTGAAACCCCAGGTTCAAGTCCAACTCTGACACTTACTATCAATATGATATTATGGGATTCACTTTAAAACCCCTATGCTTTGGTTTTCTTATCTATAATATACAGCTTTGGCTCAGACTACCTGGCAGAGTTATAAAGAACAAAACTGAATTTACACAGAATTATTTTGTAACCTATACTTTGTGAGCCATTTATTTTTATAATTTATTACTAAGCCAGAGTGTGTTCTCTCATCCCAATTGTTAACTGTAAGGTTTCATTCCATACCATTTAAAGTGTAAGACAATGAATATAAAGTGCCAGGATTTAAGGTTCTAGAAAAAGGACTACACTGAGGGTGCTCCAGTATTACCTTCAACACTTAGTTGAAAGTATTCCACTACTGAACATCTCTTAGTTAGGCTGTACCAAATGCAATAAAACAAATTACATAGGTCTAATTTGAATTCCTGTTTCTAATTCTCTTTCCCTTACTATTCCCCAAACTGAATTGATTACAAAAAACAAGAAAGTTACCATTGCTGAGATATAGAGATATTAAAAGATATAAAAATCTACAATTGATTACAAGATTGTTTTTAATCAATTAGATTGTTAAGTAAACTAATTTTCTCCATTTCCTTGACCAAATATGCTGATAAAATAAATCTCAATCATTCTTATGCCCCAAAACTAGGCACCAATTCTCTGATACCCACTTCTAAGCCTTTCTGGGTTAATTCACCAACCTGACTACACAAACTCTAAGGTACATTATAATTACATGTTATATAAAGCAATAAACTGGAAGGTTAAAAAGTTTTCTTAAAAACAACTCAGATTTGACTGTTTTCAGAACATTTTAAGATACCAAAATTTTCTGCTCAAATGAGATGGGAGTTAGACAACAATAAAAGAATGAGCTAGGAGGTAAACATAAAATGTAAAGTTTTATCCAGATACCTTGGAATGTCCTTGTTATTCTTTTAAAAAGAAACAAATAGCTGGGTACTGGTAGCTCACATCTATAATCCTAAGTACTCAGGAGACTGAGGTCTGAAGACAGCCCACGAAGATAAATTCTTAATTCTTATCTCCAATGAACCACTGAGGCATAGCTCAAGTTGCAGAAAGCTAGTTGTAAGCAAAAATATGTCAAGCAAGAGCATGAGACCTTGAGTTCAAGCCCCAGTATAAACAAATAAATGAACAACAAAAAGTAATAAAAACCCTAGAACACATAGATGAATTCTCACAAGCTGTGAGGACATTATAAATATATAAATACAAGTACTTTAATTAGTAGATCTGTAAGTATGTAAAAGAACTTGACCATTTATAAGAATAAACATATATTTGCTTAAATTAAAAACAGAAATGTAACTTTTAAATTATTTTCCTAAATTACCCAGAAGTTTAAATTAACCTTTAGTGAGGTACTAGTCCTATTACACTCATTAAGAGAACAATGAATATTTTAATTATAGTTATAAAATGACCATACATCCCATACTCCCCAATTGACCTGGAAGTATTTCATCAAAATCATTAGCATCTCTTACCACTTTCAAAAGTTGATAGAAGACATAAAGTTGTGGTGCCAGGAAATAATAAGGGAACAATCTTAGGAACCTTTCTATACTTTTTAGGCACCCCCTAAAATCCACTCCAAATAAATGTTAGCAAACCAGCTTGCTATGCAAAAGGATCCCTCTTTCTAAGCCTCAACTACATAAGAATACCAGAGCTAATGTACACAAGTATTCTCCCATTTAAAAAAGGTAATTTAAACCCAGAAAACACACCACTTTTAATTAACATTTAGGAACATTCATAGGTGAATCACAAAAAAAAAAAAAAAACAACAGCTAGAAATCACCACTACATTGTATTATCAGCCAAAAATCCTTTGCATGGCTTGAGATAAAGTTGCTGGTTTCCACTTGAATCACAGTGTTTGCTGAAACATATATTTCCATAGACTGCACTCTGGCAAGCAGAGAAAAGTGCTTTAAGTATTTTACAAAAGCAACAGATTTCAATCCACTAAAGACTATGACCTGCTTGGGAAAGAATGGGGTGGTTTTACATCAAGAAGCAAAACCTTAGCCAGGTACCAGTGGCTCAGCCTATAATCCTAGCCATTCAGGAGGCAGAGATCTGAGGATCGCAGTTCAAAATCAGCCCAGGCAGGAATTCTGTGAGACTCTTATCTCCAATAAACTACTCAAAAAAGACTTAAGTGGTGCTGTGGCTCAAGTGGTAGAGCACTCATCTTGAGCAAAAAAAGCTCAGGGGCAAAGCCCAGGCCCGAGGAGGAGCAGAAGCTGGAGCAGGAGGAGGAGGAGGAGGAAGAGAAGGAGGAGGAGGAACCACAGCAGCAGCAGGAGGAGAAAAGTTCTCCCTCTTTTTCTTCACTGTTTTGTTGTTGTTGTTGTTGTGCTGATTTTTTGTTTGTCAGTCATGGGGCCTGAACTTTGGGCCTGGGCCCTGTCCCTCAGCTCTTCAGCTCAAGGCTCGCCCTCTATCACTTGAGCCACAGCGTCACTTCTGGCTTTTTCTGCTTATGTGGTGCTGAGGAATCAAACCCAGGACCTCATGCATGCAAGGCAAGCACTCTACCACTGAGCCACCTTCCCAGCCCTTCACTGTATTTTTGTTGTTGTTGTTTGTTTTTTGGGTCCGGTCGTGGGGCCTGAACTCTGGGCCTGGGTGCTGTCCCTCAGCTCTTCAGCTCAAAGCTAACGCTCTACCACTTGAGCCACAGCGCCACTTCCGGCTTTTTTCTTTTTGCTTATGTGGTCCTCAGAGGCATGCAAGGCAAGTGCTCTACCACTGAGCCATCTTCCCAGCCCCCCTTCACTGTTTTTTTAATTTAACTGCATTGCTGGAGACTTTTATAACATGATGAGTCACTAAAACAGTGAAATGCTAATCCACATAATACTTAACCAGCATTAACCAACATTCTTAACTAGCACTCATGAACTCCTTCATCTGTGGTTGAACTTCAAAAAGTCTAGCAGGGCACTGGTGACTCATACTCGCAGTCCTATCTACTCAGGAGGTTGAGATCCAAGGACTGTGGTTTAAAGAGAGCCTGGGCAGGAAAGTCTGCAGACTCTTATTTCTAACCAGCAAAAAGCTAGAAGCAGAGCTTTGGCTCAAGTGGTAGAGCACTAGCCTTGAGTAGAAAAGGATAAAGGACAGTGCCCAGGCCCTGATTTCAAACCTCAATACTCACTCACTCTCTCTCTCTCTCCCTCCTCCCTCTCTCCCTCTCTCTCTCTCTCTCACTCTCACACACACACACACACACACACACACACACACACACACACACACACACACACACACAAACACACACCTAAAAAATCCCCCAAAATGATACATAAAATAGTTTGAGTGAGCAGTCAGTGTTCATGTTTCCCTTGGGTGAGTCAATAGTCTCTAGTATGAAGGAAAGAACTTCAAATACAAGACTAGTTTAAATTCTTATTCAGAAACTAGCCTGACTATTAGCTTGGAGAAGTCACTTCAATTTTCTTCTTTCCAAAGGGAACACAAACCTCATCTACTTCAAAAGGTAATTGGATAAGATTTTTTTTAATACTTTGTTTAAAACAATCAAGACTCTAATCTTTCAGAACACATAAAATTCCTGTATGGAAAAGATTCTTCTATTTATAAAGAACAGCAAAAGAATAAGGAGAGCAAATAAAGACACAAAATTAAAATTCACCTTCATCCCATCCCCAAATCCTGGAGTTGCTGAGATAAATCTACCCTGGGGAGATGTAGAGATCACAAGTTCAGCTCCTGCCCAGCTCAGATTGCTCAATAACCAGTGTTTCACACTGATAAATGCCTCCCAAATCTCAGAGCACAGAGTGAGAGTTCACGAGGTTAGGCGCATTAATTAGCAGTACTCATTTGGATTCTGTATTCATCAAATACAACAAGCAGCTATTCAATATTTGCCTATTTGCACTACTCTAAGATCCCTAATTCAAAGATCCAACCAGAGTACAAAATAAGGCCCAAGAAAATAAACTGAAAATAAACCTGTCACCATCAAAATGTGCCTCAAAGTAAATTAAGCAGCTTTACATAATGGCCAATGGGTTTGCACAGGCCTACAGCAGAGATGGTATGAGTAATGAATGTACAGGTAGGTCCCTGCTCTAAAAGGAAAGAAAAGTAAAGTAGTTACAAGCAATGACAATACTTTTTGTGATTTAATAAATGCTATTAACTCCTTTTCATTTTGCTCCTCACTGATCTGCAATCCCTCACAGAAAGAACACAGCATCAGACAGTATTCCTTTCAGCTTCAGAGCTAAAAATATCAACACACTTTATAGCAATTAGCATACCTTAGTATTCAGGACTAGATTAAGAGACTGACCCTGACCCCTTACCACATAACTGAACCATGTATAAACAGTTGAAAGCTAAGCCTAGGAATCTTTGGGAGCTGAACCTCCAGTTTTAACCTATGGCTAGGATACAGAACTATTGTCAAGAAGCACAAATTTCACAGCTTACAGATTTGTGGCCAATCCACACCAGAGGGAAAACAAATAAAATGACTATATCCTGCCGAGCACCAGTGGCTCATGCCTGTAATCCTAGAGACTCAGGAGGCTGAGATCTGAGGATCACAGTTCAAAGCCAGCCCAGGCACGAAAGTCCCCATGAGACTTTTATCTCCAATTAACCACCCCAAAATCGGAAGTGGGGCTGTGGCTCAAGTGGTAGAGCACTAGCCTTGAGCACAAAGAGGTTCAGGGACAGCACCCAGGCCCTGAGTTCAAGCCCCATAACCCCCTCTCCCTCCAAAAAAATTCTAATTGTCTTCAGATTTAGACAGGTAACCTTATTTCTCACCAAAAGCTTCTGTCTTCAACTTTAATGGTGATGATCCCACAGACAGATAAACAGTGAGATGAATGCTTTTTCAGCATACAGACTCTACCCACTCAGATACCATTCTAGTACCCAAAATGCAAGCATTGGGCAAAGACTCTCAAATGTGGAAGGCCTCTATGAAGATGACCTTAGATTATGCTATTTTTTAAGATTATTTTCAGAGGCCCTGATGAAACTCAATTAACTTCTGGGAAGTAACTAAATGGACTGCTACTTCATTTAGCATTATGAAGGTTCATATCCAGTAGACAAACCTAACAGTGGTAGCTTCTTTTGGCAAGCTTAAAAGAAATTATGAGCCAGGGGCCTGTGGCTCATGCCTGTAATCCTAGCTACTCAGGAGGCTGAAATCTGAGGATCATGGTTCAAAGCCAGCCCAGGCAGGAAATTCTGTGACACTCTTATCTCCAATAAACCACTAGAAACCTGGAAGTGGTGCTGAGGCACTCGCCTTGAGCTGAAGAGCTCAGAGACAGCACCCAGGCCCAGAGTTCAAGCCCCATGACCGAAAAAAAAATTATGAATGGGCATTCAAAAGACATTTCCAGGACTTGTCCTTTCATACCTGAAAAATGTCAATATCCTCAAACAGGAAGGAGACCAATGTCATTCAGCAGCAAGGTGACTTGAGCCATACCAGTTGTACCTGGTTCTTAACTCTCATTTCAACCTTATCTACTGAAGCCTTCAAGTAGCAAAAAAACATGGAAGGCATTTCACACATTTCCTCAAACTGTAAAGAGGATAATCTGTAGGAAGCAGTTCTACTCTAACCTATGAAAGGTCCTGGCCTGTTTCTAATCATCCCCCATTTAATAAAGGAAAAAAGGCAGAAATTTCAATGTCTTTGGCAAGATTTCTCTGATTAAAACCATAAGGTCAAAAAAAAATTTTTTACTCCCCCTGGAAGGAGCATGGAATTTTCTTCCTTTACCTTATTACAAAGATGGAAACAGATCAAACAGATCCATACAGAAAGACAAAATGACTGGGGGGGGGGGGGGAGGAGACAATTTCAGCTGTTAGAATTAAGAGACATTAAAAAAAACAGTTAAGATATTAGCAAAAAAGTCAATCCTTGCGATGTTTAATAATTTTCTCTTGTAACATCCATAATTAAAGTAACATAATACCTTTAGGACTAAGAAATATTTATTTTATATCTGAAAAAGCATATTCATTCCTGAAATAAGTTGTGTTACCTTCCAAAGTAAGTAATTTTAGGAAATGTTAATATTTCTCTCTTAAGGTATACTTTGATCACATCTGCACACACACACGCACACGCACGCACACACACACACACACACACACACACACACACACACACACACACACCAAGTTATAAATAGTAGACACCAACCTGGCTATCCCGCGGTGGGAATCCATGATAACCTGGGGTCAAAGACTCGTTCTAAGATAGAGAAAAAAGAAACTGTAAGAAACCAGGAAACACTCACAATAATCAAAAGCATCCAAACTGGCCAAATATAAAAGCTGCTTTGTTTCATATTCCATGCTACCTAACTACAAAACAAAGATTAGTACTCACTTAGGACACTATCCAGGAATAGCATTTCCCCCTGCATTTCCTCTCCCGAATAGTTCAACCAGGGTACTATGGAGACTGGGAGCCAGAAGAGTTCCAAACATCACACTGGGTGACTTCAGCAGACCCAGCCTCTTCTCACTGAATGCTAAATACTGGAAGAACCATCAGCTTCCACATATTTCTACTTGTCACCTGGTCAGAAAGGGGACAAATACTACCCTGCTAACAACTGCCTCCTGGTCTGGAAAGATTAAGCTCTTCCTCTCTATTAATCTTTTTGCCCTCAGTTCTTCTATTTTTAGCTTTTTGTTTGTTTTTTTGTGCCAGTGTTTCACAATGTTTGCCTAAGTGGCCTTCAACTCATTATATAGAACAGACTGGCCTCAAATTTTGATCCCCTGTCTCTTCTCCAAAGTGATGGCATTACAGGAATGTGCCAACATGCCTGACAAGTTCTTTTAAGTCTAGATGACATTCCAGGTCTGTTTAAGACTTCCCCTATCATCCTATATCATCTTATGGACCCCAGTAACTTTGAACATGTATAAATGTCGATATTTGTTCTAGGTATTTGTGCAATTTAGTTCCAATGTTATTTGTGATTCTCATTAATCTTATTTTATTAAAGGTCTATCATACTTAGTCTCTCACATCTTCACATTGAACAACTGAATTTAGGTTCCTAAGGCATGGGGCTGGGAAGATGGCTCAGTGGTAGAGGGCTTGCCTTGCATACATGAGGCCCTGGGTTTGATTCCTCAGCACCACATAAGCAAAAAGAAGCCCAAAGTGGCACCATGGCTCATGTGGTAGAGCGCTAGCCTTGAGCTGAAGAGCTGAGGGACAGAGCCCAGGCCCAGAGTTCAGGCTCCACAACGGACAGTAAAAAAGAAAAGAAAAGAAAAGATTCCTAAGGCAATTTTACTGGCCATTAAAATTTATGCAAACCCTAATTTAGTGTAAGAT
Organism: Dipodomys merriami; assembly: GCF_024711535.1. Lineage (NCBI taxonomy): Eukaryota > Metazoa > Chordata > Mammalia > Rodentia > Heteromyidae > Dipodomys > Dipodomys merriami. The sequence goes on from NW_027206590.1 coordinate 4,606,097, forward strand.
CATGTATTTCTTCCTTGATCCATTCAATCATTCAAGCAACATATACTGAATACTAAAATTTCCAAATAAGTGAAGGAGTAAGAAAGAAGGCCCTTGACTTCACAGAATCACAAATGAGAGGAGATAGTATGTGCATACCAAGGAATGATAAGAACATTGGGTTGTTCTCATAATTTCTCAAGTGCAACACAGCTACTCAAAGACACTCATCTTCTTCTTCCACCCATTTGTACTTTATTCATACTAGCAGAAAAGAGGAATTTTCATCAGTAGGTCTTTCACATTTGGCAACAAAATAAACTTTTCATCTAATGATAGGCACAACAGAGATACAATTACATTCAAAATTATAATCAAATATAGTCAAAAGTCAACACTCATCAAGATATATTGTATTCATAAGTTGCTTTGTTAAATGGCAACTCTTCTGTGCAACTACTTAAAAGATCACTTTTTAAAAATTTTATTTTATTTTATTTGTGAACATACTGTACAGAGGGGTTACAATTACATGGGCAGGATAATGCGTACATTTCTTACCAAGCATTGCACCCTCCTCCTTTGGTTTACCCTTCACATCCCTTCCCAGCCTCCCCCCTTCCCCCCAATCCCAATCAAAAGATCTTTTTTTTTTTTTAAGGTCAATAAACACTTCAAAAACCTGAGAGCCAGAAGTCAAGTTGGGTCATTATAGAACCCCAGGATTTCCACAATATCTAGCACTACCTAGCACACAGGTGTCTAATACATCGACAGTAAGATGTAGTTCTCTACATGGTGGAGACCTAAAAGAATATCTAAAAAAAAAATAAAGTTAAATAACTAGAAATTATTTAGGAATTCCTCCTCTAATTCTATCAGAGGTAAACAAAATTCTCCTTTTCTATTAATAAATAATCTATTTTAGACACTTAAATATTTATACATCGGTTTCCTCAAAGAAAGCACACTAAATACTCAAAATAATTGTCTTTAAAAAAGATTATGAGCCAGGTGCTGGTGGCTCACACCTGTAATCCTAGCTACTCAGGAGGCTGAGATCTAAGGATCGTGGTTCAAAGCCAGCCTGGGCAGGAAAGACCGTGAGACTCCTATCTCCAATAAACCACCAGAAAACCAGAAGTGGAGCTGTAGCTCAAGTGGTAGAGTGCTCGCCTTGAGCTGAAGAACTGAGGGACAGCACTCAGGCCCAGAGTTCAAGCCCCACAACCGACAAAAAAAAAGATTATGAGTACTCAAACAATCTTGAGAAATAAGAGAAATGTTTGTTGACTTTCAAGTTTACTACAAAGCTACAGTAATGAAGTTAGTACAATATTTACCTAAGGATAGTCATGTAGGTCAATGAAATACAACTGAGAGTCCAGAAATCAACCCTTATAGTCATGGCCAATTAATTTTTTAAAGGGTGCCAAAAATGTCAATGGAGAAAGAATAGCCTTTTCAGCAAATAATGCTGGAACAACTAGATATCCAGAGGTAAAATAAGTTTACAAAATTAACACAGAAAGGATCAGATCTATAAAACTATAAAACTTTTCAAAGAAACCAGAGCAGCAATTCTTATGATCTTGGGTCAAGCAGCAATTTTTTTTTTAACATAACACCATAAGCTTAACTGATGAAGAACAAGAGGTAAATTAGGTGTCATTAAAATTTAAAACTTTTGTGCTTCTAAGTGAACAATGAAAAGTAAAAAGGCAATCCACAGAATGAGAGCAAACATTTGCAAATTCCATATTTGATAAGGACCATGCCGCTAGGGCAAAGAACTCTTATAACTCAACAGCAAAAGGAAAATTAACTCAGCTAGAGTTCTCTGCTCAATGGTCATTATCATTGGTTATTATACAAGTCAAAACCACATGGAGCACAAGCACCAGTGGTTCATGCCTATATAAATCTAGCTACTCAGGAGGCTGAGATCTACAGATCATGATTTGAGACCAGCCTAGGCAGAAAAGTCACCATGAGATTCTTATCTCTAATTAACCACTCAAGAACTGGAAATGAGGCTGTGGCTCAAAGTGGTAGAGTGCTAACCTTGAGCAAAAGAGCTTAGGAACAGACCTGGAGTTTAAGCACTACAACCACCACCAACAACAACAAAACCCACACACACTAGTAATAATCACATACTAGGATGATTATAATAACAAAGTCTGACAATATTAAGTGTTGATAAGGATAGGAGAAATAGAAATTTTTGTACATTGCTGGTGGGGAATATAAAATGGTATGGCTACTTTGGAAACAGTTGGGTAGTCCAGAAAAGGTTAAGCACAGCCAGGTCTGGCATGTAATCCTAGCACTCAGGGGCTAGAAGCAGGAGGACAGCAAGTTCAGGGTCAGCCTGGGTTACCTAGTTAAAACTCTGTCACACAAAACAACAACTAAAAAGGCTAAACACTGTTACTGCATGATCAAGAAATTCCACAGCCAAGTCTGTAACAAAAAAAAAAGCAAAAAGATACATGTATAGAAAATCTTAAACAAGAGGGGATGTGGACAGAAGGGAACCTTACTTCATTGTTGGTGGGAGTGTAAACTTGTTCAACCACTTTGGAAAGTAGTATGGAGGTTCCTCAAAAGACTCCACATAGAGCTCCCCTATGACCCAGCAGTCCCACTTTTGGGCATTTACCCAAATGTTTACAAACAAGACCACACTAAAGCTACCAGCACAACTATGTTTATTGCAGCATTATTTACCATAGCTAAGATCTGGAACCAACCCAGATGCCCCTCAGTAGATGAATGGATCAAGAAAATGTGGTATATATACACAATGGAATTCTATGCCTCCATCAGAAAGAATGACATTGCCCCATTTGTTAGGAAATGGAAAGGCTTGGAAAAAATTATATTAAGTGAAGTAAACCAAGCCCAAAGAAACATAGGTCCCATGGTTTCCCTTATTTGCAATATCTAGTATATGTATGAGTCAAGCAGAAAAGATCAGATAAGGTGATGTTAAAAAATGAACCCTAAGATATGTATTTTAAATGTTTTTTTCTTTCATGCATTTGTTTCTAACGCAATTATAAGATTATTTCTTTGTTGCTTTATATGTCCCTCCCCCACAGTATAACCCCTGCTTTCACTGTATTTGATGTAGGTATAATCTGTAGAGGGGAAGGGGAAAAACAAGTCATTTAAATAAGGATACAGGTGGACCTGTTCCAACAATGAGAAGTACAAGTTGTCATGTCAAAAACGAACTTTACAACTGGGGGGGGGAGGATTGGGGGGGAGAACTGGGGGGGAGGGAGGATGGGAAGGGATGGGAAGGGTAAACAAAGGAGGAGGCTACAATGCTTGATAAGAAATGTACTCACTATCTTGCCCATGCAATTGTAACCCCTCTGTACAGTATTTTCACAATAAAAAAAAAAGAAAATCTTAAACAAGAATGCTCAGAGCAGCATTATTTCCTAATAGCCAAAAGTAAAACAACCCAACACTCAAAGGACGAATGAAACAAAATACAATACATCTATAACTGAATATTATCCAGCATTTATAAGAATGGAATATTAATGCAACATAGATTAATCTTGAACACATCATGCTAAGCAAAAACAAACAAACAAAAAAACACATAATATGGCCACAAACTATATCATTCTATTTACAGAAAGGGTCTAGACCAGATAAATCTATAGTGACAGAAAACAGATTTGTGAATTCAAAGGCTAGGGGACAAAAATGAGCAGGGACTGCTAAAAGACAACAACATTTATTTGTGACAACAACATTTATTATGAGAATATTTTGGAATCACACATTGATGATAGATGCATGACTGTAATACTAAAAACCGCTAAACATTAAAAATACTTTTTTTTTTTTTTTTGGTCTGTCATGGGGCTTGAACTCTGAGCCTGGGCGCTGTCCCTGAGCTCTTCAGCTCAAAGCTAGCACTCTACCACTTGAGCCATAGCACTACTTCCAGTTTTCTAGTGGTTTATTGAAGATAAGAGTTCACGGAGTTTCCTGCCCGGGCTTGCTCTGAACTATGATTCTCAGCTCTCAGCCTCCTGAGTAGCTAGGATTACAGGCATGAGCCACCAGTGCCCAGCTAAAAATACTTTTTTAAAAAGGAAATTTGTAGTCCAAAAAAACCTCCTCATTAAATGTGCTATTTAACAATAATAAAAGCAAAGGCAGTTTTTTTCACACTGACTTTTATAATGGCAATATATACAACATGAAGGAGGTGGAAAGGGGAGGAAGGAAGAGTAGAACTCCTTAAGTTCATAAGTGCTTTGTTTCTTCTAGATTCTACAAATTTACTAATAGCAAATTTTCTAATAGTTATAATAAAGAAGATGATGTTGATGGACAGATACTGAGCAACTAAGCAGTATGGTTCCAAGGTGGAAGGGGGAGGAAGAGAAAAACAAAAAGAGGAGATTACACAGACAGATTACATAGATATATAAAAATGTATTTATTATTAGAGAAAGTAAATAACCAAATAACAAAAATATCAAATGACAGAGCTGAGGTAGAAGTGGTAGTACACATCTATAATCTCCTGAGAGATTAGGAGGTGGAAGCAGGAGGACCAAGAATTTGAGCCAGCATGAGCTTTAAAGTGGGTCTCTATCTCAAAAAAGGCAAAGGGCCTGCTCACGCCTGTAATCCTAGCTACTCAGGGGGCTGAGATCTGATGCTGCAGTTCAAAGCCAGCCTGGGTAGGAAAGTCTGTGAAACTCTTATTTCCAATTAACCACCAGAAAAACCAGAAGTGGGCTGTGGCTCAAGTGGTAGAGCACTCACCTTGAGCTGAAGAGCTCAGGGACAGGGCCCAGGCCCAGAGTTCAAGTGCTATGACTGACCAAAAAAAAAAAAAAAAAAAAAAAAGACAAAGGTCAGTGGATATAGTTCAGTAGTACAGCACTTGCCTAGCATGCATATTTCAAGGAAGTAAGCAAGCAAAGAAGAAACGGGAAAGCCAAACCAGTTCTGGTGGAGTCTAAGTCCCTGTTGTTCCTGATTTGACAAGTTCTCTTGTCAATAACCATTCCACATTATCCCTTTACCGTTATAAGTTTGTCTAATCACTCTCAGAGAGCATCCCACATACAAACTATGGTAGAACACCTGCTTAGCAAACATGAGATCCTAATTTTGAAACTTTTCTCTGTTCCCAACCTCTCAGATAAGACTACTGGACTCCTCTGCACTGTAGGAAAACTCTCTGCCTCCTCTCCAAGAGTGGCCCTGGTTAATTTAAAAAGCTTACTTTCCCTTTTTAATTGCACAATGTGTATACTTGTCTCCTACAACCACATTAACTTTGCATGGATCCTATTATAATATTCTCTAGTGATCTGCTCAATAAATGTGAGACTCACTAAGGCAATCACTATAATTCTCTAGTTTTGAATGCTGATTAGTATTCTCTTGTAAATATATCAAAATTTGTTTCTTGCTGGACACCAGTGACTCATACCTGTAATCCTAGCCACTCAAGGGGCTGAAATTTGTGCACCTCAGTTCAAAGCCAGTCTGAGCAGGAAATTAAGACTCTTATACCTAGTAATCTATCAATAGAAAAAAAGCCAGAAGCGAAGATGTGGCTCAAGTGATAGAGTGTAAGCCTTGAGCACAAAAGAAGCATTAGGGGTACTGGTGGCTTGTGCCTGTAATCATAGCTACTCAGGAGGCTGAGATCTGAGGGTCAAGGGTCAGAGCCAGCCTGGGCAGGAAATTCCATGCAACTCTTATCTCCAATAAACTACTTAGGAAAAGCCAGAAGTGGCACTGTGGTCCCAGGCAGTTGGTGGCTCATGCCTGTAATCCTAGCTACTCAGGAGGCTGAGATCTAAGGATCACGGTTCAAAGCCAGCTGGGGTAGGAAAGTTCATGAGACTTTGATCTCTAATAAACTACTCAGAAAACCGGAAGTGATGTTGTGGCTCAAGTGGTAGAGTGCTAGCCTTGAACACAGAGAGGCTCAGGGACAGAGCCTAGACCCTAAGTTCAAGCCCCAGGACCAACAAAAAAAAAGTTGAGTCCTATATTCTTGTTGTGAATATTTAAAATTATTTCCAGCTATGCTTTGTTTTGTCCTTCAGCAGTGCTGCCTATGAACATTCTTTTAGATTTGTATCATTTTCTAGTCATGAGATCAGCAAAAATGAAAATACTGCAATTTGGCAAGAAAATGCATAAGTGAGTTCTCTCAATCATGTAGTAAGAACACATATTAGAGCCACTGTTTTGGAGGGCAAAGTGATAAAAGCATTGAGTGCATAGACTTGCTAATCCTATTCCCTAGAAATCACATGCACTAGTGTCCAAAGGAGTGTGGGCTAAGCTTTTTCAAGTCTGTGCTCTTAGTAATAAGTGAAAAATCAGAATTTCAATTTGCATTATTAAAAATGTTATCAATTATCATTAATTTTAATATTCAATGCATAAGTAAGAAAAATTCTTTTTTTTTTTTTTTTGAGTCCAGTCGTGGGGCCTGAACTCTGGGCCTGGGCACTGTCCCTCAGCTCTTCAGCTCAAGGCTAGCGTTCTACCACTTGAGCCACAGCGCCACTTCCGGCTTTTTTCTTTTTGCTCTGTGGTGCTGAGGAATCGAACCCAGGGCCTCATGCATGCAAGGCAAGCACTCTACCACTGAGCCACCTTCCCAGCCCAATAAGTAAGAAAAATTAAAGTTAAATTTCTATGATAGAGATCTCAGATCATTTTAAAGGACACATTTTTTTTAATAGCAATTAACAGTTTCTGAGAAAAGGGGAGAGGGAGAGTGACAGAGTAGGTGAGACTGATAGAACACATTGTAAACGAGTGGAAATGTCACAATAAAATACCCTTCTCCATATAACTAATGTAAACTAATAAAAATACATCCCTAAAGACAGACAAGGAACTTCTAACTGTGGTTACCTCTAGCAAGAATACTAGGATCTGTGGAAGACTGAAAAGGTGAGTTTTGTTTCTATGACTGCGAAATTCATGTATGACATAGTATCAATGTTTCATATATCTTATAAACCACAAAATGACTTGATATAATCTCAATGTTCATAATGCATAAAACAGTTATTGCTGGTGGTACTGATGTTTGATCTGAGGGGCTTCTGCTTGCCAGACAGGCACTTTATGACTCAAGTATGCTGATAGCTCTTTCTTACTTCATTAAATAGGGGGTTTCATATTTATGCCTGGGCTGGCTTAGACTTTGATCCTGCTATTTATGCTTCCCACATAACTGGGACAAGAGCGTACAACACCATGTCCAGATTTTATTGGTTGACAAAGGGTTTTCTTTTCTCCTTAAAAAATTTCCAATTAGCCAGGCACCAGTGGCTCACGTCTGTAATCCTAGCTACTCAGGTAGCTGAGATCTGAGGATTACGGTTCAAAGCCAACCTAGGCAGGTTTTTTGTTTTTGAGTTTATGTATCTGTTGTATTAATATCTTACCAAATATGTGATTTGCAAATATTTTTGTCCATTAATGGATAGCCTTTTCATTCTATTGACAGTATCATTTGATTATTAAAAAAAAGTTTTTAGCTTTTATAAAGTTTATTTGTTTCCTATGCTTAGGTGTCACACACAAGAATCCATAGCCAAATCCAAGGTTAAAAAGATTTATCCCACCAGGCGCAGGTGGCTCACGCCTGTAATCCTAGCTACTCAGGAGGCTGAGATCTGAGGACTGCAGTTCAAAGACAGCCTGGGCAGGAAAGTCTGTGAAACTCTTATCTCCAATAAACAACCAGAAAACCAGAAGTGGCATTGTAGCTCAAGTGGTAGAGTGCTAGTCTTGAGCTGAAGAGCTGAGGGACAGCGCTCAGGCCCAGAGTTCAAGCCCCATGACCGACAAAGAAAAAAAAAAAGATTTATCCCTAGGGTTTTTCCCAAGAGTTTTATGGATTTAGCTCTTATGTTTAAATCTTTGATCCTTCTTGAATTAATCTTCCATGTCCTCATTATGGCATCATCTCTCTCTCCTGAATGGACCCAGACTGATAACAAGTGAGTTGAAACAAAAAGTTAACAGCCACTTGTATTGCACTGGATAGGCAATATGCTTAGTGTTTGATATATACTATCATTTTTACTTTTCAATAAAAACTCTATGATATAACATTCTATAGTAAATAAAAATGAGACTCAAAAAGCAAAACACAAAAAACTATATGATTTTCCCACACTTTCACAAATCCAGGTATGCTTGACATTGAAGACGAAGTCCCTGTTGATTCCCAACTTACTTTTCTTCACAGAACCTAGCCCCCTCTCCAACCCCACACACATTTTTTTAAAGAAGCTGAATACATATCTGCAGAAAAAACCATAGCAGGGCTGAATGTCATCCTTAGGAAAGAGCAACTCAAAAGCTTGGCCTGCCTAGTGTCTAAGAACTAGATTTCAGGAAGGTTCTATTCCCAGAAATGGTCATAGTGGCTCTTACCTGTTTCTAACTGCTTTCTTACTGAGATTCTGAAATTTTAGTATATACTCAGTAAGCCCCACCCATCACAGCACTAGTCTCTAATGAGCTTCCATGGTAGACACAGCTCATTGCTGGAGAAAAGATTATGACCTGAATGACTCCACTTAGGAAAAGACTTTTGTTGGACACTTGACCCTGGCTTCCCCTGAACTTGGACCCTTGCATCTTTTCCTTTGGCCAGTTTTGCTTATTGTATCTTGTCACCATTTTCAAAGCTAGCCATATTCTGAGTTTGAAGCTCCTAGTCAGTCAATCACTACATTTGGGATGCTCTTGGGAAATTCCCAAATAACTATTCTGTTAAGTGCTGAGACACACAAACAAATAGGATGCTTGCCCTTAAGAAACTTCATGGTCTATTGAAACTTGCCCTCCTTCACTTCTCTGACCTTCATTTCTTGGCCTGTTCAACACTTAACATATAACAGATATATTTCCCTGAAGCAAATTTCATTCTTAGTGCTGAAGTGATGCTAAATAAATATTTCATAAGTCTATCAGGCAAAATCTGAGACACAGTTCTTTAATAAACTCAAAGGCCATACATATTTTCTCTATCTGATTGTGTATCTCATTAAAAATGAATTGCATACCCTTGTATATTGGAATGAAAAATGAAGCAGCTGCCATGGAAGACAATTTGGCAGTTTCAAAGAAGCTACCACTTGATCCAGCAATTTCACTCCTAGGTGTAAACTTAACAGAACAGAAAAACAGGTACTTACACAGAATACTTGTACACACATGTTCCTGGAAGCTTTATTCAAAGTTGCCAAAAGGCAAAAACTACCAAACAAATACATCAACTGAGGGGCAGATAAACAAATTATGATTAGTTCACATAAAGAAATACTCTTCAGTTGTAGAAAAGGTTAGTTTTTCAAGGTTCATTCATGTTGCAGCACTTACTAATGTACCAGGAACATTAATATAAGAGAAAGAAGTCAGCAGAAAAAAATACATATTTTTATTCCATTTATATGACACATCTACAATAGGAAAAAAATCAAGGAAACATAAAGCAGACTGGTGCTAGCCAGGGGCAAGAAAGAATGTGAAATAAAAAGTGACTGGTTCAGGTAGGTGATAAAAATGTTTAGATGATAGGGTGGTGGTTGGTTGTTCAATACTGCAAATACACCGTATGCCTCTAAACTGTTCACTTTAGAAAGGTTAATATATCTACTCAATTAAATGACAATGTAGTACACAGTATTACACAAATGAAGAAAGCCATCCTTCCTGATGTTATTTGAATGAGTACTTGCAGAGGGGGTAAAATAAGTCACTTAGCAAGTCCAGCAGCTTCCATCTACTCCTTCACTGCTTTCTTACTAAGACCAGGGTTAACTACTTAAAATCTCACATAAATCATTCCAGTATTAATGATCCTCCATTGCTCCTCTCACATGGTTATGCCTTTTCTCTTCCCATAGTTATTTCTTCAACAAATTTTCTTGGTTATATGCAAATTCAGGTTATATGCAAATACTATGTCATTTTATGTAAGGGACTTGAGCTAATCTTGGTATCTGAGGGCGTTCTGGAACCAGTCCCTGAAGACACTGAGAAAGGGACAATTATATCTCCCTTTGATTGATAAGAGAAACTCAGATTGAGAGTCACTGACATTAAATGAGGAACCCAAGATCTCACAGGCAGTTCATATCAAAAAGAGGCCTGAAGTCCAAGTCTTCCAACTGCAATTTGGAGTTTTTCCAACTAGAACTTACAAATCTAATAATATGATTTACTTTGTGCAATCATTGATAATCATCTGGATCTGAATGAAATGGCAAACATGATTATGCAAAAACTTATTGTGACTATATACCCAATTGATAGCAACAAACAAATTAGTTTTGTGTTCTGATATCCTGGTGTTTCACTGAACACTTTACAAGTTTGGCATTAAAAAAAAAAAGATACCCCTTAATTCACCTCAGAGTACATAGAAAACACATCCCAAAAATCACTTTGTAATACTCAAACTATCCCTTTGAGATAGGCTTACATGTTGAATATCCTACCCCTACATTTAAATTAATAATTCTGTCCAAAAAGCCACTACAGACAAAATAATACATTTTAGTTTGATTGGTATATACTAGCCATGTCAATTTCACTTTTACAGCAATCACTTCATTAATCCTGCTATTTGTCAAACCAGCTCTGTTGCTTATCAGTTAAGTGACTTAGGACAAGTTATTCAACCCTCTGAGCCTTAATATTCTAATCAGTAAAATACATGTGACTACAGCTACATTTTGCCAAGGATGTTAAGATTAGGTATAATATATGAAGACACCCAGAAGTACACTTGCTCTATAAAGCAAGTTATTAGTTTAACCATTTTTACTATCTGCTTGAGTTCACTATACTGCCTTATACCTCAGACCCTTAAGATCTGTATGACTGAGCAAACTGGACTTTTTTATTTTCTTTTCATCCTACAGCTTCCAATAACCTTCTGGCTACAACTGCCAATTCTCAGACCTAAACTCCCTGCCATTTACTTCTAGTGTCCCTACAGCAAGTCCCAGAACTTCCTCTTACTACACTGATTCCCTACTCAGGAACAAAACAATATTCATTACTTGTCAAATCAGCCACCTACATGCTGATAATTACTATGCTTTTGCTTACAACTAATCTAAAAGACCATAAAAAAAATCAGCTGAGTTTGAGAGTTATTTTTTTCCTTGAGACAAAGGTTTTATTAGCATACTTTAGTTGTACAAGGGTGGGGGAGTTTACTGTGACATTCCACACAAGTGTACAATGTAATCCAATCAATCTTGCCCCATCATTCTCTTACTCTCTTTCCCACTTCCCAACACAACCTCCACTAGCTCACAGTTCCATTTTAATAGATGCAAACAGCTATTCCAACCATATTCATCCTCAGTCAACCTCCCTGTTAGCCCAGTATCCCCTGGGCCCCCCGCGGCCCCCGGTACCCATTCTCCTAACAAAGCCTATCACCCTCTCCAATACCCTTAAAACAAAGATTTTTTTTTTTTTTTTTTTTTTTTGGTCCGGTCATGGTGCCTGAACTCTGTGCCTGGGTGCTGTCCTTCAGCTCTTCAGCTCAAGGCTAGCGCTCTACCACTTGAGCCACAGCGCCACTTCCGGGTTTTTTCTTTTTGCTTATGTGGTGCTGAGGAATCGAACCCAGGGCCTCAGGCATGCAAGGCAAGCGCTCTACCACTGAGCCACCTTCCCAGCCCCCAAACAAAGATTTTTTTAAAACATCATTTTTAAACAAATGGTCAACAATTAGGAATCTAATTCCTATAACCATTCCACTATTCAACTCCTACAATTCTTACTCGTCTAGCCCTCTTTGGTAATAGTAAACATTTTAATAAAAAGGTAATCTGTAAGGAAAAGGAGGCAGAAAAAACTGTAAGGGGGGCTGGGAAGGTGGCTCAGTGGTAGTGTGCTTGCCTTGCATGCATGAGGCCCTGGATTCAATTCCTCAGCACCACATAAGCAGAAAAAGCCTGAAGTGGCGCTGTGGCTCAAGTGATAGAGGGTGAGTCTTGAGCTGAAGAGCTGAAGGACAGCACCCAGGCCCAGAGTTCAAGCCCCAAGATTGACAAAAAAATAAAAACAAAACAAAACAAAAAACTGTAAGGATAGTTTCCTGCAAGAAAAATTAAATACCTGAGATATTGATGGAACTGGAACTCAAGTGATGGCCCTTTTTGAGGGACAAAACTACTATACAGATTCACCCAAAATACTGAAGGAGAGGCAAATGTCTATAACTTACACAGATACTGAAATGTGCTAAATAATTTATGCCAATTGTTATGATCTGTGGATTATTCCCACTATCAAGTGAAGAGAGCGAAGTTAACAAAGGTTAACTGGACCAAGGCTAAACAGCTGATATTAACAGAGCCATAAGCCACAATCAAAATTCTATTCTTTCTATTACATGGGACACAGTAGCTTAGTCCAGAAAATGCTAGGGAATTGGGAAAAGTCAACATATGTTTTATCTGCACATTATCCAAATGTTTCTCTCCCAGCACTGGAGATAATTGAGAGATGCATCACCTTTACCCTGACCTGTCAACATCATCCAGTTATTATTCCCCAGTTATTATTCCCAACAAGAGAAGAAAAGCAATGCTCCTTAAATTTGAATTTAAAAAAAAAAAAAAAAAAAACAACAGGCCACTAGGACCCTACTAAAATGTAGACTCCATTCAGCAGGTCTGGGTGGCACCTGAGAGTCCTGTGACTTCCTGTCATGATGATGATGTTTCTGGTGCTTGGGCCATTCACTAAATGGATTTCACAAAATGTTTCCTAATCCTAGCTGATCACCTATAGGAATCACTTAAACACTACAGATTTCTAAGCTCCTTCCTCTTGGATTCCATGGTGTCTGGAATGAGGTCTAGGTTGACATTAGTACTGAATAGGGACCACTGGTCTTTCCTATGTCCAGGCACCTCTACATTATATTTCTTAATTTCAAAAAAATGTACAGTTATTGGCAATAAACAACAAACACTAATTGAGAACTACCAAATGTCTAAGTGTTTTACCTATTAGCTTACTTAATCCTCCAACTATGTTATAAGGCTGGTACTTGTAACACTACCCTTTCCATTTTATATATAAGGAAAATAAAAAGACTGTTGCTTGTACAAGACCAATAAGTGAAGAGCAGAACACAGACTCAGACTTAATCTGACTCCAAAATCTGAGCATTGGAACACATCACTACCACTGCACTGCCGCCAGGCAGTTTTAACATACACACTTGAACAAATGAATCCAAATGGGTCACCTCAGAAGATGTCGCCCTAGGAGAACTATGCTTTCATTCCTCAGAAGCTGCCATCATTCAGGACATTACTGCTAAACTATAAAATGCAAGAGCTTTTGATCTAAAATTGAAAATGTCTTCAGAACCTAAACACGTGACTTTAAGTATCTTTAGCTGGAATAAAAGCTGATGAGCATGAATTTGCTTTTTGACAATACCACAAAACTAGGAGACGTCAACTCAAAAATAGTTTAAAAAAAAAACCCTAGTGTCTGATCAACTTAGGTTTTTAAAATGAAAAATCCATTGTTTTCCTCATCATTCACCTCTAAAGCCCATTCTAAATGAGAGTTCTTTATGTTTTGCGCAATGCTTGCATCAGTAGAGCCAAGGTGACTTATTTTCAAGGACAAATTCATGTGAATGCACTGGTCCTGTTTCATTTGGTTTTTATTTTGTTATGTTGTTTTTCAAAATCAGGCTTTTAGACATGCCTGAAGAAATATATTTACCCTTCATAATCAACACAAACATGCATATTCTCAGAACTGTCTTGAAGCATGCAATTTTCCTTTCTGCTGCAAAAGCAACTGCTTTAGTTTTCTTTTCTTTCAAAGAATTTTATTTATACACATACAGCCATATTATAATAATATCATAAACAGGCATTAATGAAGCATTTAGTTGCATGCAGCACCAAAAACAGCATTGTATAAAGGCATATATATATATATATATATATATATATATGCACACAAATATCCTCACATTAACAAGTAAGGCACACACAATACTACAGGGATATAACTATAAAAAGATAATCACATTTTTACATCAGATGAGCTCCTTTGTTAAGAATATTCTTTTCAATGAAGAAAATATTCTGCAAATTCAGAATGATTTACAGATTTTTTTTCTCCCCTTAAACCAGGCATTAATGCAGATCAGCACAATTCCATTCAACCAACCTCTGCTTGAACTGGACTCCCCACACCTTATTGAGGCCACAGTTCCCCTGTACAAACTCCCACTCCACCCCCCCCCCCATACACACACCCAACTCCCCACCAACCTCACAGGGGTTCCTGGGCTGGTCCATGGAATCTGATGACATCACTCTCTCTTCCTTCCTGGAATTCTAAACCCTGCTGCTCTCCCCTTGCACACAGCTACGATCTCCATGGCAACCTCACCTCCTCCTGCTTCCCTATTGGCTTCATGGAGCAGGATACACAAAAAGGTTTTCCGTTCTGCCCCCACCGCCTGCCCCTCAAAAAAAATGATGCTTTGAACAGGAACCTGAGCTAAATTTAGCTACTTAGGATTCAGAATCTTATGACTAAAAAAATATGGAGAAATATCTTTCTACGCTCCACCCTTCCCTCGATCCCAACCCAAAGTGGTTGTTTTACTATGGACCCAAGCCAGAAGCAAGTGGTAATATGTGCTGAGCCTTAAAAATAATTAGACTGCCTGCCTCGTATACGAGATTGGCACAGAAAAAATTCTCACACTCACCTCTTCCCATGAGAAGAAAAAGCAAGAGAGGAAGGAACGGGTGGGAAAGAAAGAGGAAGAAGAAAACCATACAAGTAACATTTGGGATATTTTGTGTACTGAACCTAAATCTTCTGCTTCCCTCCATCCCCAGGCAAGGATCAGGAACGCCATCAAAGCAAGAAAAAATGAATAAGGAAGAAGTGGGGGTAGAAAAACCATACACTTCTGTGACCACACACACTAAGTTGGAAGAATCTGAAGTCTGGGTCCAATTTTCCATCCCAGGAACTGACCTACTATGGAAACTGGAGCAAGTTTTCACATGCATCATCTAAAACTCAGCACTCACACAGGGATGGTATAGGAATTACTGACAAGATTAATGTAGTTTAGGTCCCTAAGCCAAAGGAACTGAATAAAAAAATAAATTAACATCATGATTAGCAAAATTCCTACAGATATAATCAGAAATTTGAGATCCCCACAAGAACATGAACTTCTAAAAATAACCTTTCAGAATAGAATCATAGATATATATTATAAAATATATTTTATTTCTTGAATCACATAGTTCCTAAATAGGTTTCCAAAATATGTCAAGACTAGCCAACTTGTGACTAATAAGTTTGGAACTGGCCCTACTATTTCTTAATCTAAATTCTCATTTTGAAATAGCTATTCACTTTCCTTAAATGATGCCTAAGAAATAAACCAGCTCAACTGCCCACTTTCCCTCCCTAGGAAGTAATTCTTTCTTAGAGCCACACTGGATTGCTAAATACTCAATCAACCCAGTGGCTATGTCCTATATGAATGACTCTGAAGGACAAAACATCAATAATGACCAAGTAGGAAAGAAAGGCTCCAAGCAGGTCAAAGCCTGTAGTAGAAAGGGGAGTAGATAAAAGTTAAGATGCAACTAGGGAATTAGAATTTTTGGTTTGCAGGACCAGAGACTTAACTCCAGCATACCCAACTCTCCAACAGCAAAAAGAGAAAGAAAAAATGCAAAATAATTTAGCATGGTAAGAAACAGTTGTCTGCCTCAAACAGAATTCAAACAATCTGGAATATTTAACAAAGTAAAACTGCCCATGGTCATCTAAAATAAGCTTTGCAACTGCTGTGGGAAACACCAAAGTTTGCAGTATATGCTAGTAAACCAAAACTTGTGTGGAAGTAGGGATGGTAGAGTATGAGTACCCCATTTCTGAGGTGCCTGCATTCTTGTTCTACTCCTCACTGACTACTAACAAGTCAGTCCTTCTGTGAAACCATTTCTGTGTGTACTACCAGTTCAGATGACTCCATAGGCTATGAAGAGCATAAACCGTTTTACTACTCTCAGGTCTTCCTACATAGAAAGACTTAAAGCTGTTTCTAAGACTTACCTAATGAGCTGGGAATGTGACTTAGTGGTAGAGTGCTTTCCTAGCATGCATGAAGCCCTGGGTTCAATTCCTTGGTACCACATAAACAGAAAAAGCCAGAAATAGTACTGTGACCCACGTGGTAGAGTGCTAGCCTTGGACATAAGAAGCTCAGGCACAGTGCCCAGGCCCTGAGTCCAAGCCCCAGGATTGACAAAAACAAAACAAAAGACTTACCTATCACATTAATTAACTGGACTTTCATTACAAAATCTATCAGCAATGCTCTGGATTAAGTGGGTTGATGTAGTTCAAAAGTTCTATATCCTCTTTCATTCAAGTGTGTCTTATGCTAGAGGGTTTATATTTGAGTTGTCGCTTTCTCAAAAAGAAAAACAAAAACATTATTGTATATACTCCTAATCTACATTTTGCAAAAGGAGAAACAGAGCTCACAAATGTCGATGTAACCACAGTTATGTGATTCATTATTTGATTTTTTTAAAGCATGATTCTAACTTAGGTCTCTTTAAATTCTGAAACCTATGCATTTTGTTTCTTGTTTTGATGCTGCTGAAGACTGAAAACAGCCTACAATTGCTAGGTAGCTGTTTAACTACTTGAACCATGCCTCTAGGAGCCACCTGGCCTTTTTTTGTTTGCACCTTTTAGTTTGCACCTAGGGCTTCAACTCAGGAACTGGGTGCTGTCCCTGAGCTTTTTTTACTCAATGCTAGGGCTCTAACCACTTGAGCCACAGCTCCATTTCATGCTTTTTGGTGGTTAACTGGAAACAAGGGTCTCGTGGATTTTCCTACTTAGGCTGGCTTGGAATTGTAATTCCTCAGATCTAAGCCACCTGAGCAGCTAAGCTTACAGACACAAACCACCAGCACCTCACTAGGGGCTGTTTTTGCTCTAGTTATGTTTTAGAATAGGGTCTGATTTCTGCCTGGGCTAGCCTGGGCTTCATTCATCTTATTTATGCCTCTAGCCATGGCTTGGATGATAGGAAATGAGTCACCACACACAGATTTTTTTGTTGAAATAGGGGTCTCAAACTTTTTCCCCCCAAATTGGCCTGGAACCACAAACCCTTACAATGTTGGAATGACAAGAGCTGAGGAGGAATCTAGTTAATTTTCTGTCCAATCCAGCCTGAAAACACCATCCTCTCAATACCCACTTCCTAAGTACCTTGGATTACAGGTATGAACTACTGGTACCTGGCTAAGTATTTTTCTACTTGGCCTCCCATTTACAAATAGGATTGGAAACACCTAGAAATTATTTTGTATCTATATTCTCTTACATCTCTTATGAAATATATGTTGCTTGACATAAAGTTCAAAGTCATTATTTTTTTATATTACTAACCCATATTAAGCCCTAAGCAGGCATTCAATACTTATTCATTTATTATTCTAATCCTATTATTCTAACCTTCTGGACAAACAGTAATGATTCCACTCAGATCTTTTCAAATTAAAAACTATCGAGAGATTACATGCTAAAGTGAAAAGACACATTTTCAGCTAACAATCGAATTCAATTTTCTAACATTTGAGATGAAAGGAAGCTAACAGTCATAGTGTCACAATGCCTACAGAATCTCATCTGTTGGTTTTGCTTTCTTTCTTTTTTTTCCGTCAGTCGTGGGGCCTGAACTCTGGGCCTGAGCACTGTCCCGCAGCTCTTCAGCTCAAGGCTAGCACTCTACCACTTGAGCTACAACGCCACTTTCGGTTTTCTGGTGGTGGTTTATTGGAGATAAGAGTTTCACGGACTTTCCTGCCCCGGCTGGCTTTGAACCAGGAGCCTCAGATCTCAGCCTCCTGAGTAGCTAGGATTACAGGCCTGAGCCAATGGCGCCCAGCATTTTATTTCTTTTGGAGGGGGGAGGGGAGAGGAGAGGAAGTCAGGGATAAACCTGCATCTTTATACATACAAACATGAGCTCTATCACTGAACCATGACCTAGTCTCTCATTTATTGATTTTAATCCACAAATTTTAATGTAGTCAGGATCTATACTGCAGATTTGTAACTTCTACATTCTACAAATAGAATCAGAGCATTTCTCCAGGGATTTTACTGAAATTAAGTCAGGTGATTAGAGGACCATGCTAAAAGAGGCCAAGGTCATGTTTGTTTGATATCCATGTGAATCACATACTGCTGTAAATACACACCCTTACTTTTACTGAAAAGATAATGTACACTATTACATCTTCTAGAAACAATTTTAAGGCATGTGTCTACTACAATCAAACTTTATTCTTTAGAAAGAAGCTATTATCTTTCACAAAATATGTCCAATCATCCATTATTTCAGTATTTACTGAACACCTATCATGTTCAATACTAACATAGGTTAGTACTGAAGCACAAATAAACACAACTATGTGTGATAATGCAACATGGCAAAGGTGTATTGAGTGTGCAGGACTGGCTAGCTTTAGAACAGGTCATGAAGAATGAGCAGCAGTTTGTTTAGGTAAGTGAGGACATTATGGGAATTCCAGGGAGCATTCCAAGAGTAACAGAGGTAGGGTCATTAGACAACATGGCATGCTTGGCAAAATCTCAGGTATATTGTAATAATAATAATAAATTTAAAACCCAAGGCAACCTCTCCTAGATTGTCCACCTCATTCTACTAGTCTTTCCTAAAATATTTTACTCTAGGTTAGATTTCCATAAAGGTTCGAACACTTTAATACCATGTGGCGATTTTTGTCTCATCACAGGCTCTATGATAAAACTAAATACCAAAATAAGGTATATTCTCCTGAAAATGAAGGCATAAGTGGTTGAAAACCTCAATGAAGAAGTGCTTTTATCTGTAAAATAATTCCTAATTTGAAATCAGTTAAGAGTTTTCTTACTCTTCTCAAAGAATTGGTCTGAAAAGTGATCCATGGAGTTTGTTCATCAATTCTCTTTTCCTATAGTTCTTTTAAATGGTTAGTGTTGGCAAGCAGATATAGATAGATATAGATTCCTTTAATTTAAAAAAAAAAAAAAAAGCAAGCAGGATCTGGTGGCTCATGCCACTCAGGAGGCTGAGATCTGAGTATCGCAGTTCAAAGCCAGCTTGGACAGCAAAGTCTGTGAAATGCTTATCTCCAATAAACCACCAGAAAAGTGGAAGTGGTGCTGTGGCTCAAGTGGTAGAGCACTCGCCTTTAGCTGAAGAGCTCAGGGACAGCACCCAGGCCCAGAGTTCAAGAGCCATCACCGACAAAAAAAAAAAAAAAAAAAAAAAAAAAGAAGCAGCCGCACTGAGAATGTGACTTAGTGGTAGAGTGCTACCCTCAAGCAAAAGAAGCTCAGGGACAGTGCCCAGGCCCTGAGTTCAAGCCCCAGGACTGGCAAAAAAAAAAAAAAAAAAAAAGCACCTTCATCATCTCTATCCAACATTCTAATTCAAAAGCACACAAATGCATGTGGAATAGCTAAGATATGGAACCAACCCAGATGCCCCTCAGTAGATGAATGGATCAAGAAAATGTGGTATATATATACAATGGAATTCTATGCCTCCATCAGAAAGAATGACATTGCCCCATTTGTTAGGAAATGGAAAAACTTGGAAAAAATTATATTAAGTGAAGTAAGCCAGGCCCAAAGAAACATAGGTCCCATGGTTTCCCTTATTTGTAATATCTAGTAGATGTATGAGTCAAGCGGAAAAGGTCAGATAATGTGATGTCAGAAAAATGAACCCTTAGATATATATTTTAATGTTTTTTTCTTTCATGCATATGTTTCTAACGCATTTATAAGATTATCTCTTTGTTGCTTTGTATGTCCCTCCCCCACAGTATAACCCCTGCTTTCACTATATTTGATGTCAGTATAACTTGTGGAGGAGATGGGGAAAAACCAGTTGTTTAAGGATACAGGTGGACCTGTTGCAACAATGAGAAGTACAAGTTGTCATGTCCAAAACGAGCTTTACAATGTGGGTGCGGGGGGGGGGGAGGGGAGAAGGGGGGGAAGGAGAAGGATTGGGATTGGGGGGAGGGGGGAGGCTGGGAAGGGATGTGAAGGGTAAACAAAGGAGGAGGCTGCAATGCTTGGTAAGAAATGTACGCATTATCCTGCCCATGTAATTGTAACTCCTCTGTACAGTATGCTCACAAATAAAATTAAATTAAAAAAAAAAAACAAATGCATGTGGAGCCCCCCACCCTGCCAGCTTGACAGGTAAAAGCTATTATGTGTATGAGAAGCTACCTATCACCTATAGCAATCACAGAACAAAAAAATTCTTCTCCAGTAATCTTTTTACTTAAGTGACTACATAGATAACAATGGGCAAAAGAAATCATAAGAGCATTCTCATAAAAATAAACCCACTCAAATAATCAGCACCACGTTTAAAACAAACAAACAGAACAATAACAGTCAATATCCATCCTGCACCTCTGAAAATTACCTCTACAAACTCACTTCCACCAGTTTACAACAATGACATTAACACCACAGATTTAAAATGGTTAGCGTTGGGTATTTGGCAAGCAGATATAGATTCCTTTAATCAAAAAAAAAAAAAAAAAGACTGTCTGAACTTTATACAAATGCAATCACATGCTATCTACTCTTTGTGTTAGTTCCTTTCATGCCAAATTGTCCTATAAAACAGATCCATTTGTTTAGTTTATTCTATTTTACAAGTATAGTCTACAAAAAATATTACAATAGCATTAAAAGACATGTGTGCTATTTCTGGCTCAAGCTATTTTTTAAAATGCTGCTATGTACACTGTGTGTGTGCACGCACACATGAGTGCACGCATTTAGGGCCTAGGCGCTGTACCTAAGCTTCTGCGCTCAAGGCTAGTGAACTAGCACTTGAGTACAGTTCCACTTGCAACTTTTTGGTGTTCAACTAGAGTTTTACAGACTTTCCTGCTCCAGCAAGCTTTGAACCATGATCCTCAGATCTCAGCCTTCTGAATAGCTAGGAATACCAGCATGAGTCACGGGCACCTGGCTCTATGTACACTCTTGTACACAGGTTTTACTACACAAGTGTATACATTCTCTTAGGAGCAGAATTGCTGAAGACAATGTCCAGCCTTGGGAAACACTGCCAACGACCAGTTCTTTTCAAAGTTATATGCTCCCACTAGCAGTCCATGAAGTCCACATGCTAAATATCCTTGTCCATGCTTAGTAAGATCCATCTTTGTCATTTGTCATTCTGGAGAGAATATACTAGTATCTCATTGTGGTCATCTACTTTTCCTCGATGACTAATGATGGTAACTACTTTTTGGGCATTTAAGTATCATCTTTTGTAAAGTACCTATTCCTACATTTTGCCTACTTTGTTATGGGCTGTTCAAAAAATTAAATCATAGACTTTCTATATTGTTTCATAGGAGTTACCCATACTCAAACTCAGTACCTGACACCTTGGCTCATTGGCTAACACTCTACCAACTGAGCCACACTTCCAATCCTACCCTCCCTGCTTCACTATTTTCGTTGGTCATAGGGCTTAAACTCAGGGCTTGGTTGCTGTCCCTGAACTCTTTTTACTCAAGGCTATCGCTCTACCACTTTGAGCCATAGCACCACTTCTGGCTTTCTGGTGGTTAATTGAAGATAAGAGTCTCATGCACTTTCCTGACCAGGCTGGCTTTGAACTATGATCATCAGATCTCAGCCTCCTGCCTAGCTAGGACTACAGGTGTGAGCCACCAGCACCTGGCTCCCATTTTCACTTTCTAAATAGTGTCTTTTAATGAATAGATATTTCTGAAGTTTTAAAACAGTCAGGTTCCTTTAGTTAATGGTTATATCTTGTTCAAGTAGAGTATTGTGAAGATGTTTGCCTACATCACCTTCTAAAAATGTAAATAGCACTTAAAAATATATTTTAAGATTCCAAGGCACATCATATGCATGTGTATAAAATGCACAAGTGAAACTTTCTCCCATCTAGGTCAAGGAAAATTAAACTAAATTAAATTCATTAAGCATTCAGCAAGTGCCTCTTATGTGCCAGGACTGTGTTAAATGCCACAAGAAATGGAAATGATTGTTAGAGATGATCTCTGCCCTGAATATTAAGTGCTATGTTATATGGATAAGGTTTCAATATGTCCTCCAAGGATTCATCTGTTGAAGTTCCAGTATTTGATATGGTGGCATTGAGAAAATGAAACCTTTAAAAGACAACAGGTCTGAGCAGGGTGCTGGTGACTCAACACCTATAATCCTAGCTACTCAGGAGGCTCAGATCCAAGATCAAAGCCAGCCCAGGCAGAAAATTCCAGCAAGCCCATGAGACCTGTATCTCCAATTAACCCCCAAAAACCAAAAGTGGAGATGTGGCTCAAGTGGTAGAATACTAGCCCTGAGTGAAAAAGCTAAGGAGCAGTACCCAAACTCTGAGTTCAAGCCCCATTACTGGCACCAAAAAAAAAAAAAAGCAGTTTTAGTGAAAGGTCACTAGGTAATTGGGGACACATGCCCTTGGAAGGGATGAATGTAGTCACAGGGCCCTGAGTTAGTACTCTCAAGAGAAAGCTGTTAGAAGAGCAAGCCAACCTCACCTTCAATAAGCACGATCTCGTCCTCCCATAGCTTAGACACTCCTGCCATGATGGAGCCATCAGCCATGAGGTAATAGAGCTAGGGGGCCCTAGCCAGAGCCAGTACTATATACGGGCTTCCAAAACTGTGAATTTCAAGTAAGCCTATCTATCTATCTATATCTATCTATCTATCTATCTATCTATCTATCTATCTATCTATCTATCTATCTATCTATCTATACACACACACATCCAGCCTAATATTTCATTATTAAAATAAAAAACAAGCTAATACATTAATGTTAGCTGTTAACATGACCCTGGAATATTAGTGGTATTTAACATCTAAATAAACTTGGAGGGGGAGGGAAAGATGTAGAAAAATGAGGAGGGGATAAAAAGTTCAACAAGAAATGTACTCATTATCTTACTTATGTAACTATAACCCCTCTGTACATCACCTGAACAAAAAAATTACAATAAACTTTGAAATGAGAGCCCCAAAATAATACATATACTTCCACCATCCTCTGCACTCAAGCAAATTTCTATCTCAACAAAAAACAGCAGGATAAAGACATTGCTTTATTATTGCTATTACTTCCTCTCTCTCTCTCTCTCTCTCTCTCTCTCTCTATATATATATATATATATATATATCACATCAATTACCACTTAAGAGTACAAAAACGATCTTTAGAAGTCCAATATTTTCTAGCCTATTACCTAAAAGGTACAAGAGAATCCATAAATTACACAATTTTCCCCAGAAATTTAAAAAACTATGTCATTCTAGCTAAGAAAGAGACAAGAAGGACAGGGAAGGAAAAAGATGGGTGTGTGTGTGCGCGCGTGCACACGCGCGGGTGCATGCACGCGTTTACGTGTGTGTGTGTGTGTGTGTGTGTGTGTGTGTGTGTGTGTGGATACATATGCTTTCACATACCCACACAATCCTAATTTTTTTCTTCAATGTTTTCCAATTTCTTACCCATAATTTTGCTTATCTGTTATTTGTGGTCTTGGGGAGAAAAGTTTTTTTTTTAAGCCAAACTTCAGAAAGGATCTCAGTGAATGAAAGATCAGGTACAGATATATGATTTTTATAAATTTAAGAAAAATCAATTAAATGGAAAGTTGAAAGATGCTAAAGGAAAAAAAGAGTCATTAATCCAATTTAGATGAGTAGAGGTTTTTATTTGGGAGGGGGGGCGGGGGTCTGGTAGTGGGGCCTGAACTCTGGGCCTGGGTGCTGTCCCTCAGCTCTTCAGCTCAAGGTTAGCACCCTACCACTTGAGCCACAGCCACTTCCGGCTTTTTTTCCTCTTTGCTTATGTGGTGCTGAGGAATCGAACCCAGGGCCTCATGCATGCAAGGCAAGCGCTCTACCACTGAGCCACCTTCCCAGCCCCATGAGTAGAGGTTTTAAGGCAAATAGAGTCATCTAGTTTTCTTTATTCTCCTATTTTATAATAGACCTCAAAATAGAATTTTGTTCCTCTTCTAAACATACAAGCAGAACAGGACATGTCTGCTAATTTTAGAGAGGTCAAGGTGAACCAGATGCTTCAGAGCCTGGACTTCAAGGTCTTATGCACATTTCCTGAAATAAACCAAAAATCTATCAGTGGAGATTGAGAGAATATCTCAAGCTAAGGTATCAAATGAGAAAGAAGGTGGGAAAAAGTCCATGGGAAACTATTTAGTAAGTCCTCTGACCCAAAATAATAGGCAAAGGCCTAACTACCAGCATTGTGAACACTGTGTAAGAAAAGATATAGCCCTTACCCTTATCAAGTTTAGTCAAATTGGGAAAAGACATAACATCGAGTAAATGAACAAAATTAACAAATCATAAGTTTTTAAAAAATAAACATAAGGGATCTTTAGAGTGCTCTCACTCAAAAATAACTAATTGATTCACCCCTATCAATTCTTATCTCCAATAAACCACTAGAAAATCGGAAATAGTGATGAGGCTCCAGGGGTAAAGCGCTAGCCTTGAGCTGAAGAGCTAAGGGACAGTACCAAGCCCCATGACTGACCAAAAAAAAAAAAAAAAACACCTTAGCTTCATTCTATTCTTCATGCCTATTCAAAGGAAGATGGAGGCCAAAAAAAAGGTGGAAAGGCTCTGTTGGTAAACTGTTATTACAAGTTGATAGTTACAAACATAGGTAATGCTTCAGCTGCAATGTATAATGAATGCTTAGACTTACTCATAAAATGAGTGACTGTAGCCAGGCACCAATGGCTTATGCCTGTAATCTCAGGAGACTCAGATTTGAGGACTGTGGTTCAAAGCCAGCCCAGGCAAGAAAGTCAGTGAGACTCTTATCTCCAATTAACCACCAGAAAAAGAGAAGTAAAGCTGCAGCAAAAAGTGAGTGAAAAAAAGCTTGAGTGAAAAATCTCAGGGACAGGGCCCAGGCCCTGAGTCCAAGCTCCACAACTAAAAACAACAACAACAACAAAAGATTGTATGACTGTGATGTCATAAAAAGTCCCAATTTCAAATATTCTGACCTATTATTTCTAACATCAAAATATCCAAAAATTGAAGTACTTCAGCTCTAAAGCTGTTATCTCCGACAAAAACTTCACAACTTAAAAACAGCATAAAATTTTTTCATCAGAAAACATTCTATGTTTGGCTCAAGGAAACATGTGATTTTATTCACAGGGGGTGAAATGAGACACAATGTCAGGAAAACAAAGCAACGTTGCAGAGATCTTTATTCTTACATAGCATAGTTTTACAAAGTCTATCCCAATAAATTCACATTTATGCAATAACATCAATACAATCACTAAATATATTAGAATAAAGTCGCAAAGACCCAGAAGAATCCCTGGGATGGCAAAGTTTCTTTAACCATTGACAAGATCCAGAAAGTTGAGAGTCAATGAAAGCTTCAGTATAACAGGCATCACCAGGCATCTGGACCAACAGCATCAAGTACATACATAAAATATATTCCTGATGGAGTCTATAGAGCCAGAAAGAACGATTCACAGGGCCTGCAGCTGAGCATCATCACAAAATCCTCTTTTAAGCTGTGCAGATTGCAGTGGTTGGGAAGATAGCCAAGTTCAAGCCTACGTCAAAGCACAGCAGGCATGCTCCCTTGGCAACAATGCAGCATGGGATGAGTGCACGACACATTTCTACTTCTGTTGGGTTTGAAGTCACTGCCAAACGAACCCTCTGGTACCAACAAACACAGCCAGTGACACTCCTTCTACTATGTAGATGAACTATCCTCACATAATATTCTAAACCAGTCACATTCTCTTTAGTTCTAGCCAACTCTTCTCATGCCCAGAAAAAAAAAAAGCCTTTCCTTAATATTTGACATCTGCCTTCATGTGACCATTTCTTCTTCTTTTTCCCCCCCATCTCGTGTGTGTGTGTGTGTGTGTGTGTGTGTGTGTGTGTGTGTGTATCTGTTCGTCTGTGTGTGTGTGTTTTACTGTTTGTGAAAACAAATGGAAGAAAGATTGAGAGGAAAAGAAAGTAAAATTAGTAGAGAGGAAAGGGCAGTCCACAAACCAAGGTACAAAAAGAAAAGCACAGCTGCACTGCCTATTAGCTCCAGCAATAAGGGATGTTTCTGATTAGGTGAGTGCAACTGCAGAGCTGCACAGGAAGTGCCCAGGGGGCCCTCTTCCACAGTTCCCTTCGAAAAACACTGAAAACCTTTGTGTTGTAGAAAGCCCATCTGGAATTAGTTAGGACTGGGCTCCTAGTAGGCCTTTCCTTTTTATAAATAAATAAATAAATAAATAAATAAATAAATAAATAAATAAATAAATAAATAAATAAATAAATAAATAAATAAATAAATAAATGAATGCTTTGAATGACTACATTTCCTGCCTGCAACCTTTTAATGCCCTTTCTCAAAATCACACCTCAGAATTTATTTGTCCATCTTTCCTGGTGTGACTGGAATCTTACAAGAACTTAAAAGCATTTGTAGAGTTAGCATCCTCCCCTAGGCCCAGGAACCCCCAGAAATTTACAACATGAATACAAGTAAAATCCCTTTTTCACAATAGCTTTTTTTTAAGTGCTAGATTTAGTAAATCAACATGGCCTCTTTAAGAATTTAAATAAAGGAAAAACTTTATGAAAGTACTTTTGCTCCTGTCTTCTAAACTATGTAAAAAGCACAAAAGAGAAATTCTGGCATATTCTCTTAACATTCAAAGGGAAAATATTTGTTTCAATAAATTGCCTACATTTATTTCTGCATGAAGTGAACTTTTACTGATGCTTTCTATTTAAAAATGGGAACTTTCTGGTAGTGTGGCAAATGTGTGGAAATAAATTCAGGGGAAATGGATAACATTCCTGATAGTTATTAATTAGCCATTAATACTCTTGGGCCTCTATCTTTCCGAAACCAGTAAATGAATATATACAAATCTAAGTATATACAATACCAGCCTCCAGCTTCACCTAGCAATCATCACTTTAATTTCTTATATCCCTAAAAACTGTACAGAAAGGAACTATATGGTTGTGGAGGGAAAGGATAGAGCCTATCAGATGTAAAATTGTCTTGCAGGCCACACCCCCTGTCCCATATCACTCAGAGGCCAATAACCCAGGGAGGGGAATACACTATTTAAGAAAAAAGTGGGCTGGGCCTCTGTGGCTCATGCCTATAATCCTAGCTACTCAGGAGGCTGAGATCTGAGGATCACAGTTCAAAGCCAGCCCCAGCAGGAAACTCCGTGAGACTCTTTTTTTTTTTTTTTTTTTTCCTGGGTCCAGTCGTGGGGCCTGAACTCTGGATCTGGGCGCTGTCCCTCAGCTCTTCAGCTCAAGGCTAGCACTCTACCACTTGACCCACAGCACCACTTCCGGCTTTTTATTTTCTGCTTATGTGGTGCTGAGGAATCGAACCCAGGGCCTCAAATATGCAAGGCAAGTGCTCTACCACTGAGCCACCTTCCCAACCCTTTGTGAGACTCTTATCTCCAATAAACCACTAGAAAACTGGAAGTGGCGCTGTGGCTCAAGCGGTAGAGCGCTTGCCTTGAGCTGAAGAGCTGAGGGATAGCGCCCAAACCCTGAGTTCAAGCCCCATAACCAACAAAAAGAAAAAAGTACTAGGCTAGCCATCTGGGCCCAGCATCCTAATCAAAGAAGTCCAATACCAACACCAGAATTAAATTCACAAATAACCAACTGAAACATAACTCCAGCCTTTGGGCCCTGCATAAAAGCTCCTAAGAAGGCCAGATTTCCTGGGGGAAAAAATTTTTAAAGCTGCCTTATGTTCAGGTAGTTGTAATTTACAGAAGTGTTACAGAGATGTTTAAGACTTGATACTGATGGGTAAGGTCAGGCCTCCTTGTCCATGTGTTTTGCATCTTTAATTCAATCAACCACAGATTAGGAATTCTTAAGGGAAAAAAATCTTGTGCATCTATGTACAAGCACGTACAGAATTTTTTCTTGTCACTATTCCCTAAACAATACAGTTTACCAGCTATTACCTAGCAATTTCATTGTATTAAATATTATGTCCTTTAGATGACCACCTGTGAAGTCTGGTATCCACAAGGAAAATGGTACTGGAACCAATTCCCTTTGGTTACTAAGGAACTACTATAAGCTCTTTAAACTTCTCATAAGAGTCAATAAATTGAAGAAGCCATTTCTATATACATAGAAAGGGATACACCGAAATAACACACCTACCACCCCCCCGCCACACACACACACACACACACACACACACACACACACACACACACACACACACACACACACACACACACACACACACACACACACACACACACACACACACACACACACACACACACACACACACACACACACACCACCGTCACCAGAATGGAGCACTGAGATTGTGTCAACAAAAACACCACAGTTAAATCTTTGGCAGCCAAGAACCAGCTCTTGACCTTAAGCTGGTTTCTAGGGATTAAGACCAGTCAAACAAGTAAAAAGTTTGAGATTAAATTGTCCTTTCCTGGCAGCCTTGCCCTCATGTACAATCAGGATGTCAAGTATTGCTGTGGACTGGATGTAAGAATTTTAGCAAAAGGTCCATTCATACATACAGTATCTGCTTTCAACTCCAATCACTATGATCAATGTTTTCCTCACAACTAAAACTGGTTTGGTTCTCAGAGGATGACCTGTTTTACCATTTCATATCTAGAAGAGGAAATCAGTCATACATAGTCTGAGACCTTGTTCTTTATTCTTGTATCTTAAGCAATACGGAGGAATGGGCTCTTATTCCTTGGCCCCTTCATGGGGTCATTCCACTCTGGGTTATAAGCTCCCTAAAAGACTTAGTTTCACCAGACATAGCTTATGTCTATAGTCCTAGCTACTCAATAGGCTGTGATTTTAGGATTGAGGTTCAAAGTCATCCTGGGCAGAAGAAGTACAAGAGACTCTACCTCTAAAATGTCTGGGGGCTGGGGAAAGGGGAGGGGGGGCTAGACTGAAGGTGTGACTCAAGTAGTAGAACACCAGCCATGATTGAAAAAGCCAAGTAAGAGCTAGAGACCCCAAAACTGCAAAAAATCAAATTCTCCTCAGTGTGAATTCTCCCTTGCCTCCTTTCTACAATGATAAGACTTCAAAAGAATTCAGAGAAAAGTAAGAATCTACAAGGTGGTGTTCTAGAAAAAACAGTGGACTGTGGAGGGCTGAACTGCACAAGACACATACCAGGGGTCTAGTCCACTCTGAAACATTAATACACTTCAAATTAGGTCCAGAGAACTTGGCCGCTGTGCTGACTCCCAAACCAACTATGAACAAAACTGGACTGGTCAGGATTCTTGCTGGCAAACATCAGGAAAAGGGGCCAATCAAAACTCTGCAGTGCTAAGGAACTCAGCCTTTTCCTTAAAGGGAAACACTTCAAGATACATATTCTCCTGTGCATGTAGGAGGAGGGAAGGGGGGGGGGGGGGTTAGCTCTTCTTAACTCCTACCTTGAGTTCACTTTATTTTTATAAATTTCTTTTTCTATATTTGGTTCTACACTACTACCAGCTTTGCCACAGACTGTAATGAAAAGCAGGTTAGGACTCTACGGAAAAACAACCATGACTGAATGCTCCTTTTGGCCCTGAGGGCAGGGCACCCCTTACCTCCCCTGCAACTGCCTAAGGGCCAAGTTCTTCCTTGATTCAGCCTCTTCCCTCCAGCATCTCTCCCCTCTGACCCTTACTCCCCAAACCCTGAGCTCTAGCAGCCCAAGTGCCAAAGTAAACTGCATACTGATCCAAGTACCCGCAGTTGGGCAGCAACTTTGGTAGATGGGGCTTCTCAACCTATGAGGGCAACTTTTTTTCCCTGAACTTCCAATAAAACAACAATAAAATGATAGTTACAGAAAAGTGATTATTTTTTTGGTATTGAGACTTGAACTGAGGACCTCAATCTCTTACTTAGTGTTTTCATTCATGGGCTGGCACTCTACCACCTGAACCATGTCTTTAGTTCTAGCTTTTTGCTGGTTAACTGGAGACAAGAGTCTCACAGATTTGTCTGCCCTGGTTGGCTTAGAATTTTGATTCTCAGATCTCAGCCTCCTGAATAGCTAGGATTATAAGTATGAGCCACCAGCACCCAGAAAAAAAAAAAAAAAACATGAAATTTTTAAAAAGACCAAAGACATATAAAAGCCAGAACTTACTACTAGATTACACATTGAAAAAATTACTATCAAATGTTATAGAAGTTTCTAAGTGCTTTTAATTTCTGTAGCTACCTCATATGAAATTCTAATAATATAAACTGGTAATAAACAGTGAGTAGAATACCACTCTGCAAATGACTCTTTAATTAGTACTGATACAGTGAAAGGAAAGCAAGCTCTGATACCCTACAACCCTAGGAGTGAATCCCAGCTTGGTTACTTCCTGGTCAAATGGCCTTAGGCATATCATTTAATTTCTCTGAATCCCAATTTCCGAACTTAGAGTAATGTAATCTTGACAAATACTATCTTTGATGGCTATAAAAGGATTAGGAAAATGTAAAGGCAAAGTCTCATACATGCCTGATATAAACTATGTATAAATCCAATAAAATAATAACCATTCTCATCAAGTTTATCAGATATTTCCTACATCATACTATAGTAACCTAAAATGAATTCTAATTCCTAAAGTCTAAATTCTAACTTTAGGAATTTATATTTTCATAGTTAATTATAACTAGCAAAATCCAGATCTATGATCTTTTATTGTCTTTTGTCATTTCCCTTCTTCTCATAAAAAACCAAACTTCCTTATATGATTTCCTGTGGTTTCTGTTTGCCCCACAACATATTCCAATTTTATTTCTAATCCAATTTCTACTAGTTCAATCACTATCACTATAGCAGTTCAACTGCTATCATTAGTTTTCTTGTTATTTTAATAATACTGAAGAGAAACAAAAATGTTTTAAAAATTAAGTGAATAATATAAGGAATAACAGAATTATAACCCACTAATATTCTAGCTTTCATCTTCCACTCACTTCTCTGATACATTGTCCTTAAAGATCTGAAGTTGTGTAACTCTAAGTGCTTTAAATAAGTCCTATCCCCCAAGGCCATCTCTTATGTATCATATGAACACATTAAACAACAAGCTTGCTAACATACTTTACAGCTTGCTGTTAATTTGATTTAGGCTTAATGTTTTTAATATATTCCATGTTTAGTCCTCCTTCCCCGCTCATCTTCATATCTTTCCATATCATTCTATTTTTGACAATTCTAGCAGCCATTCTCCCATTCTTGAATTCAATACACTAAGTATCTCCTTCAAAGACTCTGGCCACATCATTATAACCTCCAGTCCTTCTTTACTTTTCTAAGTACCTTCAAGTCACTAGGGAGATGAAATTCCATAGGGTCCTCCAAGATCTCCAGTCCTACAGCTAGCAAGTCCAACCTTAGGTCTATCAAACTTTCTTGAGCCTTCAATCTTATATGTTATTGTCATTCATCATTCAACCAATAGTGTTAATGAAGTATACCAATAGCTGTTCTGTACACTGAGTATGGATGTAAAATCAATCAGACCATCCTTGCCCTAAAGGAATTCAACTTAAGAGGCCTTTACTAATATTGTAATGATGGTCTATGGGTATTATAGCTTGCCTTTACTTATACTGGGACATTATTTCCTCACTCCAGAACAAATTCAATATGGTCCATTCCAAGGCTGAAAAAAGCAATTCAGGCATATAGAACCGGTAGACCAATAGATACAATCAAATGTGCTGAGTCACCAGGAGCCAGTGGCTCACACCAATAATTCTACGTATTCAGGAGGCTAAGATCTGAGGATCAAGGTTCAAAGCCAGCCTGAGGAAGAAAAGCCTAAGACAGTCTTAACCACCAAAAAAAAAAAAGCAAAGTAGAAATGTGGCTCAAATCATTGAGCACAAGCCTTTAGTAGTAATAGAAAGGAGTTAAGACATCTCCCAGACTGGAATAAGATCAGGATCAATTTCCTTAAAAAGGAAACACCATTAACTGAGCTGTAAAGAACAAGAGAGTATTAACTTGTAGGGTGCCAATGGCTCACACCTATAATCCTGAGTACAGGAAGCTGAGATCTGAGGATCATGGTTTAAAGCTAGCCCAGGCAGAAAAGC
This sequence comes from Dipodomys merriami, assembly GCF_024711535.1. Lineage (NCBI taxonomy): Eukaryota > Metazoa > Chordata > Mammalia > Rodentia > Heteromyidae > Dipodomys > Dipodomys merriami. Next base: position 4,638,458 of record NW_027206590.1, read on the forward strand.
CCCCATGAGACTCTAACTAGTAGAAATACAAGAACTGCCTTGAACAAAAGATCTCAGGGACAGTGCCTAGGCCCTGAGTTCGAGCCCTACAACTGACACAGGGAAAGGGAGAGGGAGAAGGAGATGGGGGAGAGAGGAAGAGAGGGAAACAAGAGGGAGAGAGGGAGAGAAAAAGGAGATGGGGAGAGAAGGAGAGAGGGAGAAGGAGAGACAAAGAAAGAGCATTAACTTGAATTCACCATGTTTTATTTTGTGGAAAATTTTCTGAGCAGATATGTTGAGAGAGAGAGAGAGAGAGAGAGAGAGAGAGAGAGAGAGAGAGAGAGAAAGAGAGAGAGAGAGAGTGTGTGTGTAAAGAGGAGGGGAAACATTGCAACAATGAGACATACAAGTAGTTATGTCGAAAAACAAACTTTACAACTTTGGTGGGGGGGAGGGTTGGGTGGAATGGTGGGGGAGGATGGGATGGGAAGGGGAAACAAAGGAAGAAGCTACAATGCTTGATAAGAAATGTATTCATTATCTTGCCCCTGTAATTGTAACCCCTCTGTACAGTATTTTCATAATAAAAAAAAGAGGAGGGGAAAAAGCTATTCCATTTTGCTGGAATGTAAATTCTAAGAAAGAATCCTGTGAATGGCTTTTAGTAGTGGAATAAACATTTAGTAACCACCACAACCCTATGATAGTTATAGCTTCATTTTGCTAAACAGAAAATGAACTTGAGAAAAGTTAGGTGGACTGTACAAAGTCTCACAAATACATACAAACCCAAAAATGGCCAACTGTTAAGCCCATCCTTCGTTTGTTCCATCCTCAGAGCTGTATAGAAATATGACCAGCTCCTCGGATTTCATTGAAAAATCAACTTTTCCTTGGCTATTCTAATCCTTGGTAAGTACTGCTTTCAAAATCCAAACATTCACCAAAGTTATCTTAGCTCCATTTATAAAACAATCAGTAAAATCTAGTATATTCATTTTTTGCATTTTCACCAGTATGGATTAAAAAAAAAAACATTTTTCCCTTATGTTCCAGAGATCTCAAAAGATTTGGGCAGTAATAAGGCAACCCACACAGAATTCACTGTATACTCTGTAATGCAAAACACATCAGCATCCATTTTATCTGGCAGCAGGAAGAGATATAAGTTAGGACCCTACAATTATCCCTGCAGAGAGGCACACCAGAGGGAATGTAGGCATAACAGCTACAATAATGGTAACACAAATAGCCATCTGCACTTATGGCCAGGCATGCCAAGAGCTTTTAAACACCCACATCCCTAATGCTACTCTCTCCCTCGGTGCAGGTGGGCCAATTCCTTTCCATTCTTTCCGGCCCACATAATTTCAGAGAAATAGATAATCTGCTGCCAGGAGCAGGAAGCAAAGAAAGCTGCTGTACTTTTGAACACAAAAGACCAAAAAAGAAGGGCCCTGACTCCACCCTGTGTTCTACCCAATAAACCAATATTTCTCTATTATTCTCACTGTCTAAAAACACAGAAAGGTAGTTCCTGTTCCTCACCCCCAAGTCCTTCCCTTTCCCTGACATTCACCCTACCCCAACTAGTTTGGCTACCCTTCCTATCTCAACTCATGGTAAAGCTGTCAGTTCCAGTCTCCTCATTATCCTAGGAGATCTTGAAGACAGGGGTCCCCCTTACCTACCTCCCTCTCTCCCCCACACACACATTCTCTCTCCTTCCACCCTCCCTTACCCTCTTTCCCTCTCCCCCCCCTCTCTCTCTCTTTTTTTTTTTTTTTTTGGGTCCGGGCGTGGGGCCTGAACTCTGGGCCTGGGTGCTGTCCCTCAGCTCTTCAGCTCAAGGCTAGCCATAGCGCCACTTCTGGCTTTTGTCTTTTTGCTTATGTGGTGCTGGGGAATCGAACCCAGGGCCTCAGGCATGCAAGGCAAGCACTCTACCACTGAGCCACCTTCCTAGTCCTCCCCCTCTCTCTTATCTCCCTCCCTCCCCCCTAAGTCTCCCCTCATTCTTTCTTCCCCCGCCTACCATCTTCCTCTCTCTCTCTCCCTTCCCTACCTCCCTTCACAAATTCTCAACAGCCAGCATGCTTCTATCCATACAGGTAAAGATGTGCGGGGTAAATACAAGAACTGCTGAAATGAACAAGAAGCTAAATGGTACAGAAGGAAATAGTAGGATAGTGACTCTCAGATCTGAGGGCACAGGGTAGCTGTGAAGAAACCATGCTACAGCTTCTAAACTAAAACAATATGGTGAATACAATATTTACATAAGAAAAATTAGCAGTTAAAGTTGAGCATCAGTGGCTCACGCCTGTAATCCTTGCTACTCAGGAGGCTGAGATCTGAGAATTGCAGTTCAAAGTCAGCCTGGGCAGGAAAGTCCATGAGACTCATATCTCCAATTAACCACTAGAAAACTGGAAGTGGCGCTGTGGCTCAAGTGGTAGAGCGCTCGCCTTGAGCTGGAGAGCTAAGGGACAGTGCCCAGACCCAGAGCTCAAGCCCCACAACCGACCAAAAAAATAGCAATTAATAGTCTCTAATTCAGAAGATAAAGGTAAGAACATCATTTTTTAAAATCACTAATCTTTTTTGTGCTACAACCTCAAGAACCAACTAACAAACTAGGAACAAGAGGATAGGCTACAAAAATCATATCCATCCTATCCAGTTCCAGTAACAAACATGATAAGCTCTCACTGTTAGCTTTTTCTTCACCCTTTCCCTTACCCTCTTTGTGTCCCCCCACCCTGAGACAACCAAGAAAACAATGGATGTGCTACAGTATCAAGTATTCTCAAATAAATCCTCTCCTGGGTTTTACATTTATCTGAGGGCTGCTAGCAAGATATGTGATTTATTCCCAATTACAGCAGAATTAATCTAAGTGATGACATAGTTACCAATTCTTCTACAAGGTGCTAGAAACAATGAAAGATCTTAATAGCACATTTAAGCAATGGACACTTGCCTAGTGGCCTTCAGCCCTGTGCAGCCAAGTATTTCCTATTGCTTCTTGCTTTACCAGCTACTACCCCATCCCCATCACCAGAGACAATCTTCCTTAGTAACTACACTGGTCAAAACAGAACCTGAGGCGGGCACCTGGCTCACACCTGTAATCTTAGCTACTCAGGAGGCTGAGATCTGAAGATCGCAGTTCAAAGCCAGCCCAGGCAGGACCATGAAACTCTTATCTCCAATAAACCATCAGAAAACCAGAAGGGTCACTGTAGCTCAAGTGGTAGAGCGCTAGCCTTGAGCTGAATAGCTGAGGGACAGCACCCAGGCCCAGAGATCAAGTCCCATGACCAACCAAAAACAAAAACAAAAAAAAAAGAACCTGACAGAAAAGACAGGAAAACAAGTTAATAAGATCATGAGATACCCTTTAATAATACTTATTTCTTAGTCTTGGGAGTTTTTTTCCTCTTAAAGAACATAATTACCTTGGGAGGTGCCAATTTTTACCAAATTTTACTTGGAACTATTATAATAAGGTACCAGAGCTAAAATCATCCTCAGAAATAGCTTTATCATATCCCTACATTTTGTGGATAGAAAAAGGTCACCAGAAGACCAGCCAGCTACAGGCATGGCTCAAGTGGTAGAGCACCCATCCACCAAGCCCAAGACCTGAGTCCAAACTCCACCACTAAAAAAAAAAGTTAAGGCTTGCTAATGACATTATGCAATATTGATTCCAAATGGCAAAAACAACATCTACTTTGTCTCCAGTGTCCAACACAAAGTTCAGCACTTAATAAGAGGTTGGTAAACTGAAATAGATGAACGCAATCCATGGGAAACCTAAAACATATGATGTTTTGTTTCAAATACAATGTTTACTCATATGTTACCAGAAAGTTATAGTCCATGTATGGTAACTTGGAAATCAGGTTTTTTCCCTCTCAACAACCAGGCACACATCCTTTATCTCTGGCGAGATTCCTAACTTCCTTCTCTCTTCCAACTGCTCTAAAAACTGTAACAGCTCAAAATTGATTTTCTAAAATATCTCTCATCTCTCACTCAGATTCTTTTAGCAATTTTCAATTAGTCCTCTAAATGGCTCTCCACTTAGCATCCCTCCTTATAGCTTGAACGTAAGACTCAGAAACACATTTGGGTGGCTTTTGACTTCTTTGTTGTTTTGTTTTTTAAACCACGGATCCAGATGGTCTCTCTGCATCATAAATAACTTTTTGTAATACATGGCAAATTCAACCCCAAAGACCCCATAACCCCATGACTTTGATCATACCAAAACCTGTGTCTGGACATCCTTACACTTTCTGCATAAAGAATTCTTATCCATGTTTCAAAGGTCTTCAAATGCCTCTTTTATGTCATTGACGAAATACTGAAAATCTAGATGGCAAGCATTGATCTATGCACTATAAACATAACATTGACTAAGACACAGTCTGGGAAGCCAGATAGTAAACAATGAGTGGTAAAGTGAGAGAACAATGGTGGCAGTGACTTTCTCCAAAGGCAGACTCATTTGGTCCCTCAAGACCAAATCAAGAACAGGAGACTTGACTATGTTTCTATATTTTCTTGACACACTATAATGAATAATTTCATTTATACCAGGCATGGAGCTCAGGGCCTGGGTACTGTCCCTGACCTTTTCTGTTCCAGGCTAGCACTCTACTTTTTGAGCCATAACTCTACTTCCGGCTCTTTGATAGTTAACTAGATCTAACAGTCTCATGGCCTTTCCAGCCCAAGCTGGCTTTAACCATGATCCTCATATCTCAACCTTCTTAGTAAGTATGAATACAGGCATGAGCTACAATAATATTTTTTTGTTTTGTTTTGTTTTTTTTTGTCGGTCATGGGGCTTGAACTCTGGGCCTGGGCGCTGTCCCTCAGCTCTTCAGCTCAAGGCGAGCGCTCTACCACTTGAGCTACAGCGCCACTTCCGGTTTTCTGGTGGTTTATTGGAGATAGGAGTCTCATGGTCTTTCTTGCCCGGGCTGGCTTTGAACCGCGATCCTCAGATCTCAGCCTCCTGAGTAGCTAGGATTACAGGCGTGAGCCACCAGCGCCCGGCTGAGCTACAATAATATTTTGAGTGAATTTTAAAAGCTAGAATTCAAAGATGTATAAATTAAAATTTAGTAGAAAAAAGTCATAATCAAAATTAACTAAAAGCCAAGCAACCCAAACGTAAGCTATTCCCACCACCTACAATATTTTAGGCAAATCCCTTTCCTTTCTGTCACACAGACAAAGGAAATAAGCTGGGCTATACAGTACTGAAACGAAAAGGCCACACCACGGAAACAGACACTATCCAGTGCTGCAGACTGTCACCGTGCAGCAGTGTAGGGTGAGCCCACAGTTCTGAAGCCAGAAATCTAGATTTCATGTACACTCTCCCATGTTTAAAATACTGTCAACCAAGCACAGCCTCGTGGGCAAGAATCAGACCAACAGCTTAGTTTGCTACCTCTAGTCTAGATCATCCCTCAACCCTCTCTAGTTTTAAGGATCCATAGCTTTAAATGGAGTAACTTCTCAACCAAAACTATTGAAGAGGAGATAACAGGGTTAGAGAACAGAAAAAGAAAAGAACAGTTTCTTCCATCATAATTCATCTGGCAACAAAATCCTTGTTGGGGGAAAAAATGTATCCTGAATAATAGCAAGACCAATTCTAACTTCTTCGTTAGAGAGTAAAAGCAAGTCCACTATATTCTTAGTGATCTAGAGCTGGAGCTGTTACACTTTTGATCAATATGTACCCCTATTGTAAACAATCAGGTGTGCTTAAACAGGAGCAACATCCACACTCCACATGGCACATAGCAAGGAAATCAATTATGCTGAAGACTGGCAAAGTGCCCAAAGACACAGCAGGAATTTGATATGAACGTCAGGATGAGGAAGGAGAATGAATAATTCAGACTCCCTGATTCACTTAACGAAGTCCTGTCAAGCACAAGCTGAGGACCCATGGTTTGTGGGCTGAATTCTCAACTACAAGGCAATTGAGCTCACCAAATGGAAAGCCTATACAGCGCCTGTGGTGGCAGGTGGGAGAAGAAAAGAAAAACTCACACCCTAAACTATGTTTCTGAGAGCCAATTCATTATAAAGGGCCAAATGTGAAACAATCTGATTTTATGCTGTCATTAACAAAAAAAAACAAATATGCCTATTTTATTTAACATCTATCTTCTGTAAGAAGGCCACCATTAAACTGAGGACAAAGTAAATAAGACAATGGAAAACAAAATATCAGTCACCAGAGCTGAAAGTAGAGAGATCTTCCCAACTCTTTCCCCTCACACCTCCAGGTGGAAGGAAGTGTAACATTAACTATCTACACTGCTACAATGATAACTGTGGACTCACACATTATTTACTAACTGCTAAACTCAGCTGCAAATGTGTAAACACAGGTCTATTCTGAAAATAGATCAAGAGCTATCCTGAGCTTTAGATAAATTCTAAATATTCTGGAAAATAGTTTTGTACAAGGATTTAGTTTTTTTTTAAAAAAAAAAAAAAAGTACATCTGTTATCTACATGACCATTTTTTTAGGTGGTACATAAATTACCTAGGAAAGAAAAAAAAAGGGAGGGGCTGGGAAGGTAGCTCAGTGGTAGAGTGCTTGCCTTGTATGCATGAGGCCCTGCGTTCAATTCCTCAGCACCACATAAGCAGAAAAAGCTGGAAGTGGCACTGTGGCTCAAGTGGTAGAGTGCTCACCTTGAGTTGAAGAGCTGAGGGACAGCGCCCAGGCCCAGAGTTCAGGCCCCACGACCAGCCAAAAAAGAAAAAGAAAAAGAAAGAGAAAATCCAATCTATTTTCATGTATTTATGATAGGTTTGATGTTTTTATCTTCCATTTTTGTTTTTTAATGACAAGTGTAAAATATTTATAACCATCCAAACATTTAAATTTCTCAAAGCTATAATACTGATGCAAATAGCTCGGTATTGTAAAATGTTACTTGTAAACAATGAGCCAAGAATATATTGACTTCTAGCCAGGCACTGGTGGCTCACACCTGTAATCCTAGCTACTCAAGAGGCTGAGATATGAGGTTCACAGTTCAAAGCCAGCCCAGGCAGGAATATCCATAAGACTCTTATCTCCAATTATCCACCAGAAAACCAGAAGTGGAACTGAGGCTCAAGTGGTAGAGCGCTAGCCTTGAGCTGAAGAGCTGAGACAGCACCCAGGCCCAGAGTTCAAGCCCCACGACTGACAAAAAAGAAAAAAAAAAAGGAATATATTGACTTCTAAATGCTACACTACTAAAATTATGCTGGTACAAAAATCAAATCTGGGAAAATAACAAATTTGATGAGCTTCTCAAATTCTTCTAAGGCTGTAAAGATACAGAAGTTACAAAGCAAAGACCAAATTCTAAATACTAGCTAAGTAGGAGAAAGCAGATTTCACCAAGCAATTATTACTATAAAAAAATGCACTTAGTGTGAGCTCATGCTTTTAAAAACCACTTTAAAAATTAATCTAATTCCCAAAGTTACCAGCAAACAACCTCTCAAAATTCAAATGGCTGAGCAGAAACTATTTCAATCCTAAAAACAAAGAAGTAGCATTAAAATGGAAAAGTAATCAACAGCATGTTCCTTGGGGTGATAATAACCAAATTTTCTTATTTACATCAGACTAGCCTCTAGGGAGTTAATCCACCAATCCACAATGTAGAGGCATATGATACTAAAGCAGTGACTCAAACCACAGAACCTATTAGAGGAGCTAATGCACCACCCAGACACTTGTTGCTCACACAGTGGATAACAGATCATGATCTAAGGGTTCACCAGACAAACACTTGTTGCTCACACTGTGTATTACAGATCATGATCTAAGGGTTCACCAGGCAAGATCCCAAAGGTCTGAGATAGAATGAGGCCCTTAATTTTCAAATTCCTAGTGACTGGATACATTCTTACCTGGCTTTGCTTTTGTGAAAGAACAGAAGGCCACACTGTTGAAATTTCAACAGTCCAAAAAATGGAAAACAACATTCCCAGAACAAGAATAAAATTTATTCTATAATTTATGTGGTGACACTGGGGTAACAGTATTTGTTTAATGATTTTTTTTATCTTTAAATAGTTTGCACAGAAAGGCTTCAACATAGCATGTTAATTTATGTGTACCATGTATCTTGATTGGTGTTACCCCTTTATTCTCCCAATGTACCCTAACCCCATCCATTCCCTCAGTTCTATTTAACATATATACACTGATTATTGTAACTATATGTACCTACCATTCCCTCCCTCCTTTTAATACCATTGCCCTTAGACATGTTTCAGCTTCCTGGTATTCATTCTGTTATACTGTTAATTGTTCAGAGGAGTTACTCCTTAGAAATTTACCATACTCAAGTCAGTTTGACTGTGTGTGTGTGTGTGTGTATGTATGTGTGTGTGTGTGCGTGTGTGTGTGTGTGTGTGTGTGTATATATATATAGGTATATGGCCATATATGTTTATAGTTCAGATCTAATTTCCACATAAGAGAAAAACATGTGCCTTTTAACCACATTTTTTTAAATTTCCCAGATTATACGAGTAGTTAAGACTGAGTAACACTACTCTAAATAAATCCTGAAACAAACCAGCCAGGGTTTACCTAATTACTGAAACAGGAACAAAGCTTAAAAGGAGGCTAAAAGATCCAAATACTAAACAATGATCATTTGTTCCCAAAACTCTGGAACATGTTTTCTATACTGATAGGGATCTTTCAGTTCTAAAATCCTATCATCTATCTAACCATCTAATAAATATTATATATATGTATGTACATATATATATATAATGTATATATAATGTCACATATAGGTCCATATGTTAAACATTATTTCCCCAAAAGTTAGTAGAAGCTTTAAAAAAAAAATTAGAGGCAAGGGCTTAAGGAGTGGCTTAAGTAACAGCACAATACCTGCCTAGAAAGTATGAGGCTATGCATTCAAACCCCAGTGAGGAGAAGGGGGTCTGGAGACTAGCCTAGTGGAAGAAGGAAGTTAGGTGACTGGGGGTGTGCCCTTGAAGTGAATAGAGGGCCTTTGGCCCCTTACTCTCTCCCTATTTCCTGGCTGCAATGAGGTGAGCAGCTTCTTCTGCCACACATACTTCTGCCATGATACTCTGTGGCTACAGACCCACAGCAACATAGCCATAGACCGAAAACTATTAAAACAAGAACCAAAATTAACCTTTCCTCCCTTGAAGTTGATTATCTCTGGTATTTTGTTGCTATAACAGACAGCTAATATACAGTAAAGATTGCTGCTATGGCAGCAATCAGGAGAGTCTCCATCCCTATCTTGGACATTCAGCAAAAGAACCCAGAAAAAACTGAGTCAAAGCTGTCATCTCAAAGATGACAGCTATTGTCACAAAAAGTGGCAGAACTGTCACTGAGAGAACCTCAGTTTTGTTTTTTAAAAATTTTTATTGTTGATCGGTCTCACTATGTTACTTATATCAGATTCCTGAGTGCTGTGATTATAGGTATGCTCCACTCATGACTAGCACAGAGGAAATGTAAATCATATTCTGTATGAGTGGGTCAAGATAATGTAGAAGAGACAGAAACCCAATTGCCATGTCATTAAAAACACTGAAGGACTGATATGATCATGACTGCTTTTCAGAAGTACTACCCTAAGAAAGATGCCAATAGTGAAGTGATGGGAGCAATGTATCACTTGGGGTATAGATAAAGCTTTCAGAACCTAGTAACTGTTATCCCTTAAGTAACACATTAAGGACAGAGCTTGCCAAAAGAGCAGATGCTGAATTTGCATATCTACAAAGTAACCAAGTATACATAACAGGAAAGAGGTATAAATCAGAGATAGCAGTTTGAAGTTATCCACAGATAGATCTTAAATAAAGCCTTGGCAATAGATGAGCTCAGCCAAGAAAAGCATACTTAATAAAATGAAGCTAAAGCCAAATTCTGTTCTAAGGAAGAGGTTATGAAAGTGCTCTGGCAGACAGACAGGAAATTTTCAAAAAGATGACATAAAAGAAGCCAGGAGAGGGGCTGGGAAGGTGGCTCAGTGGTAGAGCACTTGCCTTGCATGCCTGAGGCCCTGGGTTCGATTCCTCAGCACCACATAAGCAGAAAAAAAAAAAGCCGGAAGTGGCGCTGTGGCTCGAGTGGTAGAGCGCTAGACTTGAGCTGAAGAGCTGAGAGACAGCACCCAGGCCCAGAGTTCAGGCCCCACGACCGAACCCCCCCTCCCCCCCAAAAAAGAAGCAGCAGCTAGGAGAAGAAAGGCACTGATAGGATGGCAATGACCAGCTGAGGGGAAAAAATATAGGTCTGTAATAAGTACAACAGGTACTGACAACTATTATAAGAAGTTAACTTGGCAGACATCGGCAGCTTGCGGCTCACGCCTGTAATCCTAACTACTCAGGAGGCTGAGATCTGAAGATCAAGGTTCAAAGCAAGCCTGGGCAGGAAACTTCATTTTTTTTTTGTTCTTTTTTTTATCGGTCATGGGCGCTCAAGGTGAGCGCTCTACCGCTTGAGCCACAGCACCACTTGCAGTTTTCTAGTGGTTTATTGGAGATAATATAGTCTCACAGACATTCCTGCCTGGCTGGCTTTGAACTGTGATCCTCAGATCTCAGCCTCCTGAGTAGCTAAGATTACAGGCATGAGCCATCAGCACCCAGCTTCATGAGACTCTTATCTCCAATAAACTACTAGAAAACTGGAAGTGGTACTGTGGCTCAAGGGGTAGAGCACTTACTTTGAACTGAAGAGTTCAGGGAAAGTGCCCAAGCCCAGAGTTCAAGCCCCACAACCGACCAAAAAAAAAGTTAACTTGCAGAAAAAGAAAATGAGCTGGAGGGTAGACAAAAATAACAAAATGCTGAAAACAAGGATAGTTAAACAAGGAGACAGGTTGACCCAATGTAAAAATGAGATGTACAAGACACTATGTTGAAAATGAATTTTACAACTTTGGTGGAGGGGGGAGGGAATTGGGGAGGAAAGGAAGGGATTGTAGGGGAAAAACAAAGGAGGGGTAACAATGCTTGATAGGAAATATACTGATTACTCATGTAACTGTAACCCCTTTGTACAGTATCTTTGCAGAAAAATATTTTTTAAAAGACTACATGTGTTAGATTTTATTTGGTTAAAGGTTAATGAAAAGTGATATAGAAGGACAGATTAAAAATCTGGGAAAGAGGGTCAGGTATGGTGGTGCATGTCTATAACCCAGCCACATGGGAAGCAGAGGTGGGAGGATTACAGTTTAAAACCAGCCCAGGCAAAAAGCTCCAGATCCTATCTGAAAAATAAAAAGATGGACATATGGCTGAAATAACAAGAGTGCTAATATGAGTTTTGCCAAAAAAGGCAAGGTCAGGTTAACAAAAGTGAAGGAAAGAGAAGGGGAAAGTAGAAAATGGAAAAGAAAGAAAGAAATCTGGGAAAGAAATCCAAGTAAAATTTTCCACAGAAAGGAAAAGTGGCACAAAAGATAGGAAAGAAAGTACATTTGGTGATGCTTGAAAGTTCAAGTCAGATGGCTTCCACTTAAACTATAAATTAAACTGTGTGCTATAAGTGAAGGGAGAGTGAACAAAAGAATACTAGAGGAATACTAGAAACAGCTACTGTACCAAAACCCCAAGAGATCACTTAGACCTCTTAGAGCAGAAAGACTGCCAGGAAGGAATCTAGGTCCAGGAAGGTTGGAGACCATGAAGGCAGACAGCTGTATTGATCTAGGCTGGGGTTTGCTAGATAGAAGAAAACAAAATGAGGCTATTGATGATACAGTTGTATAAGTACAGGGCTCTGGAATCTAAACAAGACAGAGCAGGAAGAAAAGACAAGGAATAATTGAACAAGAACACAGAGGGGAGGAAGGAAAGGTGAGCAGACACAGTCATCATATTCAATGTACATTATGTAAAAATTGAACTAATGTAACGTGAGAACAGGGACGAGATAGGGAAAGATGGGAGAACAAAAGGAGTGACACTGACCAAGAAGCATTGTACTCATAACCTAACTTCTGGGAAGAAAAGTAAAAAACAACGCAGAGGGCCAAAGCCCTTTATTTCTCAGTGACTCTGAAAAAAAGATGCATATGGAAAGAAAGCCTTAATTTTCAGAAATGAAGCAGCTCCAGGATTTAGCCTTAAAAATAGGTGGTAAAGGGCTGGGAAGGTGGCTCAGTGGCAGAGCGCTTGCCTTGCATACCTGAGGCCCTGGGTTCGATTCCTCAGCACCACATAAGCAAGAAGAAAAATACCGGAAGTGGCACTGTGGCTCAAGTGGTAGAGCGCTAGCCTTGAGCTGAAGAGCTGAGGGATAGTGCCCAGGCCCAGAGTTCAGGCCCCTTTACCGGACCAAAAAAAAAAAAAAAATAGGTGATAAAAAACGGGACACCTGTAATCTTAACTATTCAGGAGGTTGAGATCTGAGGATCACAGTTCAAAGCTAACCAAGACAGTAAAGTCTGTGAGACCCTCTATCCCCAATAAACCACCAAACAGACATTTCTGTGACTCCAAGTGGAAGAACAATTGCCTTGAGCAAAAATGCTCAGGGACAGTGCTCAGGCCCTGAGTTCAAGTCCCAGGACCAGAAAAACAACAACAAAAATAGATGGTGATGGTCAGGTTAATGTCAGTAAAGTTGATTAATTAAAGAGTGGGAACCTCGCTAAACCTCTCTCTAAAATAATTGGCCTCAATCCAAGAGCCAGAAGGTTTTGTTTTTTAAATGAGGGGGAGGGCCAAAACAAATAGACAGTAGAGAGTACAAGAAGACAGTTCATTAGCCAAATACTTGGGCTTTGCTTTAAAGGAGCATTGATTCAGATCTCCCTAACACAGAAGAACAAGGAACATCTACTTAGAGGGAGACATATAGCATCATCATAAATAAATCAACATTAGTTCTGAAAAAGGGGTAGAACAAAAATGTGAAATCAAGAACCCAAGGGTGAAGGTTGGTTTACTACATAACAAAGAAAATAAACAGTCCGTGAGGGAAGAAATCCTGGGAAGAACAGGTCAGAGGGGGAAAAAAACAAATCAGGTCTAATACACAGGTGGCAAAAGGTATTTACCTTCTATATACTAACCAAGGAGTGCAGAGCAGAATGATTTGTTTAGCAACAGCCATTATTTATAAAAAAGAAAAAATAAGTTATAATGATTCCTTAATAGAACTGGAGGGATTAGAAGGATGGGAACCTTTTAATAGGCATAAGCATCATCCAGATCTAAGTTAGCTGCCAGGAAGTGAAAAATACGTTTGAGGTAGCTCACATGAAAAACAGTGGCAGCCTCTCTGGTTACTAGAGAAAAGGCACCCTGAAAGTCTAAGGCTTAGAATACCTATTTTTCCAGAACAGCCAAGAAAACTGAGTGGAGTCAGTTATAGTCTGGATCAATTCAGGCTGACAAAAATAGACCTGAACTTCTGGCATCTCTAATAATAATGACTAACCAATAAATACTATCAAATAGTCTCTCATGATTCAAGAATTTTCATACCTCTAATCAAAAATATAAAAAGATCACAACTAATTTTTTTATTAATCTAGTACTTGTAACTGCTCCTGTGCTATGGGCTTTACTTAAATAACTCATTAGCTCTCTCAACACTATGAAGTAGAAACTATTAACATTTTACAGATGAAAAAACTGAGCCTCAGAAAAATTAAGGAAGTTGCCCAAGGTTTTAGATTATTAAAAAGCAAAAGCAGGCAGACTCTAAACCCTTTAACCCCTGAGCTTGAACCTTATTATACCAGTAGATGAAGATAATCTACTTAAGCATATACGCTCTTAGATATGCAACTCAAACTGTAATTACTAAGAGAAAAGAAAGTTATAAAAGACACAACACTCACACAAAATTTGTCTGGTTACAGAAACAAGATAAGTATCAAAAATAAATTAAAAGGAAAATAATAATTTCAAATGGCATATAAGTACCAAAATCAGGACAGAAATAACAAGGATTGAGAAGATACCTATGGTCAACAGATCTTTAATTCTTCACCCAAGGCAAAAAACTTTCTAACAGATATTCATCTAAGCTTTCAGACTTCTTAAACTGAAGAAACAATGTGAAATTCTTTAGGGAAAAAGGCACTGGTGGTTCACACCTATTATTCTAGCTACTCAGGAGGCTGAAAACTGAGATGAAGCCAACCCAGGCAGTAAACTCCATGAGGCTTTTATCTCCAATTAACCTCCCCAAACTTGGAAGTAGAGCTGTGGTTCAAGTAGTAGAGTGCCAGCCTTGAAGCAAAAAGCTAAAGGACAGCACCCAGGCTTTGAGTTCAAGCCCTAGTACTGGTACAAATTAAAACACACACACACACACACAATTAAAGTATACCAAGACACCAGAAATAAGTCAAATCAGTCTTACTGAGCACCTGTTCTCCTGAATCTCGAATCTATCATCCCAGTCACTTTCCCCAGTACCCTAATTGCCTTATATCAAAGCTCCTTTGGAACCCGAAATAAAAATCTACCTTCATTGAATATGTCTCTTGGGGGCATTTATCCTACAGGTCTCTACTACTGCCTCAAAATAAACTTCAAAATGTTGAAGCTGTGCTGGGACTGGTGGCTTATACCAATAATCCTAGCTACTCAGGAGGCTGAGATCTGAAGAATGAGCTTCAAAGCCAGCCTGGGAAGGAAAGTCCATGAGACTCTTATCTCCAACTAACCACCAAAAAGCCAGAAGTAGAACTGTGGCTCAAGTGGTAGAATGCTAGCCTTGATCATCAAAAGTTCAGGGACAGTTCCCAGGCCTTGAGTTCAAGACTCAGCACTGGACCAAAAAAAAAAAGTTCAAGCTGAGCCCCAAACAAAATAGCTCCAAGGAGAGGAGACACAAATGAACCCAACTTTGCCTTATTCACCTCTAAATCCCTCACGTATTTTCCACTCCCACCTTGCCTCCATTGACCTACTAATAGAATAAATAACAGGGTACTCCTTATTTTGTCCTCAATCCTCTTGGGGCAGTAATAAAAAAACAGAATGGTTCTTCAATGCCCTGAATCTTGACTAAGAGAAATATGATAATCAAATATATAATTCACACATGAAATGTCCAAACAGTCTTATTCTACTAAGAATCAACTAAGGCACACATAATACAGCATACACAACTAAATTCCTATTAGTCTGCTAATTTGCAGTTGAGGGTAAAATGGTCTGCAGCCACTGGATTCTGATCATACAAAGACAGTCAGTAAAATATAAGTACACAAACAGGGAAAAGAACAGAAAAAAAGTAGGTAAGTATGGTGGTCTTAATATATGTCTACAAATTTTTGATATTACTTTAATCTAGAGATGGAACCTAATTCCTTTCCCATTGGAAGGAACCAGACTTGTTCACAGAACACAGAGATCAAAATTTAAGCAAATCCTCCTACCTGTGTAAACCTTCAGATGACTGTAGCCCCAACAGTGGTTTTCCTGAGAAATCTTGAACCAAAACCACACAATTAAGTTGCTCCCAGATTCCTGACCCACAGAAGCAGTTATTTTAAACCCAATCTCAGATAGGCAGCTAGTGCTTGGAATATGTTTCTGTTTGGTTGTTTTGCTTTTTTTTGTTTTTGTTTTTGTTTTGCCAGTCCTTAAACTCAGCGCCTGGGCACTATCCCTAAGTTATTGCTCAAGGCTAGCACTCTACCACTTGTTTATATGATACTGAGGAATCTAACCCAAGACTTCATTCATGCTGCAAGCACTCTACCACTAAGCCACATTCCCAGTCCATGGAATATATTTCAGTACATGGAATACTGTACCATTATTAAAGGTCCCTCCAAGGTTCGGGACCAACACTACCAGTACTGCAGTGACTTCTCCTCCCCAGAATGAGCTAACAGAGAAATATGAGAAACCTGGGACACGCATATAATTCAAAATGTTCTTTCCAGTAGCCATATTTAAAAAGGTAAAAAGAATAAAGATTAATTCAATAACATATTTTATTGAATCCAATATACCTAAAATATGAGCATTTCATATATCATGCTCAATATTTTCATAAAATTCAATGAAAATTATACATTGTTTTGTGGCAATTCTTCAAACCCTCGTGCATACTTCATATTTACAGGGTATATTTCTTGGTGTTGACAGCCACCTATCAGGTCTGCGACAATCAGACATAGCTAGCTTCGGCACTGATGACTAACAGGTGTGCGGTGTTCCTTCCACAGACTGTTTCTTTTTCAGAAACATGAGTGGAGAAGCGAGGCAGGTAAAAGGAAATGTTTAAATACCTAAGGGATCCTTTTATTTTCTTTACTCAGTTATCTCCTTTATACAAACAGATTCCCATGCTGAGAAGTAGCCTTCCTGGAAGGCAAGGAGAGGAAGGAAGAGCAATGCTTGATGTGAGCAAGAGGAACCACTTTGGAAAACTAGATAGTAATTCTTCCTACAAAACATCAAAACCAATAAACAGAACACAGAAAATGTCATGTACCTTTTTACTTATTGATGTTTCCTTCAGCCTTAGCTATCCACCTACTTCACACAGACATATCTCTATTTGAAAATCAAAGGCACAGTTTGTTCTGAAGTGGCAGTTTTTAAACAAAATGGTAAGGTGAGCAAAGAAAGAACATTTGGCTTTTTCAACAACTAAAACTTTCTCTAGCAATACATGTGTCTTTCCTACTCTAGTGTTATCTTCTCAGACCACTGCTTTTACAGAAGGTCAAGCCAGGTGCAAGAGGTTCATGCTTGTAATCCTAGCTTCTCAGGAGGCTGAGATCCGAGAACAGAAGTTCAAAGTCAGCTCAGGAAAGAAAGTTCAAAGTCAGCTCAGGCAGGAAAGTCTGTGAGATTCTTCAATTAACCACCAAAAGGCCAAAGTACAGCTATGGCTCAAGTACTGGAGCACCATTCTGAGAAACACACACACACACACACACACACACACACACACACACACACACACACACACACACACACACACACACACACACACACACACACACACACACACACACACACACACACCCTACCTCTCAGGAGCACCATTCTGAGAACACACACACACACACACACACACACACACACACACACACACACACACACACACACACACACACACACACACACACACACACACACACACACACACACACACACACACACACACACACACACACACACACACACACACACACACACACACACACACCCTACCTCTCAGGAGCACCATTCTGAGAACACACACACACACTCAGGAATAGTGCCCAGGCCACAATTTCAAGCCCCACAAAAAAAAAAAAAAAGGTCAAATCAACCCAGAGGCCTTTAGGACAGGGTGATACCAACAAGAAAATCTACCCTAGGGCTACCAAGTCATCCCTTTCCTCCTGCTTTTCCTACTTCTTAAGGAAAGTAGTCCAGCTGTGTGAGTCACTACAGACATCCTAAGGGGTCTGAGCAAAATCCAGAAGACAGCTGGAAACAGCTGTTGTGAGATCAACAGAAATGGGAGGGAAGGAGGAAAAAGATGAATTCATAGCTTACTACTCTGGTCACAGAAAAGCTGGTTTTGATTTTTCTCTCCCACGCAAAGAAAGTTTCTTCTCCCTTCTTACTTACTAGGATTCTTTCCCTAATAAATGTAACAATTAATTGATTCATGATTACAGACCTCTCATTGAAATTATTACCCACTGTGGATATTACTTCCACCAGGTATCTCCCATAATACAGCGTAGAAAATTATTATAAAGTGCCTGTAAAGACAAGGCACCCTGACTTGAGTAAACCTCTTGAAAACATCACCAAGAAAAGAGTGTTTCTATGGTAAACTAAAAGACCACCAGCCTCTGGACTTCTAATCCACTTTCCTAATGGTCTAAAGGATGTAGATCTTCATGTTCACATTTAATCCCTGATGTACTGAAGGAAAGGTAACTGAGCATAAGTCCAAACAGACAGGCAACAAAGGATTTCTGAACAAGAATACAGATTTCCTGGCATTAGGTATAAACTAATATTGACTTAGCAGGTTCTGGTAATACAAAACCTAGAGAACCAGGAAGTATTCTCTTCCACCAGGTCTCAGTACACCCAGACAGCCATCCTTCTAAACTCCTGGGTTATAGCTCAATTGGTTTATATCAACACATACTTCTGGGCGGTCAGTCCTGGATTCTTCAGTCATTTCCAAAGTAGTCCAAACACATCAGCCAAATCATCCATGAGAACAGAACTGCTGCCTTCAGAAGAGGTGTAGGAAGATGTTTTTTTTTTAAGCCCATGAAAGCCCCCTTCATTCTCCCAACTTGTCACCTGACATCAGTAACATCGTTCCTAAAGTAAGGCATACAAATTCAAAATATGCCAGACACCAGTGGCTCATGCCTATAATCCTAACTACTAAAGAGGCTGAGATCTGAGGATAGCAGTTCAAAGCTAGCTGGGGCAGGAAAGTCCATGAGATTCTTATCTTCAATTGACTACCAAAAAAGCCAAAAGTGGAACTGTGGCTCAAGTAGTAGAGCACAAAAGTGCAAACGTGCCTACATCCTGAGTTCAAACCCTAAGACTGGCACAAAAAGAAAATCAAAATACGTCTATACATTCCCGACTCCCAAGAGTTCTCTTTTTCACTACAGAATTCTGTTTTTCCCACAAACATTACTTACTATTACATCACTTTATAAAACCTCCTACAACTAATTTCCAAAAAGAGCCACAAAGGTTTTGTAAGTAGCGAAAGAAAGATCTGAATGAGTACAGACAAAAGGGTCGGCTTTCAGGGCCAGAGAGATACTCAAGTAGCTTCATTTAAAAGAATGTAAAGGACATTTAAAAAACTTCCTTATAGCACATTCTTTTTTTGGGGGGGGAGGGGTCTGGTTGTGGGGCCTGAACTCTGGTCCTGGGCGTTGTCCCTCAGCTCTTCAGCTCATGGCTAGCACTCTACCACTTGAGCCACAGCGCCACTTCCGGCTCTTTGTTTTCTGCTTATGTGGTGCTGAAGAATCAACCCCAGGGCCTCATGCATACAAGGCAAGCACTCTACCACTGAGCCACCTTCCCAGTCCATAACATTCTATAACACCTTTTCTGTTTCTCCATACAGCACATCTAAAATGCATATTCATTTCTGGTACAATTGTAATTAAACATAATCTCTTATCTTTCTCACCAAAACAACTTATGAGTCTATGCCGTATGTTCCCTAGGTAGAGCTGGGTGGTTCTTTCTGTATTATTCACCAACTAAATCAAAAATCTTTAGGGAACACTGCCTAGATCTTATACCTCTTCCCCATACTTAGGTTCTGCAAAGATGAACCTCAGATAATATCCCTTGTTATTTTTATGTTACTTTTCACATAAAATAAGAATGGAGTGAGATGGAGAGAAAGGCTCCAGGATGCACACAATGAGGATGTAATGAAGGTTAGCAGTGAGGAAGAAGAAAGCTTCTGGGCATCCCCATCTTTCTATGGCAGCCAAACTTGTGACACAGCTAAGCAACAGACATCACTTACACTTTCATCTCTACTTTGGAACTTATTTTTAACTCTTTTTTTTTGGGGGGGGGGTCTGGTCGTGGGGCCTGAACTCTGGGCCTGGGCACTGTCCCTCAGCTCTTCAGCTCAAGGCTAGCGCTCTACCACTTGAGTCACAGCGCCACTTCCAGCTTTTTTCTTTTTTTGCTTATGTGGTGCTGAGGAATCGAACCCAGGGCCTCGAGCATGCAAGGCAAGCGCTCTACCACTGAGCCACCTTCCCAGCCCTGGAACTTATTTTTAATGAACACAGCAACTTTCTTTCCAAGTAGATAGTGACAGCCACCACCTTCATGGTAACCAGAATCATTTTAATATCTAGTCACCTGTTTTCAAGGGCAACTGGAGGAATCAACAGATTGGGACAGTGTGTGGAAGGGGGGAAAGCATGAGGTTGAGAAGGTATAGTGGGATTTGTGAGAAGAAATCGCCATCAAGGGCTGAGGGTACATCTCAAATAGTAAAGTGCCTGTCTAGCAAGGGCAAGGCCCATTACTGGATGCTGGGGGCTCACACCTGTAATCCTAGCTACTCAGAGCTGAGATCTGAGGACTACAGTTTGAAGCCAGCCCAAGCAGGAAAGTCTGTGACACTTGTCTCCAAGTAACCACCAGAAAACTAGAAGTGGAGCTGTAGCTCAAAATGGTAGAGTGCTAGCCTTGAGCAAAAGAGCTATGGGACACAGCACCCAGGCCTTCAGTTCAAGCCCCGAGACCAATAAAAATAAAATAAAATGAAGCCCTGAGTTCAAAACCAGAACTGGAAGAAATGAAACAAAATTATTTTTAGCTAAAAGATCAGCATGTATTCAACTAAAATGTGCACATGATAGTAACACAGGATATTTTCCTAAAGGCATTTTATTTTCCAACCAAGGCAGTAAGAAAACAATCATAATTATGATCTAAAAGCAAAGTACAAATTGACTTTTTAAAAAATAACTGATAAGCCAGGTGCTGGTGGCTCATGCCTGTAATCCTAGCTACTCAGGAGGCTGAGGATCATGGTTCAAAGCCAGCCCTGGCAGGAAAGTCTGTGAGACTCTTATCTCCAATTAACCACCAGAAAACTGGAAGTGGCCCTCTAGCTCAAGTGGTAGCGCTCTGGCCTTGTGCCGAAGAGCTCAGGGCCAGTGCCCAAGCCCAGAGTTCAAGCCCCACAACTGACCATAAATAAATAAATATATGGAATTTAAGGATCAAGGTTTAAAGCCAACCCCAGGCAGGAAGCCCACTGACTCTTATCTCCAACTAACCACCAGAAAACTGAAGTGGCCCTGTGGCTCAAAAGTGGTAGAGCCCTAGCCTGGAATGAAAAAGCTCAGGGACACAGCCCAGGTCCTGAGTTCAACTGACAAAAAAACTGACAATTCTACTTTAGAGGAACCTTCCAGGCATACTAGTTGGATAGTTCTGTGAGTACTTAGCAGAGATGGAGGCAGTGAAGTATCCTACTCATAGTTCCATAGGAGAGAGAAGCCACATTTCCTAGAGGCATCGTTTTGGAGAAACTTTTGTCTTAGACATGAACTATAAAACATATCGCAATGTACTATTAATTAGATACGTTTGATATCTAAAAGGAAAAAATATAAGTTTTACTTTTTATGGAAATGCTAAATACAAACTACATTTAAGCAGAATTTTAAAGTTAGAAGGGTTGCCAGACAACATACAAGTGTAAAGATGATCCCAATGCACACTATATCCAAGAAGGTCAAAGCCCTGGGCTTTAAATACTAGGTACTTCACAACATGGGGAAGACTTTTGAAGCTTTGACTTTTGCATTTTATAATTTGTGTTCATTCATAACCTCTGTATTATACTTTAAGGGGAAAAAAAAAAAGAAGCCAGAAAGGAATGGAAAGAAGAAAGGGGGAAAAGGGGTGAGTAAAGAATAAATGTGCCAAAGATGTTTTTTATATCCAACAATGTGAAAATATAATACCCAGTGGGGTTACCAGTATCTACCCTCCAAGGTCCCCAGTGCTCACTCTCCCTGGGGTGCTAGCATCCACCCTTCCCTGGGTCTGTGCTTCTTTGTTTCACTTCTAATCTCTCTGTGGCTTCTGTTTGTTCACAATTCAGTTTTCTCTCAGTCCGCCTTTGTCTTTTTGTCGGTATTCCACATTATCCCACCTGCCTTTCCTCAACCTGTCTACAACTCCCCACTGTTCAGAGAACACATAAGTAAATTATACTCAAAAGCCAACAAGAGCCGGTGCCAGTGGCTCACACCTGTAATCCTAATTACTCAGGAGACTGATATCTGAAGATCACGGTTCAAAGCCAGCCCAGGAAGGAAAGTCCATGAGACTCTTATCTCCAATAAACTACTAGAAAACCAGAAATGGCGCTGTGGCTCAAGCGGTAGAGCGCTCGCCTTGAGCTGAAGAGCTGAGGGATAGCGCCCAAGCCCAGAGTTCAAGCCCCATGACTGACCCAAAAAAAAAAAAAGCCAACAAGAATGGCTGAAGGTATGGCTACAGTGGTATTATTAAGTCCCAGTACTATAGTTTAAAAAAAAAAAAAGCCAACCAATTTTGGACTGAATTTTTTTTTAACTATATCACAGACCATCTAATCTAACCTTTTCAAAAGTTTAGGAAGAGGTTGTGAGATATTATGCAGGCCAGTCTCCAAAAGTCACAAAACTAAGCAAGAAAATAAGAAAGAAAAAAAGAGAAATGAAATGAAAACATTAAAGTACAAAGGTATGTACTGAAAGTCTGTTGTTTATCACTGTCTGGTGATATTGGGCTTTGAACTCAGGACCTCCTCCATCTTACCACGGAGACTCTAAGCTTGTTTTTGGCTGGACATTTTTGAGATAGGGTATTACTTCCTGCCAGAGCTCGTGCATGAGCATCATCCACTTACTTTAGGCTCCTTGTAGTGGATAACAGACATGCACCACCACATCCAGCTCTCTATTTGGATGGGATCTTGGAAACTACTGCCCAGGTTTTCTTTGTTATAATATTGTTCCAGTATCAGGCTTTGAACATAGGGCTTCAAACCACTACCACTTGAGCCATGCCTCCAGCTCCTGTTTTATTTGTAAGACTACATATGCATGTCAATTTGCAATTACAAATCAAGTTTAAAGGCTTGGCATGGAGGTTTACACCTATAATCCTAACAGTTGGGGGACACAAATTTGGAGGATCACAATCCAAGGCCTGCCTAGTGAGAAAGTTAGCAAGAAGGTCATTTCAATGAATCAGTCAGACTTGATAGCCTGCAACTATAATCTATTACTTGGGAAGTCACAGATCCTGATCCCATGCCAGCCCTAGGCTAAACTACAAGACCTTATCTGAAAAATAACTAAAGTAAAAAAGGTCTAGGGGAGTGGTTCAAGTTGTAGAGTACCTGACTAGCAAGCATGAAGCCCTAGTTCTAACCAGAGTTAACAAGAGGAGAAGGAAAAAAAAAAAATGCCACTGGTGGCTCACCCCTATAATCCTAGCTACTCAGGAGGCTGAGATCTGAGGATCGAGGTTCAAAGCCAGCCCAGGCAGGAAAGCCTGCGAGACTCTTATCTCCAATTAACCACCAGAAAACTGGAAGTGGCACTGTGGCTCAAATGGTACAGCACTCGCCTTGAGCTGAAGAGCTCAGGGACAGTGCCCAGGCCCAGAGTTCAAGCTCCATGACCGACAAAGAAATTAAAAAAGAAAGAAATTAAGGAAGGAAGGAAGGAAGGAAGGAAGGAAGGAAGGAAGGAAGGAAGGAAGGAAGGAAGGAAGGAAGGAAGGAAGGAAGGAAGGAAGGAAGGAAGGTTAAAAACTTTGGGAGATGATGTCCATCTAATCACTTCTTTATTCTCTTAATGGGTATCTACCATGGTCCCCAGCACATTAATGAAGCTGCATAAATGGTCGAGATGAAAGAACAAATGGATGTGCAGGGGTCTACAAAACAGAGTGGAGAGTAAAAGCAATCATATTCAATAAATCAACTCTTTTACTCAAAAGTTGTTCTTTAGAGTTAATGCAGCATTTCCCAACCTCAACATCACTGATATTCTGGGCTGAATAAATCTTCACTGTGACACTGGGACTTTGTATTTTAGGATGTTAAAACAGCATCCTTGGCCTCTATCCACTAGATGCCAGTAGCAGCTCCATAATTATGAAAATAAAAAATGTCTTCACACATTGCAAAATCATCCCCAGTTGAGCACCAC
The DNA here is from genome assembly GCF_024711535.1 of Dipodomys merriami. Lineage (NCBI taxonomy): Eukaryota > Metazoa > Chordata > Mammalia > Rodentia > Heteromyidae > Dipodomys > Dipodomys merriami. The sequence goes on from NW_027206590.1 coordinate 4,662,227, forward strand.
TGAGTTAATGCCAGCCATCATCCTCTACCTCCTCAACCTCCTTGACTTTCAACTTGCCTGGAGATTTCAATGCTTATTCTTTCCTTGTTTCAGCACTCAAGTTGACAATACATCCAAAAGTTCTTAAGTTCTACAGGCTGCCTATCTGCAGGGGGGCATCATCTCAACCATAGTCATGCACTGGACCCTTACCACTGGACCATCATCCAAACTCTTGAAATATCATGATCTCAAATTTCTCTTGCAAGCTCTTGTCCTTTTTTTTTTTCGTTTGGGAAGCCTGAACTCTGGGCCTGGGCACTGCCCTCAGCTCTTCAGCTCAAGGCTAGCACTCTACCACTTGAGCCACAGCGCCACTTCCGGCTTTTTCTGCTTATGTGGTGCTGAGAAATTGAACTTAAGGCCTCATGCATGTAAGACAAGCACTTTACCACTGAGCCATCTTCCCAGCCTGCCTTACTGTTGTTGCTCAAGGCTAGTCCCTCTATCACTTGAGCCATAGCTCTGCTTCCCACCTTTTGGTGGTCAGTAATTAACCACCAAGTTATTCATCATAATAGGCTCATGGACTTTCTTGCCTGGTCTGGCTTTGAATGGAGACCCTCAGATTCTCAGCCTCCTGAATAGCTAGGAATATAAGTATGAGCCACCAATACCTGGCTAGAAAAATTTTTTATTAATTTGTATTAGTTATACAAAGGGGAATTTGTTGTTACACTTCCACACATTTACAGTATATTCCAATCAATCTCACTCTATCATTCTCCATCCCCCTTCTCTTCTTTCCCATGTCCAAAAACAATTTCAACAGGTTTTAAAGGTTTTTCACTAGCAAGTAAAAAAATTTTTGTTTCATTGCAGTTCAGTCTCTACTCCTAAGCAACCTCAAGGAAAATCAACTTACCTCTCTACCTTCTTAAGGCTACCCCACCAACTAATGGTGCATTTGGTACCATAGAGATCTTTCATACCATTAAAGCATATGGAGAATTTTAGAAGGCATAAATATAAATTCCAATGACAACTGACCATACTGTGTTGCCTATAAAAAATAATTTTAATCCAACAATTCAGTAAGATGCAGAAAATTACTTTAACAGGATGCCAGAGTACTGATGGCAATTCCACATGCTAAAGACTGATCACCTGGCCTCTGGAGACTGACAAATATTCGGAAAGTATAAACCTGCTCTGCAAGCCAGGGGTATAGTCCAGTGCTAGAGTACTTGCCTAACATGCACGGGGCCCTGGGGTTCGATTCCCTGACCTGAGGGGAAAATGCTCTTCCATAGAAGACAGGGACTATAATATTAACCAGGGCAAGGCAACTGTACAGAAACTTTAGAATTAAGTATCTCATTTTCACCTAACCCTAGTTAGGGTGCTGGTGGCTTACTCCTGTAATCCTAGCTAATCAGAAGGCTGAGATCTGATGACTGCAATTCAAAGCCAGCCCAAGCAGGAAAAGTCCATGAGGCTCTTATCTCAAATTAACCAGCAGAAAACTAGAAGTAGTGCTGTGGCTCAAGTGGTAGAGGCTTGCCTTGAGCTGAAGAGCTGAGAGACAATGCCCAAACCCAGAGTTCAAGTGCCACGATCAACCAAAGAGAGGAGGAAGAGGAGGAAGAGGAGGAGGAGGAGGAGGAGGAGGAGGAGGAGGAGGAGGAGGAGGAGGAGGAGGAGGGGGAGGGGGAGGGGGAGGGGGGAGGAGGGGAGGAGGAGGAGGAGGAGGAGGAGGAGGAGAAGGGGGGGAGGAGGAGGAGGAGGAGGAGGAGGAGGAGGAGGAGGAGGAGGAGGAGGAGGAGGAGGAGGAGGAAGAAGAAGAAGAAGAAGAAGAAGAAGAAGAAGAAGAAGAAGAAGAAGAAGAAGAAGAAGAAGAAGAAGAAGAAGAAGAAGAAGAAGAAAGACAGGTCACATACATGCTCCATTAAAGAAGTCACTAGACAGGATGAATCTGAGGCATAGTATTTTTCTCCAGCTTTGGTCTCATAAGGTAATTATAGAATGAGCAGCTTGGCAAAAGTTTTAGCAAAATAGAGCCAACTGTTTCTGAAAATGTATTCTAAACTTTTTTCTTGACCTTTGGCTTACAACAGCTTAGACAAGTATCCTAAAATGATTTCTAGTAGGCCATTTTTGGTAACCTATGAACAAAATTATTTTTAGCTGAAAATGCTTATTTCAGTCCTTCTCTCATAGCTCAGAAGCATCTGACCAGGTTTAGTTCAAGCATTTTTTGTCTAGAATACTTTGTCTTTGGGTGGATTCAAAGAACAGAACATTTCAGCTTCAAAGGAAATGCTTTCTCTTTAAGGTGCAGGAACCAAAATTGGTTTATACAGGACATATAAAACTTAACACTTGCTGGGTGCCGGTGGCTCACACCTGTAATCCTAGCTACTCAGGAGGCTGAGATCTGAGGATCTCAGTTCAAAGCCAGCCCAGGGAGGAAAGTCCATGAGACTCATCTCCAATAAACCACTAGAAAACCAAAGTGGCACTTTAGCTCAAGTGGTAGAGCACTCGCCTTGAGCTGAAGAGCACAGGGACAGCGCCCAGGCCCAGAGTTCAAGCCCCATGACTGACCAAAAAACAAAAACAAAAACAAAAACATTTGCCTACCTGTTACCTACTCGGTATACTACAGTGATTAAGCACATAAACACTCACAGGTTTTTCAACTAGACAAAATGTTGCTGCAGCATTCCATGCTAGGAAAAGCAAAATTCATGCCTGCACGGTAGAAAGTGCTTCACATAAATTCAAATACAATTAAACAGAACATCAAGTTCAAGTTGTCTCCACGTGGCTCTCAAATTCTGATTCCACATAGAGGGAAAATTTCTTCCGGGATGAAGACAACTGAGAAAAAGAAAGTGAGTAACCTGATGGAAGGAGCATAACTACATGTATCAACATAACCGAATGCAGGTTTTCTTTGTTCTCTCTCACTTTCTCTTCCCTTTAAGTTTGCGTTTACTTTGCTTTACACATTTAGCCTGCAGTATTGGTAATGGTGACTTGTGCATGCTAGGCAAGTACTCTCCCACTGAACAAAGGCAAAGTTACTATGCCATCACCACTCTAAGATGTTCCTTGAGTGGTAGGATAATCCAACCACCAGATCCAGCCAGCCTTGTACAATGATGGATATAAAGGACAGTCATCATGAGCACAGCTAACTTTTGGCCATCACAAGGACAGACTGTCTATCAAACATACTTTGGGGATACTTCCAGCCTACCAAGCTTCCATTCCAATCCTACTGACCCACCTGCATAAGAACTCCTTCCCTGTCCTTGGACATGCTATTGCTTTCATGTGAATTGACTGTCCTTCCTCTACTTTGCCTACCTAGCCCCTGTTCCCTCTGTCAGTGGTTAACAATAACATCTGTAGAAAGTTATTCTGTGCCCATGCCCATCTGGGTAAGAATCGCCCTGTACTCTACTCCCACACAAACACCATGCTCCTCAAATCTATCAGGTATAGACACGCCTCTATTTACCATCAAGTTTGCTTCAGGAGTGAGGGGTGCTCCCACATGCATCTGTTCAGAAAGTTCCAACATGAAAAGTATCTAAGTAACATGTCTTACGAATCCTGGAAGCTCATGGCAATAGTTCTGACTCACTGTTACTTCTCAACCCACTTCATGATTTGTACTTGGCCCTATAATGTAACTATAATGTTGGATGTGCATTGCTGTATGCACATTCAACACTTTGCATTTTCCCTTTTAATTTATTTTATTTATTTTTTATGTGATACTAAGGAATGAACCCAGGGTTTCATACATGCTAGGCCAGCAGTCTACCACTAAGCCACATTCCCAGCCCCAACACTTTGCATTTTCTAGCACTACTTTCCATGTTTAATCATCTCTACATTTATCATTCCTGATCATCAGCATTTTTAGTTAATGACAAATAAAACATAGCTTATAAACATGTCAGTATTTATAACTGTATAATATAAAGTATATAAATATAAATAAAAGCTATTCTTGTACCTATTTTAAAAATGTAATGGGGCTGGGAATGTGGTTTAGTGGTAGAGTGATTGCCTAGCATGCATGAAGCCCTGGGTTCGATTTCTCAGTACCACAGACACAGAAAAAGGCAGAAGTGGTGCTATGCTCAAGAGTGCTAGCCTTGAGCAAAAGCAGCTCAGGGTCAGTGCCCAGGCCCAGAGTTCCTAGCAAAAAAAAAAAAAAAAAGTAAAATTAAAATGCCCATATACTACCACAAGTTCTATTTTCTGTTTGTGGTAAGCAGAAATAATACAATTCTGCGCCAATCTACAACTTTACTTATTTCTATGAAAATTAGCAAGTTTAAGGTTCATATTCTGTACTTATTCCCATGTAAATTGAATGAATTTTCTTTTTTTGCCCTGCTAGGAACCTTAGACATGCTACAAAATGCTCTAGACTGAGTCACTTTCCCAGTCCATGCATGTATATTAGTCCTCATTTATCCACCATTTTACTTTGTGCAGTTTCGGTTACATTCAGTCAGTTTAAAAATATCAAACAGAAAATTCCAGATATAATTGATAAGTTTTGAATTGCACATGACACCAAGAAGTCTGATGAAATCTCCCACCATCCTGCTCTGTCTTGTCTTCCACTTGAAACCCGAGTCCTTCTTTGCCCAGTATATCTGTTCTGTATATGCTACCCACCTGGTAGTCAGCAGCCCTCTCAGCTACAGACTGACTCACAGTATCACAGGACTTGTGTTCAATTAAACCTGTAATAATGACCCCCAAAGTACAAGTCATTTATTTCAGCATAACTACTGGATTGTAGTAGTTAATCATCTCTTACTCTGCCTAATTTGTTTTTTTGTTTTTGTTTTGTTTTGTTTTTTGGGGGGGGGTCCAGTCATGGGGCCTGAACTCTGGGCCTGGGTGCTGTCCCTCAGCTCTTCAGCTCAAGGCTAGCACTCTACCACTTGAGCCACAGCACCACTTCCAGCTTTTTTCTTTCTGCTATGTGGTGCTGAGGCATGCAAGGCAAGCGCTCTACCACTGAGCCACCTTTCCAGCCCACTATGCCTAATTTGTAAACTGAACTTTAACGTGTGTGTGTGTGTGTGTGTGTGTGTGTGTGTGTGTGTGTGTGTGTGTGTGTGTGTGTGTGTGTGTGTGTGTGTGTGTGTGTGTGTGTGTGTGTGTGTGTGTGTGTGTGTGTGTGTGTGTGTGTGTGTGTGTGTGTGTGTGTGTGTGTGTGTGTGTGTGTGTGTGTGTGTCTTGGAATATATCCTCTGCAAATAAGAGGGGACCACTATAATGCAAAACTCCAAAGAAACAAAAGCTATACAATAAAAAGTAAGTCTTCATCACACTCTTGCATCACTCAGTGTTCCTCTCCAGAATCAATCACTGCCACAGGAGTCATGCATGTCCTGGCAAAGAGTAGTGAACGTGGAGATATACTTACATTTTCTGTCTTCTACTGTTTCAAATAATGCGATAGTGTATATTTTTCCACATAGATGCAAGAGCATTTGCAAGATAAATTCCTGGAAATTATACTAATAAGTCAAAAATATGTGTATTTTACATTTTAATAGATAATCTTAAGTAGCTCTTCATGGAAGTCATGTCACTTTTCACCTCCACAAGCAATATGACTACCTATTTATAGTTTTCTCTATTTATACACTTACCTATACACTGTGTTTTCAAATATTCTAATACATGGCAGCTATTCTGTAAGTCTCCTCTAATAACCTAAATCTCAGAAGAACAAGCCTTTAACCCTCTAACTCTAGAATCTAGCAGTGTTTAGCATGTCACAAGCATTCAAGTGTTCTTAAATGGATAAACACCAAGAAAAAAATGAGTTTTTATACAATTTGAGATTTACTTCCAATACAGAATTTAAGTGCTTAAAATATTAGCAATTCTTCTTTTTAAGAAGGAATAAAAAGTGCCTAAAATATTAGCATTTTTTCTTTGAGAGAGAAGAAAGATAAAAAGATAGCTAGGTAGATTTTGATTTACAATACTTTCTCCTAAGTTTTTTAAAAAGCAGGAAAGATTCATGCTTTTCTGAAATAGTTATGTACTTTCCTCCCTATGGTAAAGTATATGATCTATCTTCAAAATGCCTTTCCAAAGAACAGCAAGATTCTTCTTTGCTTAGGAGAAGAACACAAAGGCTCAATACCTATGTACAGCTGATCATAAAAATAATACTAATCGATATTAACTCTAGGAAATGGAAACAAAAGGTTTTTCCTTTATTGCTGTTTTCATTTTATTTTTGTCTTGTTTGTTCATTTATCTGTCTTGGAGAGGGTAAGGGGAGGCACAGAAATGGAGGGACAGGGGTAAACAAATGTAGCAGTGGTACTCACTAGATACTATGTTGAAAATGAACTAGACAACTTGTGGGTGGAGAAGGGACGGAAAAACTGAGAGAGAGCAAGGGAAGAGGTTACATTGTCCAAAAAGAAATGTACTCTTTACCTGACTTATGTAACTGTAACTCCTCTGCATATCACCTTTATTGTAATAATTTTAAAAATTAAAAAACAGAAAGATTCTCTGAAACTACTATAGGACACCAAAGCTTCCCCCACACTAAGCTTTTTCACAGCAAATTCACATTTTACTCAGATGCTGAAGTGCAGCACCTGGCACACTTAATGCTAAAACTCTTTGGGAGAATACAATAAACAATGAACTCAGCAGGCCTCTGGTCAGCATGTTTGCCATGGTCTCAGGTATCCCAACTTTGAGCTATAATCATCACCATAACAAAAGGTAAAACTTAAAACAGCACTTGCCTTATCTGCACTGAGTTAACTCATTTAACACAATAACCTTGTGAAGTAGAAATTATCATCTCCATTTTACAAACAAAAAAACTGAAGCACAGAAAAATATGGTGCCCAGAAGACATACAGCTAAATAGATAGAGAAATAGAGTTTGAACCTAGGCAAGCTGATACCAGAATAGGTCCTTTTTTATTTGATACCACTACAATTAGAATCAAAAACCTCATGTTTGCTAGGCAGGTGTTCTTCACAGGGCCATGTTTCCAGCCCTACTGAATGGGTCCTCTTAACCCAGTATTTTAATATAGTGTGGTAATTGCTCTGGTAGAGGTATACCCAGAGCATTTACCAAAGCCCTACACATTAATATATATTCTGTGATTACCTCCACCCACAACTGAAGCATCACATTAAAATTATTTATATACATATGTCACTGTCCCAATTCAAATTAAAGTCACCATACCCACCATAGGTTTTAGGGTGAGAAGTATAATCTTTTAAAAAATATTTTCTATTCCTGCCCGTTTCCCCTGCTGGTATTTCGTCTTCTTTGTGTTTCCATTTCCTAAGCCTCAAATGTGTGCTGTTTTTCTGGAAATGTTGGCCATCTCTCTCATTTTCAGTTCCTGAGACATTACAGAGACCCACACCAGCATTTTAGCTGGATACATTAACAATATGTGCCCAACCACTAAGAGCCATCATCCTGTGCCAATGGCTCTTATCAGGATCATGAAGTAACCTGAGCCACCTGGCAACCCATCTCTCCACTGCTACCACCAGTGCTTTCTGCTATCAGGTTGCACAAATGCCTGGAACCCTATACCAGGTGTGAAGGAAAAAGCCATAGGTAAAACAACACAGCACCTGGTGCCCTGCCTGCTTCCATTCACTACACAGGGCAGAAGCACTAACCTCTGTGACTGAGGCCAGAAAACTAAGCAGTTCTAAGTCTTAGCCCACAGTGGAACCTTGGGGCCATAGAGACTATAGGGTGAGACTGGACTGAGTATACAGCACACCTCCAACGGCCTTATTCTAATTCTCCAAACAGGTGGAATGCTGCCTCTTCTACATTTCTTAGACAAATATCTACTGCAGAAACCAATTCTAAACCACAGGTCTCTTTCCTATCTTCAAATGTAGAAGTCTGTGAAGATAAGCTAAAAATCAAGCCTAAGTTTGAACTCTTAATTGTGTGACTAAATCCAAATTAGAGAAACAAAGGTAATGCCTTATTTTTGTAAATTATATCTCCTTACTTCCCTTCAAGTCTCAGAGACAAAGAGGACATATTCCAAAACATGCTATACTCAGCTAATGGCAGTAATGACTGCTAAGACAGGAACACCTACTATGAACTAAACCCTTCTCTCACAATTCAGCACCAAACTTGGTTCACTGAACAACCTCCTGACAGCAGTAACAAGCAATAAAGATTAACCTAGGCACTTGGGATATGCCTGATATACAAGCTGTCATGCTGAATAAAATCACACTACAGCTAGATTCTATGTGCAATGGCTCAAGGCAGATCCTGAGTATCATTAACAACTAACTCGATGACAAACAGGATATCTGACCCACAATGTGCCCTGCTAGTACAAAGACAGCCTAGAGCAGCTAGATGAAGCAGGAAAAAAGCTGTGGGTACTTATCTTGCACTCAGACATCTCTTAAAGTATCATCAGTCAGGAATTTATAGTGTATTTATATAAAGGTACAGACACAGATGTCTCTGAACTTGTGATTCCATGATTCAATAAAAATACAGAGTCATACTATATACTATTAGGTCTGGTACTAATCGTTCACCCATATCAGAGACATTTTGATATGGATGTCTCAGGAGAGCAGAACAAAATATTCAGTCCAAAAAGCTAACAAACAGAGAAAATCAAACCAATATGAAATGATCTCCAAACAGGAAGGGGGGGTAGGGGGGAGTAAACTACAAAAAAAATATGTATTAATACTGTCATGTGAGTTGTTAAAAGAGGTGAAGGAAACACTACATAAGAACTATCACTGGAAGGATAGCAGGTAACTAACCACACTGGTTAGCTCCCAGGAGAAAAGGGTCACTAGAAGAAGGCAGGAACATTTTATTCTTTAAATGCTTAAAAAATGTAAAGGGAATAAAACTCTACGAGAGAGAAAGAGAAAAAGAGAGAGAGAGAGAGAGAGAGAGAGAGAGAGAGAGAGAGATCATACCAGATAGCAAAGAAAGGCTAAGAAATGAATTCTCCTGAGCCCCTACAGTCAAATATTTGACCTTACTGTCCTCCCTCTCTCTCTCGCTCTCTCTCTCTCTGCCTAGATCCTGAGATAGCTTCTCCCTAAAAAATTAGTACATCAACTATTTCCCCTAAAGTTATCTGGACCATATAACTCCCCAGATGCATTCAAGTCTGATGATTTTATACTACCCTTCCTCCTCATAGTCTATTGACTGATTTAGCATTGATCCATTATTCAATCAACAATAAAATTAGCAATGAGATAATTTGCAAGCACAAAAATGTAACAAATAGCCAGACACCAATGGCTTGGACCTGTAATCCTACCTACTCAGAAGGCTAATATCTGAGGATCATAGTTCAAAACCAGCCTGGGCTGAAAAGGCTGGGAGACTCTCATCTCCAATTAACCACCAAAAGCCAGAAAAACTGTGGCTCAGTAATAAAGCACTAGACTTGAACACACACACACAAAAATCTAAGGAATAGTGCCCAGGCCCCAAAGTTCAAGCCCCCAGGACCAGCACTGGATAAACAACAGGCAGAAAATTCACCTGATTTTTAGGATGCTGTAGGGAATCAATTTATAAACTATAAAACATACCATAAGCCATGCACTGGTAACTCATGCCTGTAATCCTAGCTACTCAAGTAGGCTGAAATCTGAGGATCTTGGTTGGAAGCCAGCCTGGCAGAAAAGTCCTTGAGACTCTTAAACAACAAAAAGCAGGAAGTGGAGCCGTGGGTCAAGTTGGACAGCACCAGTCTTGAGTGAAAAAGCTAAGGGATAGCACCTAGGCCCTGAGTTCAAACTCCAATACATGCACACACACAAATAAAATAAAAATAAAAAATAACATAAACTCAATTATTGAGTATTATGTTTTAGTCACCATGTCTCATATCTGGAAATGTGATTACAAAAACAAAAATAAGGGGCTGGGAAGGTGGCTCAGTGGTAGAGCACTTGCCTTGCATGCCTGAGGCCCTGGGTTCGATTCCTCAGCACCACATAAGCAAAAAGAAAAAAGCCAGAAGTGGCGCTGTGGCTCAAGTGGTAGAGTGCTAGACTTGAGCTGAAGAGCTGAGGGACAGCACCCAGGCCCAGAGTTCAGGCCCCACAACTGGACCCAAAACAAAAACAAGTATGGAGATTTTAGAAATATGTAAAAGTTGGTCAACTTTTTTCAACAAACATTTCCTGAGTTATTACAATATATCCCTGGCACTAACAAAGGGGCTGAAAATTAAAACTAATGATGTTCTTTACTGAGATAGAGAAAACAATTCAAAAATTCATTTGGAACAACAAAAGACCTAGAATAGCCAAAGCAGTTCTATGCAAAAGAAGCAATGCAGGTGCTATCACAATATCAGACTTCAAACTCTAATACAGAGCCATAATAACAAAAACAGTTTGGTACTGGCACAAAAATAGATCCAAAGATCAATGGAATAGAAGATCAAGAAATAAAAAATGAGATATTTACGGTTATCTCATATTTGATAAGGGAGCCTAAGACATATAGTGGGGAAAAATAGCCTCTTCAACAACTGGTGTTGGGAAAACTGAGCAGCTATGCAGAAAACTAAAAGTGGATCCCTGCTTGTTATCATGAACTAATCAATTCAAAGTATATCAAAGTCCTCAATGTCAGATCTTAAACTCTGAAACTACTGCAAGTAGGAGAAACATTAGAACTTACAGGTCTAGGCAGAATCTTCTTAAATAGAGTCCCGGGGTACAACAGATAGGAAAGAGACTTGACAAGTGGGACCAGATCAAAATAAAAAGTTTCTGTACAGCTAAGGACGAAGTTACTAAACTAGGAAAACAGCCAACCAATTGGGAAAAGATATTTACCATCAAAGGCCTAATGTCCAATGTATATAAGGAGCTCAAGAAACTAACCCCTCCCAAACCTAATAAACCAATCACTAAATGGGTAAGGAAGCTAAGGAGAGGTAAGACCAGAAGAAGAGGTAAGAATGGCAAAGAAATACACGAGAAAATGCTCATCATCCCTGGCTATAAAGGAAATGCAAATCAAAACAACTCTGAGATTCATCTCACCCCAGTTAGATTGGCCAACATTTTGAATTCAAACAACAAGTGCTGGTGGGAATGTGGGGGAAAAGTAACACTACTGCACCACTGGTGGGAACATAAACTAGTACAACCACTCTGGAAAGCAGTCTGGAGGTTCCTCAAAAAACTAAATAGAAACCTTCCCTACAATCCAGCCATACCACTCTTAGGCATCTACCATGAACATCATGAGCCAGGATATGAAAAGGACACCTCCACATCCATATCCATTGCCACACTATTCACCATAGCCCAGATACGGAAACAGCCCAGATGTCCCACAATAGATGAGTGGATCCAAAAAATGTAGCACCAATATACAATGGAATTTTACACAGCCATTAGAAAGAATAATGTCATCTGCAGGGAGATGGACAGAACCAGAACAAATTATGTTAAGTGAAGTAAGCCAAGATCAGAGAGACAAATGGCACATGTTCTCTATGATATGCAGAAGTTTAGATCTAAAATGCACTGTGATATGACAAATTACAGTGATACCAAAAGAGGATACTCTTAGGAGAGAATCACAAAAATGCAATGCCTAAGCACCTCTTTATATGTATATAAAATAATATACATAGTGAAATGAACTCCCAAGATAAGAAAACAAAAGACTTCTTTCTTTTTTCGATTTTGATGATTCTGTCTTCTTTACCTTATATATAGTGTATTCATGTGTATATCTTCGGGACGGTGGGGGGTACAGAACCCAAGTGAAAAAGTGCAGCAGTGGAGCTCACTGCACATTGATGAAAGTGAACTATACAACTTGTGGGTGGAGATGGGAGGGAGGGAGGGACTGGGAAAGAATGAGAGAACAGCTGGGCACCGGTGGCTCACGCCTATAATCCTAGCTACTCAGGAGGCTGAGATCTGAGGATCACAGTTCAAAGCAAGCCTGGGCAGAAAAGTCCGTGAGACTCTGATCTCCAATAAACCACTAGAAAACTGGAAGGGGCACTATGGCTCAAGAGGTAGAGCTCTCGCCTTGAGCTGAAGAGCTGAGGGACAGCACCCAGGCACAGAGTTCAAGACCCATGACTGACAAAAAAAAAGAATGAGAGAACAGATGACACTGTACGAAAGGAAATGTACTCATTACCTTGACTCGTGTAAATGTAACCCCTCTGTATATCACTTCTATAATAATAAAGTAAATTTTTAAAAACTAAGAACCCATTTTTGCATATAAAGAATTTGAAAAGCACTAGGGTAGAAGAGAACCAGGTCATAACAACAACAACAACAAAAACACAGCTAGTATACATGAACACTTACATGTCAGTCCTAGAATAAGTACATTACCTACCTTATCTCTTTTAATTCTTAGGCAGGGGAATGTGTATGCACATGCATGTGTCACTACTAGACTTGAACAATGGACATATGCTCTTGCTGCTAATGGCTGGCTCTCTATCACCTGAGCCATGCTTTCATTACAACACTTTGTTGGTTAATTGGAAATGGAGTCTGGCAGATTTTTCTGCCAGGGCTAGCTCTTTTGAGAAAAGCTCCTTTTCTATCAAAGTAGGTTGCTTAAAAGTTCCTGCTTTGGCCTAATAGCTTGGCTCTTGTTGATTATATTTGCTAAGATACTATCAGCAAGTAGAGAAAGGAAAAGAGAAAAATTTTAAATGAAAGGTTTTTTTGTGTTAACTGGTTGTTCCAAAATGGAAGAGGCTCCTAAGATTTTTTCAAGGAAGTAGCAGAGGGTATGAGTGTGTTTTGAGATTGCTTGTATACTGTTAATAATCTCACAATCTTTTAATGACTACTAAATACATCCTACCCTCTTCAAACTAGCCAATCATGAGCAAACTGTAAATCTGAGCTCTGAGAATTCAAGCAGAGAGGGAGGACCTGCTGCATTAGGGATAACAAGGGGTGTGGCCTGCAGGCCCTGTGTGATAGCTTGCCAGATTTTTGGCTGAGAGCACACCCTTCTGCACAGAAGTAAAGTTGGCCTTGTTGAGTTCCTTTCAGATTGGAATCTGCATTCCTATGTGATACTCCAACAGCCCAAGCCATTTCTAATTCTCAGCCTCCCACGTAGCTAGGATTATAGGCATGAGCTACTAGTATCCAACCTCTTCTAATTCTTATAATAGGCCAAGTTCAAACTCCAATATCACAAAGAAGACAGGGGAGGGGAGGCTCTCTGGTATAGTGAGAGCAAAAGGCAAGATACAAAAGACTATATAGCAAGCTGAAAACTGGTAGCTAACACCTGTCCTAGCTACTCAGGAGGCTGAAATCTGAAGAATCTCATTTCAAAGCTAACCCAAGCAGTGAAGTCCTTAAGACTCCATTTCTTTTTGTGTTTATGTACCAATACTGGAACTTGAACTCAGGTCCTTAGCACTGTGCTTTAGCTTTATTTGGTGAAGAATAGTTCCATAGCTCCATTTTGGTACTGGGGATTGAATACAGGGTTATGTACATACCAGGAAAGCACTGTACCACTTATGCTATACTTCCAGACAAAGTGACTGAGTCCAAATGCATCATATAAAACATGGAGTAAAATCTATGAGTAAAGCAACCCAGACATAATGAAATAGATTGCTTAACTTCTGCCTTGTTATAAACAAGCTGCCACTCTGCCTCTCAGAAAGAATTGGCTTATACTTTCAAAGCAAGTACTACGAAGTCCCTTTGCCAAAACTCCCAGGGTGAGAGGCGGCCATTGTGAAGACTTCCTGAAGTTCCAATAAGTCCTCAACCCATTGTGCCAGCCACTGACAACACCAGTGTTCCTGAAAGTGTGTATGAGGTGCAAACCAATGAGTTAAGCTTTGTGGGTGCTGGGAGCCACTACAAAACATCTTCCCACTTTGCCAGTTTTTGCTTTGAAAATCACACAATCCTACTATCCCATCCTGTAGAAACCAAGAAGCAGCAGGTGAAAGATGTCAAAGCCACATATTCAGACTGATCAGGGAACAAGCCAGTCTGATTAGGGGATAAGTGACCTCATCTATAAACACTTTCCCAGAGTGGAAGCTAAATAAGGAGAAAAACTAAACAAAGATATACAATCCCTGACTCCTACCCAAAATTACCATCGTCTTCCCAGGAATTTTTATGGAGCACTGAACTACAGAAGGAAAAGTAAAAAGTTTTAAAAATGAGAGAAGAAAGAGAAGGGTAAAGAGCATGGTGGAAGGAGGAATAGTAATGGGAGAGAGAATAATGGGATGCAGGCAGGTACACTGCAGGCTGTAAGAATAACTTTAAAAAATCTCCAGGAGAGGATGGCCTATGAATATAATCATGTTACAAGGAGTCAAGACAGAGAAGGCCCCCATCAATAAGTTCCAACAGCTTCTAAGAAAACTATAACTTTTCTTAGCACAAACGACATACTCCTGAAATGAATCCCTAAATTAAACCCATACAGGTCTTTGGAAAACATCCTGGCTGTCACCAACATTGTCCCCTCCTCCAAACATCTGCCAATCTGCAGAGGAAAAAGCTGCTTAAAATAAAGCAGTTGGAAATTTTTCCCATGAGCCACTATTCCTTAAGTGTTCCAATAGTTGGTGGTCACACTGGGATGCCACAGGCCCTGTCTATAGTCCTTTAAGTTCTGTTAGGATTTCTTCTGCCCCCATTCCAACACTCAGAGCTGAGAAAGTCCCACAACCACCCACTCATCCTCACAATAAATTATAATTTGCTTTTGGTATTTCCAATTAGAATTGGACAAAATCAATGAAGCCAGGAAGAAAATAAAATAGTGTGCCTCTTCAAAAACCACATACCTAGAATAAAATATCCAACATCCAATGCAAAACCTCTTTTCCTTAACTAAGGAGAAAACCAAGAATCAGCATCTACATGGGGAAAAAAATTCTATATGCAAGAATGTTACCTGGTGGGTAGAGATCTCTACACACACACACACACACACACACACACACACACACACACACACACACACACACACACCACAAATGGAAGTCTAAACCACACACACACACACACACACACACACACACACACACATACACACACACACACACACACACAAATGAAAGTCTAAACCACAAAGGCTTGGTTCCCTCCCTTGGGAAAATAGTTTTTAAGCAATATCTCAACCATTATCATTTGACAATTCAAGGATTTATCTACTTATTAAGTGGCATTTATCATGAATACTCAGCTGAAATTTCTAGGTGTCACATTGTTAGGACATGTCACAAAGAAATATTACTGGCTGCTCCCTTTTATCCCTCCTTAGAACTTGCTCTATTCACAATTTTTTTATTTTAATTTTTTATTGTGAAAATACTACACAAAGGGGTTACAGTTACATGAGCAAGGTAATGCGTACATTTCTTATCCAACATTGTTGCCTCCTCCTTTGTTTTTCCCTTACCATCCCTTCCCTCCTACCCCACCCCCTCTCCTATTCACAAGTTAAAATGCCAGACCACTACAAAGTATGACCATTCCCCCACGAAGGCCCCTACTCCACCTACAAGGAAAGTTATGAAACTAGAGAACAGGCCAGAATTACAGGAGCCAGAAACAGAAGCTGAAAGTGAAGGATGAAGGAAGAACAAGAAATAGAAACAATGCTTATAAAATACTTCTATCAATCTACGTCCAACGCTGAAATTAAAAGAACTGTACCAAACTTTCTTGTTTTCATATATAATCGACATGATCTGAAAACTATATATGCATTGTGCATGAAGTATCCCAGCGTGATAGTTTTCCTGGATCTCTCATAATATCTGATAAAATTCAATGGTCCAGACAGGAAAGGTTAAGCTCCATAGTTGATCAAACGATTCTAGTTCCAAGTGGTAGTAATATACCTGAACTGCAACACTCCAGAATCACTCAGCAGCACTATAAAAAGGTAGATCAACAGATTGCTCCAATGATCTGGAACACGTTAACTCTAATAGCCCCTCTCACATATATGGGTCTCTTTTCCTCAGGCATACTAACACAAAGGAGCTTTCTACATATACACACATGCACTCAATTAATATCTGAGCTCAGGAAACTAAGTATCAGGTTGCCCACCCAATACACTGGGAAGTTAAACCTCACCCCCACCCCCAACTACCACCACAGTTTCTATATTCAGAAAGCCCTCCTTTTACCTCTAACCCTGACACCAATGGAAAGATCAGGTAACATTCAAGTCTTTACACAGATGACAAGCTGGAAATCAGACCAAAGGCCAGACCCCTCAGGGAAAATCTGAAAACCCAATTGAAGCCATCCGCAGGCACCAATGAGAAACAGAAGGCAAAGTTCAATTCAACAAGAATGAGATTTTCTTGAACTACTCAGCCCAGAAATAGTGCTTAAAGACTATGGATTCCCAAGGATCAGGAGATTTCAAAATCTAGACTGTGGTAAAGGGATAAACATTTGATAAAAGTTAATCTAAAAAATCCTCCATGCTGACTACTGGTGGCTCATGCCTATAATCTTAGCTACTCAGGAGGCTGAGAACTGAGGATCATGGTTCAAAGCCAGCCAGGGCAGAAAAGCACGTGAGACTCTTATCTCCAATAAACCACCAGAAAACCAGAAGTGGCACTGTGGCTCAAGTGGTAGAGCTCTTGCCCTGAGCTGAAGAGCTGAGGGACAGCACACAGGCCCAGAATTCAAGCCCCATGACCGACAAAAAAAAAAGTCCTCTAACCCAACTAAGACATGATATATACATATGTGTATATATGTATTTATAAGTATGTATAGTACATATACACACATATATGCATACATATACATACATTCATTTTATTTATTTTGTGCTTGAACTCAGGGTCTGGGCACTGTCCTTTAGCTTTTTCATTCAGAACAAGTACCCTACCACTAGAGCCATATCTCTATTCTAGCTTTTCTGTTGTTAATTGGAGACAGATATCTCAAGGACTTTCCTGCCTGGGCTAGCTTTGAACCACAATCCTCAAATCTCAGCCTCCTGAGTAGTTAGGACTATAGGTATAAGCTCCCAGCACCCAGCTTGATGTGTCATTTTTGAAAACAAGAGTTTGAGTGCATTGGGGGGGGGGGGTGGGCGGGGGGAGGAGGTGGGGATTAAACTCAGAACCTGTAGGTGCTCTACCACTAAGTCACACCAATAACTCAATTTTCTAGGTCCCTTTTTGCTTTATTCCCAGGCTGCCCAGGGATGCAATCATCCTGTTTGTGCTACCAGGTTGATGGGGATGAAGGCACATACTACTGTGCCTAACCATTCTGCTTCCTTTGTAGACGGAGGTGACAGGCACATGATGGATGTCACAAACCTTTATGCCTAGGCTGGTCTTGGACCTCAATCTTTAACTCCCAAGCACCTAGCATTACAAGTGTGTTACAAGCATTTACAGTGTACCAGGCTTCAAATATTCTCTCTCTCTCTCTCTCTCTCTCTCTCTCTCTCTCTCTCTCTCTCTCTCTCACTCTATTTTTTAGTCAGCAGTGGGGCTTGAACTCTGGGCCTGGGGGCTGTCCCTCAGCTCTTCAGCTCAAGTATAGCGCTCTACCACTTGAGCCACAGCACCACTTCCAGTTTTCTGGTGGTTAACTGGAGATCAGACTCTCCTGCCAAGGCTGGCTTTGAACCACGATTTCCAGATCTCAGCCTCCTGAGTAGCCACCAGTGCCCATCTCTTTCTTTTGGTCAGTTATAGGGCCTCAGAGCTGTCTCTGAGCTTTTTCAGCTCAAAGCTGCACTCTACCACTTTGTGCCACAGCACCCTTCTAGTTTTCTGGTGGTTAATTGAAGATAAGAGTTTCATGGACTTTTCTGCCTGGGCTGGCTTCAAACCACAATCCTCAGATCTCAGCCTCTTAAGTAGCTGGGATTACAACTGTGAGCCACAGGCACCTGGCATTTCAAATGGTTTTTTAAAGACTAAATCTTACAAGTGGGAGGAAGGAGGTAAAAGGGGTAAGAGTTGGGGGACTGAGGAAAGGTACAGGCATTTCAAGTAGAAGGAACAGAAAGAAAACTGGAATTTCTCAGAAACAACTTCTTGGACATGAATGTGGGGAGGAAGTATTTAAAGAAATAGGGGTTGGAGGTGGGGGAGATGGGAAGGGATGGAAAAGGGAAACAAAGGAGGAGGCAACAATGCTTGATAAGAAATGTACTCATTATCTTACCCATGTAATTGTAACCCCTCTGTACAGTATTTTCACAATAAAAAAAAAAAGAAAAAAAAAAAGAAATAGGGCTAGAAATAAATGTAGGATGTCAGGTCTGAATGACTTGGTAGGACAAAAAAAAAAAAAACTTCATCCTGAGGTCAAATGCCAATTTTCAAAAGATTTTAAGCCAGAGGTAACAGATTCGATCTCCATATAGATCACTCCCATAACAGTCTGAAAGGTCTGAGGAGACTGAAAAGAGAAAGCACACAAATATCCCTGCTCAATTTCCCAACGTGAGCAAAGTGCCATCTTCTTGATGCAACTTTTACTTGAACTCAGGGCTTGGGTACTGTCCCTGAGCTTTTGTCCCAAGACTAGTGTTCTATCACTTGAGCCACAACTCCTCTTCTGGATTTTTGGTGGTTAATTGGAGGTAAGAGTCTCAGGACTGGGCTAGGAAGGTAGCTCAGTGGTAGAGTGCTTGCCTTGCATGCATGAGGCCCTGGGTTCGATTCCTCAGTACCACATAAGCAGAAAAAAAAAGCTGGAAATGGTGCTGTGGCTCAAGTGGTAGAGTGCTAGCCTTGAGCTGAAGAGCTGTGGGACAGCACCCAGGCCCAGAGTTCAGGCCCCATTACTGGCAAAAAAAAAAAAAAGAGTCTCAGGACTTTCTTGTCTGGGCTGGCTTTGACCTACGATCCTCACATCTCAGTCCTCCTTAATAACTAGGGTTACAGGCTTTGCTTTATGCAACATATTTAAACAATAAAACAAAAATTTTAAAGGCAACTTTTTCCCTTCTCTTGCATCTCACAGAACCTGAAACAGCAGTCAATCTGTTTACCCTCCCCCCTCCTTCCCAGTGGAGCTCCCTAGGTTTTATGAAAATCCACATCCCCAGTACAAGGACTGGGATTCTTCAGTAGTCTTTTCACTCCTTTAGGAAAGAGTGAGATGGTCTTCCTCTCACTCTAACAAGAGACCCTGATGACTAGTTCGCTCCCCTCTACTCCTTGGATAGCAAGTAAATGACGTTTCCCAGTTTCAGTTTAATACACTGCTCATCTCTAACAGTTCCCAGCTCTGGCACTTAATCAATCAGAAGCACATTAACCACTCCATGCTGATCAAGCAGTAAGCAGGAACTTACCACACAGCAGTACCACACAGCAGGATATAAGAAGAGCAAGAAATAAACATTTGGCACTGGGTTCCATGAGAGACACTTGAAATACTCTTAGTTACTGATTGCAGTAGCTCCTAAGAGTATATATAATTCTCTCACTTCACAGATGTGTGAACAGAACACAGGGATGTTCAATACCTCACTATAGACTATTCAGCTGTCTAAGATTCAAATTCAAGCATGAGAAACTCTAAACTGTCTTCACCATATGTGAAGTACATACGGACAACAAGTATGTTCACACACTAAGACTGCCAATAATAGTAATAATATCTATTTTTTTAAAAAAAGAGAGAGGTAGCCAGCCAGTGCCTCATGTCTGTAATTCTAGCTACTTGATAGACTGAGACCTGGAGAATAGTTTCAAAGCTAGCACGAGCAGAAAAATTTGCAAAACCCCACTTCCAATTAATCAGCAAAATGCTAGACTGAAGGTATGGCTCAAGTGATAAAGTGCCAGCCATGAGCAAGAAAGCATGAAGCCCTGAGTTTAATCCCAAAAACTGGCACACATACACACACAAACATACACAAAAGAGCCCATGTCTTATGGTCTCAAATTAAGGCTCACTTAAGAAGTCAATCACAACTAAGAACATAACTAGAATCTCCAAATGTAACCCAAAAGGTAACTCCTGAGCATTAATGACCAAAAAAATGTTCAGGCTCAAATAATGAAGACAATCTAGCTATACTTCAGAAAAATTAATCTTCCAAACTTATTCCCTCTGGTCTCCAAAATGCCTGAAAAGGGCCATGGTCAATTGTTCACTCATTTTGTCTTGGATGATTTCCCAAACTATTCTACCAACCAACATTACAATAATATGTCCAGGATTCACTTGGCCGTTCTGATCCGATTTGTCCCAATCCCGGCTCAAGCAGCTTTGAGCTACCCTCCTAACTAGATCAGCACCAGCCAATGAGTTTATTCAAGCTGATCTGTGATGGATTAGATAATGAAACCTTAGCCAAGTAAGCTGCCTGCTCATATTGGGGCTGGAGAAGAGAAGAATAAGAAACCCAATACTCCTAAGGGCCACCTAAAACACCAAATGCACCCGCCATGCCTGCCTCCATCTGTCTGCTCAAGCTCCAATTACTGCCATTTTCTTTTCTCATCTCCCTGGCTCTTCCCTTCTGTCTCCAAAGGAAGTACACATTTGCCCAGATTAAAGATATTTATGATATTGTCTTTACAAATGTACCAAAAAATTTTCAAACAAATCCACTCACTAAAGTAATTGCCTTTATTCTTTCTGCAAATAATCAAAGCCTTGTATCCAACTTTGAAGCCCTGAGAGATGTCACACTAGAGATTAACTAGCATGGTTCTTGTTTACACTATGTAGTATGCTGAATTTCTTTCTCCAAAGTCCTGTAATCTTGAGGCCTGTCTACAAAGTCTGCTTTATAACAAAATGAAAGTTAAGTTGGCTTCTGTTGTGTTCACATGTCAGTGTGACAGACAAAAAAATGACAAGGTGACTAGAAGATGGAAAACAGAGACAAATCCAACTCAAGCTAATTACCTGAGTCACTCTGAAAAATAATTCTACTTTGATGTCAGATGCTTTCCTTCTCAAACATATTCCCAGTTTTACATTGCCAGGCTTCCATGTGAAGCTTAAAAAAAAATCAGCAACTTTTATATGACCACCCCTCAATTTCTCCAGCTATAATATTTACCACTCTCAGAGTTCATAGAGTTCAAGTTTTAACCCCTAACGTGAGATAGAGCCTTTGAGAGGTAATTAAGACTTGATGAAGTCATAAAAATACAACAACACTATGAGATAAGTACGCCTACAAGAATTCTCAAAGTAGAGGTATTGCTCAAGTGGTAGAGCACCAGCCTTGAGCAAAAAAGCCAAGCTACAGCACAAAACCTTAAATTTAACACCCAGAAAGGGCACTAAGTAAATATATGTTGTGGTTCACACCTATAAAAACAGTAGGATCGAGCTGAGCACCAGTGACTCATACCTGTAACCCTACCTACTCAGGAGGATTAGAACTGAGGATCAAAGTTTGAAACCAGCCTGAGCAGAAAAGTCCATGAGAGTATTATCCCCAATTAAGCACCCAAAAAATGGAAGTGGAGCTGTGGCTCAAGTAGTAGGGAGCTAGCCTTGAGGACAGTGCCTAGGCCCCGAGTTCAAGCCCTAAGACTGGCACCAATTATTTTTTAAAATTTTTTAAAAGACAGGAGGATTGAAATTCAAGGATAGGCCAGCCCTCCCCCCCCCCCCCGAAAAAAAAGTGACACCCAATCTTGAAAAACAGGCGAAACAAGTTGGAAGCACACCTATAATCCCAGCTACTCCAAAGGCAGAGGCAGAAGGAGACTACTCTGAACCTGGCAAAAGCACAGGACTCTATCAAGAAAAATAAACTGAAGTAAAAAAGATCTGAGGAAAGTGGAGGTGTGGTAAAGCATCCACCTCGATTGAACAAGCCAAGCAAGAATGTGAGCCTCTGAGTTCAAGTACCAGTACAGGCACAAATAAAGAAAAAGGGCTCAAAGATAGTTTAGTTGGTAGAGTACTTAGAGTACTTGCCTAGCAAGCTCAAGGCCCTGAGTTCAAACCCAATTACCATCCAAAAAAAAAAAAAGTCAACTGCTCTTCCTCTGAGGATAAGCCATGAAGAACACACAACCAGGAGCTATCTACATGCCAGGAAGCAGACTCTTGCCACATACCAAATCTGTTGATCTATTAATTGTAGACTTCTTAGCCAACTTCTCAAAACTAGGAAAAATAAATGTCATTTCCAACACCCAGTCTATGGTATTTTTATTGCTGCAGCATGAGAAGACTGCCAGAGATAGAAATTTCAGTAATTTTAGTGAGATATTTATGAAAGGAAATGCATTATTTGTACAACTCTAACAGCATGCTGCTAAAGAACTAAAAACCCAAATGAGGTACAAAGAGACATCCACCCAGGAAGAAATAAACCTAGAATGAGAAAATAGGAAGACAAACCACATTAATGGATATGACATCCACAAAGCAACTCCAACCTGCCCGGGAGAACTACTTCCTAGAGACCAGAGGAGTCTCTCAGCTATGAGCCACTATGATCAAGTGCAGAACTGACTCAGGGAACTGGACTAACGACTACAGTCAGAAGTAATTACTCGGCCATCTAATAATCACATATCAACTTTTCACTGCCATAATGAATTTTGCTGAAAGCTATAAGTAATATAGCAGCAAGCAGCCAAGTTCCTAGAAAGTTGCACAAAAACAGAATTTTTGATAGCTGTTTACATTGCTAGAAAAGTTGACCAAAATAATTCATTCCTCAGTATATCTGATGGAAAATAAATTAATACATACCAGTGAGATGAATCTCCAACATCTATACATGTAACTCAATTACCTGTCTACCAAGTTAGAATAACTACTTCCAAGTATCCTCTTCAACAACTAACTACACTTCTCAAACTGTTCATCAATTTCCAAATTGAATTACTCTTTCCTTCTACTCCATTCTCTATTTCTACCCTACTCGTTCATACCTGTGCTCACTCTCTCTGTTCATTGCTTCAGTACATTGCACTGAACACACCAATCCTTCCTCTCTCTACTTTAGGTTTTGTCTGAGCCTAAAGCTCATAAACACAAAGCACCAGGGATTCCATGGGACTCCACTTTGGGAAGTAATGATCTTCTCCAAAATCTTAGTGGCTGCAACCCAACGGGGGTCAGCTTTGGAATCTGAGGCTTAGGGTTGCAGCTCCAGTTAGTAAGCAGCCTTAGGAAATTAACCCCAGTAAATGATTTTGTTCTGTAAAAAGGGGGTTAATCCTTTGGCACACAAAGGGTCCAGATAAATTTGTTATAGTAACGTCATCTCCGATTTTCATCATTTTTTAAAGTCCCTTACATGTGTAAACAGTAAATTTCAACTGTGTTTTAATATGAATCAAGCACACACTATATACTCAAATCAAAACAGTCAAGTGTTCTGAAGAATAAACACAAACGAAATACAGTTCCTATCTTGTGGAAGTTCACGATGTTATTAGGGAAATAAAAGTAGCAAAGTCATTAAGAAATAATAAAAGATGAGGCATAAATATGAATATACCAGAAGGCAAGGGTAGAGTACAAACACTGTCAACCCCACTGTCAGGAAAAGCTTCAAAGACAGATATATAAGATGTAAGAATATGCTTTACGACAAACTCATATTCAAAAATACATGAAGCTACTTACACAGGGCTTACAGGCATTCCTAAGCCATTACCAAACTGTTACCATCTCCTAAGAATGGCAAGTAGATTCTGATCCAGCCACAACACACAGAAGACATGTGTCAATGTCTTGATGATCTGGGTTCCTCTTATCTGACTGAATCCTCTCTCCTCACTTCACTCAAAGTTCTGTACAAAGGCTTCCCTGACCATCTTCATTATTCTCTGTCCCTTTCCCTGCATAAGTTTGCTTGTTAGCCTATCAACACCTAATAAAAGTTGTTTGTGTGCTTATTAGACATCCTTTCCCATTAGAATGTTACTTTTGCTGGGCACCAGTGGCTCACACCCATAATCCTAGAAAGACTCAGGAGGCTGAGATCTGAGGGTCACAGTTCAAAGCCAGCCAGGGCAGAAAAGTCCCTGTGAGATTCTTATCTCCAGTTAACCACTCAAAAACCAGAAGTGGCACTGTGGCTCAAGTGGTAGAGCACTAGCTTTGAGCACAAAGAAGCTCAGGAACAGTGCCCAGGCCCTGAGTTCAAGCCCTACAATCGACAAAAAAGAATGTTACTTTCATGTGAATAGGATCTTTCTTTGTTCATTAATGTATCCCCTAGGGTTACACAGTGTCTGGATGTTCATTAAACATTAGTTCAATAAATATTAAATATATACATACTCACATATTCTTTTTAACCTTTCAGCCAATTCTCTCCCCACCTAGATTATGTGCAAGACAGGGAATTTGACATATTTTTTTGAAGACAACTTATTCTTATAAGTAGGAAGCAAAGGCCCAAAAACAAGGGCCTTCCCCAGGATAATATAACTAGTCAAAGGCAGAGAAGAGAGCTCTTACGTTTGTGACATGGTATGATGAAACTATATCAGGTATGTGCAAAATGAAAAATGAAGCACATCCATAAATACAAGTGGTAAAAGGAAGACTTTTCTGTGGGACAGTTCTACATTCTCCAATTGTACCCAAGGGACCATTTAATGCACTCCTACTTCAGCACATGCCCAAGCCTCTGTACAACGCTCCCTTTCCAAGTTTCACTCTCCTTAGCAGTTTGAAGGCCATCAGGAATAGGCACTAGGCAGAAAGGGGAAGAGGGATGGAGGTTTAACTATTAACTATGACTGATAGAAAAATAAATAAATACGTATGTATAGGCCAGGTGGAACACACCTACTAGGACATGCTCAGGAGCACTTCCGGCCAGTCCTCCCACATTACCATGCAATGCTAACCACCTCACCTGAATTCTCCCAGTACCCCTCTGCATTTTTTCCCAGGGTCCAGAGCTTTTACATCTCACAATCCCTCTGCTTCTTCTAGTGAGAATAATAGCAGGCAAACAAAATTCAAAAACACCAACAGGGTCATTTTACCTATACAGTAGAAGAAGCGGTGGACTCAGCAAAGACCAAGAGGTACACAACAAACATGCCAGGCCTAATACAGCTCCAACTCTAACACAGGAAGTCAGGGAGTGCCTTGAGAAGCAGGCAGAAAAGCACAGGAAGTCTTTTAGCACTGCAGAGATTTCCAAGCTTGGTGTAATGGAGAAAGCACAGGAATAGGAATGAGAAGGCCAGGCTCCTAGTTCCAGTTGTGCAACTAGCTAACTAGGTAGCCTTATGCAAGTCACTAGTCTTTTCTGGACTTTTAATTCCCAATCTATAAAATGAAATGGTTAAAACATGCTGGGAGTTGAGTTCTTCCTCCACTCCCCCCCAAAAAACAAAGATTTTAAAAGGTACTAACTGTTCTCCACAAAAAGACACAGGAATGATCTTCCTAAGAGTCTTCCAAGTCTTATGCAGGTTAAGAATTCCTGCAAAAGATGATGATGTCTCTGGTCCCTTCTATCTCTAACATTCTAGGATTCTAAGAGAATTAGATGTCTATGAACAATTGCTGCTTGGTGTACCTCACCATTTCACAGTATATATTCTCTGAATACAGACTAAATCCTAAAAACTCTACCTGACATCCCCCATACCTTGCCTATTCCAGACCCTAACTAGCTAGCTTATCCCTAGAGTCCACAACTCAGAATCCAGTCTACTAACAGCCACAGAAAGTTTTCTTCTATACCCCAGGGCATTCAAGAGACACAAAGTGTCCTAGAGGTGTAGCATGCAATTGAGAAAGTGCAGCAGGGACACGGCTTGTGTCCCTCTTCAGACTCATTAGCGTACGTCACTAAATTAATGAGACAGCACCAGGGTATCCCCACTCTACCAAACTCCGTGCACTTCTCACCCTCCCTCGTGTAACTGATTCAACCCACAATCTAAGCCACATCCCCTTTGGTCTCTCTCTCGAGGTTTTTTTGTTGTTGTTTTTCCCCTTTTTCAACCTTTTCATAACTCCTCTTCAAATGTCTCTCATTCTCCATCCCAGCGAGCGCCCACGGCTCCCCCAAAGTACCCTTTTCATGGGAGCTTTCCCACCAGGACCCCTGCTGGAGGTCCCTGTCCCAAAAGACCCGATTTCCCAAGGAACTAGGGAAGGACTTGAAGAGATGGACCGCAACCCAATCGTGTTCGTTTTTTCCCCCCAAAACCTATTCGCTCGTGCGGCCCCTTGTCCTCTCGGGAACCAGGACCCGCCTGGACACCCTGGGACCCTGCACCCCCTCGCTTCCAAGCCTGAGCTCGCCCACCTTCTCAGCCAGGCCGCGGCCCGCCCCCTCCCCTCCGCACCAACCCACCGGGACCCCTCAAGCGTGCCTCCCGCTCCACGGCAGGCTCCTCCCCCTCCACGACAGAAGCCCCGGGGCCGCCCCTTCGGGTCCCGCCCGCACCCCGCGATAACGGGGCGCCCGTCCCGCGCGGTCACCTGCATCCCGCCGCCGTCGGCCGCTGCCTCCTCGGTGCGCGGCCGCTTGCTCAGGCCGGGCTCGGCTCCGTCTCCTCCCGCTCCGGGAACCGGCAGCTCCAGCTCCGACTCCCGCTTCATGCCCCGGGCAGCGGCGCCGGGTCCGAGCTGAGGCAGCTGCTGCGTCTGAGCGCCTTCCGCCATCCGCCCGTGCCCCCCTCGCCTCCGGGAGCCGGGCGACCCGCGACAGGCCACCTCCCCCTGGGCCTCGGCCCCGACTGTCGCGACAGGCGGGAGCGCGCCTGCCCCGCCCCCCGCGTGCGTGCGTGCGTGCGCGCGCCCGCCCGGCGCCTCAGGTTGCGCCGCGGCTCCTCCGCCCGCCGGCCGGCCCTGAGGGTCGTGGGCGCGGGACGCCGGTAGTCACGACGGCCGCCTCCTCACACACACACACACACGTGCGCGCGCGCCGTCCGCCAGACCGACCGGGCCGCCGCGCCTCCTCGTCCCTCGCGCTCCCGGGTCGCCGCCGGCCCGCGACGCTCACTCCCTCTCAGCCCCTCACAACACGCCGGCCGCGGGAGGAAGGGGGCGGTCCGAGCTCCCGAGGCGTGGGGTGGGCTGTTTATTTGGAAGGAGGAGGGACGCGCCGCAGGAGCGAGCTGACTGGCCCGGATCCTCCGACCCGCCACAGTGGCAGCACCGGGAAGGCGGGGAGAGGGAAAGGAGGAGGGAGGGATCGGGGCGTCGGACTCGGTCCCGCGCAGGAGGCTGTGGCGAGGGGGCGGCGGCGGCGGCTGAGTCCGCGGAGGGGCGGGGCCAGAGGGGCGGGGCACGGCGGTGGGCGGGGCTTTTGAGGGGCGGCGCCAGCGCCCCTCGTCAGTCTCCGCTGCCTTCGCGCCGGCCTCCCGAGGGAAGCCGGGAAGGAGTCGGGAAGGCTCGGGAATCTCCGGCCTGGGCCCGGGAAGGTCCCAAAGGCCCGGGTGGCTGGAGGGGGCGGGGCCCCCAGAGGTCCTGAGACCTGAGATTTTTCTTCTCCCGCTTGCAGGGCGAGGTCTGAGCACTTGTGACCCGAGCTCACCTACCTGGCTACCTGTGCTCGTGGAGCGGATACGAAGATCGGGGCTCGCAAGATGGGAGGCGGGGAATGAAGGCACTCCTCCAACCAGTTCTGAGAGCTTTTAGCCTATTAATTATTACCACATCCCTGATCATCTTAATACCGGATGTTCCTAAGAGCTTTGCAGTTTGTGCGATTGAGTCACACCCCCGTTTTGAGGCTGGTGATGGAGGTAGGGAAAATTGTCTCCTTTCCATCAATGATCCTGAACTTCCTCAAGTACCGAAACAAAAAAATAATGTGACCCATCCAGATCGCTGGAGGCCAGGGCGCATTCTCTTTCTCTAACTCTGCTGCCTGAGTAGCACTTCATTGCTTCTCAGCCTCTTGCACTTAGAGATGTATGCAATAAGCATTCTCTCCTATTTCTCTCCAGACTGTAAATAAGCAGAACTGCATACACTTTCTCAAGGATCAATGTCATATTTTGTATTTTTTTAATGGGGAAAGGGGAATGTTAGGTCTTGTTATATGCATGAGCTGGATTCTAGTGCAGTAACTTTATTTCTTTGGCTTCCCAACTGCAACATCTGTGAAAGAAGGGAATGTTTTCCATCAGTGGTTCTCAACTGGAAGCCCATTTTTGCTTTTCCCCCACCCCCCACTCCCATATTTCTCCATGTCTGGAGACATTTTTATTGTTACAGCTAGGAGTTGCTGCTGACATCTGTGGAATAGAGGCTAAGAGGGCTGCTCAATATCCTGCCTTGCACAGGACAAACCCCCCCCCCCAAGAAAGAGTTAACTTGCCTAGAATGGCAGTAGTTCAGAAATTGAGAAACCCTGGGTTTGATGATTTATTTCTAAGGTCATTTGCAACCAGTCCTTGACTTGGTCTTTGAACTTGCATTAAGTTGCTAGAACTAAAACAGTACAGAAGTTTCACTCTACTTCAGAGTCAAACAACACAGGTGGAGCCCAGGCTTCCCTACTTATTGTGAAGTTAATGTTGGA
The DNA here is from genome assembly GCF_024711535.1 of Dipodomys merriami. Classification (NCBI taxonomy): domain Eukaryota; kingdom Metazoa; phylum Chordata; class Mammalia; order Rodentia; family Heteromyidae; genus Dipodomys; species Dipodomys merriami. The sequence continues at coordinate 4,690,779 of NW_027206590.1, forward strand.
CCAGTGTTGACCAAGAGTTCCCTTACAGAAAGTGTTTCAGGGCTTGGAAAATAATAGGAAAGGACTGGATGACTTACCTTGAACCTGGATTTTTTTCTTAGTGAGCTGCAATATAATACTTATTTAGCTCAACCATGCACAAGTCATAATGCCTTCTGGACACTTAACCTCTCTATCCTTCAGTTTCTTCACTGGAAGATTAGAATAATAATAGCATCTTCCTGAAATGATAATTATAAGGAGCAAACATTAAGAACTTTGATCAGAACAGGGTGGTAGTGGCTCACAAAGTTAGCCACTAGATAGAAAAAAAAAAAAAAAAAAAAACCATGAAACTCCATTTCCAATTAACCAGTAAAAAGCTAGAGGTGTAGCTTGAGTGGTAGAGTGCCAGCCAAGCAGGTACACTGAGCAAGCATGAGGCCCTGAATTCAAATGCCCCTTGAAGACTGTATTCAAAGTTGATAGGGAAATGATTTGGATCATGAGGGCTTTGACCTAATCTATGCCGTAATCATTGATAAATTAATAATTGAAAGCATTATTGGTACTTGGAGGACGTTGTGAAACATAAGGCCTGATTGGAGAGAGTGGGCTACTAGGAGCATTTCTTAGAAGTGTCTATCTTGTCCCTGGCCTCTTCCTCAGGCTCTGTCTCCAGCCCACCAGAAGATGAGCTACTTTATTCTATCACATGCCCTCTGCCAGGATGTTCTACCTCACCATCCTCAGACTTAGAACCCATTGGGCCAAATGACTATAAGTCAAAACAGTGAGCCGAAGTAAATCCTTCCTCCCTTAGATTATTTTCTCAGGTATTTTGTCACAACCACAATAAAGAACTAGCAAAATCAGAATGGCCTGTGGTAAGCATTCATACATTAATATTAATATTAAATCGTACTGTTATCATCTCATTCACATTGCAAATGAGAATGATAAAGTACTTGTCAAGATAAATCATTACTATGATTGATGTTTCTTATAAGGTGACTTGGGTAGGACTGCTTACAATTACTGGTCATGGGGCTTGAACTCTGGGCCTGGTGCTGTCCCTTAGGTCTTCACCTCAAGGCTAGCGCTCTACCACTTGAGCCACAGCGCCACTTCCAGCGTTTTTGTTTCTGCTTATGTGGTGCTGAGGAATCGAACCCAGGGTCTCATGCATGCAAGGCAAGCAATCTGCCACTGAGCCACCTTCCTAGCCCCTCAAGCTACCCTTTATATAACCACTAACACTTAGCAAATTATTTCCACTTACTTACATTCCTCATTTGTAAAAAGACAATAATAATCACAATGTTGTTCTGAGCATTAAATGAGATCTAATAAAACTTAGTAGAATGCCTAACATAGTAACAGCCTGGTAAGTAGTAATTATTTATTATCTAAGCTATCAGTGATAGAAAGCTATGGATTAGAGGCCCTTGGGGTTGGAAAGAGAAATTTATCTTTTAATATTATAGTATTATTTCTACAACCAAAATTTTAAGTCCACACACTTGCAAGCTTATCCCCCCCTCTTTTTTTTATTGTGAAAATACTGTACAGAGGGGTTACAATTACATGGGCAAGATAATGAGTACATTTCTTATCAAGCATTGTAGCCTCCTCCTTTGTTTCCCCTTCCCATCCCTTCCCATCCTCCCCCCCCCACCCTCTCCCCCCTTTTTTTTTGCAAGTCCTGAGGGTCAGACTTTGGGCCTGGACATTGTCCCTGAGTTCCTTTTGCTGAACACGAGCGCTCTACCACTTTGAGTCACAGTGCCACTTTGGGTTTTCTGCTGATTTTTTAGAGATAGAAGTCTCACAGACTTTCCCTAACCAGGCTGACTTCAAACCGCAATCCTCAGAGCTCAGCCTCCTGAGTAGCTAGGATTATAGGCATGAGCCAACAGCACCCAGCTTTTTTCTTTGTTTAATTGAAGAGTCTCACAGACTTTCCTGCCCAAGCTGACTTTTAACCACAGATCTCAGCCACCTGAGTAGCTAGGATTATAGACATGAGCCACCAGTACCTGGCACAAGCTTATTCTTGAGTTGAATTGGACAGTTTCAAATTAAGTCTGGAGTCTCATGCTAGCAGTACCCTATAACATATGGAGCCTGATCCTGTCCAGTCCAAGCATTATAGCTTTGAAGAGAAATTAAGATGGTTCCCAGTGGTCTGTAGAACAATGATGGTTTCTGTTTTTATCCTAGGCACATCAGCACTTGCTTTTCTGAAAAATTTACTTACTGAACTGATGTCTTAGGAATTCTTGTCCCCTCCCTATTTGCTTCGCCAAATACTAAAATTTAAATCATCATAAGTCCTTCCTGGGCTACCCCAGGCCAAGTAAGAAATGAGATTCGGGGTCAGAGCTGCCTTTGACTCAAACTATTGTTATTCAAGTCCCTAAAATATAGCCATGCAGTATAGGAATGACTGTTCAGGCAGAGAAAAGAGAAATTGGACTGTGCTTTGTAAACAAGAATTAAGCATTTAGAGAAAGAGAATAGACAGAGGCCTATGAATCATAGAATCAAAATGATGAGCCCACAGCAGCAGAAAAACACATAATTTATTTTATATATAGCTGCTGCTGATTGTTTGGAAACAGGTAGTTATGAAATATTACAGAGGAAGAACACAGTAAAGAATAATTTTCTTAGTAATAAGTTTTATCTGTGAACTAACAAAATCCTAACATTTGTTCACTTATTCCCTAAAGAAACTATAGAGAAGCATCTGGAATACAAAGATGAGTAAAATTTATTCTTAGTACCAAATAGAAAGAAGGGCATGAACAAATAAAAAACAGTTGTGATACAGCATGTTAAGATGGTCCTCTTTCTCACTGATCAAGAACATAGACCCTGGTGTCAAACAGACATGGGCTTGAGAGAGTGTGTGTATATTATATGTGTGTGTGTGTGTGTGTGTGTGTGTATATGTATGTATATAGTTGACTTTAATAAATACATTAGCATCTTCCTTTGTGAAATGGGACTAGTGATTACCAACTCAATCTTCATTCTTTTACTGTGAGTAGAATCCCAATTTTGTTAAGGACAGAAATCTGCTCAGCTTTGAAAAGAAGAAAAGAAAAAGAATTCCCAGGCTCACTGGCAGCAAAGGATGACCACAGGATACATTTCTTCCCTCAAGATGGCATTCCCTCCCAGCTTTCAAAACAAAAACCACAGGAAGACAAGACTCCTTGCCCTTCCCCCTTCCTCCTCATTAGAACAAACAGAAAACAACAGACATCTTGTCCCTACTACAGCAAATCCTTGTGCTAGGAGTGGTATGACAGAGCCACCATACCTGTGCAAGCCCGCCAACCTCTAATCCATCCTTCTTTGAGAAAAAATAAGTTCCCAATTGTACAAGCCACTTTGAACAGGTTTCGACATGCAGTCAAACTCAAGTGCTAGCTGATACAATCTATAAATGGAAGATAATAACAGTGTCTCCTCTGGGGTTCTTTTCAGCATTAAATAATGCATGTAAAGCTCTTAGCATGACACCTGGTTTGCTAGGCACATTCAATAAATGGTAACATAGAACTTTGTACTACTATTATTATATCTATTATCCTTATTTATATGATCATTGTATATGCCAAAAGGTATAGGGTTACAGGGAAAGAGGTCACTCCCTGTGCCTGGGGGAGAGAAAACAGGTTTTACCCTGAATGTTACATTCAGCTTTCAGCTTTTAAAATAAGAAGTTTCCCAGGCTATGGTTTCTGATGAAAAGATGAGCAAATTCTTGCGTACTGCTTTCCTTAGGAAGAATACAGCAAAGTCCACTTGGCTATATTGGTAGAAAGTTGTAGTAAATACGGAGGTATCTACTAGGCTCAGATCAAGGGCCACAACTGGAGTCAGAGCCAGAGGCTGTATGTACTCTTCAAATAAAGGGAATCTGAGAGAGGCAAGTAGACTGTCTATCTGGAAATGCAGGATCGGGGAGGGGGGGTGGATTTGAAAGTCTTAGAAAGGCCCTAACTAGTCTTAGGAAGACCTTGTCAAATGTCAGTTAAATAACTCAGTACTCTGATCATTGACCGCCATCCATGAGCTGGTGGTATAAATTATTTATAAGCTGTTTGAGAACACAAACACTGTCTTAATCCTTTCCTTGATTTTTGTGTCCCTAACCCCTAATAGAGCCCTAAAATGTGGCTATTCCAACAATCTTAAAAATATTTATAATGCACCTTTCTAGGCTGAAAGTGTAGTTCAGTGGCAGAATGACTCCCTGACATGTTCACGGTCCTGCATTCAATCCTCAAAAACAAAACAAAATAAAGCAACAGGACCTCTCAGCCTCTCCTCCCAGAATAGCTAAAAATGCACAGCAGAGCTCCAATCTTAGAATGCTGTGCTAAGTGTACACTCTTCTAAACAAGGTACCCAGAGGAGCCCTCTCTCCCCAGAATTGATCATTTCTTTAATCAGAGAGAGAGAGAAGAGTGGATATAAATAGACCATTTTTCTGCTTCCTATACCAAAGCTTTCTTTTTTCCCCAAAAAAAGAAAGGTGGAGAATACCCTCTTGATAATTCATCAACCAGAGGAAGTAGAAGGAGGTCCTGACATGTGGCTGGCAGATCTGGGAGCAGATAGAGAGGCTAATGAGAAACCGAGTTCAGCATAAAAGGATGTTGTGATGCTTAAGCCTCATTAGGACTGTGAAACCAGCCATTCGGACACAAACCCACTATTGACTCTCCCCTCACTTTCCTACCTCCCTCTTCTCACGGCATTATTGAACCTGGGTTTTTCCTATAGACCAGACCTTGCCAACCCTTTCGCCCTTCACATTATGGGTTTCTATTTCTGTAGTTCCATGAAGGATGATAGCAGGGTATTGAGTTGTTTTTCATTTAGTTCAGTCACCGCCCTTACCCTGCCTGGCCCCACCCTGCCCTGGCTGCTCTTAAGTCATATTTTCATTGTCTGTGCCGTGCCTTACCCGAGGTTTTTATTGCTTCCTCACAGAGACAAGGAAGCCTGTATTTTATTTTCCAGGCGCTGCTATACCTAGCTTCATGTATCCATCCTTCCTGCCAAGAATTAGGGTGTTTTGATATTGGGTTCAGATACTTGCTGAGTCCCTAATGGGTGCCAGCCCCTGAACTAGGCTTTTCCTTGTTTGTTTATTTTTTTTGGGGGGGGGGTTGTTTATTCATTTGCATTTGATTTTCACGGAATGTCTGTGCAGTGGGTAGTATTACATCTCCTTTTGCAGATGAGAAAACACAGAAGCACAGAGAGGAAACTATAGGCTCTAGGTCACACAAGAAAAGCTGGTGACAGGACTTTCTGTCCCTTGCTTCATGTCCTCTCCCCCTTCCAGCACAGCAACCTGAGTACCTGTTAGGATGTTTCCTTTGGTCAGGTACCAATCTTACAGCAAAGAGGAGACAAAAAAAGCAAAGTGCTGGTGGCTCACACCTGCAATCCTACTACTACTACTCTGGAGACTGAGATCTGAGGATCATGGTTCAAAGCCAGGCTGGACAAAAAAGATCTGTGAGACTCTTATCTCCAGTAAATCACCAAAAATGCTAGAAGTGGAGCTGCAGATCAAGTGATAGAGTGCTATCCTTGAACAAAAAAAGCTCAGGGACAGTGCCTGATCCTTGAGTTCAAGGTCCAGGGACCAGCACCAAAAAAACAAAAGAGGAGACAAAAGGACTTAACTCTTTGTTCTTAAGTGTTTTGATCCAATATTTCATTAAACTCAGTATCAGGTTCTCATTCCTTTCTTTGTCTTCCCCGGGTACCTATCTGGCTCTTAGTAAAAAGCCCCAGTCAGACCACTGAGCTGTCCTATCTAGTTCCCAGTTATTTGTCTGCCCAGATTACGTTTGTCAAGGACACAGGAAAACCAGAGCTGCTTTCACAGGCTCTAGAGCTTTGTGCCTCCCTGCTGGCTAGCCCCAGAGGTGAAGACACAGGGACCTGCCTACTCCACACACTGGATGGGAAACACTTCCAAACTGCCCACCTCCAGGGTCTCCATAAAGAGTGACTAGGTCTTCTCCCCGCCCCACCAGCTGTCAGGGACGCAGAGCCTGGATCTCCTCCCACCTCAGCCTCCAGGTAGAAGAAAACTGGAGGTGGAGTTGTCTGCAGACTTGTCCTAAGGTCCACATTTGCCTGGCCCCAGGTTCTCTCTAGTCCCTCCTCTTTCCCTGCCCCTTGCATTTGCCTCTTCTGGTTGGGCACACCAGACTGACTGGCTCAGCCCATTCTGATTTTTTTGAACCTCTTGATTTTGCAAGACCTAGATCAGACTCATGCAGGGAAGAGGGAGAGCAAACAAATAAAAAATAAACAGGCCCTTGACACAGACTTCTGTCAAGCCATACATTTCCAAAGGGATTTCAAAATCAAATGCCAAGCCTCTTTCTCTTTGTTTGCCACTTTAACAGCTTTATTTCTGAAATAAGGAAAGGGTGGGGACAGCAAAAGGTGCCTGGGAGAGCCAAGGGAAGGAGGATGCAAATTAGTCTTTCTGTGGCTAAGATATGCCTGTGCTCTGTCCTCTGGTGAACACAGACACTTTCCCAGTGTCCCAGGGAATAGGGATAATTGACAACACTCTGGCTAATAGGATGAGAGCAAGCCACTAGGCCTTTCTTCCATCAATCACAGCTAAGAAGACCAAGATCAGATCCTAGCACCAGCCCAGTTCTGGGACTCATGCCTGCTCAAAGCTAGTGCTCTACCATGTAAGCCCCTGTTCCACTTGTTGGCTTTTTGGTTGTTCAGATTTTCATTCGTTTATTGGGGATAAGAGTCTCATGGACTTCTTGACTGGGCTGGCTTTGAACTATGATCCTCAGATCTCAGCCTCTTAAATAGCTAGGATTATAGGCATGAGCTACCCGTGCCCAGTTATATTGTTGAACAGTAATATAATCAAGTAGACTTCCTTTCCCAAAGAAGAGGAGGGCTAAAGAATGAAAATGTGGAATGTGCTTTCCCCAAACTTTGCTGAAGGCCAAACAAGAGCAAATGTTGTTGTTGTTGTCATTATACACGGTCCCCCTGGCTACTGTGAAAGTCCCCGGCAGGTTCTACAGAGAATGGCCACATACTCCACACACAGCTGCTGCTTCTTACTGGCAACACTTGCCAGGTGTCCTTCTCTGGCTACAGATATCTGCTGTGGCCGGGCGCCGGTGGCTCACGCCTGTAATCCTAGCTACTCAGGAGGCTGAGATCTGAGAATCGCGGTTCAAAGCCAGCCCGGGCAGGAAAGACCGTGAGACTCCTATCTCCAATAAACCACTAGAAAACCGGAAGTGGCGCTGTAGCTCAAGTGGTAGAGCGCTCACCTTGAGCTGAAGAGCTGAGGGACAGCGCCCAAGCCCAGAGTTCAAGCCCCATGACCGACAAAAAAAAAAAAAAAAAAAAAACAAAAAAAAAACAAAACAGATATCTGCTGTGCACTTGTGCAGGACAATTCCAACATGTCGGAGGGTTAATTATACCAGGTGCCTCCCTATACCAAGGAGGGAAAGAAGTCAGGGTATAAAATCCCTGGCTACCTCATTTCTTTGTAGAACAACTATGAGCTATTTCCACAAGTCTCTCAAAGGACTCATAAAGGGCATGCCTTTTCCTTTTCTTTTCATCCTTCCATCTGTATGTCCCACTGGGCTAACCTGGGGTTACCAACCAAATAAACCACAACACACAAATACCTGGATCAAAGTCTCTTTTGAAGAAACACAACCAAAACTAGGATAGAAGTTTCTCCTATCAAAGTCCTACATGAGTGCAAGCCAGTATAGACACTTGCACACTCATGTTCATTGCTGCACTATTCACAATAGCCAAGTTATGAAAACAGCCAGATGACCTACAATATGTGAGCGGATAAAAAATGTGGTATATATACACAATGGAATTTTACACAGAAGGAGTGATATTATGTCATTTGTAGGGAAATGGATGGACTTAGAACAAATCATGTTAAGTGAGGTAAGCCAGGCTCAGAGACACAAACAGCACTCTCAAATGTGGAAGCTAGATCTAAAATACATTGGACATGAGAAATTTTACTGGACTCTAGGCATTCACACACAGTGAGACCAAAGGAAGATATTCTTAAGAGAGGATCATACAGGGTCAATGCCTATGTGCTTCTGATCATATAAAATAATGTTTATCAAAATGAGATGAAAAAGAAATGGAAACAAGAGATTTTGTCTTTGTTGCTGTTTTTGTTTTCTTTTCATTTTGTCTTATTTATTCATTTATCTGTCTTTGGGCGGGTGGGGGGCACAGAAATGGAGGTACAAAGAACAAACAAATGCAGCAGTGGTACACAATAGACTCTACATCAAAAGTGAACTATACAACTATGGGTGGGAAGGGAGGGAAAAACTGGGAGAGTGAAGGAAGGGGTGTATTATCCAAAAAGAAATGTACTCTTTACCTGACTTATTTAACTGTAACCCCTCTGTATATCACTTTTATAATCACAATTTTTAAAAAAGAGAACACACACACACACACACACACAAAGAACATTTTAAAAAGGTAGCCTGGTATTGGTGGCTCACACCTGTAATCTTAGCTATTCAGGAGGCTGAGATCTGAGGATTGCAGTTCGAAGCCAGCCCAGGCAGAAAAGTTCCTGTGAGACTCTTATCTCCAGTTAACCACTCAGAAACTGGAAGTGGCAGTGTGGCTCAAAGTGGTAGAGGACTATCCTTGAGCAAAAGAGCTCAGGGACAGTGCCCAGGCCCTGAATTCAAGCCTCATGACACCCATCCCCTCCCCACCACACACACAAAGTAGAAGACCTATTTCCCAATTTGTGGCCATTATCCAGAAATTCTCCTTCTGCCTATTGAGCCTTTAACAGGGCTGTCTACAGCCTTGGAACTGCTGACATCCAGTTCTGACTTCCAGTGCCCTCCTGGAGACTTGGGCTTCCTGTCAAACCACCTTGACCTAGCATCTCAGCTGTGCCGATCAGCCTCTGCCTTAGACACCCCAGTGCCTCCCTTTCTTTCCACACTGTACTGTGTGATTTTTCAATGGTGACCGTGCAACCACTGTCATGTCTCATACACAGTTCCATTTTTGAGAGTGGCTCCTAGTTGGGAATGAATGTGGCTGTGAAGAAGAGACTCCATCTCTGCTCTTATTAAGCTTACATTCCTGTGAAGAGCGAGGGAAAATGAGACATGGACACATGAGATGTGAAAATGCTCCAGAGATCCAAAAAGGGGTGACTGCCTGGACACCATGTTCATTGCAACACCACCCACTATAGCCAAATTATGGAAACAGCTCAGGAGTCTTACAACTGATGAATGGATCCAGAAAACATGATGCACACACACACACACACACACACACACACACACACACACACACACACACGCATGCATGCATGCATACACGTGTACGCAGGAGCAATGGAATTATGTTCATCCATCAGGAAGAGTGAAATTATGTGATTTGCAGAGAAATGGATGGATCTGGAAAACATCATATTGAGTGAAGTAAGCCAGGCTTAGGAAGACAAAGGGAGTCTGTTTTTCTCTTACATGTAGGATGTTAGACCTAAAATAAAACAGACACATAAACACAGACCGGGTTATATGTATACATACACAATCAAATGGATAAAGTATGGTGAGGCAGGGGTGAGACTCCATGGTATAATCCCTTTGAGCAGTTAACAAAATGAGTATCAGGAAGCTGAAATCGGTCTTGATGGGGTAGGCAAGGGCTAGCGGGGAGGCGGATAAACGTAGAGAAGAATGGTAGGCATGTATGTGGGATTCTCAACCAATGTGGGGTCTTTCTCTCCCTCCCTAAATCGAAGCCCCCTTGTACAGCTGTTGAAGATCATTTAAGAGGGGGTGTGATAGGATTGGTGGAGCGTGGGTACCTATTTTTGATGGGAAGGTCAGAGGTCTCATTTCTCAGAGGGCCATTTTTAATCTAAAAGTGGAATAACAGTGTGTTTGCCATAGAATGACATGGGGGAAGAGTATTCCACAAAAGAAGAATACCATGTGGGAAGTATCAAGGGAGTACTGAGTTTGAGGAGATTAAAAAACAAAAAGAGCGTGTTTAATCATAAAATGCTTCCTTGCAGGCAATAGACATTTATCAGATGTCCACAATGTTGGTTCTGTGCTTTGAGGAGTCAAGACACAGAGGGTGGTGCCCAGCCCTCCTCAATCAACTACCTATCGCAGTTCCTTCTCTCTTAGCTGCTCTGAATCTGGAACCTGCCTGATTTCCAACCTTGGTGGAGTGAACTGCTCCTTGAAGACTCTGCTGTGGCATTTTGGTGCACCCCGATGACACTGTGCTTGAATTCTGATTCTTTCTTAGCTCTTTGCCTCTCTCCTAAAGCATGAGCTGCACAGCAGGGGGAAAGCTCTTTCTCATACACCTTCCTGGCCCAATGCTTTAGGAATGTGCTGGAGACTCAGAGAAGGTCTTTCAAGAAATGCAGAGCTTCTTGAAGGCTCCCTTGGTTCACACCTTGCTCGATGAGATCTGTTGCACTGGTGAGAGGTTAGATTCAGCATCCCTGCTTCCGATCTTTCCTGTCACCCGCTTCCTCCCACTCTCATCATGCTTCCTGAGCACTTTGCTATGGTCCCTGAAGTATTTCACACATCATCAGTTAGTCACAGGGTGGCACCAAGGGGCTGGCAGAAAAGGTCGGTGACAATAGCAAGCAAAGGTAGCTGGGTGACAATGTCAGGAACTACTATTGTGTGAACTCTCTAAATGTTTAAATTGTTGGAAAATATTACTTTGGAGAATTAAATCAATCTTTGTATTGGTGTGTTTTGTGTTGCCCTAACAAGACCCCTGAGGCTGGATGGTTTATAAAGAAGAGTTTAGCTGGCTGCTGGTAGCTCACACTTGTAATCCTAGCTACCCAGTTGGCTGAGATGTGAGGATGAGGTTGAAAGCCATCCTGGTCAGGAAAGTACTTTGAGACTCTTATCTCCAATTAACCACCACTGGAAATGGTACTATGGCTCAAAGTGGTAGAATGCTAGCCTTGAGCAAAAGAGCTCAGGGACAGTACCCAGGGCCCTGAGTTCAAGCCCACCAGATTGACTAAAAAAAAAGAAAAAGAAAGAAAGAAAGAAAAAAGAAAAGAGTTTAAGGCCAGGTGCTGGTGGCTCAAGCCAGTGGCTCCTAGCCACTCAGGAGGCTGAGATCTGAGGACTCCAGTTTAAAGCCAGCCCAGGCAGGAAAGTCCATGAGACTCTTCTTGCCAATTAACCACCAGAAAACTGGAAGTAGTGCTGTGGCTCAAGTGGTAGAGTGCTTGCCTTGAGCTGAAGAGCTCAGGTACAGTGCCCAGGCGTAGAGTTCAAGCCCCTTGATCAATCAAAGAAAAAAGAAAAGAGTTTATTAGCTTATAGTTTTGGAAGCTGATACTCCAAGATCAGGCCGCCCCATCTGTTTGCTCCCTGGTGAGGTTATCACAGCAAATAGCATCACAATGGCAGGAGCTACATGGCAAGACAGGAAGCCAAGGAGCAGGAAGGGGTCACTGTTCCCTTTTAATAACAACCCATTCTCATGAGAACCAGCATACTCGGGGGTTTAGCATTAATCCCTTTCCAAGGATAGAGCACCCAACAATCTAATCACCTTTCACTAGGCCCTGCCTTTTGTGGTCTTTATTGCTATAGTTGTTGCTATTTGTTTTAGAAACAAAGTCTCACTACAGGTTGACCTGTAATTCTTTATCCTTAGCCTCCTGAGTCCTGGGATTTCAGGTGTGTACCATCATGCCCAGCAAGGCCCTGCATTGTAAGCAGGTGGGATTCACCACGTCAACACTTGTTGCCTTAGAGACCAATCTCCCAGCACATCCTTGTGGGAGGAGCCACATCCAAACCAGAGATTGCCTGCCCTCAATTCTAGGAATCTCATTCTATTCGCAGTGGTGTTCTTAGCACCTCCTGCAACCCATGACAAATAACAGTGGCTGAATAACATTTGTTGAATGAATGAATAAATGAAAAAAAAATGGAATAAGATGTGATGTGATGAATTTTAGTTTTTGTTTTTTCTTCCTCTTATTGTCTCACCATCTCAAATGATTCCGAAGTGGCCCTGGGGCTTTCTGGGCAGTAGATTAAATGTTCTGTTTTTCTCCCCACCACCACCAAACAGGCCACTTTCCCCAGCGGCTCAGCTGGATTCACACACTAACCAAACAGACAAATCGTGACTAAGTGCTCAGAATCCAGAAATGTTGTGTTGGCACTAAGAGAACCATGGAATATTTTTCTGGAAGTTCTAAGTGTCACCTAGGGACTCAACTCTAGTTGTTCAACCCTGACTATTCAGCAAGAGGAGGAAACTGACCCGCCGGAGGATGTGAGATTCTCAACCAATGTAGGGTCTTTCTCTCCCTCCCTTTTTGGCTCTGTTGGGGAGGAGGGGGAGGGGTGTACTCATGTCTCATCATTTCTAAGCGAGTGACTAATCTTTGTAAGTAACACCCAAATACGTCACAAAACCTTGAGACTTAGCAGTAAGGGCGGACTGCAGTCTCTTAAGACTAACACCAGCGCTGCTACATTTTTTCAGAAACAGAACTTGGTTGAACACAACTATGGTTATCCTTTAGACTCGGTGGCTCCAGGACTCTCTCAGATATCAAAATCCATGGATGCTCAAATCACTTATCAAAAATGTAATGGGGCGCTAGTGGCTCATGCCTGTAATCTTGGCTACTAAAGGGCTTGAGATCTGAGGATCACTGTTCAAAGTCAGCCCAAGCAGAAAAGTCTGTGAAACTCTTATCTGCAATTAACTAGTAAAAAGCTGGAAGTGGAACTATGAAAAAGCCACACAAGTGTGTACAGCTCTGGGTTCAAGCACCAGCACTACCAAAATAAAAATAAAAGAGTCACATTTGAGCCGGGCGCTGGTGGCTCACATCTGTAATGCTAGCTACTCAAGAGGCTATGATCTGAAGCATCATGGTTTGAAGCCAGCTAAAGCAGAAAAGTCTACAAGATTTCACCTCTAATTAACCAGCAAAAAGCTGGACTTGAGATGTGGCTCAAATGGTAGAGCACCATGTGTCAGCAAGAAAGCTGAGCCAAAAAGCTGGCACAAAAGAAAAGAAAGTTCCTTCCCTTTGCTTCTTTATCAGTGTAAAAGGAGGGAACATATTACCTTCTTTGTGTGTGTTTGTGTGTGCTGGTACTGGGGCTCCAACTCAGGGCACTGTCCTTTAGTGGTTTCTGCCCAACACTGGTGCTCTACCACTTCAGCCAAAGCCCACTTTCAGCTCTTTGATGGTTAACTGCAGATAAGAGTCTCATAGACTTTCCTGCCCAGGCTGGCTTCCAGCAGTGATCCTCAGATCTTAGCCTCCTGAGTAGCTAGGATTACAGGTGTGTCCTATCCAGCTGTGCAGAGAGAGCAGGACCTCACAAGACCCTGGCACAGGAAAGGCAGACGTGGAAAGAAACAGCTGGGCTTCTCTGGGGGCTCTTGTCCTCCAGCTAGGATCCACCATAAGCCTCCTCGCTGAGTCAAAGGACTTTCTCTGGACTGGTGGAATGGTTCATTCTCCCTTCAGTCCCTGGCGTGGCTGGCATTCTCTCCCGCAATAGACTCTGGTTTATGCGCTCCGCACCATCCACTCTCATGATTTGTGCTTCTTGTCTCCATGGAGCTTTTCCAGCAGTGGCTTGCTGAGAAAGGCTCCTTGGGAAAGTGTCTGGGAAAGTTTCAGAAGTCTGAAATGTTTCTGTCCACGCATCTTCAAATGTCTTTACCTGGCTGATAACTGGACTAGAAACTGAATTCTACATTACAAATCATTTTATGCAGACTTTCGGAGACATTGGGTCATCACCGGCTTTCAGTGTTGCTATGAAAAATGCCATTTTGACTCTCTGTCTAACACACATGTACCTACCGCCACCTCACACACATAGACTCTTCCTTTTCCCCTTCAGTATTTTGAAATTTCACAGTGACGGGCCAGCACTTGCTGGGCTCTGTCATTTTGGAAGGTTGGATTCTGCAGAATTTCATAAGTTGGGTTCCATATGATCATACCTACAAATCCCAGAGTCTTAGGAGATGGACATCAGGAGGAATGAATTTGGCAACCTGTCTGAGCAAAAAAGTTAGTGAGACCCCAATGAGCCGATGTGTGGCACACACTTGTAACCTCAGCTACATGAGGCTGGGTCTTGTTCTAGGGCAAAAGCACAAGATCCTATCTGGAAAAATAAAACATAAGAGAGCTTAAATGAAAGAATACCTGCCTATAAACTGCAAGGCCCTAAGTTCAAATCCCAGTCTCCTCCCTTCTTCTCTCTCCCTCTTTCTCCCTTCTTCCTTCTCTCTCTCTCTCTCTCATGCACACACACACACACACACACACACACACACACACACAGATCACAATGCTTTTTGAGATTATTATTTATGATCTCCTCCACATTTTTCTATTCTCTTCTTTTAGAAGCCCTATTAATTCTGATGTTGACTCTCCTGAGCAGGATTTGTATTTATTTTCCTTCATTCTTATTTTCAGTGTCCTTTGTCTTTTTTGTTGTAATTTCTAAGATTAAAAAAATTGTTATAAAGATGTTAGGTTACAGTCAGGTAAAGAGTACATTTTGGGAGGGGACAATGTCACCCCTTCCCTTTCTCTCTCTTAGTTTTTCCCTCCCATCCCCACCCACACTAAGATGTTTTTAATTTGATCTTGCAAGTCTTTTATTGATTTGAAAAATTGTTAATGCTCCTATCTTTATTTTTAAAACCCTTCTTAAATCTTGAATGTTTTCCAGCAGTACTCTGTTTTTGTTGTAGTTTGGAGTTTCAATAATCTTTCCTCCATCCCAAGATAAAATGTCTTTTTAAATTTTTTATTGTTTTTCCTTCTTCCATTTCCTCCTTCTCCTTCTCTCCCTCCACTTCTTCCTCTCAAAATACTTTAAATCAATCCCATCATCATGATCATCATCAATCACAACAATCTTCAGTTATGTACAATATCTATTTCTTCCAGGTCATTGTAATGCTGTTTATTCTGGTCTCTTTCCTGCCTTCAAGGTTGTCCTGGGATGTGAGGGGTTCCTCGGCTCTATTTTCTGTCGGAGGTCAGCTGGAAGCTATCCTGTGGGAGTCCACTTGGAGCTTTCCCACAGGGTGGTCTGGGTGGCTATTTGCTGGGAACCCCAGAATGCCTGTGTGTGTGTGTGTGTGTGCGGTGTGTGTGTGTGTGTGTGTGTGTGGTGTGTATGTGTGTGTGTGTGTAAGTCTTTCCTTTACACTAGTCATCCTCTGCGGAGGGTAAGGGTTTGGTGGCTAGAGTTCTAGGAAATAAGCGAAGGGGCCAAGGAGGGCGTGCTGTTTCTCCATCCAGCATTAAAACACATTTGTTCCGCTGTGCCTACTCCTCTCCGCAGCTCCCATGTCTTCAATGTGCCTGCCATCTCTGACCGAGAGAAGCTGTGTTGTCCACTGAGAACAGAGATCCAGATGTCTGCCAGAGTCGAGGAGAGAGGGCGAAGGGCTCTAGGAATCAGAGAGCTTCCTAAAGAGCTCCCCCACCCAGTCCTTCTGGGTTCTGTCCGTCCCCTCCCCCCGCAGGAGCAGAGGCCTGGGGCCTGCTGGCTTCTTTTTTTTCCTTTGGCAGAGTCTGCAGTGTAAATCACACCCAGCCTGGGCCTTCCCACAGCCGCCTGGCTTTCCCAGGCCTGCCCAGCCAGTCCGCGCCATCCCTCTCCCCCCTCTCATGGCTGTGGCTTCCTGTCCTGTTTTCTGAGCAGTGTGGCTTTATGTCAGCTCCCCCCCTCCACCCTGCTTCTTCCCGAAATTCGAGTAGGGCAAAATCAAATGCATGTGTGCAATCTGTCCAAAGCTGAACTCTACCCGGAAAACGCTGAAATCCAATCTGTTCCTTCACTTTTGGTGTGGGGGGTGGGGAATGAGAGGGGGAGAGAGGCTCTCCACACAGTTTTGGAGAATTTATGAATTCCACTTTTCCCACCAACATTGTTGCCTGTAACCTTTTTCCTGCAGACACTGCTGGAGTGGGGGAGTGGAGGTGGGGGTGGTGGGGGATGGACTGGGCCCCCTCTTCGTGGATATCAATTAAGTAGAAGGGCTAGACATGTTCAAAGGAGTAGAATGTAGACTCACGATTCCTCACAAGTCCTCGGGGTAAAATGAGTTGTGGATTTCAAGGTTCCTCACATTTTAGAAAGGTACTACAGAGGCGGGTGCTGGTGGCTCACACTTGCAATCCTAGCTATTCGGGAAACTGAGATCTGAGGATCAAGGTTCAAAGCCAGTCTGGGCAAAAAACTCTGAGAGTCTTATCTCCAATTAACCACTGAAAAACTGGAAGTGGAGGTTGTGGCTCAAGTGGAGTGTGGAAAAAGCCAAGCAAGAGGGAAAAGCTTGGAGTTCAAGCCCTAAAACTGGCACAGAAGAAAGGGAAGGGAAGGGAGAGAGAGAGAGAGAGGAAGGAAGGAAGGAAGGAATGGAAGGGAAGGGAAGGGAGGGAAAGAGGGATGAAGAAAGGAGGGAGGGAAGGCTGGCAGGCAGACAGGCAGGTAGGCAATATAAAATGCCCAATGTATTCTTGTGGTCTTTAGCAGGGCCTGCAGTGTCTCCTCAATAACAAACACATTCATATTGTAGTAAAGCCCAGGGATATCCACACCAACTTAGAAGATTATAAGAAGCCTTGTATCCATTCACGGCAAGGTTTGAAAGCAACTGAATTGACAAAAAAAACCTACTTTTCAGTTTAGGTATTTCTGAGTTATTGCTAAGGCCTTCCACCCTTTCCATTTTAGGCCATTCGAGGCTATACCAAAATAACAGACTGGGTGACTTGCAAGAAACAGAACTTTCTATTGCAGCTTTGTGGAGGATGAGGGGGCCCAGGTCAGGGCACTGGCAGACGGCATGTCTGCCATGTGCTCCTGGCTTGTGTTATCCTCACCAGGGGACAGACCATCAACCACATAGGCCCTGTTTTTGTGTTGTATTGTGCTGGTACTGGGGCTTAAACTCAAGTCCTCTAGCTCTTAGCTGTTTTCTTGAAGGCTGGTGTTGTACCATTTAAATTATATTCCCACTTCTGGCTTTTTGGTGGGTAATGGGAGACAAAAGTTTCTCAGTTTTGTCTGTCCTGGGCTGGCTTTGAACCTTGAAATTCAGATTTTCAGATCTCACCCTCTTGAGTAGCTAGGATTATAGGCATGAGCCACTGGCCCAAACTTAAGACATCATTTTTCAAAGTGTGGTCCTCAAACCCTTTTAAGGAGCCCCAGAGGTAGAAAGCATGGCGATACAATAATTATTCATTGATGAATTAACTTTGTTGGCATATATAGTGATGGTTAAACAATGAAGTTTTTATTCTTTTTCTGCTTCTTGGGGAAGGGGGCAAAAAGAAGAGTGAAGAAAGGGAGGGAGGAAGGGTGAACAAATGTGATCATGCTATGCAGAATACACTGTGTGGGAAGTGAGCCACGCAACTCATGGGCAGGGACAGGAGGGGAAAAGTGCGGAAAGAGAAGGAAGGGGTGACCTTGTCAAAAAAAATGTACTCATTGCCTGAATTGTGAGATGGTAACCCCTCCGTCCAACATCTTAATAATAATAAAATTGTTTTAACAAAGTTATCATATATGGGTCATATACATATTATTACTTATATGATGAAATCTTGATCCTCAGATAAACGGTGTTCTAATATTCTGTGTGAGAGGATGGGAAGCCTGTGTATAGCAATACTATTTTCTTTTTACAAGAATGCCCTGGTTATTGCTAGGAGACGTCTGTGTCCCAGGTATAATAATCCAGTTTCCATGGAACCCCATTTTTTTCACCTGCAAGAACAGACACACACACACACACACACACACACACACACACACACACACACACACACACACACACATTATAGTTCTTCCGATTCCAGTATCTGGCAGATAGTTGCCTCAAAATACATGCAGTGAATCTATCACTTCAAGAAAAACAACTGCTAGTACTTGTTGCCAGTGAGAAAACTTGAGCTTTTGAGCAAAAATGGCAAGTGTTAGAAATTTTACACTGTGGATTTCTCAGCTTCTCAATACTGAAAGACTTTTCTGAAGCAATCAGTGGCAATGTCAGTGGGAACCTATTTTTCCAACAATGTAATACAATGTGTCAATGCTGGGGAGACCTGTACAAGTAGGGAACCCAATATTTTCCTCAAAATCATTGTTGCCAAATCATCAATGGGTACCTTACCCTGCACAAAGCAAAAGAATGGATTTAGCCAGACAGTGTGGCTCACATTGGTGATCCTGGCTACTCAGGAGGAGCTGAGATCTAAGGATTGAGGTTCAAAGCCAGCCCAGGGAGGAAAGTCTAGGCGGCTCTTTTCATCTCCAATTAACTACAAAAGAGCCAGAAGTGGAGTTGTGACTAAAGTGTTAGGGCACCAGCCTTGAGTGAAAAATGTAAGGGACAGAGCCTAGGCCCTAATTTCAAGCCCCAGTACCAATGTTCATTGCACACGCGTGTGCACACACACACACACACACACAAAATGGATTTTAAGAAAACTTCATTGACATTAAAACAATATTCTGCATTGCAAAGAAAAGAACACTTGCTGAGGTGTGGCAGAATTGCAAAAAAAATATGACTCATCCTTACCTGAAAGTCTATTAAAATACTCCTGAGTAGTTTGGATGCTGAGTGCATACATGCCTAAGATCAAATTTTCTTCCTAGCTTCAACCAAAGCAGTACAGTGCAACAGATTGACTGCAGAAGGAAAATTGAGAATCAAGCTGCTATGTTCTATTTAAGCCAGACAATTCAAAGACTTGCAAAAACAGCAAAGCAATGCCACATTGCTCATTAGGTATTTGTGCATTGGAAGAATTAAGTTTTGTTGTTTTTTTGTTTTGTTTTGTTTTGTTTTTTACAAAATGATGTAGATATCCCTTCCCTCTCATCTCCACAACTACACTCCCTCCTCCCTCAATAACTTTCAAGGCTACAAACAGGTCTGAGACCAAAAAGTGTGAGAGCCAGTGCTATAAGAAAAGAGGACTCAGTAGCAGATATGAGCAAGAGGATTGTGTTATAGAAAGGCCCTTCTAAAAGTGGGCTGCAGGCAGGTACCACAGCTTGGGGGAGTGAGCTTTGGTGAGAGGCAAATGGAAAAGCTAGCAAAGAGAAGAAAGGAGAGAATTATTGCCAGGAGCAGTCAAGGAATAGAAATGACTTGTCACCTTTCTGCTTTGTCTCAGACGTCTTGTACATTTCTCATGGTCATGGCTGGCCCATGTAATGGAGAACATGTTTGCTCTGTCCCCAATGGATTCTTGACAAATTAATGATTTGACATCTATGTTTTTGTTTTGGAAACCACTATTGTCTCAACAAGATGATCTGGGCCTGACACAGTTCCTGGTGATACCTGGTATAGTACCTAACATTTACTGAGCTCTTACTGTACTCAGTACTTCATTCGTCCAAGTGCTTTCTCTTTACCCTTTCCAGCAGATTCTATCATCCCAATTATACAGACAAAGAAACTGAGGCCAAGAGGGATTCAGTAACTTATGCAGCATTATGCATCTAGTTAGTGTCAGAGCCAAGAGTCTGAATCAAATGGCCCTGTAGGCCATATTCTTGACTCCATTTATATAACCATTGTAAATGGATCTTGGAAGTTCCTCAATCTTAGCATGAAAGGTTTGTCCATGATCTTTAAGGTGATTTTGATTCTATGGGTCCCTCTCCCTCTCCCTCTCCCTCTCCCTCTCCTTCTCCCTCTCCCTCTCCCTCTTCCTCTTCCTCCCTTCTCCTTCCCCTGCTCCTCCCCTCATCAGTCAGTGAATTCACTTTTCCAATAAATCTTTGTTGACTCTTCTCTACCTGCTCTCCTGCTTAGGCCATGTCTCCAGTTCTATGATACTGAGGTCACAGAACTGGACTTAGGAATTCGTTGAAAGTATTTGAAGGTGGCTAGGAGGGTGGCTCAGAGGTAGAGTGCTTGCCTTGCATGCATGAGGCCCTGGGTTCGATTCCTCAGCACCACATAAACAGAAAAAGCCGGAAGTGGCGCTGTGGCTCAAGTGGTAGAGCGCTCATCTAGAGCTGAGGGACAGTGCCCAGGCCCAGAGTTCAGGCTCCACGACCGACAAAAAAAAAGTATTTGAAGGAACTAGATTGGAGATCTGATCTCACTGTTTGTTCTCCAAATTCAAGCTCCTTCCCAGACCCCACCTTGCTCTCCTAATCAAAAGGGGGGGTCTCTGAGAAGCCTAGAGCCGTGGGGAGAGGCGTCTCTGGTCTTCCCAGGCAAGGTTGGAGAGTCCGGGGTTGGTCTAGAAAGTATGGCTGGGGAGTTGGTAGCAGGGAGGAATTCTTGCCATTTTACCATATCCCTATGCCCTGATTCTCTGCCTTTGCTCCGGCCTGCTGTGGTTGGCCAGGGTCGACTGGGCCTGCACAATCTGCCTGTGCATTTGCAAGCACCCCCTTCCAATCAAGCACAATCACCATAAGCTCCAATCAGATGTTACCACTGTGGAGCTCCAATCAGACGTCACTGCCACTGTGCCACTGAGCTCCAATCAGACATCACCACTCCTGAGGTCCAATCAGACGTCACCATCCCTGAGGTCCAATCACACATCACTACCACCAACCTCCAGTCAGACGTCATCACCACTGAGCTCCAATCCCATGTTGCCACCACCAACCTCCAATCAGGCATCACTGCCACTGAGCTCCAATCAGCCGTCACCACTCCTGCGCTCCAATCAGATGTCACCATCCCTGAGCTCCAATCAGACATCACCACCACTGAGCTCCAATCAAACGTGGCCACTCCTGAGCTCCAATTAGACGTCGCCAGTCCTGAGCTCCCGTTAGCCGTCACCACCACCAAGCAGTCTGTGGAAGCCAGGCACCGCCCCCCGCAACCCCACAGCAGGAGACAGAACCCATCAAATCCAAATCTAAAGACTCCAGAATTTTCCCTGGATGAAGTGGAAACAAGAGTCTGGCTCTAAGGAACTCAAGTCTGGCTTGGAAAGAAGACACGTGACAGACAACCCGGAGACTGGCAGCGTCCGTGGAACCCCAGGCACCGTAATACCGGATTGCAAACACCCGAGGTCCCCACCCATGTTCGTGGCAGGAAGTTCAGTGTTTTCCAAGAACCAGCAGCGCTTGCCAGGCCCAAAGGCTGCAGCGGCTGCAGCAGAAGCTCGGCTGTGCCCCCTGGAGGCGAGTCGCGGTAGCTGCAGCAGTTCGGCTGCGCCCCCTGCAGTCGGTTGCGGCGGCTGCGGCAGCTCGGCTGCGCCCCCTGGAGGCGAGTCCTCGCTGGTTCCTTCCCTCAGGGTGAGAAAGACTTCACCTCTGCTTTTGGAGAGCCTGGCAGGCCAGAAGTCTTCTGAAGCAAGGGAGAGAAGAAAAGCTTTCCTCCGTGCTGCAAAGTCACACAGCAAAGGTTTCAGAGTCCCAAAAGATTGCAATTCTTGACACTTCACACCTGGTGGTTCCTCATTTCCTCCTTTCCGAGGGAAAGGCATGCCGCCAGGACTGGCTGCCCACCTGCTAAATGCCCTTTCAGGGCTGTTTCGTATTCAACACCCTCTTAAAGTTGGAGATCTAACAGGATTGATCCTTTTGGGGGGGGTGTAGATGGTGGTGCTTGAACTCTGGGTCTGGGTGCTGTCCCTGGGCTCTTTTGCTCAGGGCTAGTGCTCTACCACTTGAGCCACAGCGCGATTTCCATTTTTCTGGTGATTAATTGGAGATAAGAGTCTCACAGACTTTCCTGCTCTGGCTGGCTTTGAATCTCCATCCTCAGATCTCAGCTTCCTGAGTAGCTGGGATTATAGGCATGAGCCGCCAGCACCCTTATTTAGCAGAACAGATCTTAATGACACTGGAGGACCCTGAAGTTCCTGCTTCCAGCATAAGACAGGAATAAAGTGAAAAATTGTGTGTGTGTGTGTGTGTGTGTGTGTGTGTGTGTGTGTGCGCGCGCGCGCATGTGCATGCACGCATGCTTGTACTGGAGCTTGAACTCAGGGCCCTGGGTTCTTGCTAACTTTTTCACACAAGGCTGGCATGTTACCACTTGAGTCACACCCCCACTTTCAGCAACTTTCTGGTTGATTGGAGATAAGAGTCTTTCATCTCTGTCTATCTGAACTGACTTCATGGGTCTGCATGCAGATGTCCTTACCCACTGGGGCCACTGGCTGTGGGAATGGGGCGGCCAGGTCCCGGCAGAGGCTCTGTGGTTAGGCCATGGAGGACCAGAGTCCAATTCCAGAGTCCAACCAGTCTGGGACATGCTGGGTGGGTGCCATTGACTTGTGGGCCAGTTTTTCTCTCTGGGCTTCTTCAGTCTGCCCCAGCCTTTGCTGCTCTGAAAAGCTTCTCCATTTCCTTGGCAGGACTGTTTGGCATTCAGGGGCGAAGTCAGGGAAGGCTGTGGCCTAGGTCACCAGCCTGCATGTGTCTGAGAAGAGAAGAGAATCACAGGGCCATGGCTTCTTTCGCACACCTGTCCCTGTCTCTAACACATGGCAAAGCAAGGACCCAAGAGCAAAGTTCACAGCTCATGTTTGGTGAGCCAGTGGCAGGTGCAGCTTTAGGGATTTCTACCTATCTCCATATTGAATTCCCTCTACAACCTGATGAAGCAGGTACTGTTATAATACAGATGAGGAAACTGAGGTCCAGGAAGTCAAGTCATTTGACTAGCTGGTAGCAGTGTTTGGATCAAAACCCAAGCTTGTGGTCTCAGTGCTCATGTGGTCTACCAATGGATCTCTGGATCTCCCTAGAGCACCTCCCCTCCCAAAATCAAGTCTCTTTTACAACCTGATCTCTTGCTGTGTTGCTGTTATTATTGCTGTCATTTAAAATGTAATGTATGGGGCTGGGAAGGTGGCTCAGTGGTAGAGTGCTTGCCTTGCATACCTGAGGCCCTGGGTTCGATTCCTCAACACCACATAAGCAAAAAGAAAAAAAAAGCCAGAAGTGGCACTGTGGCTCAAGCGGTAGAGTGCTAGCCCTGGGCTGAAGAGCTGAGGGACAGCGCCCAGGCCCAGAGTTCAGGCCCCACGACCGGACCCCCCAAAAAAAAATAAAATAAAATGTAATGTAAAATATCAGTGAATTTGGCACCATTGTATATGGGCTTTCTGACTCAAAAGAGCTAGATTTGCATCCTGGATTTTTTTTTTTTTTTTTGGTGGTAGTGGAGGGGGGGGGGAGTTGTGGGACTTGAACTCAGGGCCTGGGTGCTGTCCCTGAGCAATTTTTACTCAAGGCTAGTGCTCTACCACTTTGAGCCACAGAGCCACTTCCAGTTTTCTGGTGGATAATTGGAGATAAGAATGTTAAGCACTTTCCTGCCCAGGCTGGCTTTGAGCTGAGATCCTCAGATCTCAGCCTTCTGTGTACGAGGATTGCAGGTGTGAGCCACCAGCACCTGGCTTCCCAGATTCTTGTCTTCCCAGATGTGAGGCCTTGAATAATTTTCTGAATGTCTCTTTGGGTTGGTTTTCTCATCAAACAAGAAAAAAACAATAGTTACCTTGAAATATTATTGCAAGAAGTAAGAGAAGCAATGTATGTAACATATATATCCTACCCACGAAAGTTCAATAAGAGAAATAGCAGCAGCAGCATCACTACCATCACCATCACCTCACCACCATCATTACCACCACCACCATCATGATCATCGCTGATCATCATCATCATTGTAATTTTCACTATGGTTCTTTATCTTCACCATGACAATAACAGGACTATTGATCAGAGGCAGGCCCAGGGTGTGTTTATAGGCATCACCACCAGGTGGCAGCAGGAATCATACCTCTCCTTGGCACATAGGCTGTGTCTGCTGTAGCATCTACAGGGTAGTGTTAGGAAGAGGCCAGATGGGGGGAAAAAGCCCACAGCCCTCATACTGGGGTTGCCTATTGCTTCATTCCTCCTCTGAGCGTATGTTCCAGTCCTCTGCTGCGCCTGTCTCCTGCAGGAGGACACCTCCTTCCCCATGTCTTAGGGGCCTGACAGACACCCTTCCTGAGTCCCATCTCTTACCTTTTCTCCTTGGCTCTCACTCCAGCTCCACTACCTGTGGCTCAGTAAACTTCTAACCTGTGAGATCTTACCTAACTAGAGAAGTTTTAGCTGTTCCCTCTCCTCCCATGTCAGGTTCAACTTCATCCTAGAATCTTTTATAGGATGGGATCCATTGTTCATGTTTCTCACCACCTCCCCAACCGCCCCCCCACCCCCCCAGTCTGTGAATTCCGACCTGCTTGTGGACTCTGGACCTGGCACCATACCATGGAGGTTGGTAATCATTCTGTAAATACTCATTGTGCGCCCTCTAGGAGCAGGCACGAGGTACTGGGGCCCTGCTGGCAGCCTTCCCCTGGACAAACAACCCAGACAGCTAAGAAAAGAGGGCTTCCAATATGACTGAATACTGGACACTCAGGAGACCCCCTCAGAACCCTTCTGGTTCTTGCTAGAGTTGCCAGGTAAAATACAGGACGCCCAGTTAGATTCCAATTTCAAGTAGCACTGGGAGGGTGGCTCAGTGGTAGAGCGCTTGCTTTGCATGCATGAGGCCCTGGGTTCGATTCCTCAACACCACAGAAGCAGAAAAAGCTGGAAGTAGCACTGTGGCTCAAGTGGTAGAGCGCTAGCCTTGAGCTGAAGAGCTGAGGGACAGCGCCCAGGCCCAGAGTTCAGGTGCCACAACTGACAACAACAACAACAACCACAAAAACAAAAACTAGCCAAATTTCAAGTAAATGACAAATTGTTTTTAGTGTTAATTTCTCTCTAATATTAAATCAGTAACAACTAGTAAATTAAATAATATGACTCCCTGGGTGAACTCCTCCTTGAATTTTGATCCTGATCCCAGGAACATTTGGTGGGATTTATGAAGGTTCAACAGAGAACACACAAATCCTTACCACTCAGTGGGATAAGTTTGTGGACCTTGCTGGCAAATACAGTCCAACCCAATGTACCTCACCAACATATTACCTTAAAAGGAAACACGCACCTGACACTCAAATTGGGTTTTGTTTGATTTTCTTTGAGTCAGAGTCTCACGATATAACCCACACTGGCCTTGAAGTTAAGAGCATCAGCCTTTGGGATTATAGTATTCTGTAATGTGGCTAACACTGAATCTTTACTTGGGACTCTTGAAAATTATCAAAGGGCAGTGATGATGGTAGTAGTGAAATATGGAATATTCAGCTATACTTCTTAAAATTCTCTGTTGGGGGTTGGGTCAAAATGGCAGGCTGAGCACATGTTGTTACAACTATCTCCAATCCTCAGCAATGACAGAAGAGATACTTTTTTTTGGTCAGTCATGCATCTTGAACTCAGGGCTCGGGTGCTGTCCCTGAGCTTTTTTGCTGAAGGGTTAGCACTCTACCACTTTGATCCACAATTCCACTTTTAGTTTTCTGGTGGTTAATTGGCGATAAGAGTCTCATGGATTTTCCTGCCTGGACTGGCTTTGAACTGAAATCCTCCAATCTCAGCCTTCTGAGCAGCTAGGATTATAGAGACTTGTTAAGAGGCACATTTTAAAATAACAAACCCATGATAGGTCTGGAAGAGAGGCAGTCGTAAGCTAGTAATATTGCCAAAGGACAGAAAACATAAAGAATCAATCTGGCAGAGGAAATCACAGCCTAAACTTTATGCAGAAGGAGATGGCTATGCGTAATAGAAGTTCTTGAAAAATGAGGGTCACAACAAAGCTTTGGGCCCCCCATGAAGGCGGTTATTCAACAATTCACATCTAACAGGTCACTAGTGGCTCATGCCTACAATCTCAGCTACTCAGGAGGCTGAGATCTGAGGATTACAGTTCAAAACCAGCTCAGGCAGCAAAGTCTGTGAGACTCTTATCTTCAATTACCTACCAAAAAGCTGGAAAATGGAGCTGTGGCTCAAAGTGGTAGAGCACTAGCCTTGAGCACAAAAGCTCAGGGACAGCACCCAGACTATGCGTTCAAGCCCCAGGACTGGAACACATACGCCAAAGAATTTATGTCAAGAACAATAAAACAGGTAGAGCCTTGCCTTCACAGGGTGCTAAGCAAGTTGCAATGGTATTTGGCTCCAGGTCACAGTGGTGTACCTTGAACTTGGGTGGGCAAAGCAAGAGATAAACTTAATGCCCCAGGCAGCTGATGAACCCCAGGAATAATGGGGCCCGATGCACTCCAAAGACAACTTCTAGAACATATTCCCACATATTTCTCATCACCATCACTGGCCCCAGTCATGCAACAAGTTTCCCTCAAGTCAATAAAACCAAAACCATTAAAGAGAGGCACTAAGTCCCACAGAAGACAGACCAGCATTTAAGGAAACAGAAGGGAAGTTTCATGGAAGATGAAATGGCTTCAAAGGAATATGAGATGAATAATGAAGTCATAAAACGAATTGTAGTAGATGGCCTGTCCACATCTCCTCACCCTTCCCTCTTCAGGGACTTGATTTCAGCCACCAGCACCCAACTCCCTCTGCCCCATCCCCAGAGCTCTCCTATTGGTATAAATACTCAATGCTTCACCTCCCCTTCCTGGGGTAGAATGTTCTACTCTGTCTTCCAGAGTACCCAACATGATTGATTATGGCTGCTGGCGTGGCAATTCATCTGCCATAAGCTGCCTTCCTTCTCCATCTTACTGCATCATTCCCCTTCCCTAGTGCCTGGTATCATGTCCCAAACAAGGTGCAGGGGTTGAACGCAAGACCTTGTAAGGCAAGCATTCTACCACCAAGCCAGCCCCTCAGCTCAAATAAAATTTAAGAGTTTATTAGAGAACTCAAACTAAGCCTAAGCAACATTCAGCTGGGAGAGTGGGTGGATAACTGAACAGTACAGGGAACACAGACAGAAAGAACACCCAAATATGGAAATTATAAAGGAAAAGTTGAGTGACATGAATGATAAATCCACAGACTCCATTACCTAACTTAAGAACAAATTATTCGCCGGGCGCTGGTGGCTCACGCCTGTAATCCTAGCTACTCAGGAGGCTGAGATCTGAGGATCGCGGTTCAAAGCCAGCCCGGGCAGGAGAGACCATGAGACTCCTATCTCCAATAAACCACCAGAAAACCGGAAGTGGCGCTATAGCTCAAGTGGTAGAGCGCTCGCCTTGAGCTGAAGAGCTGAGGGACAGCGCCCAAGCCCAGAGTTCAAGCCCCACGACCGACAAAAAAAAAAAAAAAAAAAAAAAAAAAAAGAACAAATTATTCAGAGATAGAAATAACACAAGAAATAATAGTAGAAAATCCCCCCGGGATAAACAAACACATAAATCTTTATAGGGTATTGATGACAAATAGCTGCTCCTGATGAAATTCGTCAATGTCAAGAGTGAGAAAGAACCTCAGTGTTCTTTTTACAGGTTACAAACAAATCACCCATAAAGAAAACAAGTTTTGATTGGGTCCGAAATGGCATTAGCCACTCCAAACACCACAAGACAATGGAACAATCTGTTCAAATCTCTGTGGGAAAGATTTTGGAAGTTAAAATTCAATGTCAAGCTAAAAAACAATAGATAAGAGGGGGAAAATAAAGGTATTTATAAGCACCTGACAGCCTAGGTCTAAATTCTCTCTCAAAATGAATCTAAGAATAAAGCTTAGCAGTACCCAAAGCGGGAATCCAAATCTTACCCATTCTCCAGGTCTCTGTTTAACATCTATTCCTATGTGTCAGTGACTCTCACAGAATCCATGAAGTTTCTTCTCGAATTATTTTGCCTTTATTTTCTGTTATGTCAACTGGACATTCAATCACGCAGTGCCTGGAGAGCTCACATTACCGTGATTGAAATCATTTTCCTCTTGTTTCACTGCTTTGCTATTCATGTGTCTGCATTCCTTTCTGCCCAGATTATAACAATCCTTCAATAACAAGGACCACATCTTAAACGTCAACAAATATTCACTGAGCTTTAAAACAAATCAATCACCTTCTTATCCCACATAGCTGAGCATCCCCTGCTGCTCCCATTTTCCTCCTTCCCCATCAAAATGGCTCTAAATGCC
Organism: Dipodomys merriami; assembly: GCF_024711535.1. NCBI lineage: Eukaryota > Metazoa > Chordata > Mammalia > Rodentia > Heteromyidae > Dipodomys > Dipodomys merriami. Next base: position 4,718,936 of record NW_027206590.1, read on the forward strand.
TTCTCAAACACAGTCTGCTGGTTCTCCCCTCCCTTCTTCTCCCAGTTCTATTTCTTTTCTCTCCCCCACCCCCTCAGTTTCACACCATTGTAGGCAGTAGCTCAGTGACACAGATGATAGACACATCTCTCTCCCTGGGGCACTGAAATAGGAGGTAAACATTGCCAGAGAACGATGAAATACTATTAAAGTTCTGCAAATGTTTACTTATAATGTTTTATTGCAAGCACCCCTTTTAATTTTTTAAGCATGTTGAGATGGTGGGGACCTCGGGTAATTTGTCTGCCTATTTGACTGCTCTTAGAACCTTCCCTGATGCCCTGGCTGCCTTATATGAAGGATCATCAGCCAAGCAGCCCTTGGGACTGCTTGCTCCTCCCTTAGAGGAGTCTACATGTCAAAGCATAACTCTGCTCCTCCTAATGGCACTGTCACTGTCCCAGCAAACAACTGAGGCACAGGACTTTTTGCATTACATGTCTAGACAAATACATCTGAATACATCTCCACCCAGGCCAGAGGGACAGAATTTCCTCTGATACCGCAACTGAAGCCTTGTGATTGGTGTAAACACAGTCCTTCATTTGCATAAGGGGCTACTTTGATTGGCGCAGACAGAATTCTTTATTTGCATAAGGGCCCTGATACAATTGATGCTGTCATCCTTTTTACCCTTGGAGCCTAGCTGGAGAAAGTTTAGGACACTGGAAATATCACCTTGTCTCTGGTCCATTTGTTTTGCCTCCTGGCCATCGTGGAAGTGAACAGCTCTGCTTTAGCATGTCCTTCTGCCGTGGTGCCCTGCCGACACTACAGGCCCAGGAACCTAAAACCAACCAAACACGGACTGAAACCTCTGAGATCATGAGCCCAAATGAATCCGTCCTCTCATAAGTTGTTTTTCTCAGGTATCTGTCACAAGGACAGAACAATGGCCCACACAGCTACCAGTGTCCCCTCTTGTCAATCAGTACTGCCCAGACATCAGAAACTGAGTAGGAGATATTCAGAAGACAGCAGGGGAGGACACCAGAGCTGAACTGGAGCTAATAGGACACAAATGATTAGTTTGGAAGGCTGGTTGTATCATCAACCAGGAATACATGACCAGTAGACAGCTGTAGAGTCTCCACATCTTAGCTTCTGTATGTTCACTTTAACATCGCTTTGTTCTGATAGCAATACTGAGGGAGGGTTGAAGGAAATCACTGCCCCTGCCCCATTTTACAGATGAGGCATTTGAGGCTCAGAGAAGTTAAGCGACTCACTCAGGTCACACAGCTCACTAGGGCTGCCTCATTCTAGGCAGGCATACCTGGAATGGAGCAGCAGTGTTTCAGTAATAGCTGCTAACTGAGTCTGTGCCATAACAAAACCTGCCATTTCTATTAATACCTGGGCTGTTTGCCTTCTAGACAGAGACTCACTGTATATTTGGCCAGGGTTTACCGGGGAAGGATTTCCAATCTGCGCAGGTCCATGTTTGGAATAGGTGCTAGGCAAGAAAGGAGATGAAGGAGAGGCCTGGACACTATTTTCCTGGGCCCAGGTGCTGTGGTCCCACCCACTGGACCTGGAGGCCCTGCATTAAGTTTCCTTTTCCGGGTGGTTGGGGCCAGAGGTCAGGAGGAGACCGAGGATTGGGATCCAGGCCAGCGCCCACCCCACGCTGCGAACCTGTGCAGGAGGCTTGTGTTTTCAGAGAGGCTTTTGGAAAACAGTGGCCTGCAGCCCGCTGGAACCGGGAGGCAAGACTCCAGGGCACCCCAGCCATCGTCCCCCTGCCTCTGTGTAGGACAGGGGCCCCCGGAGGGTGGCGGCCCCCTGTGCCAGGTCATGGGAGACTATGCAGCTGCCCAGCTTCCCTGGCCCACTTCCTTTCCAGCCACCCCGGAAGTTCCTTCTGGCAGGGTTTCCTGAGTGTCCAGGCCTTGCCTGACCCCAGGGAGGCCCAGAGGAATGGGCCTGGTCCTCAGTGAGCGAGGAACACATGCATCTCACTCCTGGGCATGATACAGTAAAGGCCTCTGGGACCGAGTCATAGCTCTGCAGTGTCCTACTTTGGTTTTGTTCCTTTGTTTTGGTGCCAGCCTTTGGGCTTGAATTCAGGGTGTGGGGACTGGCTCCTACCTTCTTTTTGTTCAAGGCTAGTGCTCTACCACTTGAGCCACAGCTCCACTCCTGGCTTTTTTTTTTTGGTAGTTTATTGGAGATAAGAGTCTCACAGACTTCCCTGCTCAGGCTGGCTTTGAACTGCGATCCTCAGATCTCAGTCTCCTGAGTTGTGAGAATTACAAGTGTGAGGCCAGCTTAGCTTCCTAGTTTTGAGCTTAAGCAAACAATTTGATTTCTCTAGGTCTTGCCTTCCCTGCTGTGGAATGGGGAAGCTAATAAGACTCACCTTAAGGGGAGGGAGGCTTGGAGAAGACAGAGACACTTTGAAGATGGGACAGCTGTTCACCCATTCGCTGTGGCAATATGATCACTGCCCAGACCAGTGGCCAAACTGGATGGGGAGCCTGGGAAGGCAGCAATGCGGAGAAGAGAGTAAAGGGTTAAGGGAACAGAAGGTCCCCTCTCCAACCTCCCTGAGTGGCTGGGAGCCAGAGAAAAGGAAAGATCTGGAAGGGAAGGGAGGTAGGACAGGCCCAGAGGGAGAGAGATTGGGGTCAAGACTCCCTGGGCTAGACAGCCTGTGGACCCTTCTTTGGGCCCACGCCGCCCTCCCATCTCTGCCGGGTTGACAGCCTCCTGCCAGGTTCAGAAATTGTTTTGGACTGGAATTTTTCTACTTGGGGGATGTGTTTGTAGATCCAGGCTCTCTGTGAAGAACCTGCAGTCACTGACATTCCTGAAACAGACCCAAAGAGGCTGGCCTGACTACAGAGCAAGGGGCTGGAGGAGACGGCTGCGTCAGACAGCCTGGTCAGCAGTGCGGCTGTCCCTCGGCCTTCTCTGTGGTCCTGGAGCTAGTCTTGAGGACAAGACTGGAGCAGATAAGGTCACAATGTACCAGCCTTCATGTGAGCCTGGCCCTAGGGTGCCATGTTGACAGGAACCCCCCCGGGGGCTGCCCCTGCCCACTCATTTCACAGCTGAAGAGGAGCAAAAGATCCACCTGCACGTGACAAGCGGCACAGACCCCCCATCTTACCCTGGGGTTCTGCCACAGATCGGGCAGAGCCAGCCATCCGCCACCGTCCTCCACATCGGCCTCCACGGTGCCCATGATTTCATCTTCAGAGAATTTTCTAGAATGATGCTGACTTCAAGGGCAGGGGATATTATGGCCGCCATTTTCCCAGTGAAAACATGAGTGGTCAGAGAAACAAGGTATCCTCACCAACCTGCCAGCTGCGGCTGACTGAGTTCTGGTCACTTTACCTGAGGATCATGTTCCTCTCCCAGTTCTGAGGAGTCTTAACCAGGCTCTGATCTTACAGATTTGGGGTCCCTCTGAAAGCAGCTCAGCTCCCAGCAGGCTGCTGAGGGCCTGTGGCCTGGGAGTGGCAGGTGTGAGAGGCCCGTTGTCCCTGGGGTTTCCAGATCCTTCTTTTATGGCTCAGCTGTGTCCGAGGGGGTTGATGTGGGTTAGATTGGTGGATTTACGCCACCTCTGGTGAGGTGGGGAATGAGGTTCAGGTGCTGCGAATCTGGATTTGAGTCCTGTCATTGCTTCCTACCACTGAGTGACCTCATTAGAGCAGTTAAAACAAAACAAAAAACCCCAAGTCATAAAAGCGCACACACTTGGTATGTAAAATGGGAAAGAAATCCTTCTCCCAACCCTATTCCCCAGTCTCCCAGTTTCCCTTCCTGGAGGAATGACTTATCCTGTCCAGTGTTTTCTGCAGGTATTCAGTGAGTCTGCAGGTGTACTATGCAGGGCTGGTCACCTGCCTCAAATGGATCAATCAGATGTAGCGAATGTTTCCGCGCTGTTTCTAGGCTGATACTTAAGGAGCTGGCAATCTCTGTCTCTACCCTTGTAGAGGGGCCTGGGTGAAGAAATCCAGTCTACTCAGATGAGAGATGTCACAGGTGGAAAGAGAGGCCCTGTCCAGCCAGCCAGCGCTAACCCAGCCCCCATGAGAGATACCTTCCTGAGCCTTCCTGCTTTAACCAGCCCAGCCTCTTTTGGAACACGGTAGCATGAACGCCCAGCTGAGTTCTGGTCTGAATTCCCACCCACAAAATCCTGAGAAAGTACAAATCATTGTTGGCTTAGGCCACTGAGTTTGGGGATGGTTTGTTATGCAATAGATAACAGACACACAATTATCTATGGGGAAAACACAACTATGCCCACCTTGACATCTACTCCACTACACAGTCAGCTTGAGACATGATTTTTTAAAAATGAAGCCAAGCACTGGTGGCTCATGCCTGTAGTTCTAGCTACTCAGGAGGTTGAGATCTGAACATCATGGTTCAAAGCCTGTCAGGAAAGTCCGAGAGACTCTTATCTCTAAAGAATCACCAAAAAAGCCAAAAGTGAAGTTGTGGTTCAAGTGGTAGAGTTCTAGCCTTGTGCAAAAAGAAGCTAAAAAGCAGTGGCCAGGCCCTGAGTTCAAGCCCCAAAAGAAAAAAAAAAAAACAACAAATAACAAGGCTTCAATTTGATTCAAAAGCCAGGCTCCTGGTGTGCTTCAGAGAACACAGACTGCGGGCATGAGTTCACCATAGCTCTGGGACATGCAAGGGATATAAGCTAGACAAATCACAGTAAGACACTTTCTGAGGATTAGTCTACAAAAGGACACGCAACCAAGTTATGTAAATGAGACATGAATCTGTGGTGTGTGTGTGTGTGTGTGTGTGTGTGTGTGTGTGTGTGTGTGTGTGTGTGTGTGTGTGTGACTTCAGGAATGGCTTCTTAGTTAAGAGAGACAGCAAAGCTGTTTGCTGCCCCTGGACATAGATCTGTGAAACTGACAATTGGTTAAATAACAGGAATGTAGATGCTGCTGTTGCAGAAAACTGACTCCCCAGTGGGGCTTGCGAATGTCTGAGAATAACTAAAAGCCAGATAAAAGCCTGGCATCCCTGCCTCCGTTTTGGATCTATCTTGGCTCTGGGCCATTCTCTCCTGCAGTCACCTTGCAGCCTCCCCAGTTTCCAGGAAGGGCAGGACTGAAGGACGCCATGTTCTGAGAGGAGTTGAAGTAACAATGACTTTCTTTTTTTGTGTTGTCAGTTGTGGGGTTTGAACTTGGGGCCTGGGCACTCTTCCTGAGCTTTTTCACTCAAATCTAGTGCTCTACCACTTTGAGCCACAGCACTACTTCTGGTTTTCTGGTGGACCATTGGAGATAAGAGTTTCACAGGCTCTCCTGCCCAGGCTGTCTATGAACGTGATCCTCAGAACTCAGCCTCCTGAGTAGCTAGGATGACAGACATGAGCCATTGTCATCTGGCTGGACTTAATTTTTGCTGGCCTGTGTGAGGTAGTTTCATATTATCTGACTTGACCGGGTTCTTGGTGCTCTTCTTCGATGGGACTGGCCTGCGTTAACACAGACACCAGCAGGATAGTGTACGCTGGAAAGAGCCGCCATGTGGGTGCAGAGAGTGTGTTTATTCACTTTAAATGGACAGTTTCTCTGTTCTTCCCTGAAATGGTGCCTGGAGGGAGGAGTTGCCCCTGCAGCTGTGGTCCCTAGGGAAGGGTCAGTCTGATGGAGGAAGGGAGGGATTGGCTGTGGGGCTATGGGGTAGCAGGCTTTCCTCACAGTGCAGTGCAGACGTCATCCAGGCCCAAAGCACCATTTCCCTGACTGGGATTGAAACTCAGGCAGGGGAGGTTTGCTGTAGTTACTAGGTGACACTGTCTCTCAACATATCTTTTTGTAATCTATTTAAACACAGATTAAAGGCCATTCCTTTCACTTTGTTATAGCCGTCTTACAAATGGCCTGTATGCAATGGTTCCATTGCCTGTGATTCTTAATTGTTCATTGTTGGCATCCATCCCTCCCTGACCACAGGCTCACAGGAGGATCACGTGAGAGGAGCCACATTGCTTTAGTTATCGAGGGACCCCCCGTCGTTCTCACATAGGTCTCCCCAGAAGGACAGCATGACCTTGGCAGGTACCTCCTCCGTCCTGGCCTCGGCCTTCAAGTGGGGAGCCAGGACGATGCTGGAGCCGATGACCTCCACGGGTCCCCGTACAAGGATTCTCTGACTCGCTCTGATCTATTTTTACCTGACACTGTTCCCAGGGGCCTGTGGGCCTGAGCTAATTTCCCTGGCTGGCCTGGATCCAGGCAGCTCAGGTGAAGAGCGCTGAGCTAATGAGGCCAAGGTCATGGGCCAGTTAGAATCCCCGGGAGGAAAGTGTGGCTTTGTAGCCGGACTCTGAGCTCCTCCATCAGCCACTGGACCCGGGCACAGGCAGGCCCCGAGGAAAGCAAGGACAGCAGGACTGATTCCTGCAAGTCATCTCTGTCACTAGGAGTTGCTGGGAACCCCGGGCCCCAATGTCCCCCCACACACACCATGACTCCAGGGTATACCAGAGTGACCCTTAGGTGGAGATGAAGAAAAGAAGGATCACCCTCCAGCCTGTAGGTTGACACTTCCTTGGTCAAGCAGGGAAGATGAGAACCAATCCTGACATGCCTGCCTCCTCCCCAGGCCATCCTGCTTCTGATACCAGACCTTCCTCTTTCTAGGAGTCATCTCCACCACCTTGTCATCAGATGTGGGAGAGCCTAGGGTTTCTTCTTTTACACCATTACCTGCCACTAGGGCACGGGGTTGTCTATGTTCTTTTCTTCTGTATGTCCCTGACCCTCAGACCAATGTCTAGTAAATATACACTAGGCACAGTAAACACTGTTGGAACGAATCCCAGCTCTATGCACCACTGTCTCGAGTGAGATGGTAGCTGCATTTGAATGGATACAGCATCGTCAATGGGTTCTGCTGGGCTGTTTTCAAATATTTTTATTTCAAAGAGTCTTGGAAGCTTAGTGTTTAGAGGGAAATTGTGTGCAGGCTGTGGAAAAATAGCAGGATAACGCCTTTTTGTAATGTGTTTTCAATTCAGTTCAGTGAATGTATATTATTATTATTGTTATTGTTATTATTATTCTAGTCTATGGTTGTCAATTCCGTTCTTACATACTATCAGCTAGTTGTGGACAAAACACATGCAATTGATGGACTCATTTCATTTTCAAAATAATCACACAAAGGGATGGAAGGGGAAAAACAAAGGAGAGGGTAACACTGCTCCATAGGCAATGTTCTCATTACCTTCCTCATGTCATCGTAACCCTCTGTACCATATCTTTACAATAAAAATATATTTTAAAAAGTCACACAAGATGGCCAGTACCACTATTCCCACATTACATATGCAAAGACTGAGGCAGATGGGGTGAAGACATTTGCTCAACCTCCTCTCTGCCCACAGAATCATCACTCTTTTGTGTGCCATGTACAAGGCACTGGTGAAAAATGAAGGGGGCTGAGTTAAGCAAATGAGAACATCTGCAAATCTACTGGTGCATGAAATAGCCTGAATGACTCTCCAGAAAATCATGCTGAGTATAAAAAGGCAATCCCCCAAAGCTATGGGCTGTGTGATTTCCTTCATGTGACCTTATGGAAAAATAAAATTATAGAAACGAAGGCTACACTGGCAGTGGCCGGCAGTTCAGGAGGGTGGGGTAGGAAGGAAGTGGGTGTGCCTATTGAAAGGCAACACCAAGGATTTTTGATGGCAATCATCTATATACCACCTTTATCAATTGTCGAGAGGCAGTGAAAGAGGCAGTGTTTGAAAGTGTAATCACATACAATTACTAGAAAATAGGCCGGTCATATATGCATTTAGATAAACGCTCTGAAGAATCTAGGAACAAAAGGAATGTATTGCAACATCATATTAAATGGAGTAAAACTGAAATCATTTCCTTTAAAGCCAGGAATGAGACAAAGGTATTCCCTCTTTTCACTTCTATTCAATAAAACACTAGAATTCCTAGTCAGCGCAATAAAACAAGAGGAAGAAAGAAAAAGAGAACCAAATAGAGAAGGAAGAAAACAAATTATTTCTATTTGCAGATAATACAATTCTTTACCTAAAGGACCCTAAAGATTCAACCTCAAAACTTACAGATCTGATAAATACCTTTAGCAAAGTATCAGAATAAAAAATCAGCATACACAAATCTCTAGTTTTTCTATACATTGACAAATGAACAGGCTAGTAAATTAGAAGAATCATTTCATCCACATTAGCCTCAAAATATCTAGGAATAAACTTAACAAAGGAGGTGAACACCCTTGCAATGAAAACTATTAAAAAAAGTTGAAGAAGAAAATTGAAGAAGACATCAGAAGAGAAAAAGACTTTCTATGTTCATGGACTGCAGAATTAATATGACAAAAATGATTCAATGCAATCACCATCAAAATCTCAATGCCATTCTTCACAGAAATAGAAAAACCAATCCTAGAAATCATATGGAAGCACAAAAAAGCCTAAATAGCCAAGGCAATATTGAGAAGAAAAAAAAAGTAATACTGGAAGTATCACAATGCTAAACTTCAGACATGAAGACCAATGGGTCAGAATAGAAGACTCAGAAATAAATTCACACAGCAATAAATGATGCTGGGAAAACTGGATTTCCATATACAGAAAACTGAAACTAGGTACATTTTTTTCTTCCAGGTACGGGGCTTGGACTCAGGGCCTCAGTGCTGTCTGTCCCTAAGCTCTTTTTGCTTAAGGCTTATGTTCTACCACTTTGAGCCATGGGGCTACCTCTGGTTTTCTAGTGGTTAATTGAAGATAAGAATCTCACAGACTTTCCTGCCTGGGCTGCCTTTGAGCCATGATCCTCGGATCTCAGCCTCCTGAGTAGCTAGGTTTACAGACATGAGCCACCATTGCCCAGCTAGATTCTTATTCTGCCCCTTCTCCCCCCGCCACACACACCCCTCTACTAATATAAATTTAAAGTGGATCAAGGACCTTAATGGAAGACATGAAAATTTGAAATTACTACTAGAAAGACTAGAGAATACACTAGAACATATTGGCATGGGCCATATCTGTCTGAATTGAATTTTAATAGCTCAACAAATGCTCAACAAATAGCTCCAGCATGGCTTGAATCAAACTAAAAAGCTTTTGCACAGCAAAGGAAATTGTTAGTAGGTTGAAAGACAACCTAGAGAATGGGAGAAAATCTTTGCCAGCTACACATTTGTCCAAGGATTAATAATCAGGTTATTCAGGGAGCTCAAAAAAAACTGAACACCAAAAGAATCAACAACCCAGTTAATATAAGGGGCAAAATGAATTCAACAGACAAGTCCTGAAAGAAGAAATAGAAATGGCCATTAAATACATGAAGAAATGTACAACATCCCTGGTCCCTGTAAATCAAAACTACATTGAGTCTTTATCTTATTCCAGACTAGCCAGCATCAAAAACACAAACAACAAATGCTGGTGAAGATGAAGGAAAGAGAAAATCTTATACACCATTGGTAGGAATGTAAAATAGTGTAGCTACTATTGAAGTCAGTCTGGAGGTTTCTCAAACAACCAAAAGTAGAACTACCAGATGATCCATTAATCCTATTGTTTTTGGGCCTATATCTGAAGGAATGTAACTCAGGATAGAGTAGAGGCACCTGCAAATCATGTTTATTACAGCACTGTCCACAATAGCCAAAGCTGTAGAAACAGCCCAGAAGTCCTACAACTGATGAATAGAGCAAGAAATGGTGATATGTGTGTATAATATGTATATATATATATATATATATATATATATATACATACACACAATGGAGTATAATTGAGCTATATATAAGAATGAAATGGGTGAAACTGAAAACCATGATATTAAGTGAAGGAAGCCAGGTCTAGAAGGACAAAGTGCATATATTTTTTTCTCATATGTAAATGCTAGACCTAAAAGATACACTTATGTGTGGTGTGTTTGTATGTGTGTGTATGTGTGTGTGTGTGTGTGTGTGTGTGTATGTGCATATGTAATGTGTGCTTCTAATTGTGGGACTGTTTGAAGAGATTAGATTGGGGAAGAAAGAGAGAAGGTTAGAAAGTGAAGAATACAGAAATACATTACATGTATGAATGCAGGTGACAGGATGAAGTTCACCAAAACTTATTGAATAATAGGGAATAGAGGGGATGGGGAAAGAAAGAGAGGATGAGAGGATCAAGTTGATATAAGTACAGTATATATGTTAAACAGCACAGTGGAAACTCTTTGAACCATTCACATACGTTTAAGAAAAAGGAACTGGTAGGAGAGAGGAATGAGAATGGAGAGGGTGAATGTGATCTCAATACTTCATGCCCATGGGTGAAAATGGAAGAATAAAGCTTGTGGAGATGGGCCTGAGAAGGGGGGAGAAGGCGTGGGGAAGGGAGATAGTGGGAATGTGTGTGTACAGAGTCTGAACAAGGTACACACTGTATGCACATATAGACATGCCAAGCAAGGGACGGGGGACTTTTCATCAGGCTCTACTCTCCCTTGAAGCTCCCACCTCCTGCCAGCACTGCCAAGGCTTGGGAACTACACCCTTGACTCACATTAACCAATGTTGAAAACTTGTGCAATACGATGAATCTAGGTAAAGGGAATTTGGGATTACTTCATGTCATTTGTACAACTGAAAAATAAAATGTTTAACTTTAAGCAAGAAGATGGTGCTCCAGCTCTCAGGAAGCTCTCATGTGAATGAAGGAGCTCTGCAGCCTTTACATGAGTCACGGTGATGGTGACAGAGGTCATCAGGGTGGGCAGGGAGGGCATCCAACGCAGCAAGACTGCGGCCCAGTCCCCCAAGTGGGCAGGCAAGGGAGGAGGAAGAAGAGGAGGAGGAAGATGCTCGAGGCACAGTGGGAGATCTAAAGCCATTCATTCCACTATGCAAAGATGTGCAATGCAATCTATTTCCCAGCTTGCTCACAAATATGTCAAGTGACAGACAAAATGATCTGTCTGAATTTTTCTTAAACCTTTCACGTTTGCTGGTAAAGCACCTAATCAGAGGAGACAATGAATGGCTCCATCGACAGATCTCACGCCGGAGAGCAAGTGTCTGTTCAGTGAACAGTATCATCTTCACATTCAGTTGAGTCAAAAGCAGATGTGAATGTTTTGCCCATTAAGAAATCATTTCTTCTCTTAGGGGAGGAACCCAAAGGCGTAATTCCTCCGAACATCTAAAATACTATTTATCAAAACAAATCCCAGGAAATGGAAATGTGGGTTTGTTGTTGGTGGTGTTTGTTTTTGCTTTTTTGTTTTCTTTTTGGGGGGGGTGGTGATGAAGGAGGGGCACAGAAATGGAAGGATGGAGGGCAAACAAAATGGACAGTAAACAAAGGCAGGCGTGGTACTCAGTAAATACGGTGTGGAAAATGAACTATGCAATTTGTGGGCAGGCAGGGGAGGAGAAAACTATGGGAAAGCGAAGGGAGGGGTGACATTATCCAAAAGAAATGCATTCATTATCTGACTTACGGAATGGTAACCTCTTTGTACAACACCTTAATGATAACAATAAAGTTACATTTTAAAAGTCATTTCTTTTATTTTAAAAAATCACTTCTTTTTTCTTGAAATGCCTAGTCCCACTTTATATAAACCATCCAGCCGGGGGAAGCTTCTAATATGAATATTAATTTTACCACACACTAGTTATGGTTGGGGACTTTGGCATATCTGGGGCTCAGTCCTCTAATCTCTGCAATGAGATTAATAATAGTGAACAAAGCCGGGCACCAGTGGCTCATGCCTGTAATCCTAGCAACTTGGGAGGCTGAGATCAGAATTTTGTGGTTCAAAGCCAGCTCAGGCAAGAAGGTCAATGAGAGTCTTATATCCAATTAATGATCCAAAGAACTGGAAGTGGAGCTGTAGCTCAAGTGGTAAAGCACTAGTCTTGGGGGGAAAAGCTCAAGGACAGCATTCAGGCTCTGGGTTCAAGCCCTAGAACCAGCAACACACACACACACACACACACACACACACACACACACACACACACTACTGAACAAGAAAATACCAAGTCCATAGGCTGTGATGTGAATTAATGACAAAACATCCACAATTCCCAACTACTTGTAGCTGCTTCATAAATGATCATTTCTGTTAATAATGGTCTGCCAAGACTGCTTGTATCAGCTAGGAGAGTCTAGGTTATGTGACAATAACAATTATGCCCAAATTTTTGTGGTTTACAACAACAGAGGTGGCTACTTCTTGTGCATGCTGCATATCCATCGTGGATCAGGCGCAGCTTTGTTCCTGCTTTCTTCTCTCTTAGACCCACAGCTGTGAAGGACCGAGTCCCTGGGACACTGCTGGCTGCCATGATACAGGAAGGTCTCCTATCCCGTCGAATATTAAGGCTCATACATGAAAGATATTATTGACATTCAGAGCTCATTGGCCAGAGTCTATTATACATTCTCTAGAGAAGCTCAAGAAGAATAAACCCACCAGGTACCTAGAAAAGAAAAGAGCTGGGAAAATGTGAGCAGCATCCCTGTGACTCTCACAATGCATTCAAAAATCCATGGCCCAGACCAGAGGGATAGAGGCTCAGCAAGAGAATGGGAAGAAGGGAGGAGGCAGTGGGAGCAAGGAGGGCCAGGGGGACTTAGTGTGGGGGACGATCTAAGCTGAGGTACAGGACTGGAACACGGGGCACCTTTCTTAGCACGACCTGAGCTCACACAGCCCTTAGGCCATTCTGTGCCACAGGCAAATGAGCTGGTCCTGTTGGAATAGGGCACCGTGGGCTGTCAATCAACATGGATGAAAAGCGGCATGAAGCTCGTGTTTTCTTGGTTCTCCGACTATGGGCAGAACAGGCACCCAGCACTGTTTCCCTGGCTTTGTCTTTCCTACTCCATTGGCTTCCAGAATCTATTCAGTTCCTGTCATGGTTTAGGAGAGAAGCTAGTGAGTGTTTCTGGGGTGTTTTTAGCTAACCCCTCTTCTGCTCCTGCCTTGGAGACCAGGCATTTATTCCTCCCTGCTTCAGCCTGGCACGCACATCCTTTGTTACCACTGATGTAAGAAGCAGCTGCTTTGCTGGCTGCAGCCTCCGAGGGTCCCCTGGGGCCGCAGATGCTCAGCTCTAAGGTGGATACCTGTGCCAACAGTGCCACCTTCTGTCCCGGATGAGGCTGCTGGCAATGAGCAAGGTTTCCAGATCTCCTCCTGCAGTCCCCACTGGGGGGATCCTTCTGGTGGTTTGAACCTGGTGTGGGGACTGGGTGAGGCTTCTCCCTGTGTTCCCCAGGGCCCGGACCACTGGCTCCATACAGCCAGGTGACAATCAGTTATCTAGACCACCCTCCTGCTAGAACAGTGAATTAGAAGGCAAGGGAATTGGAGGGAAGAAGGGAGTCCAGGGTAAGGATGAGAGAAGGAAGGAAGAAGCTTGATGTAAGATTTTAGGCAAGAAAAGGACCAGTAGATTTACATTTAGATTTAGATTTAGAATGGCTAAGAGGTGGACACAGCAATGATAAACAATAATGAGATAATTAAAGCCTTTCCCTTCATAAATCGCTGACTTTGGAGTTCCCAGAGCTGGCAGATGCCTGCCTGAGTTTACCCACTCCCTTACGGCAGGTGACACTTCTGCCACTGGTTTCATGATGGCAGCACTTGACAAGGTTACTTTCCAGGGACACAGAGGACACTTCAGCTGAACATACTGGCTGCTGAGCCTGCAGAGGTCCCCTCAGGTCACTGGATCCGGATGAAAATCATGGCATGAGTCTTCATATTGGTCTGTCTCCTTTGCTTTGGGTCAGACCCTCCTCAACTCTGCATGCAGACACGCAGGGCATTTGAGAAAGGTTTTCTCTGGACTCCAATTCAAAGTGGACATGACCTAGACTGGTCTAGCTGCTCTCCTCCTCCTTCAAGACTATCAGCACTGGCCCACCACCGTGGCAGGAAACACCAAGCCTTCAAGGAGCAAAAAGACGCGACACCCATGTTCCTACAAGACCCCAGTCTCTTCTCTGAAAGAACATGAATATTTCTCCCTCCTGTTAGCCCATATTTCTCCCCATTATTACTGTTCTATATCTTACTTCTTGGCCTTTGTGGGGTTGAGACATTGATTTCCTTCTCCATTCTTTGATTTTTGAATAAAGTCTTTCTTTCCTACAACACGCTCATCTCCGACATTGGAATTTCCAGGGAAAAAACTTCCTAAACTGAATTCAATAACAGAGTGACCATGTGACCCAGTCCTGACCAGTGAGAGACAAGAGAATTTCTGTCTGGAAGTCCCCTGAGTTTGTGATAGGCTTCCTCTGGCTGATGGGGGATGGGGTTCCTTCCTGCTAGATTTGCACACGGTGACCTCGGGACTCTTAATTCCTGGAAAAGCTGTCAGTGGAGAGAAGAGGTGGGAGCTGGGTGGTACCCCAAATGGCTCCTAGCTGTCTGCTCATAGCCAAGTGCACAGCTCATATTAACAACTTCCTTCTCCCTTTCTTGCTGGTTAAATCAGAGGAGCTGAAAACAGAGATGAGATCTTTCTAACAGGTGTGATAGTAGCAGAGTAGCACCAACAATATGATATTAAGTGCAAGACTTGAACTGGTATTTCGGTGTGAAGACTGCAAGTCAAGGTCTAACCACAAACCCAGTGAAATGCAAAAGCCTACTGGCACTGCAGCCGCAGGCCTGGCTCACTGGGAGAGCACATGCGCCTACTGCAGGATGCGGCCTGGCAGCTGAGGGGAACGGACTGATGGAACTTAGTCTTGAATTCACTGCGGTGGCCATCTTCAGTCGACATCGACTGATGGAGAGCAGATGACTGCGCCCAGAGTGAGCTCTGCACTCCTCAAGGGTAGGAGGGAAGGATGCTGAGCCTCCATTTTCCACCAGGTGCTGCTACTCTCTTCTAGAACCTTCCAAAGCAGTTTCAGGGCTGCTTTCCTATGGATTAGGATCCCCTAGTCAGGAAATCAACATGGCCCATGATCAGAGACTTTGCTCAAGACCCAATATGGCGCTGAAGACATCCTTGTGACTTGCAATGTTGTAGGCAGGCTGAGCTGTTCTAGAACAAGCCATCTGATCTCCTGGGGGACCATCTGTGCTGGCATCTGTGCTCAGAGACCTCGCTTCCATCCTCAGGTCCAGTCTGCAGCCTTGTTCTGGGTCACTGCAACTGACACTGTGCTCAAGAGTCTCTGAATGTTCCAGGGATTCAGCATTCAGGGATTGAGCATGGGGTCCTCACCCTGCAGAAGCGCGGCTCCTGTGCACAATCACCCGATCTGCATCTCAGCATGGCTCTCTGGCTGTGCAGATAAACCCATGCTGATCCCAGGGGGAAGAATGGAGGAGGGAAGTCCAGGAGGAAAAATGACCAAGCAGTAGCCTTAGCAAGGACCCGTGGTCTGGTATCAAAAGCTCAAACTGGAGTCTTGGCTCCTCCTGTGAGTTTTCAGGTGAAGGCCTCTGTATCTACCATGGCCTCGGCTTCCTCACCTGGAGCATCAGAGCTCACACTCCACAGATATGTACAGTGTTTTATGGCAGTGTGAAACACAGGGAGAAAAGGTGATAGTTAGGAATGATTATAAAACTCCAATCAAGTAGGGAAGGAGGCCCACTGAGAACTTTGAGAGTTCTAGGCCACCCACCATCTTACCTCAAAGCTCAAAGCAGGTGACTGAAAGTGCCGCCATACAGCCTTGTCTAAGATGGCGATCTCAGGATGGGAAAGGCCCCATCAGAGGCGTCAGGCTGACCTCCAGAGTCCAGCCCCAACTGCAGCTCCTCTGCCAGGAAGGCAGCTGTGGGGCTCAGAAGTTTTGGAGCTGCTGTGGACTTTGTCCCCTCTTGACCAGGTGCCATAGAGGCTGAGCAGGGTCAGTGGCCTCTGGTGACCTGCGGGGGGGGGGGGTGAAGCTGGTGGGGTTCAGCCAGGAAGCAAGGCATGGAGATCCTGGCAGAGGAAGCCATGCAGGCCACTGTCTAAAAGCTGTGTGGACAGGACGCCCAGCCACAGCCCAGCAATGAGCCTGCAGTGAACATGCAGGATGCGGGGAGATGGAGGGAGAATGGGGAGGGGGTTGTGCAGGGGTGAGGGGCTGAATCTAAGCCCAGTCTCCACGGGAAGTCCATTGTATTTCTGTGGCACAGCTTTTCTCCTTAAGACCATGGAGACACACTAGGGAGATGGTCTCTCTCTGTCTCTATCTCTCTCTTTCTCTTTCTCTCTCTTTCTCTCTTTCTCTCTTTCTCTCTGTCTCTGTCTCTGTCTCTGTCTCTGTCTCTCTGTCTCTCTGTCTCTCTGTCTCTCTGTCTCTCTGTCTCTCTCTCTCTCTCTCTCTCTCTCTCTGTCTCTCTCTGTCAGGTGGTATTGGAGTTTGAATTTAGGGCTTTGTGCTTGGAAGTCAGAGGCTTTACCATGGAAGCCAGTTCTCTAGTCTAAAGTCATTCCTCTGAGAGAGTCAATAAGGAAAGGTGATCAGACCTTAAGCACATATTTGGTATGCTGTCTGATTAATCATGCTTCCTGGAATCCAGAACTTTCAATTTCACTTTCCTTTTCTAGTGCCTGAATATATATAGCCCGAGTCTGTATTCTTGTGTCTCAGAGGCACAACTGGATGCACACAGTCAAGGACCAGCAAACCCACCAGAGGAAGATTCTGTGGTGAGTTGGGCATGACTGCTCTCCCCATCCAATTCCTCACCATCTCCAAAATGGCTCTCCATTTTATAGATAAGCTCAGAGAAGTCAGGCAGTCAGCCCCAGGTCACACTGTGGGGCAATAGCAAAGTCCAGATCCACCCACAGGGTGTGTCTGCCTGCTCCTCCCTCCCCATGGTTTCTTAAACAGAGCATCAGCAGGAACTGCTCAGGTGAGTTCACAAAGGTCCCCAGGATGAGAGGGCTGCAGGTGAGCTGGCACATGGCCAGCAGGGCTGAGAGGAAAGGTGACTGCTGTGGTGCTGCCATTTTGGAAAATGGAGGACACAGAGGAGGTAGAGAAGATCAGGGGACCCAGCACCTAGTAGTCCTGGTGTTCTGGCCACCCTGGAGCTGGCGGTGGGTGCTGCTGTTAAGCCCTGAGGGAGGTGAACATTTGCTTATGAGAATCAAGGAACCCAGAGGTTTTCCACTCAATCTGCCCTTGAACATGGAGACTGTGCCAGAACCTGTGGGGAGACTGAGGCCCCAGGAAGGGACTGGCTTGCCCAGAGTCCTGGGAAGGAGGCAGAGCGGGCAGATGGCCTGGCTCTGCCTGTGGGAGATGGAGGAAGAGGATGGGGCATCCGTGTGTCCAGATGCCAAGGTGACCAGGTCTGGGGACCGCATGCCCAGCACCATCCTGGTTCGCAGTCTTACAATCGAAGGCCTGACTCTGGCTCTGTGTAGCGGACCCCTGAGTGTGTGGAGGCAGAGGAAAAATCCTAGAAACTTCTGGATTTTTCCCCCTAGTCCTGGGGCTTGAATTCAGGGCCTGGGATCTATCCCTGAGCCTCTGTGCTGCAGGCTAGCACTCTACCACTTGAGCCACGGCACCACTTCCTGCTTTTTCTGTGTATGTGGTTCTTTGGAATCAAACGTAGGGTTTCATGCATGCTAGGCGAGCACTCTACCACTAAGCCACCTTCCCAGCCCTGGACCTTCTGGATGTTTATACTAACATATTTTGCTTCAATTCAGAGTCAGAGGCCGGTGCTCAACTCCACGCCGCTCTGCAGAGCTGTGTCTCACTAGGGAAGTCACTTCCCATCTTGAGTCGCTTTGTGTCTTTACTGGTGGATGGAGTGAGGATCCTGCCATGTTTGGTCCATCTCTGGGGTGGTGGGAGGTGGGGAGTGGCAGTTCCAGTAAGCAGGGGAGTGGGGGGAGAGGTAGGAAGGATGGGGGCTGGGCTGAGCTCTGGCCCTGGTGTTAGCCTGGGCACTGGGGGGAAGGCTTTTTCCTAGCTAAAACCCTCATCAGACTAGCTGGATCCTATGGTCTGGGAAATGTTCTCTTGTGCTTTGTCTCTTTTCTTCTCACATGAAAAGGGTCAGGGCTGCAGGATGGACTTGGGCCAAGCCCTGTCTCAGCACCGTGGAGAAGTCGGGCGCCTCCCCTAGGAACTTACACACACATGCAAAACACGCCCACCTAGATCTACACTGAAGAGGCCAGAGCACAGGCTGCCCAACACAGGACTTGTGTCAGAACCACCCGGTGCGGGTTCAGCCTTGTGCACCTGGGGGAGGTGGGCATTGTGCTCCTTCCCTCCACACTGCAAGGAACCCCAGGTCCTCTTCTCTGTCTGTGTGGTCACTTCAGGTGGGGCAAGGAAGAGGCCTGTGTGACAGCCACACCCAGTCCATACTAGCTACTGTCATGGCTTCCCATGCATGTTCCCTGCCCCAGGTGTCTGCTGGCCATTCCTCCACCCTTCCTTCTGTGCAGATTCTGTCTTTCTCCATGCTGTGTCCTCATCCATTGTCTCTAGGAGGACAGGAGGCCTCTGCCTTGGCTGTGCTCAGGGCAGAAG